>NC_139351.1:7677502-8277502 GCF_055883805.1 Amblyomma maculatum
AAGCAGCAGCTAGCAGCAGCCGCAGGAGCGGCAGCGGCAGCAGCTGCAGCAAGCAGCAGCAAGCAGCAGCAGCAGCAGCAGCGGCGGCGGCGGCGGCGGCGGCGGCAGCAGCTGCAGCAGCTGCAGCAAGCAGCAGCAGCGGCAGCGGCAGCAGCAGCAGCAGCAAGCAGCAGCAGCAGCAGCAGCTGCAGCAAGCAGCAGCAAGCAGCAGCAAGAAGCAAGCAGCAGCAGCGGCAGCAGCGGCAGCAGCTGCAGCAGCAGCAGCAGCAAGCAGCAGCAGCAGCAGCAGCAAGCAGCAGCAGCGGCAGCAATCAGCAGCAGCAGCAGCAGCAGCGGGAAGCAGCGGCAGCGGCAGCAGCAGCGGCAGCGGCAGCAGCAGCAGCAGCTGCAGCAGCTGCAGCAAGCAGCAGCAAGCAGCAGCAGCAGCAGCAGTTGCGGCGGCAGCAGCGGCGGCAGCAGCAGCAGCGGCAGCACCAAGCAGCAGCAAGCAGCAGCAGCAGCTGCAGCAGTGTCCTGTATGATGTCAGTGCACGTTAGAGAACTCCAGGTGGTCGAAATGTCCGCAGTCCTTCACTACGGCGTCTGTCATAGCCTGAATTGCTTTGGGATGTTAAACCCCGCAAACCAAACAACCAACCAACCAGGAGCCAAAGCTTTCACTCCACATTCGGTTTAGCAGCACTGAAACATCAAATTTTTTTACGAGGCCAGTACAACCGAAATTGCAATAAATGCTTCGAAAGAACGACATCCGAACACATTCTCTGGAATTGTTCAAATGATCCGGCTGTGGCAGAAATATTACAGCTCCCTTTTCCTGAGCGGCGGAAAGCCGTGCTGGTCAGCTCATACTCGATGATCCAACTACGGCCCATCGAGCGGGCTAATGAGGTGGCCACCAGCCATTAACTAGTGGCCCTCTGGTACGTCTCCCTTAGATTTGCATGCGTGACGTAATAAAGTTTTTCAATCCAATCCAACTGGAACAGCAATGACGTCAATACTAGTGAAAAATGCACAGCTGTTGCCGCGGCGACGGCACCTGGGTGTCACCCGCGAAGCGGAGGAGTCGGCGGCGGCTCCGCACTGCCCTTCAGATGCTCGCCATGTGACGACCTCGCTACTCGCGCGTGTGCCGTTGGGGCTCTCCAGAGCTCCGCGAAATCGCTCAGTCCTAGCGTAGTGTTGCTTACGGGACAAAAAATAACTTTTACCAATATTACTAGTCTCGATTGAGCGGTATGGCTTTAGAGATAGTTCATCATGCGAAGTTCAAGAGCTCATAGACATCAAAATGACATGAACACAACTAAGTGAATAATGTGTACGAAATTGCAGACAGAGAAGAAATGTGGCGGAAGAGCATGGAAGTAAACGCTGTGGAAGGAAAAAAGGAGCAACTGGGCGCCCCCGCCAATAGAAGAATCGCCTTTGCGGCGCGAGGGACGCTTACATCGAGTTTCGTCTAGATTGACTCTTTCTTTCTATTTCCGGCATCCATTGCATCTTCTTCAAGCTGCCCGGTAGGAGAGGATAATGTACACGGCTAGCTAAATATGTGCATGTTCGTGTATATACGTTACGCTTTTTAACGCGGCAGCGTTAGGGAGCTCGTGTCGCAGAAAAGCCGGTGTCGTCGGCGGCGTTGGCCGTGAGCGATAAATCCCGGCATGCAGTTCATAAATAAAAAGGCGCGGTAACTGTCTCACTTGTTTTCTGTGGACACCTGAACCGCGCCGTGAGGGAACGTGGTAGTGAACGTGGAAAGAGAGAAAGAGGACTAGTAGTGGAGGGCTACGGTATAATTTCGACCACCTGGAGATATTTAACATGCTCTGAGATTGCACAGCACCCGGACGCCTCTTCATTTCGCTTCCATCGAAACGCAGCCGCCGAGGTCAGGTTCGAAGCCAGGTACTCCGGCACCGTAGTCGGGCGTCTTACCAGTGCACCACCCGGCGTGGCTGTGGACACCTCAACCGCGCCGTAAGGGAAGGCAGGAAGGTGGGAGTAAAAGTGGAAAGAAAGAGGAGCCGTAGTGGAGGGCTACGGATGAATTTCGACCACCTGGAGATCTTTAACGTGCGCTGACCTTGTGCTAACAGAAAGAAAACAAAGAAAGAGAAGCAGGAGGGATGGACGCGCGCCGAAGCAACACCGGGTGCAAATAAAAATCGGTGGCAAGCTAGCCCCCGCCGCACGCGCTCGCGCTGGAGATGGTGAACAGTGGCTGTTCCTGGCCCTACGGGGCTGTTGTTGTTGTGGATGTAGGAAAAGAAAAGCAACTTCCAAGATGGGCTGGGTGGGAATCGAACCAGGGTCTCCTGAGTGTGAGACGAAGACTCTATCACTCAGCCACGAGTTTTTTTTCTTTATTGCATGGAAAAACTTCCGCAAAAAGGAACAACTCCACTTACTTAAACATGTCCATGTCTAAAGTTACCGGGCTGCTTAATACGAGCCCGTCATATCCTCAGCCCGACAATGCACAATCATCAGAACATCAAAAGTCTGGGAGACATACACATGCGTCTAGATACGGCATCCAGTTTGGAGGTTCTTCACGTGCAGCATATACACTTCTCACCAAAGCACACTGCTCCCGAAACACGATCTTGGTGGCTCTGCATGCCTGTCGATCATGCGGCTTTTCCAAAGGCTGAACAGTCCCATCAACACAAATAGATCGTAAGGCACGACAGAGTTTTTGTCAGGAGGCAAAAATCTAATTGTATAAGGCGTAATTTCAATGTTCTTTTTAAGAGTTCTTTGTAATATGTCCCAAAAGAACATAGCATCAAGGCACACAGCCACGAGTTCGATGCTTGAAAGCGGTACAAAAGGGCTTCTAGTGAATGCGGTGTTGCCTTAGAAACGTGCCGTAGAACGTTATACTGCGGTGTATATCGGTAATTATGAGCATGTTACTTACAGAAGTCGCAGTTACACGAGTAGCGAAGTACGTTTCCGCTACATTTCTTCTGCGCTCTGCGCACATGCAGAGCCATCTTGCGGCCAACACAGAAGAGCCCCTCCTCGCAATGTGCGGCGCTGCCCCGACACGTGGCGCGCCACTCGCCCCTGACGTAGGGTGCCTCGATGTAGCGCGCCGTGTCGGGACAGCTGTTGACTTAAGGAGCCACCGTCCATACACTGTGTTTGCCCTCGAACTGGCGCTGAAATGAGATAGGCGACGAAACAGTCATTTTGCGTATTTTGTAGTGTGCACGCAAATGAATGAACTAATAAAAAGATTATGGAAGCAATGCGATATTTACATGTACGATCGCAAAATTTTTCCATGGATGCCAAACCAGCGACTGCACTAATTCGGGTGTGAGGTGGTCAAATTTAGCTTCCCCTAAATTTGGCTTAACCTCCGACGAGTGCTTGCGGTGACAACAGGGTGTGAATATCGCCTCGCGATGCGTAAGGTAAAGCTGCATTCCGGATGAACTCTTGCACTGCGCAAGAACCTTGCTTCCTCACGACCGCTTTCACAAGATGATGCCGCTACACCTTCCAGCTCACGAGAGCAGTTTCTTTGAGACTTGTCGAGCTGCCAGACGTATACTTAAAACGACCTAATTTTCGTGAGAACCCAACTTTTTATATCATTGCGAATCTCAAAAACCTCGCGTAAAACTTCTCCTGTGTATAATTAAAAAAGAACGGCTTCAGGCGACCTGTTATCTCGGTTTCGCAAAATATTGTACTAACAATAAGCCCACTTGCCAAATTCCAGCGCGGCCAACTCACGGGGTGTTTTTTTTTTTTTCGACCAAAAAAATTGTTACAAACTGCCTCTCACTTCCTACTCTGTCGCGAGATTACATGCCATCCGTCACTCTCCAATGTATTATTTGCCGAGAAGAACAGAGGAAATGTAATCTGTGTGAATCTGAACCTCGGCGGTTGCCACCAGCTTTCAAGATCGAGTGTAAAGGGGAGCGATCGAAAGGGCACAATGGTGCTTTCCTTTGACAATTACCAGGCTCGACCTTCTCCACATATTCTTGGTGCTGCTATGAACATAGAAAGGCAGATCCTCAACAACAGATATTATTGTGTGACACTACGCGTATGATACTAAAGTCGAGTGTCACTCACTGAAAGTTACACTAAATTTCCCCGAGTGACTACAACATAAGCAAACGCAATTGTCCATATATTTAGTTTATAAGCCCTCACGTGCGCTGAAAATTCAAAATTTACACTTGAAAACACAGCGCGCTACTCGCGATGCCGGGCAACGCGATGCTTCGACCTGCTTCAACAATGCTAGATGGGGAAGCCAAAAACCGCACAAAGCTCGTGATTACAAGCAGATGGGTGAAGCGGCGTGAGATAATGTCATTCCAAACAGAAGTGTGTAACTGCGTTGGGCGAGTGCAAAAATATCTTTTAAAACGATTTCGTATAAACAGATACAGACCGCATGAAAGACGACACGCGCACATACGCAAGCGCTTGTGTGTGTTTGTCATCTTTTTAGTGGTCTGTGCGCTAGACCTTTTTACACGAATGAAATGCACCTATATGCTCAAAAAAATTATGAATGCATAAAAGAAGCACATGTATTGTGGCTTACTTCGCAGTCTTCACGCTTCACTTTCACGTCCCATACATTTCTCCGTCTCTTATCCCATGAAGAACGAAAACATCTGGCTCCTTTTTTTTCTTTTTTGCTGAGCCAGCACACAATAGAACACAATAGCCTGGCATTATAGTTTTCACGACTGAACACAGTTCAATCGCCCAGCACCCAGCGTACAGCGCAACCGCTTTGGACACTTCGCAGCAACGGCCCGAAGCGACTTGCCCCAAGATGGCGAGCGCGGCGGCACGAGGCATGCCAAAGGGTGTCACCACCCTGTACGGCGGCACTGGTATCGAGGCACCCTACCCTGACGTTTCGCCGTGCACCCTCACGGGTTGTAGAATCAAGCGTCTTTCCTTCCTTTAGATCACTATCTTCGCTCACCCGCTTCTCCCCTCCGGGCCGCGCGGGTACCGGTGCAAGGATGCCCCAATACCCTTGCGTTTAATAAGTTTTCTCGCTCTATCCCCTTCCAACATCCAGCGTGCGTCACTCGAACAGTGGTGTTTAGGCGACGCGGCTCCTCTTTCCGCTCACAGCGCGATTGCTAGGTGCAGCGTCTGATGCCGGACGCCTCTGACATGATCGCTGCGCCGTAGCGCTTCTGCTGGAAAAGCGTCCCCTGCGATGTGTGACTGACCGACATACTCAGTGCGTGTGAACGCTAAAGGAACACGGGAGCAAGAAACGCTGTAGTTAGACCCACTTCGCGCAGAATCTTTGTCCTTGATTCCCTTGTCCCTGCACAAGTCCATAGCAGGTGGCGAACATCCACTTCTGCAGCTGGTGTGGAACATTTTGGGCATGTGGTTGGTCCGATTTCAGCTTGCGATTCCCATCGGCATTTTACCGACGGGGTAAGGGCCGCCCCAGCTCTTATCCTTCTAAGGGAAACCTCCTCCAATCTCGTTAAGTTACGAGGGAGTGGGAATGTACACGGGGGAATGAGGGCACGTGTACTTTTCCTTAAAGAGGATGCTAAAATGGAAACAGCGGAGCGGGCATCGAAAGGGAGCCTGGTGGGGGGCGCATTAGTGTGTGGAACTTCGTGTGTGAGGTGGTCAACTTTTCTCTGCTCAGCGTTCTCAGCATTGTCTTGTGTCCAATGTATCTGGATGCTTATCTTTGTTTTTTTATTGAGTGCGTGGATTTCCTGGGTAACAAATAGCGTCTTCGTCACTTTCTTTAGTTGTTTTATGGCGGCTAAGGAGTCTGTATAGATGTGGGCTTCTGTTATCGAATCTATTTTATTTATGGCCTCCATAGCATCGCGGATTGCATAGAGTTCCATCACAAGCGGGTCCGGGTATTCTAAAAGATATTCTTTATGTACCTTTAGTTCGCTGTGTGTTGGACTAGTAGCTGCTGTTCTACCGCCATTTTCTATAATTGATGCGTCCGTATATGCAGTTAAGGTACCTGGAAGTGCATCAACCAGAGGTCGAGATGCCAAGGGAAGATGACTTTTCTAAATGGCTCACCGACAACGCTAAGAGCGGGAGCCTGCTCCGGTTCCTCACGGAAAATCATTTACATGAGTTTATATAATATGCTTTATGGCAAGTTTGCGTACAAAAAAAAAACGCTGTAGTGTGCACAACACAGTGCGATAATGTAGATTGTGAGAAGCACTTGTTTGAACAAATAATAAGAAAAGTTGTACAGTGCATTTAGAAGTGTTGAGTATGAAAACTATGTCTTTGTGTGACTCAAGAGCATTCCGAGCGAATGAGTGGGCGGTGCGAACGAGGTCCAATAACGCTATCGCGTTCCACTCTTGAAGGCGAAACTTAAGCGTCCTCCAAATTTTTATTCTCTTAGTATAAAAAAGTAATCTTTGAGAAAGTTTTAGGACATCATCATGCTGGAAGCATATTGTAAATACGCCCTGTACAGCCTGCGGTAGCCGTCTGGTCTAACAATGTATGTCCACCAACTCGCCCAACAAGTATCTTGGTACGTCTGCTTGAGTTTTTACTTGTCGCAGGCATTGGGTGTATAAAGCGCACCAGTCAAGCTTCTTTTTTGTATCAGTTCGCCCGCCATGTCGAGAGTGCCACGCTTTGAAAGGGTGCGTACCATTAATGTCCGTCTGTCTTTTGACGTAACCACCACCACTGCATTTGCACACTGTGTTTTCGGAGCGAGGCGTTCGCGCAGACAACCCTGGCGTTCTCTTCTAGTTTCCGGGCTTTGGCATTTGGCCCGCGCGGTGCGCCTCTCGTCGTCCTTGCCCGGCATAATGTTCCGGGGAAGGGGTTTGCTCTGAATGATCGTCTTCCAGTTTCCAGAAGGGCTTCCTTGAGGAGTACTGGCTCTTTCTGCCATCCTATCTTGCGTAGGACGGCTCGTCCGTGTTTCTTGTGAGTCAGCCGGATTCTCTGATTAGAGAGGCGGGCTTCAATAAACTCCTCCACCGTGTTGTGGGCGGAGAAATGTGTAAGCATGAGCGCGGCTGCAGCACGCGGTATACATCGCAAGCCCTTTGTTCAGCTATTTAGAGAAAATCTGGAGATTGTGCCTGAGAGTCAATAATATTTCCTTTGCTTGGCGCGCATTCGTTCCAGTGCTCTGCAAGTCTGCAATTTGGCGTTAATAATCGCTCTTGTAGTGTAACTTCTCGTAGCCTCGTGACATTCTTATGGTAATTGACTGTCATGTCATCTTATCGCTTAACACTCCCATAGCCACTTGACGTGACTGTCATGCAACTCATATCAAGTGACCATGTCACTTGACACTCTCACAGAAATATATTTTACCCGTTGCACAGATATTTTTGTCACCCAATTTATGACCCATGTCTCTGCACTTTTTGCAACCCGCCAGTTATGAGTGACTCTTGACTTTTGTATGACTCCGCACAAGCCCTTCACAATGGCTTAAGTTATGAATTCTAGATCATCAATCTGATCACGGCTCATGTCTACGGCGATATAGATTTGTAGCGTGCCATCGTGATCCGGCCGCTGAAGAGCCGACGATTCCAGCACGCCTGCCAGGCACGCGCAGATTAGAATTCGTGGCTGCTCAACTCAATGCCGGTGGCACGCTCTTCCATGCTCCCCTGGCTGTGCGGGTCCTACCAAATATATTTGGCAACTCGGCATTTAATTGTGCCTGTGACTGATCTGCACAAACTTGGTGACTCCGGTCTTCGAGTCCTCGCTCTCTGCTCCTGCGGTGCCCCTCAGTAAGCTGCTTTGCTCGAACCATCATCACCGGGAGCTCGAGACCCCGCCTAGCTTCCATAGTGTTAGCCATGACCATGGATCCGTCCACTCATGAATTGTCTCTGTCGTCTCTCATGCCGCCATCTCACGAGTCCGCGGGCTCTGATTAAAGCTCCCCAGGTCATTCCTCAACATTGATGTTTGATTGCGCCGCCACCCTATCACTTCGCAGGTGATAATGCTACACCACGTCTCAGGCCTATTACTCCTGCGGTTCTTAGCGAGATCCTCTGATGTCCGCTTGGCGATCTCTTTACGATTATTTTGTAGCGTCGCTCATCCAGTGAACTTCTAAAATTCAGGTGTGGCTGGGAAAGCGTTTACAGATCGTATTCGCGCTGCATACTGATAGTTTTGAGAGAAATTAATGGTAGTCATTGCGCAAAGATATTACCTAGGAAAATGGTTAGGGGATATAATGATTTTTGCAACGCAAGGTGAGTGCTTTTTATCCCGCTTTTCGCGATTTCATTTTAAGTAAATCATCGCTTAACTGCTTAAACTTTTTATTAGTAACATGAAGCATCGAAAGTTTTACCATTTTATCCAATTTTCCACTTTTTCAGTTACTTGATTTCATTTTTGATCAATAAGGTACATAAAATTTTCTTAATTTGCATCAGTAACCTCACGCTTTTCATTCTGAGCAATATGGCTTTTTGTAGCCTCCTTTAACCAATTTTCTCTTTTTTTAATTTCTTTCATTCATGCATCAATATCTCAATAACTCAGTATTGCCTATGAAACACATACCAATACTAATTCACCAAAACCACACCTTTGCAGCGGTGGCGTAGCGGTAGAACATCCGCCTTACATGCAAGAGGACCGGGGTTCAAATCCCGGTGCCGCGCAATTCTCCACCGGATGAAAGAAAAAAAAAAATCCGCGTGTTGATGGAATTGCATAAACAGGTTTGGGGTGCGACCTGATGCCGGTGAACACCTCCGGCAACGCACTCCCTCACCAGAACAGGAGTTGGTGCAGTAATGGTGCAGTAATTGGCCGCAACCTCCTATGATAAGCCTCATAAAACCCCGGCCCTCAGTCACCAGCGGCTGCGGAACAACTGACCACGGCGGCGGTCAGACCTGTGACGCAGCAGGGGGTGCTAAGAAAGTCTGGCTCCGCTGGACAGGCCGCCATTGGAAACTGACCCTGGCAACGTTTAATGCTAGAACCCTAGCTAGTGAAGCTAGCTTAGCAGTGCTGTTAGAGGAACTAGAGGACATGAAATGAGATGTCATAGGGCTTAGTGAGGTTAGGAGGCCGAATGAGGCATATACTGTACTGAAAGATGGGCATGTACTGTGTTATCGAGTCTTACCAGAGAGGCGACAAATAGGAGTAGGTTTCCTTGTCAATAAGTATATAGCGGGTAATATAGATGAATTCTATATTATTAATGAGAGGGTTGCAGGCATCGTAATTCGGCTTAATAAGCGGTATAACCTGAAGGTTGTACAGGCCTATGCACCTACATGTAGTTATGATGACCAGGCAGTTGAAAGCTTCTACGAAGATGTAGAATCGGCAATGCGAAAAGTAAAGACGCAGTATACTGTATTAATGGGCGATTTCAATGCCAAGGTAGGGAAAAAACAGGCAGGAGACAAGGTGGTAGGTGACTATGGCATTGGTTCTAGGAATAGCAGGGGGGAGTTACTAGTTGAGTTTGCAGAGCGCAATAACTTACGAATCATGAATACCTTCTTCAGCAAACGGAAGAACCGGAAATGGACCTGGAAAAGTCCTAACGGAGAGACTAAAAATTAAAACGACTTCATAATGTGTTCAACCCCCGCCATTATGCAAGATGTAGAGGTAATCGGGAAAGTGCGATGCAGTGACCACAGGATGGTGAGGTCCCGAATTAGCCTAAATCTGAAGAAGGAACGCAACAGATTAGTAAGAAAGAAACCCATCAACGAATTAGCGGTGAGGGGGAGGACAGAAGAGTTCAGGATCTCGCTACAGAATAAGTTTTCAGCTCTAACTGAGGATGGCGACATTACCCTAGAGGCAAGGAACAATAATTTCAGAGATATCATTACTGAGTGCGCGGTAGAACTAGGCGGCAGGATAGTTAGAGAGGATACCGGTAAGCTGTCTAAGGAGACGAAAGATTTGATTAAGAAACGCCAGAGTATGAAAGCTTCCAATCCAACAGACCAGATCGAATTGGCCGAGATATCAAAGCCAATCAATAAGCGCAAGGTGGCCGATATTAGGAAGTATAACATGGAGAAAATTGAGCATGCTGTAAAAAACGGGGGATGCCTTAAAGCGGTAAAGAAGAAATTGGGCATAGGCAAAAACCAGATGTATGCGATAAGGGACAAGGCGGGCAACGTCATCACTAATATGGAAAAGATAGTCAAAGTAGCCGAGGAGTTCTATACAGATCTCTACAGTAGCCAAAGTAGTCAGGACCGTAATGAAATTGGCGGTAGGGAAAAACAGTCAGACGTTCCACCAGTGACGAAGGACGAGGTCAAGAAAGCACTAGAAACTATGAAAAGGGGGAAATCAGCTGGAGAGGACCAGATAACTACAGATTTGCTGAAGGACGGGGGGGATATCGTGCTAGAAAACCTGGCCACCCTGTATACGCAGTGCCTGGTGTCATCGACGGTACCGGAACCATAGAAGAATGCAAACATTATCCTCATTCACAAGAAAGGGGACTCTAAGGACCTTAAAAATTACAGACCAATCAGCTTACTGTCTGTTACGTATAAGGTATTTACTAAGGTAATCGCTGATAGAATCAGGACAACCTTAGACTGCAATCAAGCAAAGGATCAAGCAGGGTTTCGGAAACGGTACTCTACTATCGATCATATCCATACCATCAATCCATCAATCAGGTGATAGAAAAATGCTCGGAACATAACCAGCCCTTATACATAGCATTCATTGATTACGAAAAAGCATTTGACTCAGTTGAAACCTCGGCGGTGATACAGGCATTGCGAAATCAGGGGGTAGACGAGCAATACGTGAAAGTGCTGGAAGATATATATAGCGGCTGCACAGCAACCATAGTTCTGCATAAAGAAAGTAACAAAATTCCCATAAAGAGAGGTGTTAGGCAAGGAGACACAATCTCCCCAGTACTATTCACAGCTTGTTTAGAGGAAGTATTCAGAGACTTGGAATGGGAGCAGTTAGGGATAAGGGCAGATGGAGAATACCTCAGTAATCTGCGATTTGCTGATGACATTGCCTTGCTAAGCAACTCGGGGGATGAACTGCAAATCATGATTGATGACCTAGACAGGAAAAGTAGAAAGGTAGGCTTGAAAATCAATATGCAGAAGACTAAGGTAATGTTCAACAGCCTCGGGAAGGAACAGCAGTTTACATCAGGTAGCGAAATACTGGAAGTAGTAGGCGAATATGTCTACTTAGGACAGGTAGTAACCGCAGACCCGGACCACGAAAAGGAAATAACAAGAAGAATACGATTGGGATGGAGCGCATTTGGCAAGCACTCGCAGATTATGACTAGCAGCTTACCGGTATCGCTCAAGAGGAAAGTATACAACAGTTGCATCTTACCTGTACTCACCTATGGGGCTGAAACGTGGAGGCTAACCAAGAGAGTTCTACTTAAGTTGAGGACAACCCAGAGGGCTATGGAACGAAAAATGGTAGGGGTAACATTAAGAGATAGAAAGCGTGCGGAGTGGGTCAGAGAAATAACTCAAGTTACCGACATTCTAGTAGAAATTAAGAAGAAGAAATGGACATGGGCAGGACATGTAGTGCGAAGAGAGGATAACCGATGGTCGCTGAGGGTAACAAACTGGATTCCAAGGGAAGGAAAGCGTAGCAGGGGGCGGCAGAAAGTTAGGTGGGCGGATGAGATTAAGAAGTTCGCAGGGGTCAAGTGGATGCAGCTAGCACAAAACCGGATTAAGTGGAGAAATATGGGAGAGGCCTTCGCCCTGCAGTGGGTATAATCAGGCTGATGATGATGATGATGATGTTGATGATGACACCTTACATGATATTTTTAGCCAGCCTCTAAACATTTCCGCCAAGTGGTGCCATGCAATTACGACTGCAAAACAACGAAAGAGCAGTAGAAACTATTGTTTAATAATACACTTGCCACGCCCATAGTTGCATGCGAGCAGTTGAGCGGAAAATTTTTGATAAAATGCAGAGTGCGGAAAAATATGCATTGTTATCAAACAAGCTTCAGTCCCGCGGCACGAGTTCCTAGCAAAAACATAATTTTTATTTCATACGAACAGAACACAATCAATGCAGCGTGCGACAAATCCTTAACGGATACCCACTAAGATAAAGACATGACAATGCACGCAAAAGCAAACAATAAAGAAAGAACTGCTCCACACAAAAAAAAGGCACAGAGGTTTTACATGGTGTCTACAAGCTTATCGTGAAATGCAAATGCTTACATTACGAATCGTTTAAAATGCTTTACTAGTCATTATACATTGACATGTGTCACGATAAATGACCAAAACTGAAAATGAATGCGGTTAAGAACAGGAGACACCGCCCATAATGTCCCTGATGTCGAAGAAGTGCATCAAAATTAACTCTATTCGGCAAAAACATTGAATGCTCGTGATAATAATACACAAAATTTTGAATGAAAATTTAAATCTAATTATACACAGTGTACAATTATTTGTGAGATAAATATAGCTACAAAGATATACAGCAATCGCAAGCACAATGTGTATTACACATCTTATTCGTGTTTTATACAGCTATGAATAGCCATAGATGTTTACATCAGATTACAGGCACTAAGCTGGACTGAAAACCATCCACACACGTCCATCCGACACGGAAACAAAATGGCAAAACCAATAGGCCGATTTCACAAGGCCAACTGCGAAAGCGCGGGAATTGCGGAAGTTGCTCTGCCGCCATGTTTGTTGCGGTATAGCAGACGATTTCCCGACGTCGCCGTCGGTTCCACGCGTGCTACCACGGCTGAGGCTGACCCATATTCTGCATTGTGTGTCCTACTACACCGAAGCTTCCCATCGTCAGCAGTGCCTCTCATGTGAGTATAGCAACCTACCTGCCATGTTCTGATATAGGACTTCGGAGACTTCCAAGGAAACAGTTTCATTCGCAATGGCCTCTGTTCCTGTGCTCGCGGCTTTTTCGATGCAATCCTGCTCTTGGTTTCCTTATTAGTGCTTTGAAAAAAAGAGAAAAAGCTGCACTACTGTGCTGCAGCTTCTCAGAAGTTTCATTTAGCCATGATACGAGTGTCGATACAGTTCGTTCAGGGAAAATAGCGACGGCAATATTGAAAGACCCCTCGCAAACGGAAAGCATGCTCACAAAGCTGTGTCAACACGTTTGGGTAAACTGCACAGTAATAGTGCCTGGAGGTGATCGCGAAACCTGACTTCCTTGATTTTGTGCCCTGCTGTCACTCGATCATAAACGAAATAAGCTTAGAAGGGATTCACGTTTTAGATCGACGAAAAAAAAGTGCGAAGGCTCGATTTGTTCCTTTTGCGCCCGTATTGGCACCGACAGAGCGGCGTTTGTTTCAAAAACTGTTACTTGCTCGGAATGCCCCAGTGAAAATTACGACCCCGTAATATGAGCATGTGCGACAGTGAATGCCTGGTCAAAAAGTATTTTGCGTGTCGTCAGGAAGGGCATGCCAGCTTTCGAGCGTGATTGCGGACTCTAGCTGTTGCGCGTATAGATGTGTGCATTTTTATCTCAGACGTTCATGACAACTGTGGGGACCCTTGAACTGTGCAAAAACATGTGACAGGTTTGTGGGTTCAATCACTTTTCTCTGCAGGTCGTCGTGAAACCAAATATGGCTAGACTCGGCGAGTGCAATCAGCAGGGGTGGACTCGCGAAACGAGATCACTGAACCCGTTTTTTGCGAAGGAGCACATATACAGGTAAGAAAATCATGACTCAGAGGCCCTAAGACGTCTTAGACGTTGCGCTCAACCATCTCCGATTTGTTAAAAAAAAAATCCCAGTGTGCGTCATCCAAGCCTAAAATATTTTTGCCGCAAAAATTTATTTTTGAGCCGAGCGCAGTTTGAACCTTCCGAAAACAGAGAGAAACCAAGCGCCGCTGAATAATTAATAAAAATTCAAATGTTTAGAAAAACAAAATAACGGCATTTGCACAGCTTGTGGCTTTCGGTGTGGTTCAAAGCAAACTGCGCACACCTCACGAATATATGTGTGTGTGTGTGTGTGTGTGTGTGTGTGTGTGTGTGTGTGTGTGTGTGTGTGTGTGTGTGTGTGTGTGTGTGTGTGTGTGTGTGTGTGTGTGTGTGTGTGTGTGTGTGTGTGTGTGTGTGTGTGTGTGTGTGTGTGTGTGTGTGTGTGTGTGTGTGTGTGTGTGTGTGTGTGTGTGTGTGTGTGTGTTTTGCAAAAATATTTTAGGCTTTGATTATGCACATTAAGAATCCACAATTTTTTTTAACAAGTTGGAGGTGGTCGAACGAAACGTGTATGGCGTTTGGTGTGGAATAACCCTTTAAGCACAAGGCAAAATAAATAATCAAAATTATACAACAAAGCTCAAATTATTGTTTGTTTACTAAACAAAGCAGCATGATAGCATTACAGAATAAATTATAGCTTTTTAATCTAGTAGTTTGGTCAGACCATAATGGGTAGGGAGCCTAATGCTTTAAGGCTTTGCATCTTAATTTAGTAAGGAACTCTTGTTACTTATATAAGAGGCAGTAGTTATTTGGGCAATTGTGACTCCTAACACTTCTTCATAGTGTCCAAAGAGTGGCTGTTTGATGCATCCTTACTGCTATTTTTCTCACGCAGGTACATCGAAAACAAAGGAGCAAGGAAGCACAGAGAAGACGGCCTGCGCCTGTTTACATCTGGCCATCTTCAAAAACTTGAGTTTTCTGCCAGGGAATCCCCAGAAACTATTGTCCGTGCTGAAGTGCTGGCATCTATGTTGTTAAGACCGTGCATGGTCCGCACTTGCGCGCCCTATTGTTCGCCTTAGAGGAATTCCCGGGAATGCAGGAAAGACTTGCAATTGCCGGAAAGGGACAATGGTGGGAGCAGTATGTGGCGCGCACGTGCACTTGGGTTTCTGAGAAGGAAATCCACTTGCCGGAACCACCATATCGGATCTTTGCAGAAGAATAGAAATGTACCTCCTCGCCGTTCCCAAGCTCTACCCGCCAACAAGTGACGACGCCCAACGCAACAATACCGGACAAGTCAGTGCATCAGACCATCAGTGCAGTGATGTGTTCGATTGGATGCCGATATCTGAGGGGCGTGCCTGGAACTGGTTGGTCGGCATCTTCAGAGAGGGGCTGGACATAGGGGGTTTTAAGGACGTTGCAGAGCACGAAATTAGGCTCTGAGCCCTGGGTAAACGGCTCATCCAGACGCTTCTCGCTATGAACTCTTAACGCTTACCATTTTGCTGATATACTCTTTTTTCATGTAAATAAGTAGTCTCAAAGTGCCATTAAGCCTGCTTGTATATATTTTACCAACTTCGAAGATTCAATCCTTCATCAACCCGGAGTCTTTGCACGCGACCAAGTGAAGGCCGGGTCGACTTAGTCCCAGCGTTACGACAACTGGTGACCAGCGGTGGGATCTGGATCTACAAGCCGCAACATCTGGTGATTGGAGGTGGATCTGAATCTACAAGCCACAACATCTGGTGATTGGAGGTGGACCTGAAGCTACAAGCCACAACATCTGGTGATCGGAGGTGGCATCTCAAGCAACAAGCAGGAGCAATAATCGGCCAACAAGAGAGCAGCTCGGAACATCGATCACATGTGTGGGTGAGTGCTTGGGTTTTCTTCTGATGTGGACCAGGTTCTAGAACAGGGTTAGATTTTAGAACTGGTAAAGAGTGTTGAAACGCCTTTAGGTTTGGTAGTTTGCACAGTTGTTCTGGAAGTAGCCGACACTCGGAGCGATCATGGACCTACAAAAGCTGCAGAAACCGGAACTGTTGCTATTGTGTGAGGAATTGGGAATTGATACAAGTTGTTTGGCACAAAAACCCTTGATTATAAAGGCAATCACTGATTTTGGAACCGATGATGAGGAGCTCAGTGAAGCATGGAACCTCATCGGACAAAAAAAGGAGGAGCAACTCAGACAGCAGAAAGAGCGGGAAAAAGAGGAAAAGAGGCGTCAGTGTGAACTTGAGAGGGAAAAAGAGAAAAGAGGCGTGAAATTGAGAGAGAAGCAAAAAGGCTGGAGCAAGAAATGGAGCTCCGGAAATTAGAACTAGAGTTGAGGAAGAGGTCGGGCAATTGTCCCCAGATAGCGGTACCTCTTCTCAACAAGGAGGCAGATTTCAAGATGTCAAAGTACATGCAGCCATATGTGATATCAGGGGATATCGGTCTGTATCTGGCTAACTTTGAGCGAACCTGCGAAAAACTGTCCTTCCAGGGAGACACTTGGTCTCCGAGATTATTGACGGTTCTGCCCTGCGAGGCAGCGGAGGTTGTCGCGCGGCTAAGCAAGGAGGACGCGGACAACTACGAGAAGGTCAAAGCTTGCCTTCTGAGAAAGTATAGGCTTAGCGCCGAGGCGTTCAGACAACGTTTTCGGAACGCTACTAAGTCCAGGGACGAGAGTTACCCTGAATTCCTGTACAATTTAAGAGTCAATTTGGGCGAGTGGCTAAAGAGCACAGATTCCTACAGTGATAGGGACGCTGTAGTCTAGCGAATTCTTTTGGAGCAGTTTTATAACTGCCTCCCAGAAAAAGAAAGAAATTTGATTACAGAACCTAGGCGACATTAAGTCGGCAACTGAAGCTGCCGAACTCATTGAGGAGTACGCTTCGCGCCGACAATTCAACAACCCAGCAGTGGATAGGCCCCGCAATCTCAAGTTGAGTGTGAATAACCGTCAGGAAAGGCTCATTTGCTAAAGTTGGAAACGAAGAAAGGAAGGCTTCTTCAGGCAAACGCCCTAGAAAGGACGGCAGTGAGAAAAGTGGGGAAGTGACCAACGCGCAGAACACAAAGAATAAGCTTGAGGCTAGGAAGCCGCTCACATGCTTTAGGTGTAATGAGCAGAGTCACATTGCCGTCAACTGCCGGAAAGAAAAGATTGCTTTCTCGTATGTCAGTGACTGCGATGAAAATATGCAGCTTTTGGAACCCTACCTGCATGACTATAGTAGTCAACGGGAAGCCTTGCAAGGTACTGCGCGATTCGGCCGCAACGATGGATGTTGTCCATCCGGCGTATGTGTCGCCTTCCGACTACACAGGACTGTGTGCATGGATCCGCCAGGTAGTGGAGGAACATAGTGTGTGCTTGCCAATCGCGAACGTGGTCATCGAGGGCCCTTTCGGCGAGTTAACAACTGAGGCTTCCGTTTCAGGAAAGCTTCCAAAGTGCTGTTCGTATTTGTTTTCCAACAAATCGGACATGCTACTGCGAAAGAGGGGCATCCTTTTCGGAGACAGAGTTGTGCAAGCCTTAACACGTTCAAAGGCGCGAGAACTAGCTACACTGCTCATTCCAGAAAAATCCACAGCGGATGAAACGGCAATTAAAACAATGGTCGATGCGGAAGATAGCGGGTCAGAAAACTTTGAGAGCGAGGCATCTCAGATAAGTCAACTTCAAAGTGAGCTTGATGAGACGCGGAATGAGGACGTTCTTGATAGTAACCTCTTGCCGCCAGTGTCTAGTTATCTCACGAGACTTTTAAGTGGAACCCGAGAGGACTTAGCTATGGAGCAAGACAATGTTCCCAAGATAAAGGAGATAAGGGAGCGCCACCGCGCCACTAAGACAGCAGAGAATATTTCTTTCGAGATGAGAAAGGGAGTGCTGTATCGCTTATGCAAGGATAAGCGCGCAGAAGAGCGGGACAAATTAGTCGTTCCCCAAAAGTACCGCGAAGACTTACTGCGACTTTCCCATGGCAGCTCGTGGTCATGTCACCTTGGAATAAGGAAAAAAAGTAGAGGCTGTTGCAAGAATACTATTGACTTGGATGTTTTAAGGACACGAAAAATTTTGTACGGTCATGCGACACGTGCCAGCGGGTTGGAAAAGCACAAGATAAGTGGAAAGCTCCGATGGTGTTAGTACCAATCATTACCGAGCCGTTTCACCGGTTAGTAATAGATGTAGTTGGGCCAATTCCTGTGACAGAGTCAGGGTACCGTTATATCCTCACTATGTTATGCCCAGCCACAAAGTTTCCAGAGGCTGTTCCGCTGCGCGAGGTGACGTCCGAGAGTGTAGTGGATTCGCTGCTGTCAGTGTTTGCACGAGTTGGATTCCCTTCCGAGGTCCAAAGTGATCAGGGTAGCGTTTTCACAAGTGTCCTCACCACCTCATTTCTCGAGCGATGCGGCAATAAGGTCGATCCACCATCCGCAGAGCAACAGCGTAGAAAGATGGCATTCTGTTCTCAAACGAGTCCTGAGGGAACTGTGCTATGAAAACAAGCGCGAATGGGATACCTGCCTCCCTGCAGCACTTTTCGCTTTGCGGTCAATGCCGCCGGAATCCACTGGATTTAGCCCAGCCGAGCTGGTGTACGGAAGGTCACTGCGCTCACCTTTGCGAATGGTGCGCGAAGCCTGGGAGGGGCGCGGAGAAGACCCAACAGTAGTAGAATTCATTCTGAACCTCTTGAATCGCTTACATAACACTAAGGAACTCGTTAAAGCCAGCATGAAGTCAGCCCAGGCTCGTTCCAAAGTGTACTATGATAAGTCAGCCCGTCAAAGGACTTTTCGTATCGGGGACCAGGTGATGTTGCTGAGAGGTTCAAGGCAGAATAAGCTCGAAGTACAGTGGGAAGGACCTGCTGAAGTCGTTGCAAAGCTTTCTAACACTAACTACGCAGTGAAAATCCCCGGTAGACGTAAAGAAGTGCGCCTTTATCATTGCAATCTTATGAAGCCTTATGTGCAGAGGAAAGCCGTGGTAAATCTAACGTTAAACCTTCCCGAGGAGATGGGGGACAACTTGATTTGCCTCAGCGGAAAGGAAAGCAACGCTCAGGAGCTTCTCAAAAAGACGGAGCAGAGAGGAGAACTAAAGAAATCCCAGCTGTCCGATCTGGGCGAGATAATAACAGAGTTTGAGGCCTGCTTCGTGGACAGGCCAGGCAGGACTGATTTGACTGAGCACGATATTGAGCTGACTTCAGACGTGCCAGTGCGATCAAGGTGCTACCGATTTTCTCCAAGGCAAAGAGAAATTCTGGATAGGGAAGTAACTCGCATGCTGGAATTGGGAGTAATAAAACCTTCGGAAAGCGATTATGCTTCGCCTATGATCTTAGTAGAAGCTCCAGGTAAAGACCCTAGGCCTGTGGTAGACTACCGAAAGCTAAACTCTCACCAAGGATCAAGTGTATCCCATTCCGAATATCGAGGAGAGAGTAGAACAGGTCAGTAGAGCGGCATATGTGACTACGCTGGACCTTACTCGGGGATACCGGCAAGTGCCGCTCACTGAACGCGCCAGCAGATACGCGGCTTTCGTCACTTCCGACGGGCAGCTACCAGCCAACAATGTCTAGTTTCGGGCTCAAAAATGCTCCATTTTGTTTTTCCCGACTCATGGATAGGTAGAGTGCATATTTTGCCAGCGTAAAATTAAAGACAGGACTAAAGGAGAAAGACAAGGGACAAACGCTTGTCCCTTGTCTTTCTCCTTTAATTTTAAGCTGACAAAATATGCACTCTACTTATCAAGACCAACTAACCCGTCTTTCTACGTTAACTAATCATGGATAGGGTTTTAAAGGGGTGTGAAACATTCGCGGTGCCTTATTTAGATGACATTGCGGTTTTTTCCGACTCATGGGCGGACCATATGGTACATCTAGAGCTGTACTGAGCCTTTTGCGTCAAGCTGGGCTAACCGTAAAGGCCGAGAAATGTTGCCTCGCAAGGGCGACCGTGGACTATTTGGGTCACAATGTAGGTCAAGGTTTCAGGAAACCCAGCGAGATTAAGATTTCTGCGGTAGCAGACTACCCGCGGCCGAGCACGAAGACGGAAATTCGGGCATTCCTGGGGCTGACGGGATACTACAATCACTACATCCCTAACTATTCAGCTTTGGCTAGCCCTCTGACCGACGCTCTCCGCAAGACAGAACCGACAAATGTAGTCTGGGACGAACAAAAGGAAGCCTCCTTCGTAAACCTGAAGGCTATGCTGATTAGCCGTCCGGTATTGCGAGCTCCAGACTATGACCGAGAATTCACGGTCCAGTGTGATGCAAGTGATCGAGGGCTAGGTGCTGTTCTCTGCCAGAGAGATGACGACGGTAATGAGTACTCAGTGCTCTAGCTGAGCAGAAAACTGAGTTCTAGAGAGAGGGCTTATTGCGCGTCAGAGAAAGAGTGCGCTTGCATTGTATGGGCCATTCAAAAATTGCCGTGCTATCTTGGAGGGGCCAAATTCACCGTGGAGACGGACTGGCTTGGCTGCAAACTGCGACATCAAAGAACAGTCGCCTTCTGAGGTGGAGCTTGATTTTACAGCAGTACAGTTTTGAAATAACATACAACAAGGGGAAGTTAAATGGGAATTCGCGCTTAGCCGCTGTTTATAAGCGGTCCGAGGTGCTCCTCACCATGTATCCAAATTGATACTCAGGTTCTTTTTTTTTTCGTGCGCTTGTATATGTGTGACTATGTAAAGCAGCACGTTTGGTTTTTTAGGCATACGTGGGTCCTGAACGTCGTGAGTGTGGGCTTTTCTCGGACAACGATGGCAGTTTTCTTTTCACCTGGTCTCTTCAGACGGGAGCCGAATGCTTGCTTAGACATGTGGTTGAGTTTCAGAGACAGCTCAAGCAATTTGGCCTACGACAATCAAG
The DNA here is from genome assembly GCF_055883805.1 of Amblyomma maculatum. Taxonomy (NCBI): domain Eukaryota; kingdom Metazoa; phylum Arthropoda; class Arachnida; order Ixodida; family Ixodidae; genus Amblyomma; species Amblyomma maculatum. Next base: position 7,698,198 of record NC_139351.1, read on the forward strand.
ACAACGCGACAAGCAACATCGAGCTTCAAGCGTTCATGTGCAGGTCATTAAGTCGTCTCTTCATGCAGCAGCTGCGACTGCTGCCCTCCGTGACTCTTCTGGCGGGAGAGGAGGCTGTTATGACCGTGCATGGTCGCCTGTGGGCATGGATATGTGCTGTTGGTGCAAGGGCTCTAAGTGAGCCTGTTTCCATGAATCGTTTTGTGTGAGCCTGCTTTGCTTTGTCGAGACCCTGCAAATGCCAAATTGGCCCTGTCAAGGGAACGTCAAGAAAATACAAAGAAACGTCGCCCTGTGAGAAATAGCGGATGTGCTTTTCTTCAATTGTTCACCCTTCCCGTCGAGAAGCGCTATTGTTAAGTGAGGAATGCCTATTGTCCAAAGGAGACGACAGAGTGACACGTCCGCTGACGTACAGGACAAGAAAGGAGCATGACGAATACGGCCATTAGAGGAATTCCCGGAAATGCAGGAAAGATTTGCAATTGCCGGAAAGGGACAATGCTGGGAGCAGTATGTGGCGCGCACGTGCACTTGGGTTTCTGAGAACGAAATCCACTTGCCGGAAGCACCATATCGGATCTTTGCAGAAGAATAGAAATGTACCTCCTCGCCGTTCCCAAGCTCTACCCGCCAACAAGTGACCACGCCCAACGAAACAATACCGGACCAGTCAGTGCATCAGACCATCAGTGCAGTGATGTGTTCGATTGGATGCCGATATCTGAGGGGCGTGCCCTGGAACTGGTTGGTCAGCATCTTCAGAGAGGAGCTGGACATAGGGGGCTTTAAGGACGTTGCAGAGCACGAAATGAGGCTCTGATCCCTGGGTAAACGGCTCATCCAGACGCTTCTTGCTATGAACTCTTAACGCTTGCCATTTTGCTGATATACCCTTTTTTTCGTGTAAATAAGTTGTCTCAAAGTGCCATTAAACCTGCTTGTATATATTTTACCAACTTCGAAGATTCAATCCTTCATCAACCCGGAGTCTCTGCACGCTACCAAGTGAAGGCCGGGTCGACTTAGTCCCAGCGTCACGACAATGTCAACACGAACAGTCTACAAAGTCGGTGCTGAAGTCTCGAAGTGTGATGGTGAGGTAATCACCGGTCACTGCTCATGTGTTGCAGGGAAAGGGGGGGGGGTGCAAACATCTCTGTTGTGTGCTCTTTGGACTGATGTATATTGCTCAGCATGATCTCAGTTGTGTACCAGATTGTTTCTTGTACAGAGAAAGAACGCCAGTTGTACCAGCCAAGGAACCCAAGGGCAGTAAGCGAGGAGGTTAACAGCCTAATTTTCTGCAAGGACCCATCACAAAGGATCAGTCCTGCAATAACGCACCACAAAAGGCGAGTGGAATATTCAGCACTCGGGCGTGAAAACTTAAATGTTTGCACCCCACAACTGGTGTACCTACACGGAAAACTTAAGGAAAGTGGCCTTCAGTGCTTTGCCGATGTGTTGAAAGCAAATGATTTTTCGCCCGTTCAAACAAAGAAAGCTGTGGAGCCAGATACAGCCAGTGATTGTAAACTGCCTTCCCGGTGGTTGGAACGGGTGAAAGAGAAGTGTCATTCAAAACTGTATACGCATGAGGAGGTCACGGTCATTGAGGCAGCCACACGCCTGCAAAGTGCAAGTTCCTTGTGGCACTCTTACAGGGAAGGCTTAATCACAGCCTCAATTGCACACAGGGTTTATACATGGGTGCACACATGTAGGACAAAAATGGGGCCCCATGATGCACGGTCTCTCATTAGTGCAGTAATGGGCAAAAAAATTCGGTCGACATATGCAATGAAAAGAGGGCTGCTGCTTGAAGCCGAGGCACGAGCAGCTTTCATCAGTAAGAACGAGAGCCATATTGACATTCATGTCAGAGAATGCGGCCTTTTTCTCTCATGCCTCAAGCCATTTCTGAATGCAAGTCCAGATGGTATTGTTTCATGCAGTTGCTGTGAGGCTCGCCTTCTTGAGATCAAAATTCCAATGAATGTGGAAGTGTTTGCAAAGGGGGAGCTGTGCAACGGTAACCTGAAGCCCAGTAGTAAGTACTACACGCAAGTGCAAATGCAAATGGGTGTGGCTGAGATGAAGTCGTGTGTGCTGTTTGTTTACAGTAAAGAGAAGTGCTAGCAGGTTACAGTGCTGTTCAATGAATCGTCCTTCATTGAATTAGTGGACCGCTGCACATTTTTTATTAATGCTTACTTGCTGCCATTTATTTCAAGCAAAAACTGAAGAAAGTGTTCTGAAAGAATAGCATTGATGTGCATGTCATTAATGTGCCTAATACAAGGAGGAACCACAGTTCTCGAAAGTAGGACTAACTTAAAGGGAAAAGAGCACATGTATATGTTAATCTGGTTTGAAAAATTGTAATTGCTGAGTTTAATGTTTCAAAGTGACACATGGACATCAGGTTCTGTATTAGGGGAGCCAAGTTTCACCGCAGTGCATCCCCCTCCCTGTCTTTACAGCCAAAACATAGTGCCCAGATAAGGAATGGTTATAAAGCATTTATTTTGAGGTGATGAAATAGCAACACATACAAAATATTCTGCGCTTAAGAAACAAATTATGCTTTGCCAAGGATTCAGAGTTGAAACCTACTTGACGACGCATTTCTCACAATGGTTTTTTAATTGAGTTCCCGGCTTTCTGGAGGAAAGGTGACTTGGAACGCTAAAGTATGCGTCCTCGGCCACCAATATAGTAAAAAACGACTGCACAGGTCCGACAGAGGGAGGCATAAGGGTGAACTTGGCACTCCTTTAGAATAATTGGAGAGGGGGGGGGGGTATTTTTCTAGGTGAACATGGCGCTCCCTTAGAGGAATCGGGGGGGGGGGGGGAGAGAGCTATTCCTCTAAGGGGGCGCCAAGTTCACTCCTATACCTCTCTCTGTCAGACCTGTGCCACCGTTTTTAAAAGTATGGGGCTATGTCCATGCAGGCATTTACTATACTAATGGCCGAGGACTCGTACTTTTGTTCCAAGTCACCTTTCCTCTGTGCACCTCTATGTACAGGTGTGTTTTTTATTTCGACCCCATAGATACACATCCGCTATAGATGGGATTAAACCCAAGTCTACCTGGTCTGCAGCTTAGCACTTTAACCACTGCTTAATTTTCTGCAATGTGTTTTATGCAAGCTATGAAACTTTTTATTTTCATGTGATGATACGTGAAATTCCTGCAGATGTGTACAGTACCAACTTCGGTGTGTTCAGCCATGTAAAGGCTCCTCTCTGACACTCAAAAATCTATGTAGGTGACTGCTGGAGATTACCTAAATTGTAGTCTTGTTGGAGTTCATTCTCAGCTCCTGATCACCGTAAAGAGAAATGTTAAGTCAACATTTGAACTGTATTAACATATTGTTCTTTGGTTGTTGATAACAGTGCTTACAATTTATGTAATGTTCTAGTCATTTTCATACTTTCAGTTGCATGTTTCAATAGATCTGTGATGACCGGGTGCGTAAAGAGCAATAAATTTTGTTGTTTGTTCAAGTGCTGCTCAAAGAACTGTTGTACGACTATGCAAACAGCTTGTGATACATAAAGTTCTGGCTTTTCCATGAACAGTATTTTCAGAGCAGATCTGTGATATCTATGCAAAGAATTGCAAGATGCAGCTATGATTCTTCACTAAGATGCATCATTTACGACACGAATGTCTATTCTCTTTGCAATGGATTAGTTATATATGCACAAACAGAATGACTACTATGAGGTTCATGAAAGAATGTATCACCAGGAAAACAAAGTTCGCTGCTATATCTTGTGCACTTTACTGCTTTTTTTTTGTTTCATTCTGAAAATTTGTCTAAAACATGCATTGAAAACACAGGACTATTAGTCTTTATGAAGTGTTTGAAAATGAAACAATGCATGATTAATGCAGCTGTTCCACATCCAATATATTTCCAAAGCTTTCTTCAATAAGAATCTATAAAGATCACAAAGCCACAGTTAGACAGTTTTGTGAATTCAACTCCATGTCTTTTGGTTATTTATTTTAATACCTTTAGGGCCATATGGCCTTGAAGAGGAGAGCAGTTAAACATAGCATTACAATAAACATAACAATAAGAGCATAATCTTAGAAGATGTTGCTAGCTACATAATTTTAACTAATTCATTCATGGTATAAGCGTTTTGTTGTCATTGATTAGTGCCAGTGATCCAGGAAGGTGATTCCACTTACGGGGTATGGGGTAAAAACAAATGAAAGCAGGTTTTTATTCTGCAGAAATATACATAAACTTTGTGAGGGTGATCCGTCCGTGGTAATACGTACTGTGGCAGTGAAATAAATTTTTCTCGCAGGTGAGAATGGTGAAAACTTTCATGGAAAATGCGAAGACAAAGTTTTCTACGACGAGGTGCAAGGGATGGCAGGCCGCGGCTGTCTTTCGTACTTGATATGCTTGCAGTTTTAAGTGGAGGATGAACCATACAAAATTATTTTGAACCATTTCCAATAAGTGTGCTAAGTTCTGCTGGTAAGGACCCCATACTGATGCTGCATATTCAAGTTTAGGTAATATGAGTAATTTATAGAGTAAAATTTTCAGAAAAGAAGGCGGACTGCAAAAACTACGATGAAGATATCCAAGCATTTTGCTGGCATTGTTACATGCATAAAAATAAACAGTCCAGGTTATGTTGTTGGAGATGTGAGCACCAAGGTATTTATATGACAGCACTGAATATAAAAGCATGCCATTAGTGTGATACGAGGATAAATTAACATTCATTCTACACACATGCAGGAATTTGCACTTGTGAGCATTAAGGTCCATTAGCCATGATTTGCACCATACCGAGATAGAATCGAGGTAAGATTGAAATTAGTATGTCGCCATCGCATTTTCTTTCTCTGAATATTACACAGTCATCGGCAAACAGGTGATTATTAGAAGAAATTTGGGAAGGTAAATCGTTAATATAGATAAGGAAAAGAAGCGGACCAAGCACAGAACCTTGAAGAACACCGTTATGAATCATGCTTGGATCTGATGCGAGGTCACTAATCGAAACAAACTGATGGTAGCTTGTAAGAAAATCTTCTAGCCAGGTTAGAATTTTTTGAGTCCAGGTTAAGCTTTTGTAACTTGTATAGTAGTAAGACATGGCAGCTTTATCAAACGTTTTGGCAAAATCTATGAATACGTAGTTGGCTAGTGAGCTACGATGAAGAAAAGTGTGTAACCTGTTAGTAAAAGATGCAAGTTGGGTTTTACATGAGCACGATTTTTGAAAACCGTGTTCAAAGTGGGAGAAGAAAGAGTTTGATTCTAAGAAATTAGGTGAGGAAACAGGATGTATTCAAGAAGTTTACAAGGAAAGCTGGTGAACGAAACTGGTCGGGAATTAGTGGAGAATTTGTTACCTCATTTGTGCAGCGGAATTACCTTCCCGACCTTCCATGCGGCAGGTAGCGAACCCTAGTCCAGTGACTGCTGGAAAATATTTGTTAATATAATGGAGGAGTAAGCACTTGTTATATTTAGGAACTTGGTGCTGATCAGATTGGAACCCAGAGCAGCGAATATTTCTAGTGAGTTAGTCAATATCAGAATGCTGTGAAGGTTAATTGTGACTGGTTACATGGGCATATATAGCAAAGACTCGACACTTGGATGAGGGGGATTTGTGGAGATAGAAAATTGCCATTGAAAACTTAGTTCAAAACTGATGCCTGTAGTTCAGGAGGGGTGGGGGGAGCATAATTCATTGTGTTTGTTAAGGATGCTACTGATGTTGGAAAACAGAATTTGTGTGTTAAATAGGTGTTCTCCACTTCTCCTTCTCTTCGAGCTTTCATCTTGTGAAGATTGTCTTTCATGGCAGGTATTAGTTTTCTGTGGTGTGTCTATATCTGTATAGTGCTGTCAGTAGATGCATTGCATACATAGTTTTTATTCACTGTTAGAAAAGTGAACATATAATAGCCACAAAATGTCTTTACAACTACGAAGAACTTTCTTCCCTGCAAGTGGGCAGTGGATTGTAAGAGTGTTGCAACCAAAGACACAACAAAAGTGGATAACAAAAACAGAAAATACACATGTCGGCAGTGTATGCACACACTGCAACACTATTTTTTCATGACGGTTTGGCACACGTTGGCAAGGGTATTTAACTTTTGCTCGCTATAGTACCTGGTTCACGTACATTATTTGAGCAATGGCTCATCAACAAAGTTTGTTAAAAGTGCACACACCTGCCAGACCCTGTTGAGCTGGTCAATCATGCTGTTGGCAAACACTTGAGAGAGGATTCTGAAGTTCTTCACCCTTCCTATTACTCTTTCAACATGTATTCGAAGGCTTGCTATGCGTCTTGTCTCTGTTTCATCGTCTTCTGATAATTGTGAGCGCCCATTCATGAATGGTGGGATGATCAAGTGTAGCGAACGTTGCTTGCATTCTTCAGCTATGGTGAATCCTCTGTGTGCCATTATACTGCGCCCAGGTGAGAACTTGTCAAGGACGCCACATGAAAGTGTTAAGGCCTTATCGGAGAGCCTTCCAGGTGCAAGATCTGAAACAAACATGATGAACCCGTTGGGACTGCACACTATCAGGCCTTTGGCGGTGTTATGTTTCTTGTAGAGTGAGTATGTTTCACTCTGAACTCTGAAGGATGACGGGGTCTATAAATATTTCAGTACAATCCATGATGCCATCAACTGTGTCGTATCCCTTTTCAGAGAATACTTCAGGTCGGTACTTATCATAGATGGCAGGTGGCATCCATGTTGGAACCTGCATAAAAAGTTGAAATTGGATGATTGCAGCCTTTTGATTTAAACATCATTTGACCATCTGCTAGAAATATTGTGCATTTTCCTCTTTCCTGACATAGCCTGTTGTTCAAGAAATCCAGCCAGGTGACCCATATCCGTGACACTGTTGTCTGTGAAACGCCAAACCTATTAAAGTATTTAATTTTTATGAGCTTATTTTCCAGTATGGATTACACCAAGACATTTTTTGTAATACAGCATATACGATCAAACGAACTCTTCCTAATTATTTGTATTCATTCACAAGACAACTTTGTGTGTAGGTGATAGCACCTGCTTATTTAAATAGAGTAAATGGCATTTTAACAGTGCTAGTTCACAAGACCAACTTGACCAAAACTTAATGCTCCTGAGTCATAGCTGCTGCTTAAGATTTTCTGCTACCCAAAATTGCAATCTACCTATATTTCCTTTTTCTCACTCCTTCATAAGAGCAAGAATCGTTTTAACTAGGAACATTAAGCTCAGGTTTTGTTACTGCACAATAGTTTTACCCTAATACACTACTTATCTGAGCTGCTGACGGGCAAAGTAAGAACCTTTTGTGCCATGGAGAGCATGAACTTTGATTTGAAATCATAAATGTCCCAGGTGCCCCTCCACACCACTGTTTGTGTATAATGCTCCTTTTGTTACACTTGGGAGCAAGAAATGTGGTGCCAAAAGTCACAAGTGCACACTGCTTACCTATAAGCTATGTCAGTTCCATCAAGGCCCAGTCGCAGACGCATCAGCACCAAGATCAACTGGGTCTTCAAAGGCAAAATAAACTTCCTGTTTTCACCTTCTGCATTTGACATATGACAGAAGAGTAGTCTCTTGGCTTCCGGCTCTAGGAAAGACCAAATACCTCAAGACGCTCACGTGAGGTGATGGCCGTGTAGTACTTCAGCTTTTTCTAGTCTTGAAGCAACACCTCAAATGCAAATTCATTTTTTTTTGGTTTTAGCTTTCATGTCTTTGGCTTCATTGTGTAGCACTGATAATTCAATCTTTAGTAACCTGTTCGTCTGCTGCAATCGACTGCACAATGTTTTTGTTCCGGCTTGTTCTTGGTGCAATTTCGCTAGCTGTTTCTTAACTGTTTCCATCTCTGCCTTTGTGCTGTCCAGTTCATCTTGAAGCATTGAGATTATCTCCTTTTGTGCAGAAATTTTGTCAAGGGCACTTCGGTCGCTTTCTTTCGGAAAACTGTAGTTATGATCTTCGGTTGCGCTATGTGAAGGTGTACCATCAATGGTGGTGTTGTCAGCTTGATCTGTACCACTTGCACCACTTGCATCGGGCACCATTTGCATTTCCAGTTGTCTTCAGTGGGCTAGTTGAGGCAAGGAGAAAAACATCATTTATTTACAAAATAGTGTGGTTTTAGGAGCCAAAGTAAGCACATTAAAAGTCAATATAGCAAAAATGAACGGCAGAAATGCGTAAGAATAAGCAAAACCTATGTACTGCATATCACATATCTAATGCGTGACTATCTGATGGTCCTATTCCTAACATAAGGACCAAGTATTTTTGTTGAAAAAGTTTGTTCACAATCAGCACATGGGATCTGCAGCAGTACCTGTTACATAAGAGATTCATACTATGACTGGTTTGCAACTCAATACTAAGCACTTAGATACATTAACCTGCAGCTGACAGAAATATGTACAATATATAAATTTGAATGACAGGTTTCTCGGCTTAGAGTTAGTTGCTATACCTTTTGTATCAGGGGACGTCTCTCCGTCACCTTTTGTGGCTTTAGGGGAAAGACAGTGGGAACTCGAACCATGTAGGTTTTTTTGCCTCCTTCGAAATGGGCTCCACAGACCCTGTGGCCTGATATTGGAATGAACCGGGAAAATCTGTAAACAGAATGATGATACAGTTCCATAACACTTTGATGTGTTCACTATGACCATTTCAAAACAAGACTCGATTCATACCAATCATGCTGTAAGTAGGCCCTTTTTTTTGGGGGGGGGAGGGGGGTGGGGGGGGGGGGGCTTTCCGCTTGGAAGCAGCACATCAGGAATAATTAAGTCACCTGGGGGTTTCCTATAGTGCGTCAAGCACATTAACATTTTTGTGTTTCGCCTCTATCAAAAATACAGCTGCCGCGTTCAGGACGGCACCCGCGACATTGAGATCAGCAACCAAATGTAAATGTCATTGCGCCACCACGGCGGTTCGCAAGTATACTTTCTCCCAACAGCTGAATAAGGAAGCCAGGAATGCACAGTTTTAGCGAAGATTCGTATTTGCAGGTACGTCTGAGTAAAAACACCAGGCGACTTAGCAGCAGCACGATTGTGAGTCCATACAGACATGACATGTGAATGTGACAAGGTTTCCGGCATTGATGTCGTCGGCCTGCGCATCACTGAACTGAAAGCAACCGACATCTCTAATGCACCTCGCGACATAGCACCCGCGCTCTGCTCTGGAAAAAATACGGGCTTGAAAGTAAAAAAAAAAAATAAGCTCAATCTAATGACAAGTTATGAAGCGGTATGGGTGCCAGCGGCGTCTCCTTTGAGCAGCTAGTCTGTTACGCGCGAACCACATTCCGTATAGAGCCTCCTTGACACACAATATATATCCCTCTTGCAAACATGCAGATATTCCCGCGTTATTTACCGCACAAAAGGCTAAGCGCACCGCTTTTAATTAACTTACCTCCCAGTTTGTCCGGCTCTGTTGATCTTTGCGATCCATTGCTCTCGGAGCTTCTTTTCCTTGGGAAAAACGTAAAATCCCAGGCCTTTATGCTTCCTGTTGTTGTTGTAGCAACCCGGCACACAACAAGTGTATCCCACCATCGCGAAATACCGCGTATTTGCTTCGTACGCCGTGTAGCACTTCTCTAGCCGCATGCAAGTTTCGCGCCAAAATCCGGCCGCAGTACCACAACTACCAGAATGCATCACGGCAGCGGTGGCGTAGCGCAACTCCTTGTAAAATCAGTCTATTGGCAAAGGAACTCTCGCTACCCAAGGTATAACATTTCCTCAGTCAGAAAGCTTCGTATCTTATTTCGTAGACGCGAGAGGACAGGGAAAAGTGCACGTCGTGGCCGGCTTGAGACGACAAGCTCACAGCGAATGATCCATAACGAGAAAGCGCCAGCTACAATCAGCATTCGTTCCAAGGGACCGTGAGGAAATCTACCATTTATCTTAAATTTACTGATGGAAGACTTCTGAAACCGGCAAGGACTACCTTCCAAAAGATACGAGCAACGACTCATTGCTGGGCCAAGTGTGGACTAAAATCTTGAAGTGGGCAGTTGGTGCACTGCGCTTTCCGCACAATGCCCCATCGATGGAGACGCTCACGTGTAGGCGAACCCCCATTCCTAAAGCCAAATAAAGTCACCAAGATGCCGTGGCAAAACGATTCTGTGAGTGACAACCAAGAAACCGAACCCGCCCTTGCCTGCGATCTGCAGGCCCAAGCGGACGAAGTAAAATTCTTATTGACTCTACTACTCTGCTCACAGAGATGTTTAAATGCGGGAGACATGGTGGGCGTTGCACTTAAATTCCACTTTACACGAATAAAATCCGTTATCCGGAAAGCCTGTGGATTATGTTTGAGCAGTATATCAGGGGACGCTCCTTAACACTTGTGCCTAAAAATAGTAAGCGAGCAACCTCGCTGGGCACTCATCTCTGCAGTAGACGAAGAAACTATTGCGAAGCCAGCAGCCGCTGCAGCAGACAGACAAAGAAGGTAAGTCGAACCCACCATTGGAACGCAGCCTGCCGAGTGCCATATGGCATACCAATTCCGTACCCCCTGCCCAATAAGCATTCAGTCAAAAGAGACTGAAGCGAATGCAATGCCTTGAGAGGAAGACATGTTGTATATGCGAGGTAGTATAAACGGTCGTAGTAAAGAGTGTCGACAAAGTAGCGTTTTTCCAGAATGGATAGTTCTAAGGAGCTAGGCGAAGCCACCTTGCAGCGCACATCGTTTAAAACGGAAATCTATACCGAATATGCTATCCCGCGCAAGGGTGTGGATTGTGTAGTTATTCTTAATATATAGGATACCCCTGAGGCGTGGTTCTGGCCTGGCAATTAAAATATATACTTTTACCAAACTTGAAAGCAGGCCCAGGGACATTGCCGTATCTTTCAAAAAGATGAATGCAGCACTGCAGACTCGAATCATCTCACAGATACAGCGTAATGTCATCCACGTAAGTAGTTACTCGCAGCGTCTGACAACCTGGGAGAGGGCTGCCACGGACGCTGCGGTCTGTAATAATCGCCATAAAATAGGGCCCCAATGTCAGAGCAAACAAAAGAGGCGAGAGGGGACAACCGTTTTCGACACCGCGAGTCACAGGGAGTCTCTTCCCCACCCATTCATCGCAAGTGTCCTTTGAATGCCATCATACATGCCTTTATTAAACATGAAATATGGCAGAAACTGAAAATCATCGAGAACTCCGAATATGTAGCCTAGTTCTAGCCGATGACAACCTTTTGCTTGAACTAAAGAAACATGGATAACACTAGCTAAGCGCCGCTGTGATAAATAAAGTCCCGAGTGATATACGACAACTATATATTTCTCTGTCATGAACAAAGCTTACCTGATGGCAACCAATGAGGGATGCCATCTCTTAGCGTCGAACCCCAATTGCTGCAAGAGCCTTGTAGTACACCTTTATCAGCGTGATCGGCTTCCAGTCTTTTGGGCGAGATGAGCCAGTGTCACGCTTTCCGATCAAAATTATTCGCCCTCTCCGAAAAGTGGCGGGAAAATCTAAACGTTCAAATGTCTGGCGAAGAACGTTCGTCAGTACCGGACTGAGAACGTCACAGAAATCTAAATAAAATTCTACAGGCAGCACAGCAGGCCCAAGCGCTCACCCGCGTTTCACTTACTCTAAGGATGTCTTGACCTGTTCTAAAGTGGGAAGTGCACAAAGCACATCATGCATCTCAGGGCTCTCCGGCGGTAAACCAGCTAGCACTGGATGCGTCTCTGCAGCGACTACATCAATTCTGGTATCTGAAGGCTCCATGCCTTTTAACGTTTCCAAGAAACGCATACAGTAAAAAGTCTGATGGGACGCAGAGGGGAGCGCACCGCTCAACGCTGAGCTATGAATATAAGTTCTCCACGCAAATCAAAGCACCTCGGGATATGCAGATGGACCACATCTCCTACGCCAGGCAGCCACAGGAAGGGACGATGTTCCAATAAGGCACTGATAGCGGCTATGTAACTCGTCACATCAGGCATGCATCACTGGGAAATGCCAAACCGCCCGGTGCGCAATGGGGAGCTTCGCAGCCGTATTTTCCTGCAACCGCGACGCCGTAGTACGCAAAGGTTTACTTAACTGCGCATGAGCCAAATGGATTTAAGCGCATCCCACTCGCTTTCAGCACTTTAACTATAGAGAGGCGCTCAAAGCTCGCAGCAAGCTCTCAGGCGAACGCGTATCATGTATTACGCCCACATCAAAACGCCACAGACGAAATGAGCCAGCTCTAAGAAGGGAAAGAGTGAGCATGACTGGCCAGTTGTCAAAAGTGTGAATAGACGTCTGAGGCAGAGCCAACGTGTTAAAACCGTCACACATGTAGAAAAGGACAGCGGCACATACGCGTGGTCCAGCCTGCTGAACCAAGATGCCATATCCTCAAGAAACGTGTCCCATGCGCGAGTTGTTGAGGACCAAGAAGCTTAATATGCGCAACCATACGTTGCAGTTCACGTGCGTTGCAAGTCGGTCTCCGGAAGACGATTTAAAGCCTCTGTAAAGAAGACGAAGAAGAAACAACCCTGCGGCATCGCCATCACCATCGCTGGTCTCCGGCGTCCATCTCTCTCGCGCTGAAGCTGTGCCCTGCGGCTGGTATTCCGATCCTGCTGTGCCCGAATTACTGCCAGCGCTAGAAGTTCAAACCATCTATTAAATCCACATTTCACTTGGTGGAGGTGCTGGGTAGCACCTCCACCAAGTGCTACGACATCAGGCTTCAGGAATATGACATCCGTGTAGTGTACCGCTCTGGCCGCAAGCACTCTGACGCCGACGCTCTTTCTCGGTCACTGGTGCACTCGCCTAACTCATCGTCCCGTCCTCAAGCATCCTTGTCAGCACTCACCATTGAGGATATGCCTTTCGAGCAACGACAAGATCCTTGGGTCTCTAACCTGCTAGATATAATTGGCACTACTTCCGTGGCTACGCATCCTCGAGCACTCCGCCGACAGGCCTCCCATTTCACCATTCGGGACGGCCTTCTCTACCGAAGGAACTACAACTCAGACGGCAGAACGTGGCTTCTTGTCATTCCGCGCAACCTACGCTCCGAGGTTTGTGCCTACCATCACACTGACCCGCAAAGCGCTCATGCCGGCGTGCTGAAAACCTATGATCGAATTCGTCAGAGGTACTACTGGCGGGGAATGTACAATTTCGTACGGCGCTACATTCGCTCTTGTACCGCCTGTCAACAACGCAAGACTTTTCGCCACCCCGCTAGCCCTCTCCAGCCTTTACCTTGTCCAGCTCGCCCGTTTGATCGCGTGGGAATCGACCTTTATGGTCCGCTACCATGCATTGCCGCTGGTAATCGATGGGTCATCGTCGCCGTCGATCACCTGACCCGTTACGCCGAGACTGCTGCACTTCCCGCGGCGACAGCCCGAGAGGTAGCCCATTTTCTTCTGCACCACTTCACTCTTCGACACGGCGCCCCTCGCGAGCTACTCAGTGATAGAGGTCGTGTCTTTCTTTCCGAAGTAGTCCAAGAGCTCCTGTCGTCTTGCAAATCGATACATCGGGCTACAACCGCGTACCACACGCACACCAACGGCCTCACGGAGCGTTTCAACCGTACGCTTGGGGACATGCTCGCAATGTATGTTACATCTGAATCTGGAAGCTCCAACTGGGACCAGGTACTGCCATTCGTAACATTCGCGTACAACACTACCACCCAAGCAACAACTGGTTTTTCGCCCTTCTTTCTCATATACGGCCGTGAACCATCTTGTACTCTCGACACAATTTTGCCATGCCATCCAGATGCCTCTGAGTACAGTGCTTTGTCCGATATTGTACAGAAGGCTGAGGAATGCCATCAGCTAGCTCGCACGTTTACCTCCAACACTCAAGGCTATCGCAAAGATCAGCATGATAACGATACGCCTACTCCGACGTTCCTGGCCGACAGCTTCGTTTGGCTATGCGTTCCTGCCACCAGCAAACTAGAAACTAAATACCACGGACCTTATCGCGTCTTGGAACGCACATCCCCTGTTAACTACGTCATCGAGCCAGCCACCCCTTCTTCCGACCACCGCCGCCGCGGCCGTGAGGTTGTCCATGTTAGCCGCCTCAAGCCGTATTACAACCTTCGGGTTGTCTCTTCTCCGTGAATCGCCAGGATGGCGACTTCTCCACGCGGGGGAAATGTAAAGAAGACGAAGAAGAAACAACCCTGCGACATCGCCATCACCATCGCTGGTCTCCGGCGCCCATCTCTCTCGCGCTGAAGCTGTGCCCTGCGGCTGGTATTCCGATCCTGCTGTGCCCGAATTGCTGCCAGCGCTAGACGTTCAAACCATCTATTAAATCCACATTTCACCTCGAACATCTACGTGTGTGTCTATCACACAAAAATAAATTCATCCACTATTTTAACGTGACGGCCATCCAGGAAATAAACATCCCCACCCTTTAAAGAGGGTACTAGTAACGTATGCATCCACTGGCGCATACATGCACAGGGATGTGCAATCTCACAGCCGGAAGTGAACAATTGAACTCTAGCACTCGTCCAAGGGATGTGTTTAGCATCACGATTCTAATGCCACTAGAGGGCAAAGTGGAGAACGAAAAGAAGCACTCCAAATGAAACGCGCGCTGTAGACCAATGCACCCTAAAAAGTAACAAAATTTCTTTCCTGAAGACTCAAGATATCATATTATGTTCTCAAAGCCAAATCTACTATTTCTGCCTGCTTTTATTTGCTCCGGAAAGCATGTGCATTTAAAGAATGAAAGATTTGTATGTAGAAAAATTACAGACGATTACGTTACTTCCTAATGCGAAATTTGAGCAAGGCAAATAAGCTGTTTCACCTTTTCGATAGATTGAGGCAAAGAAATCGAGCAACACATGTATGCGCTATCACAGAATTTTTTTTTATTTTTCACACGTATTCCTTTAACAAAGACTCCCTTCTCGGCGGCGGCGACGAGCTTCTGCTTCAGCCTCGCTTAAACCTCGTTGCTCTCGACGGTGGCGATGAGCCTCCGCTTCGGCGGTGCGAACGGCAGGGTCTTCTCGACGGTGGCGATGAGCTTCTGCTTCAGCCTCGCTTACTGCTCTGGATTCTGGCGGCGACGGCGCTGGGCCTCCGCTCTGGCAGCTAGTTCAGCAGCAGCAGCAGCAGCAGCAGCAGCAGCAGCAGCAGCAGCAGCAGCAGCAGCAGCAGCAGCAGCAGCAGCAGCAGCAGCAGCAGCAGCAGCAGCAGCAGCAGCAGCAGCAGCAGCAGCAGCAGCAGCAGCAGCAGCAGCAGAAGCAGCAGCAGCAGCAGCAGCAGCAGCAGCAGCAGCAGCAGCAGCAGCAGCAGCAGCAGCAGCAGCAGCGACAGCAGCAGCGACAGCAGCAGCAGCAGCAGCAGCAGCAGCAGCAGCAGCAGCAGCGGCAGCGGCGGCAGCGGCAGCGGCGGCGGCGGCAGCGGCGGCGGCGGCGGCGGCGGCGGCGGCGGCAGCAGCGGCAGCGGCAGCGGCAGCGGCAGCAGCAGCGGCAGCAGCAGCGGCAGCAGCAGCGGCAGCGGCAGCGGCAGCAGCAGCAGCAGCAGCAGCGGCAGCGGCAGCGGCAGCAGCAGACGGAGGACTTCCACCGGTCGTCTCGCTCATGGCTCAGAAAGAACTGGCAGATAATTTCGCAGTGGCGAACGGCAGCCGCAATTTTGGCTCGGGCGGTGCACGTATACAGATCCGCCGCCACCGGTCTGGCTCTCTGATTGCCACCGCACAGGGGTTGCATTGGAGGAGGAGCGAAGAAAGGAGTTAAGTTCGAGCCGGCGCTTTGACAACCGGAGACTCGCGGGAAGAGGGGGGAGGGGGGCGGCGTGTACACCCAGCGGCAAACGATGGGGGCAGAAGCGCGCGCATCAGGCGGAACACGCGATAAAGGGAAGAGGGAAGCGATAGCAGCGACTGACTGATGCTGCTGACGCCGATAGTGAGTCAACCCCAGCTGCGGAGTTGGTTTCAAGGACAACGCCGCCGATGCCGACGCAAACAATATGATACCCTCGCTTCCGCAGCGCCAAGAACCAGGTCTAGCCATGGGAAGGTGGTCACGTATTCGTCGACGTGCCGAGGCCTACGGGAAATAACCGGCGCGTCGGCAACTGAAGAGCACCCTATCCGCCACACAGGAACAGGGGGGGGGGGGGGGGACCCTCCCCTCCTCTTTCTGCATGGCGGCGACGGTGTTCTATGCAGTCACGTTATCTTGACTCTCTAGCGGCGTCAGCGGAATCAAGCGGTATCAGTCGGTCGCTGCTAGCGCGGGGGGATGAAAGGGGGGCGGAGCTGATTACGAGGCTGACGCCGACGCGAAACCCAGGAACGGACGCCAAAGAGCTGCGCTCTACAATGTGTTTTATGAGAATTTACGCATGGTGACGCTAAAGTCCCAAACTGAAACCGATACAAACGTCGAACACGCACGTTCGGAGCCAGTTGCTCGTGATCTCATTTACCTCCATGTCTCACTGTTGAGCCCCATCAATAACGCTGGTTTATTGTGCTGAAGGGCATCACATGACGATTATGAAATGGCATCAGGTTTGTGTTTCTGGCAGATTTCAACACCGCATATAAGTCAGCACAAGACCTTTAGGCGAATATTGTTGCGTACGAATTAACAAATTTAACATTTGTCTTGTTTAAATACCACATTTTGAAAAAGAGCGCACGCAAAAAAATTTCTCATATTTCTGCAAATTGATTGATTGAATGTCCTTTATGAATGGTAGGCTCATGTCGATTAGTTTGGTTGCCACTCAAATCATATTGCTCTAACCAGGCCACTAAGCGACCCATACTTGGCAAATACCTGTGTGTTAGCATCAGTTTCTAGAAGGGAACGGTAGTTCAGGCGGTAGGGTTTGATCTCGGAGCGTCCAGCAGAAAAAGCAGGGTAATCCCAGAGTAGATGAGATAGGCCGCCGCGCGTTAGAGTAGTACAGTGGGGGCACGTAATCATTACCTCTGTAAACTGACGCCAGCGGTCCATAATACGTGGCGCACGTGTAAGCCGCATGGGCGATGAGCTTATTCAAAAAGACTTCTTGACTTCGGGTGAGGTGGGTTTTTCGCGTAAAAGCTTGGTCTGGTGTGGACACCTGCATGCGATGCTGACTTAGGCTTCAAAGACTGGTCCGAGTATAGTGCATAAGGGCAACAGAAGGGGTGTGTTGCCCGCCCAAAGGCGAGGTAAGAATGCAGCAAGGGGGGTGGGGAAGTAAATGTGGACATCCTACCTGTCAAGGCAGCCGTGGCGTGTGCCGCCGCATTGCCCCCTGATTCGTCCGAGTGACCTGGGGTCCACTGAATAACGACAGTTCTGGTCGCGAGTTAGTGGCGTTTAAGGAGGCGCTGTATGGCCGTAGCAGCTGCATCTTGTGAACCCGGAGTAGCGATTTCCTTGTAAATTTCATAGGAATCAGTACGAATACGTATTGAACCAGTTCCGGTGCAAGGCACTCCTGACAAGGCTCCCCAAATCGCGAGGAGTTCAGCATGAAGAGGGGTAACTTGAGGTAGGTGACAGGAACAAGCGATTGAAACGGAAGGGTTGTCATCACATACCCAGTCCATAGACGCAAATTCGCTTGTAATCGATACGTTGGTGTATATGTTAGTCATGTCAGGGATTCGCTGTTGTCGGTGATGGGCAGCGAGAAGCTCCCGGGGAATGACAAAATCGTGTGACTACTGGCATCCCCCAAGGGAGAAGAAATGTATATAGGGCTGGTATTTAGTCGTTACGCTGTTCATCCCAGGCCAGCAGGCGACGCCTTTGGACAGTACTCTCTAGACGTATTCGATGACGCGTCTGTGACACGGAAACGTATGTAGTGAGCGGTGGAAGAGCGGCCAAACGCTCAAGTTCGGCTATAGGAGTGTGCTTAGGCAGACCGGTAATTGTGCGTAGTGTTGCGCGATGAAGGCGTTCGACCTTAGCGAAGTCAATCTCCGACAGTTGGAGGACAGGTGTGTCATAGAGTATTTTTCCGACCGCCGCTACTCGGGCCATCGCACGGCACGCATGTTGCCGCGTACCGCCGTGCCGGTTGTGCAGGCGACGAATAGTGTGTAGCAGTGCTGGCCAAAAGCGTTGTAGCTCATGAACCCATTGCAGCCATGAAAGCCATCAGGCAACCGCCGAAAGGGGCGATGCCCCAATAATGCACTGATAGCGGCTATATGACTCGTCACACCAGGCACACTTAAAAGGGGACTGCCAACCCAGTCTGTGGACAATGCGGAGCTTCGCAGCAGTATTTGCCTGCTACTGAGAAACGCGACACCGTAGTATGCGGCTATTTACCTACCTGTGCATGCACCAAATTGATTTGAGCATATCCAACTCATTTTCAACATTGCCACTAATCAAGGCGCACAAAGCTCACGGCAAGCTCTCAAGCGAACGCGCATCATGTAGTACGCGCACGCCAAACGCCCCGTACTAAATGAGCCAGCTCTAAGAATGGAAACAGTGAACATGACTAGCCAGTGTTCAGAAATCTGAATCGGCGTCTGAGGCAACGTCAAAACAGCTATAGCCGTCACACATGCAGAAGGGGACTGCGGCACATACGCGTCCTCTGGCCTGCTGACAGACGGGCCAAGACTCCATGTCGATCAGAACAGCAGCCCATGCGCGAGTTCTTGCCCCAAAAAACGCAGTGTTCTAAAACAGGCGTTCCTGTTTACATGCGTTTTAGGTCGGAGTGAGTCAGTCCCACAATCAACATTAAACACAGATATTACGTGTCGGCCAACGAGAAAGTAAACATCCAACCCTTTAAAGAAGACATTTGTAGTTTATTCGTCTGCCGGCACAGTTTAGGTTACCTCAAATACAAAAATACACAATCGAAAGCTAGCATACTCCCAAGCCCGTCATATGTGAAGTGATGGTCAGGCGAAAGGGATGTGTTTAGCCACACAATTCCTACTGCTCTCGAGCGCGTAGTGGCGAACAAGAAGAAGCACTCCAAATGAAACTCGCACTTGAAGGCGAATACATCAGAAAATTGGCTGGGGCTTAGCTAAGGTTACGCCTGGCTATCTCGATGCAAACGCTTCGGTTATGCTTATGTTTTAGCTTATGTTTACGCTTTATGATTTAGCCTTTGAATATGCTTAAGGTTTAGCTTATGGTTATGCTTTATGATTTTGACTATGAATATGCTTTCGGTTTAACTTGTGGATATGCTTATGGTTTACCTTATGGATATGCTTACGGTTTGGCATATGGTTATAGTTAGTCACTTCAGACTCGACTTTACTGCCTAGTTTAGTGAGATAATCTTCTCGTCGTTCGGGTGTCACGCACGCTCGTCGAGATTTCAGCCTTTCATTTCTTTGCTCCTTTTCAGCCAATGCCCATGCTAGCACTTCTGTATCAGTAGTATCATTCTCTTCTCCGTCCATATTGAATGCGCACGCCTATTCTCTGGCAAGCGCTTTATAGCCGGATTCCGCGATAAACGCACGCTTGCGGCAAACGTCAAACGATGACACATAGCGATTCAAAATTACGGCCTCTCTTCGATGTCTCTTAGTAGAATGGCGAAAGCCTACTCTTACTCTCCTATCTTGCGCTTCACACCGTTTGCCTCTTATCGGGGTTCGTCGCATGTAATTAGGAAAGGCGCAGTATCTGTCACACGTTCTCCGGCAAGGGTGAGTTTGGAAGGCACACCATCACACCTGTCGTGTGAAGTTCCTTGGCGCGCGTTCAGGTCTTGGACTGCAGATGGTGATAAGGCTAGATTAAAACTAATCTCACTACTGTGCCGCTCACACAAAGCATCCTGGAAATGAGGCGGCAAAGTCCATCGCTCGCGAGATGACCGACTGAGCTGGCCCCCTCCATTCAGGGATGGACACTCATGACTCCCTCCACACGTTCCATGACATTACCTTTATTATCCCCAACTCCCGCTTATCCTCCCACTCACAAGTCCCTTTCTAAAATAGAACAGAATACGTGGCGCCATTTACAGGCCCACACTTTCCTCTCCCCTAAAAGCCTTGCCCATATTCACCCCAAATGCATGCGTTGCAGCTCTGCACCACCCCGGCAGGGGAGAATAATAATAAAATTTCAACCCGACCTCGGCGGCTGCGTTTCAATGGAGGCGAAACGAAAAGGCGTCCGTGTGCCTTGCGATATCAGCACAAGTTAAAGAACCCCAGGTGGTTGAAATTACTCCATAGCCCTCTACTACGGCTCCTCTTTCTCTCTTTTCACTTTCACACCCGCCTTCCTCCCTTCCCTTTCGGTGCGGTTTAGGTGTCCACAGAAAACAAGTAGTTATGTTGTTGTGTTGGGTTTAGTGGCGCATAAGCAGCTTAGGCTATCATGCGCTAACTTCAAGGTTAAGAGTGTTGCATTTACGTAACTTAAACTTATATTCTGTTTAGAACATTTGCTTCTATTAAAAACCTGAAAACACCGGATAAATCAACGATCGCATTTTCACCTAAAAGCAACGCTGGATGAAGATGAATGTGTTCTTTGTAAAACCGCGTAAAATGTTTTTTCTTAGTTCTTCAAGTTTTCTGCATGAGAGTAAAATTTGGGTGACAGTTATATCGTGTCCGCATGAACCACACAAGGGCTTATCCTGTTTTATTACAATGAAGCTATGTGTTACATCTGTGTGTCCTATACGAAAACGGCATTGATCCACTTCTTTGATAACGTTCAAGGTGGGTACTCGAATTCCACTCTTCTATCACAGGCTTTACGAGGTGTAGTTTGTTATTTTTTTCAGTGTTCCAAGTGGATTGCCATTTTTGCATCAGTTTACTTTGTATCAATTTTATTCAGTCTTGAGATGGTATCTGCACTTCCTTTACATTCTTGTCTCGAGCTTTGGCAGCGCACATATCTGCTTTCTCATTAGCTTGGACTCCTACATGACTGGTGACCCAGCAAATTCTTATGCTTCGTCCTTCATCTGTAAGTGTTGCATGCTGTGTATGATGTTTCCTAGTATTGGTATAACTTCGTTTCTTGGGTGAAGGGCTGTGACTATACTTAAGGAATCTATGTAAATAATGCTTCTCTTGAGATTTTCTTTCATTATTTTCTCGATAGAAACAAAGACAGCATAACATTCAGCAGTAAAGATGGACGCGCACTGTGGAATTCTTCTTATTTCCTCCCATTTGCCTTGAACAATTGTGCTTCCGCCATAGTGATCTGTTTTCGAGCTCTCCGTGTAAAAGTCTGTGAAACTACTGTATTTTTCTTTAAGCTGAAGGAATTCTTGTATGATGTGCTCTTGTGGGGTTATTGTTTTTTGCAATTGCGTGAGAGAGAGAGATCGCAGACTGCAGGAACCAGGTACCAAGGAGGCAGGGGGTTGGGTCTTTTGGCAATACTAGGTGAACAATCCGGTAGCTCAACCTCTTGACACATTTGCTCAAATCTTAGAAGCAGTGGTCTCACAGCATTGGGTTTGTTGGTAAATAGTCCTCTAGATGCAATGTAGTTACTAGGGAATAGCAGATATGCTTTGGTAGAAATCTGTTTTTAAATATATATTCACTTGCAAGTGAAGTTCTGATTTCAAGAGGTGGTTCATTTGTTTCCGCAAGCAGACTGGATATACAGGTTCGGTACGCTCCACATGGGAGTCGAAGTCCTGAGTAAAGTTCCGGGTATAATTTTTTTATGGATGATGGTCTAGCTGACCCATACAGTATGCAGCCATAGTGTACTGAATAGCTTACGACAGATCTGTAAATGTGTTTAAGGCATGTCCTGTCAACACCCCAGTGTTTACATGAAAGAACGTTTAGTATGTTTAGAGGTTTGGAAGCCTTTTTCTTCAGAACATTTATATGAGGAAAAAAGGTGGATTTTTTGTCAAAGTTACGCCTAGAACTTTGCGTTCGTTTTTACCATTAATTTCGTTTTGTTCAGGTGTAGCTTAGGATCTGGCTGCAAGCCTCGTTTGAGAGAGAATAGAGCAGCCCCTGTTTTTTGAGGAGAAAACTGAAATTCGTTTGTGTCTGCCCATGCTCCTGGTGTATTTTATAGTGAACTACACTTGTCTCTCACATGTAGATACGTTGGAGGATGTGCATGAAATCGGTAGATCATCAACATAAACTAAATACATTACAGATTTCGGGATAACTTTGCTTATGGAATTCATTTTTAGAGTTGTGCTTAAGATGGGGCATCCCTGTGGTACGCCATTGTCCTGTACAAAGTTATTTGAAAAGATTGAACCCCAGCGCACACGAAATGAGCGATTCGACAAAAAGTCCTTCAGACAGTTTAACATCCTACCACGTATGCCTAAATACGCTAGGCCACGTAGGATGTCAAACCTCCATGTAGTATCATATGCCTTTTCAATATCGAAGAAGACGGCGAGGCAGTGCTGTTTGTGAATAAATGCTTCACGAACAGTGTTTTCAAGGCGGACTTCATGGTCTCTGGTAGAACATGCTGTTTGGAACCTACATTGGTGATTGTCTAGAAGTTCTCGGGAATGAAGGACAAAGGCTAATCTGGTATTAAGAACATTTTTAAAGACTTTGCAAGGCAACTTGTGAGAGCTATGGGTCTATAACTGCCGCGGGTCGTTGGTGGCTTTCCTGGTTTCAGGAAAGGTACAATAACAGATTTTTCCATGCGTCAGAAATACGCCCGGATACCCACATTTTGCTGAAATATTTCAGAAGTGTTTTGAAAGGAGTTACTGCAAGATGAGCAAGCATCTGATAGCGAATTTGATCTGGGCCAGGTCCAGTCTTCTTGCCGGCAGATATAACCGTGTTTATTTCTTGTAGTATTATTAACTTGTTATATGATTCATTTGTACTTCCATTTGTTGGCAGTTTTTGTTTTTCGGCCCTGTTTTTGTACATTATGAAAAATTTTGGGTAGTGTAGAGAGCTTGAAATTGCAGAAAAATGCTCGCCTAGAATATCTGCCTGTTCATGTAAGTTTGTTTGAGTGCCAGGAGATGTTACAAACGAAATTGTGCACGCGGAAAAGTTACCATCCAGTTTGTGAACAAGCTCCCACATTTGTTTTGATGTGATTGAGCTATTTATTGATGATATGTACTTTTGCCAAGAAGCCTTCTCAGCGTTACGGCGGACATACCATGCTCTAGCTTTCGCCTGCTTGAATTTTAAGAGGTTTTCATTTGTTGGGTGCCTGCGAAATGTTCCCCAAGCTTTGTTTTGTTTTTTTTTTTTTTGCTTCTCTGCACTCCTGAGAATACCAGATTTTGCGATTTCCTGAAGACTGCCATATAGCTACAAGTGCTGCGTCAATGATGCAGGCCGTAAATGTTTCATTTAACTCGTCAACACTGAGGTTTTCGGAAAAGACCTTTTCCAGGCTGGCTTCACACTGGAATAGAGCCTACTTCACAAGGTGCAGCTTCCACCGCTTGGGTTGGTTTATAGTGATGGAGGGTGAGGTAATGACAGGCAAATGATCACTACCAACAAAACTGTCAAGGACGTCCCGTTTAAAATGAGTAAAAAATGATAGGCAGCTAAATGATAATGTATGCCAGTATGACAGTATGTATGCTTTCCTGTATTCAGCAGGCAGAAATCATTGCAAAATATGAGATCCTCTAAAATACTGCCTCTAGTGTCTGTTTGATCGCTTCTCCAAAAAGTAGAGTGCGCATTAAAATCTCCAAAAACCAGATAAGGTTCTGTCAGTTGTTCGAAAAGCTCTTCCAGATCATGAAGGGTTACAATTAGGTGCGGTTGAAGATACAGTGAGCATACAGTAATTGTTTTATAATGCGTAATAGAGACGGAAGCAGCTTCGAACTTGGTTTTGAGGCTAATCTCATGTGTTGCAACTCCATTCTGCCCTACAACAGCGACACCACCTGATAGCTATTTGCTTCTTTTCGGTCGCGGCGAAAGACGTTGTGTACTTTAAAATGTTTTGATGTGGTCCTAAGTTAGTTTCCTGTAGGCAAAGGACTGCAGGAGAAAATGAATGTAAAATGTCTTTTATATCGTTGTAGTTTTTATGAGACCTCGACAGTTCCAGTGTATACGAAACGCCATTTTTTTCAGCAATGTGTCTGAATTGAGGTTTCAGGTTTGTCTGGTCCTGTTATACGAGATTTTTCTGTCCGTTTTCTTTCCAGAGGGTTATGACACCGCTGTAGCGGGGACGAAGAAAGGGTTCTGTCCATTGCCTCGGGGGCTTTGGGCGTTGGTATTGATAGTTGCGGCCTTTTCTTCTGGGGGAGAAGCCTTTTGGGCTGCTGGCGGTGGGGCCAGTCTGCCCTCTTTCTGCAATGGCAGGGCAGCTTTCCCTGCTTCTGCCTGGGGCGGGGATGGCCCTGCCTGAGGCCTACCCTCGGCGGAGAACAAATCCTGTTGTGGTGTGCTGCCCCCTCGTTCCATCACATTGGAATAGTTTGGTTTGGTTGTGAACACAAAAGTGCTCTGTCCAACAGAATATCGCTGTCATTCCTCTTTAAAGGCTATGTTTTCCTTAACATTTATGGTAATGATGTCCTCTTCCTTCTCCCAAGAAGGACATGACTGTGTGTATGCGGCGTGTTCACCTGCACAGTTTGCGCAGTGTGGCGCAGATTCACACTCGTCAGACTTATGTTCATTTGAGGCACATTTTGCGCATGTTTTTTGGCCACGGCAGCTCTGGGAGCCGTGACCGAATCTTTGACAGTTGAAACAACGTCTAGGGTTTGGGATGTAGGGCAGGATGTCTACTTTGGTGTAGCCGACTTCAATGAATTCAGGGAGTTTGCTAGAGTTGAAAGTCAGAACTATGTGCTTTTGCAGTATTTCTTGGTTGTTCTTTCGGATTTTGATCCTGTGCACACCGATTACATTTCGCTCGGAAAGACCTTATAGAAGTTCTTCGGTGAGTAACAGGAAGTCGTTCTCTGAGATCACGCCTTTGACTGTGTTCAATGATATGTGAGGACTGACTGTTATTGGGATGTCCCCAAACGTGGCATGTTGCTGAAGGTTGCTGTACTGGTGTTTGCTTTGGAGCTCAAGCAGGAGATCCCCTCTAGCAAGTTTACTAACTTTTTATCCGGGGCCTTGTATGGTTGTGAGAGACCCAGATGCTGCTAAAGTGGATATTAGCCGAGCTTGTTTGGTAGGGCTTTAAGTGTGGATAAAATAATATTTAGGGAAGGTTTCATGCTTCGTTGAAAAGAACTGGGCTGATGCATCCGCCCGCCTTTTCTTGGAAATGCGATCAGTTTATTTGGAGAAAGAAGCCATAAATAATGTATGATGTTCGACCGCGGGGCCAGCCACCCATCATGAAGCCCAACGAGGAGACGGGGCAAGAATTGTTAGGCAAGTCATGCCCACGTCAGCTGTACACCGTAACAATTACCTAATATGGCGTAACTTAGGGTAGTAAGCCACACCAGGTTAGCCCTCGCCGCCTGGAAGTAAGGAAAAACCAAGAGAGTAGAGTACAGGAAAGTTGTAGGATAGAAGATAGGAAAGTGAAACATGGAGGGCAGGATAGGAAAAGGCGACTACCGGTTTCCCCCGGATGGGTCAGCCCGCAGGCGCCATCTATGGGAAGCATGTGCCAAAGTGGTGTGTTGCCTCCGCCGAGGGGCCTTAAAGGTCCGGACACTCGGCATCGACTCAACCACCAGGATACCCTTTTCCCCAGACACGGCGATGCCACGTACGGCTTAGCGTGGGTGCTGGGGGTCTGTGGTGTCGCACAAAACATGCAAAGATCGGTTTTAGCAGATGCCCCCCGCGTGGAGAAAACAAGTGAGACAGTTACCGTGCCTTTCCCCTCCTATAAATCAATCAATCAGACTTTTATTGCAGACTATGCTCGCCCCGCCGAGGTGGTGCAGTGGTAAGACACCCCACTACTGTGCTAGAGTACCCAGGTTCGAACCCGACCTCGGCGGCTGTGTTTCATTGGAGGCAAAACAAGAGAAGTCTGTTTGCTGTGCGATGTCAGCGCACGTAAAGCTCCCCAGGTGGTCGAAATTACTCCGTAGCCCTCCGCTACGGCTCCTCTCTCTTTCCACTTTCACTAATACTTTCGTCCGTTCCCTTACGGCGTGGTTAAGGTGTCCACAGAAAATAAGTGAGACAAATACCGCGCCTTTCCCTTCCTATAAATCAATCAATGAGGTGGCTCAGGTACAGACGGAGCAGCACGCCCGCGCATTTGTTATCCTTCTTCGTACAGAGACAACAACGTCGTGCCGCACGAACGGAGGGTGGCTGCTCCTGGCCATGACGGGGCTGGGACAGCTAGGTCAGCGCAGCTTGCCGTGAGGGATAGCCTGCCACCGTATTTTATCTCTTGTAAGCCGTCATTGCACCCGCCACCGCTTCGGTGGTGGACGACGGCTGTTGCTGGCGCGCGTCTTTCTCTCCTTCTTCTTTTTATTTCTTTATATTCTCTTCAGCGCGCACGAGGCAGCTCAGCTACACAGCCAGTAGCAGGCCCGTGCATTTTCTTTTCCTTCTTCCTACAGCCTCAACAACGCCTCTCAGTTTATGAAGCTTAAGCCTTTCTATGCTCATGAAACGAAATCCCGTGTGTGCAAGACCTATGACAGTGCAATTAGTCGTTTTTTGGTCAATTTAGCTGCAACGCATCTCAGCAGGCTTGCTAGCACCGAAACCGAATGATAGCTTCAGATGTTCTTTTCTTATTGTTTTCGTCTTTTATCCCAGTCGAATAATTTCTCATGTTACCCACGGGTATTTGTTTCGCACTTAATTTCCATTTCAATGGCAGGAAGTCCTTAATTACACTTCGAGACATTTTATAAAGCGCCATAAGTCGTCAAATCAGTTCTCGCTTCAACGGCAAAGAGCATGAAATTTTTGAATGGATATGTCAAGCTTGTCCAAAAATGAAACATAATCAGCGCATGTTAAACATTGGTACCATGCGTTCATCTGGCTTGTTCGAAAAAGATTTTAACTGCATGGGCAGAAAAACCAGATTATCGAAGAATATGCCTTTAAGAACCTTTTGTTTCCTATAGAGAATGCTGTTGCCAACCAGAAGAAAAGTTTACTATAAGGAGACGTCCATTTTGATTCAGGGTGAGTTCTTTAACTAATTTTGCCAAATAGTTTAAAACCAGAAGATCGCGAAAGGCTTCCACACTATTGCAGAGCGTGTGGGGGAGTTCCCTGTCCCAATCATTACCGATACATTAAAATCGCCACCTAGCAAACTGTTGCTAGTAGTCTTAGGTGCGCATAAGGAAACATTATTTTTTTTTCAAAATATTACCAGTGTTCGGTGGTCAGTAAAACGCGGCTAAGAAAAGGCTAAGCGCATGCAGAAATCTTTGCAATGCTTGGCCAACATGTGGTATATTAGGCGGTCTTATCACTTGCAGACATGCTCGGGCCGTTATCGCAACCTCGCCACCTCGGGAGTTTCTATCCCTCCGGAAACTTTTCTAGCGTCGCGGTGTTATTTGGACTTCGCTAACGTTTTAACGTTGCAAAGTTTCTGTGGCAATGACATCGTGCGGTTTTATGGCAGTGCATTCTATCTCGCCTTACTTATTTACAGCAATGCGGGCCTCACTCTCGAAGTGGACATCAAGGCGGAGCAACACTTCCTTATTATTCTTCAAGGCGGTGATAACAAACTTTTGTTATTATAAAGCCGCGCCGACAAAGGGAATGGAATTCACGACGCTTTCGGAGAAATAAAGTTAGTAGTCATGTTTGTCGCAGCATGCCACTTTGTGACCGGTGGTGGTTGATCCATTGCTATTGCCCTGGACACCACCACAGCAGCCGCGGCGCCGGGCACACGATGAGGTCAGTCAGCGAAGTGCTCTGCAAAAACTTGTTTTGAAATCTAATGACTGACACTGAAACTAACGCATTTGCGACTCAACGACGTTACGAAAACTGCAGTGCATTCTATCTCGCCTTACTTATTTACAGCAATGCGGGCATCACTCTCGAAGTGGACATCAAGGCGGGGCAACACTTCCTTATTATTCTTCAAGGCGGTGATAACAAACATTTGTTATTATAAAGCCGCGCCGACAAAGGGAATGGAATTCACGACGCTTTCGGAGAAATAAAGTTAGTAGTCATGTTTGTCGCAGCATGCCACTTTGTGACCGGTGGTGGTTGATCCATTGCTAATGCCCTGGACACCACCACAGCAGCCGCGGCGCCGGGCACACGATGAGGTCAGTCAGCGAAGTGCTCTGCAAAAACTTGTTTTGAAATCTAATGACTGATACTGAAACTAACGCATTTGCGACTCAACGACGTTACGTAAACTGCATTCGGAGCCGGTTGCTCAACCTCATTTACCTCCATGCATTTTCGTTGAGCCCCATCAATGACGCTGGTTTATGTGTTGAAGGGAATCACATGAAGAATATGAAATGGCTTCAGGTTTGTCTTTCTGGAAGATTTCAACGCCGCATATAAGTCAGCACAAGACCTTTAGGCAAATATAGTACGAAGTAACAAATTTAACAATTTTCTTGTTTAATTACCACATCTGAAACAAGAGTGCACGTACAATAATTTCTCATATTTCTGAAGAAACATACAGATTCTCGAAAATTAACGATTAGAATAGTTTGCGGGCCAAGAACTGACAGCTCTGCAGAGACTGCATCGGAGACATTCGTGAGCATGAGCGATGCTGCAGTACTCGGTACATCGCAAGACCTTTGAGCAGCTTTTAAGAGGAAATCTGGAGATTATTCCTGAGAGTGAATATTTCATTTGCTTGGCGCGAATACGTTCCAGTGCTCTGCAAAACTGCCATTGGGCGTAAATATACGCTCTTGTCGCGCAACTTCTCTTAGCCTAGTGATATTCTTATGCTAATTGACTGTCATGTCATCTTGTCACGTAATCCTTTCATAGCCACTTGACTTTCATTCAACTCCAATCAGGTGACAATGCCACTTGACACTCTCATAGAAATATATTTTACTCGTGGCTCAGAGATTTTTGTCACCCAATTTATGACCCGTCTCTCAGCACTTGTTGCAACCCGCAAGTCATCAGCGACTTTTGACTTTTGTATGACTCCACACAAACCCTTCTCCATGGCTTAAGTTGTAATTCTAGATCATGGCTCATATCTACGGCGGTATAGTTTAGTAGCGTGCCATGGTGACCCGGTCGCTGAAGACGCCGGCGGTCCCAGCAAAGCCGTACGTGCAGGCACGTGCAGATTAGATTTCGTGGCTGCTTAAATGAATGCCGGCATCGCGCTGTTCCGTTCTCCTCTTTGTGTGCGGGTCCTACCAAATATATTTTGGCGGCTCGGCATGATATGATGATATGTGTCTGTGATTGATGCCCACATATTTCCTGACTTCGGTCTTCGAGTGTTCGCTCTCTTCTTCTGCGGTACCCTTCAATCAGCCGCTTTGCTTGAACCACCATCGCTGGCAGCTCGAGACCCCGCCTACCTTCCATCGTGTTAGCCATGACCAGGGATCCCTCCACTCATAAATCGTCTCCGTCGTCTCTCACGCTGCCACCTCACGAGTCCGCGGGCTCCGCATTCAAGCTCCCCTAGTCGTTCCTCACAATTCAGGTTTGGTTGCGCCGCCACCATGTTATTTCGCAGGTGACAATGCGACATCACATCATTGGGGCGCTCACGTGTACTGCTCCTGCGGTTCTTAGCGGGATCCTCTGCTGTCCGCTTGGCGATCCATATACGAATATTTTGTAGCGACGCTCATCCAGTGAACTTCTGAAAGCCAGGAGTGGTTGGAAAAGTGTTTACACAGCGTATTTCCGCTTCATACTGGTAGTTTCGAGAGAAAGTAATGTTAGTTATAGCATAAAGCAATTACTTAGGAAAATGTTTAGGGGATACAATGAGCTCTGCAACACAAGGTCGACACTTTTGATTCCCCATTTTGCAATTTGTTTTTTGATAAATCATTGCTTAACTACCTAAAGTATTTATTAGCAACATAAAGCATCGAATGTTTTACCCTTTTATATCAACTTCCACTCTTTCAGTTACTTCGTTTTATTTTTTATCAATTAAGCACACAAATGTTTTTTAATTAGTGTCAGCAAGCACTCGCTTTTCATTGTGAGCAATATGGCTTTTTTTAGCCTCCTTTAACCCATTTTTTCTTTTTTAATTTCTTTCATTCATAAATCAATACCAGTAATCTCGTAACTCAGTATTTCCTATAAAACATGTCAATAATAAATCACCATAATCATACCTTACATAATATTTTAGCCAGCTCAACATTTCCGGCAAGTGCTGGGTACATTTCCGGCTACACAACAACGAAAAAGCACAAAAACTATCCCTAAATAATACATTTGTCCCGCCCATAGTTGCATGCGAGGAGTTGAGCGGGAGCTGGAATTTTTAATAAAAAGTATTGTGCGGAAAATTATGCATTGTTATCAAAGTGAAGCTTTAGTCCCGCGGCACGAGTTCCTAGCAAAAAGATAATTTTTATTTTATACGAACAGAAGACAACCGATGTAGCGTGCGACAAATCCGTAACGGATACACACTAAGGTAAAGACATGGCAATGCACGAAAAAGCAAGCAATAAAGAAAGGGTAACTGCTTCACAATAAAACCAGGAACAGAAGTTTTACATGGTGTCTATAAGATTATCACGAAATGCCAGTGCTTACATTACGATTTGTTTAAAACGTTTTGTTAGTCATTATACAATGACATGTGTCACTATAATTGACCAAAACTGAAAATGAACGCGGTTAAGAACAGGAGACACCGCCTATAATGTACCTGATGTCGAGGAAGTGCATCAAAATTAACTGTATTCGGCAAAAACATTGACTGCTCGTGATAATAATAGATATAATTTTGAATGAAAATTTAAATCTAATTTTACACTGTGTAGAATATAGCTGTAAAGATACACACCAATCGCAAGCACAATGGGTATTACACATGCGTTTCGGTAAGTATACAGCTGTGAATAGACATAGATATTTACATTACATTACAGGCACTAAGGTGGGCTGAATACCACCCGCGCATGTCCATCCGACACGGAAACAAAATGGCAAAACCATTTGGCGAAGAAACTCGCTCCACAAGGCATAAAATTTCTTCAGTCTGAAAGCTTTCTATGTCATTTCGCAGATGCGCGAAAACAGGGCAAAGCGCCCATCGGCGCCAGCTTGAGTCGACAAGCTCACAACAATTGCGCTATGACGCAAAATCGCCAGCTACAATCATCAATCGTGCAAAGGAAATGCGATCACATCTACCATTTATCTGTAATGCATTGATGGAAGACTGCTGAAACTGGTATGGACTACCTGCCAAAAGATACGAGCAACGACTCGTTGCTGGGCCAAGTGACGACTAGAATCTTGAACTGAGCAGTTGGGGCACTGCGCTTTCCACACAATGCCCCATCGATGGAGACGCTCTCGTGTAGGCGCATCTCCACTCCTAGAGCCACATAAAGTCACATCATTGCCTGGCAAAACAATGCTGTGAGCGGTAACGCAGAAATAGAATCTGCCCTCGCCTGCGTTCTGCGGACACTAGCGGAAGAAGTAAAGTTCCAATTTGTCTAATACTCTGTTCGCCGAGATGCCCAAATGCGGGGGAGAGATGGCTGGAGTGGCGCTGAAATGCCACCATAAGAATCATATCTGCCGCCAGAATGCCTTTAGACCTCTTTTGATAGGTATATCAGGGGCAAGCCTCCTAATACTTGTGCCTAAAATAGTTGGTGAGCCCCCGCGCCGGGTCTTCATCTCTTTGTAGCAAACGAAGAAAATAGGGTGGATCCAGTGGCCAGCAGAAGACCATGAAGGAAGGCAAACATACCCTTCGAACGTGGCTCGCCGATTGAAGCACGTCCAACCTGTTCCGTATGCCCTGTCTAAAAAAATATGCACTCACAAGAGACAGAAAGGATTGCAAAATAATAAGAGGACGATACGTTACATGTACGAGGGGCCATATTGGCCCACAGTAAAGTGCGGACAAGGTAGCATTTCTACAGCATGAATAGTTCAAAAAAGGAAGGCGTATCCACCTTGCAGCGCACCTCGCTTAAGACAAAAATAAATAAATAACGCTATTCCACGTGCCTTATAAGCACTGCCAAGGGTGCAGATGGTGTCGTTGTGCCTAATGTAGGGCATACTTTAGGCGTGCTTCTGGCCTGGAAATTAAGATATTGTTACGGGGATGTACTTAATGTAACGGCACTGCGATGGGCTGAACTCGACTTCAGTAGCCGTGTAGTATTCACTCTGCCAGCGTCGTCCTCTTTCTCAACGCTTCGTCGAGCCCGCGTTCCACGGTCGTCGTCTTTGTCAGTGAGCACATCACTTTGGTCCCGCGTTTCCCGGTAACACTACCCCCCTCGGCAAAAGGCAACGTCCTGGTGCGTATTAGGCGTGCGGTGTGGAGGGGGAGTAATATGGCTTGAGACGGGTGACATGTACGATTTCGGAAGTGGGTGCAGCAGTCGGTAACTTTGGGTGGAGCGGTGCAATCTCATAGGTCACGTCGGTCACTGGGCGTAGTACACGGTAAGGACCTGTGTAGTGGGGCAGAAGCTTTTGACGCCACCCCACACGACGGCACGGAAGCCAGAGCAACACCAGAGATCCGGTAGGATAGTGCACATCGCGGTGGTGAGCGTAGTAGCGGCGTTTTTGAGCTCCTTGAGAGATGGTGAGATCGTGACGAGCAATCTGGCGAGCAGCGTCGGCTCGGGCTATGGTATCACTGGCATAGGTTGTGACGGGACCAGCGGCGGGAAGCAGTGTCGAAGGGCAGTAAGGGGTCTCTTCCAAAGAGAAGAAAGAATGGAGAGTACCTAGCATGTCATGACGCGAAGAGTTATATGCAAAGGTGACAAATGGCAGACTAATATCCCAGTCGCGATGACTGTCGGATACGTACATTGCGAGCATGTCGGTGAGTGTGCGGTTAATACGCTTCGTAAGGCCGTTCGTCTGAGGGTGATACGCAGTGGTGAACTTGTGCCGAACGGAGCAAGAACGAAGTATTTCCTCAGCAACTCGGGAAAAGGAACAGCGGCCACGGTCGGTAAGTAATTGACTGGGAGCACCATGGTGAAGTATGACGTCGTACAAAAGGAAGTCAGCAACGTCTGTGGCGCAGCTGGTTGGAATGGCGCGAGTGATGACGTACCGCTTGGCATAATCGGTGGCCACAGCGATCCATTTGTTTCCTGACAAGGATTCAGGGAATTCCTCTAGGAGGTCAAGGCCAACACTAGAAAATGGCTCAGTCGGGATAGCAATCAGCTGCAGGTGCCCAGGTTGCAGCACAGGGGGTTTCTTCCGGCGCTGACAAAGGTAGCAAGCGGCTACATAACGTTGGACAGAGCGGTAGAGTCCAGGCCAGAAGAAAAGCCGGCGTACGCGGTCGTATGTGCGTGAGAGGCCATGATGACCAGCTGTAGGGGCATCGTGCAGTTGTTCTAGTACGGCAGAGCGTAGGTGTTAGAGAACAACCAGCAAATGCTCAGCGCTATCAGGTCGCATGTCGCGGCGGTATAGCGTATTCCCATGAAGGAAGAACAGGGCGAGGGAAGAGTCACGGCTGTGTGTGCGGAGGCGGTCAATAAGAGAACTGAGGGTTGTGTCCAAGCGCTGTTCGTCGGCTATGTGGGAAAAGTCCGATATAGAGAAGACACAAGGGTCCTATTCATGGTCTGTAGAGGAAGGGGGATCCACGGGATAACGAGACAGACAGTCTGCATCCTGGTGGAGCCGACCGGATTGGTATACAACGGAAATGGTATACTCCTGCAAGCGCAGTGCCCAGCGGCCGAGGCGGCCAGCATGATCTTTGAGGGAAGAGAGCCAACATAAGGCGTGGTGATCGGTAATTACAGTGAATGGGCGGCGAAAGAAGTAGGGTCTGAAATTTCCAACGGCCCAAGCGAGAGCCAGGCACTCCCGTTCCTTAATAGAGTAGTTCTGTTCCGCTGATGACAGGAGACGACTGGCGTAGGCAATCACGCAGTGTTGGCCGTGCTGGCGCTGTGCAAGAATGGCACCAATCCCGTGGCCACTGGCGTAGGTGCGAAGTTCCGTCGGGGCAGACGGGTTGAAATGTGCCAAAACAGGAGGATTGCTGAGAACAGCGACGGGGGTGGAGAATGCGTTAGCCTGCTCTGGTCCCGATGCGAAAGGAACGCCTTTCTTCAGCAGATTATTGAGAGGACGACCAACAGCGGCAAAGTTTGGGACGAACCGGCGAAAATAAGAGCACAGTCCTATAAAGCTGCGGGCATCACGGGGTGAACGGGGAGATGGAAAAGCACCTACAGTGCGAACTTTCTCGGGATTGGGTTGCACGCCGGTGGCTTTCACCAAATGGCCAAGCACTTTAAGTTCGCTGTGACCAAAATTGCACTTCTTTGAGTTCAGTTGAAGTCCGGCAAGGCGGAAAAGTGCCAAGATGGAAGAAAGGCGACGAAGATGGCTTTCGAACGAGGGCAAGAAGACAATCACGTCATCCAAGTAACATAGACAAGTCGTCCATTTGAAGCCACGGAGTAAGGAGTCCATCATTCGTTCAAACGTAGCAGGGGCGTTGCAAAGTCCAAAAGGCATAACCTTAAATTGGGAAACTCCATCGGGTGTGACAAAAGCTGTCTTCTCGCGGTCTTGTTCGTCGACAGAGATCTGCCAGTAGCCGCTACGAAGGTCGATGGAGGAAAAGTAGCGGGCTCCATGTAAACAGTCCAAGGCATCGTCTATTCGCGGCAGCGGGTAAACATCTTTTCTTGTAATCTTGTTCAGATTTCGATAGTCGACGCGAAAGCGCCAACTGTTGTCTTTCTAACGAGCACGACAGGAGATGCCCAGGGGCTGTTCGAAGGTTCGATGATATCGTTGCCCAGCATCTTGTCGACCTGCTGCTGGATGACTTGGCGCTCAGAAAGGGTCACACGATAAGGCCTCCGATGTACAGGTTTTGCATCGCCGGTGTCAATGCGGTGAGTCACAAGAGATGTTTGGCCCAGAGAACCGGCAGCAAAGTCAAAAATGTCGGAGAAGGATAACAAAAGGTTGTGCAGGTCCTGAGCGTGTTCGGGGCTGAGGTCAGAGGCAACCATTGCATACCTTTACCAAAATTGAGAGCAGCACAGACATCGCGCTGTATTGTCAAAAAATGAAAGCAGCGCAGCAGACTCGAATCATCACACAGACACAACGTAATGTCTTCCGCGTAAGCAGTTCGTCGCTGCGTGATACCTGGAAGAGGGAGGTCACAGATACTGTGATCGGTGATGGTCACCCTCAAAAGGCTCTAAGATGAGAGCGAACACAAGGGTCGAGAGAAGACAACCTTGTCTGACACCGCAGGTCACAGGGAAATAGTCACTCTTCTGCCATCCGTCGCCATGCTTTTGCCATCATACATGCTTTTAATAAACGTGAAGTTTTGTGGAAACTAAAAGGCATGCAGAACACCGAACATGCAGCCATGACAGCCATCAGGCAACCGCCGAAAGGGGCGATGCCCCAATAAGGCACTGATAGCGGCTATATGACTCGTCACACACAGCACACTTAAAAGGGGACTGCCAACCAACTCCGTGGACAATGCGGAGCTTCGCAACAGTATTTGCCTGCTACTGAGAAACGCGACACCATAGTATGCGGCTATTTACCTACATGTGCATGCACCAAATTGATTTGAGCATATCCAACTCATTTTCAACTTTGCCACTAATCAAGGCGCACAAAGCTCACGACAAGCTCTCAAGCGAACGCGCATCATGTAGTACGCGCACACTAAAACGCCCCGTAATAAATGAGCCAGCTCTCAGATTGGAAACAGTGAACATGACTAGCCAGTGTTCAGAAATGTGAATCGGCGTCTGAGGCAACGTCAAAACAGCTATAGCCGTCAAACATGCAGAAAGGGACTGCGGCACATACGCGTCCTCTAGCCTGCTGAAAGACGGGCCAAGACTCCATGTCGATCAGAACAGCAGCCCATGCGCTAGGTCTTGCCCCAAAAAAGCGCAGTGTTCTAAAACAGGCGTTGCAGTTTACGTGCGTTTTAAGTCGGTGTGAATTGGTCACACAATTAAAATTACCCACAGGTATTACGTGTCGGGGAACCAGAAAGTAAACATAAAACCCTTTAAAGAAGACATTTGCAATTTATGCGTCTGCCGGCACAGGTTAGGTAACCTCGAATACAAAAATACACAATCGAAAGCTACCATACACCGAAGCCCATCATATGTGAAGTGATGGTCAGGCGAAAGGGATGTGTTTAGCCCCACAATTCCTACCACTTTCGAGCGTGTCGTGGCGAACAAGAAGTAGCACTGCAAATTGAAACTCGCACTTGAAGGCGAATACATCAGAAAATTGGCTGGGGCTTAGCTAAGGTTACGCCTGGCTATCTCGATGCAAACGCTTCGATTATGCTTATGTTTTAGCTTATGTGTACGCTTTATGATTTAGCCTTTGAATATGCTTAAGGTTTCGCTTATGGTAATGCTTATGGTTTACCTTATGGATATGCTTACGGTTTGGCATATGGCTATGCTTTAGGCGCTTCAGACTCGACTTTGCTGCCTAGTTTAGTGAGACATTCTTCTTGTTCGGGTGTCACGCACGCTCGTCGAGATTTCAGCCTTTCATTTCTTTGCTCCTTTCCAGCCAATGCCTATGCTCGCACTTCTGCATCAGTAGTATCATTCTCTTCTCCGTCCATGTTGAATGCGCACGCCTATTCTCTGGCAAGGCTTCCGCGATAAACGGACGCTTGCGGCGAACGTCAAACGATGACACCTAGCGCGTCAAAATTACGGCCTCTCTTCGATATCTCAGTAGAATGGCGAAAGCCTACTCTTACTCTCCTATTTTGTGCCTCACATCGCTTGCCTCTTATCGGCGTTCGTCGCATGTAATTAGGAAAGGCGCAGTATCTGTCACACGTTCTCCGGCAAGGGTGAGTTTCGACGGTCCACCATCACACCTTTCGCGTGGCGTTCCTTGGCGTGCGTTCAAGTGTCGGATTGCAGATGTTGAGAACGCTAGATGAAAACTAATCTCACTACTGTGCGGCTCACACAAGGCATCCTGGAAATGAGGCGGCAAAGTCCATCGCTCGCGAGATGACCGACTGAGCTGGCCCCCTCCATTCCGTGGTGGACACTCATGACTGCCTCCACACGTTGCATGACATTACCTTTTATTATCCGCAACTCCCGCTTATCCCACCCTTCCCCTCACAAGTCTCTTTCTAAAATAGAACAGAATACGTGGCGCCATTTACAGGCCCACACTTTCCTCTCCCCTAAAAGCCTTGCCCCTATTCACCCAGGTGCCATCTTGCCCAAATGCATGCTTTGCAGCTCTGCACCACCCCGGCGGGGGAGAATAATAATAAAAATTATATTGTTATTATCTTCCCCCGCCGGGGTAGTGCAGTGGTAAGACGCCCGACTACTGTGCCGGAGTACCCGGGTTTCAACCCGACCTCGGCGGCTGCGTTTCAATGGAGGCGAAACGAAAAGGCGTCCGTGTGCTGTGCGATATCAGCACACGTTAAAGATCCCCAGGTGGTTGAAATTACTCCGTAGCCCTCTACTACGGCTCCTCTTTCTCTCTTTCCACTTTCACTCCCACCTTCCTCCCTTCCCTTTCGGTGCGGTTTAGGTGTCCACAGAAAACAAGTAGTTATGTTGTTGTGTTGGGTTTAGTGGCGCATAAGCAGCTTAGGCTATCATTCGCTAACTTCAAGGTTAACAGTGTGGCATTTACGTAATTTAAACTTATATTCTGTTTAGAACATTTGCTTCTATTAAAAACCTGAAAACACCGGACAAATCAACGACCGCATTTTCACCTAAAAGCAACGCTGGATGAAGAGGAATGTGTTCTTTGTAAAACCGCGTAAAATGTTTTTCTTAGTTCTTCAAGTTTTCTGCATGAGAGTAAAATGTGGGTGACAGTTATATCGTGTACGCGTGAATCACACAAGGGCTTATCCTGTTTTATTAAAATGAAGCTATTTGTTACATCTGTGTGTCCTATACGAAAACGGCATAGAGCCACTTCTTTGGAACGTTAAAGGTGGGTACTCGAATTCCACTCTTCTATCACAGGCTTTACGAGGTGTAGTTTGTTATTTCTTTTAGTGTTCCAAGTGGACTGCCATTTTAGCATCAGTTTACTTTGTATCAATTTCATTCAGTCTTGAGATGGTATCTGCACTTCTTTTACATTCTTGTCTCGAGCTTTGGCAGCGCACATATCTGCTTTCTCATTAGCTTGGACTCCTACATGACTGGAGACCCAGCAAATTCTTATGCTTTGTCCTTCATCTTCAAGTGTTGCTATGCTTGGTATGATGTTTCTTAGTACTGGTATAACTTCGTTTCTTGGGTGAAGGACTGTGTGACTATACTTAAGGAATCTATGTAAATAATACTTCTCCTGAGGTTTTCTTTTATTATTTTCTCTATGGCAAAAAAGACAGCATAACATTCAGCAGTAAAGATGGACGCGCACTGTGGAATTCTTATTTCCTCCCATTCGCCTTGAACTATTGTGCTTCCGACATTCTGTTTTCGACCTATCCGTGTAAAAGTCCGTGAAGCTACTGTATTTTTCGTTCAGCTGAAGGAATTCTTGTATGATGTGCTCTTGTGGGGATAGTGTTTTTTGGAACTACGTGAAAGAGAGAGATCGCAGACTGCAGGAATCAGGTACCAAGGACGCAGGGGGTTGGGTCTTTAGGCAATACTAGGTAAACAATCCGGTAGCTCAACCTCTTGACACATTTGCGCAAATCTTAGGAGCAGTGGTCTCACAGCATTGGGTTTGTTGGTGAATAGTGCTCTAGAAGCAATTTAGTTACTAGGAATAGCAGATATGCTTTGGCAGAAATCTGATTTTAAATATATAGGCACATGTAAGTGAAGTTCTTCTGATTTCAAGAGGCGGTTCATTCGTTTCCACAAGCAGACTGGATATAGGAGAAGTTCGGTATGCTCCACATGCTCCGGCACATAACTCGAAGTCCTGAGTTATGTGCCGGGTATAATGTTTTTAAGTATGATGGTCTAGCTGACCCATACAGTATGCAGTCATAGTCTAATGAGGAGCGTACGACAGATTTGTCAATGTGTTTAAGGCATGTCCTGTCAACACCCCAGTGTTTACATGAAAGAACATTTAGTATGTTCAGATATTTTGAAGCCTTTTTCTTCAAGACTTTTATATGAGGAAGAAAGGTGTTTTTTTTTTTTTTTTTTTTGTCAAAAGTTACACCTAGAACTTTGCGTTCGTTTTTTACCGTTCATTTCGTTTTGTTCAGGTGTAGCGTAGGGTCTGTCTTCAAGGTTTGTTTGAGAGAATAGAGCAGCCACTATTTTTTGAGGAGAAAACTGAAATCCGTTTGTGTCTGCCCAAGCTGCTAGTTTATTTATGGTCAACTACACTTGTCTCTCACATGTAGATACGTTAGAGGATGTGTATGCAATCGGTAGATCATCAACATAACTAAATACATTATAGATTTCGGGATAACTGTGCTTATGGAATTTATTTTTAGAGTTGTGCATAAGACGGGGCATCCCCTGGTACGCCATTGTCCTGTACAAAGTTGTTTGAAAAGATTGAACCCCAGCGCACACGAAATGAGCGATTCGACAAAAAGTCCTTCAGACAGTTTAAAATCCTATTTCGTATGCCTAAATATGCTAGGTGACGTAGGATGGGGGTCAAACCTCCATGTAGTATCATATGCCTTTTCAATATCGAAGAAGACGGCGAAGCAGTGCTGTTTGTGATTAAATGCTTCCCAAACAGTGTTGTCAAGGCGGACTAGATGGTCTTTTGTAAAACGTGCTATTTTGAACCCACATTGGTGATTGTCTAGAAATTCGCGGGAATGAAGGACAAGGGGTAATCCGGTATTACGAACACTTTCAAAGACTTTGCCAGGCAACTTGTGAGAGCTATGGTTCTATAACTGCCAGGGGCCGTTGGTGGTTTTCCTGGTTTCAGGAAAGGTACAATAACAGCTTTTTTTGAGGCGTCAGGAAAACACCCGCAAACCCATATTTTGTTGAAATGTTTTAGAAGTGCTTTGAAAGCAGGTATAGAAAGATGTGCAAGCATCTGATAGTGAATTTGATCTGGGTTAGGTGCAGTCTTTTTGCCGGCAGATAGAACCGAGTTTATTTGTTGTTGTGTTATTAACTTGTTATATGCTTCATTTGTACTTCCATTTGTTGGCAGTTTTTGATTTAAGGCCTTGTGTGAGGTCGTCAATAGTGCATGTTTTCTCGAGTTTTCTTTTTGTGTGTGTTTGTGTTTCCTGCCGTTTCGGGGAGCCGGCCCGCCAGGCGCGCGGGCAAAGCGGCGCCCGTACCCAGGGAGGGGGGACCTTTTTCTTGTTTTTGGGTTACAGTGTGAAGTGTCCCTGCTTGTGCGCGTTGTCTGTTTTATGTCTTTCTTGAGGGGCGGGGGGTCTCGCGCATTGAAAGGCGTTCGGCCGTTCTGTGTTTGGCCTGTTGGTTAGCGCTCGAGGCTCCGAACGCCGCCGGCGACCCCGTCAAGGCGCTCTCTGGGTGTTTGTACGCTGTTTTTTTTTATTTTGTATGTGTGGGAAGCGGTCGTAAATCTCGTGCGCGTCCTCAAGAATGGAATGCCAGTGGTGGAAAGGCCGGGGTTGGGACGCTTCGGCGAACTGCGCCCAACTCAGTGTCTTATTTGTTCTTTATTTCGACTGTGCTGTGCTTGTTTATCTAACCAACCCATTATCCTAATTAAATCAGTTTGTTAATTTAATTCGGCTCATTGCAATTAGTTCGGCGAAGCAAGGAGACGGGACCATAACCAACAAGAAGAAAAAAAAAGGAACTTCAAGAAACAGCAAAAAGAAGTTTACTCCCTGATTTTGTACATTATGAAAATTTTGGGTAGTGTAGAGAGCTTGAAATTGCAGAAAAATGCTCGCCTAGAATATCTGCCTGTTGATGTAAGTTTGCTTGAGAGCCAGGAGATGTTAGAAAGGGGATTGTGTACGGGGAGAAGTTACTATCCAGTTTGTGAACAAGCTCCCACATTTGTTTTGATGTGATTGAGCAAATTATTGATGATATGTACTTTTGCCAAGAAGCCTTCTCAGCCTGAGAAAGGTTCCCCAAGCTTTGTTTTTTTTTCTTCTCTGCACTCCTGAGAGTACCAGATTTTGCCATTTTTCAGTACCACTCCTGAAGACTGCCATATAGCTACAAGTGCTGGGTCAATGATGCAGGCAGTAAATGTTTCATTTAACTCGTCAACATTCAGGTTTTCGGAAAAGACCTTTGCCAGGCTGGCTTCAGACTGGAATAGAGCCCAGTTCACAAGGTGCAGCTTCCACCGCATGGATTTGTTCAGAGTGATGGAGGGTGAGGTATTAGGCTGATAATGACAGGCAAATGATCACTACCCAGAGGATTATCAAGGACGTCCCATTTAAAATCAGTAAAAATTGATGGGGAGCTAAATGGTAAATCTAAAACGCTCATTTTCCCCTTTCTTGGGGAGCAGTATGTATGCTGTCCTGTATTCTGTAAGAGGACATCATTGCAAAATATGAAATCCTCTAAAATACTGCGTCTAGTGTCTGTTTGATCGCTTCTCCAAAAAATGGAGTGCGCATTAAAATCTACAAAAACCAGATATGGTTCCGTTAGTTGATCTATAAGCTCTTCCATATCATGAAGGTTTACAATTAGGTGCGGTTGGAGATACAGAGAGCATGCAGTTATTGTTTTATAATGAGTAATAGAGACGGCAGCAGCTTCGAACTTGGTTTTGAGGCTAATTTCATGTGTTGCAACTCCATTCTGCACTACAACAGCGGCACCTCCTGATAGCCTATTTTGCTTTTTTAGGTCACAGCGAAAGACGTTGTGTACTTTACAATGTTTTGATGTGGTCCTAAGTTAGTTTCCTGTAGGCAAAGAACTGCAAGAGAAAATGAAT
Organism: Amblyomma maculatum; assembly: GCF_055883805.1. Taxonomy (NCBI): domain Eukaryota; kingdom Metazoa; phylum Arthropoda; class Arachnida; order Ixodida; family Ixodidae; genus Amblyomma; species Amblyomma maculatum. The sequence goes on from NC_139351.1 coordinate 7,740,310, forward strand.
GTGAAATGTCTTTTATATCGTTGTAGCTGTTTATGAGACCTCGACAGTTCCAGTGTATAAGGAACACCATTTCTTTTAGGAATGTGCCTGAATTTAGTTTTCAGGTTTGTCTGGTCCTGTTATACGAGTTTTTTCTGTCCGTTTTCTTTCCAGAGGGTTATGACGCCGCTGTAGCGGGGACGAAGAAAGGGTTCTGTCCATTGCCTCGGGGGCTTTGGACGTGTGGGGAGAATTGGTATTGCTAGTTGCGGCCTTTTCTTCTGGGGGAGAAGCCATTTGGGCTGCTGGCTGTAGGGCCAGTGTGCCCTGTTTCTGCAATGGCAGGGCAGCTTTCGCTGCTTCTGCCTGGAGCGGGGATGGCCCTGCCTGAGGCCTACCCTCGGCGGAGAACTAATCCTGTTGTGGTGTGCTGCCCCCTCGTTCCACAACATTGGAATAGTTTGGTTTGGTTGTGAACACAAAAGTGTTCTGTCCAACAAGATATCGCTGTCGTGCCTGTTTAAAGGCTATGTTTTCCTTAACATTTATTGTAATGGCGTCCTTTTCCTTCTTCCATGAAGGACATGACCGTGAGTATGCGGTGTATTCACCTGCACAGTTTGCGCAGTGTGGCGGACCTTCACACTCGTCAGATTTATGTTCATTTGAGGCACATTTTGCGCATGTTTTTTGCCCACGGCAGCTCTGGGAGTCGTGACCGAATCTTTGAAAGTTGAAACAGCGTCTAGGGTTTGGGATGTAGGGCCGGATGTCTACTTTGGTGTAGCCGACTTCAATAGATTCAGGGCGTTTGCTAGAGTTGAAAGTCGAAACTATGTGGTTTGTGGTATTTCTTGTTTGTTCTTTCGGATTTTGATCTTGTGCACACCGATTACATTTTGCTCGGAAAGACCTTTTAGAAATTCTTCGGTGAGTGGCAGGAAGTCGTTCTCTGAGATCGCGCCTTGGGCTGTGTTCAAAAATCAGTGAACACTGACTGTTGTTGGGATGTCCCTAAGGTTGGCATGTTGCTCAAGGTTGCTGTACTGGTGTTTGCTTTGAAGCTCAAGCAGGAGATCTCCACTAGCCAGTTTACTCACTTTTTATCCGGGGTCATGTATGGCTGTGAGAGACATAGATACTGCAAAAGGGGATATTAGCCGAGCTTGTTTCGGAGGGCTTTAACTGTGGATCACATGATATTTAGGGAAGGTTTAGTGCTTCGTTAAAAAAAACTGGGCTGATACATTGGCCCGCCTTTTCTTGGAAATGCGATCAGTTTGTTTGGAGAAAGAAGCCATAAATAATGTATGATTCTCGGCAGCGGGGCTGGCCACCCATCATAGAGCCCAACGAGGGGATGCGGAAGGAATTGGTAGGCAACTCCTGTCCACGTCAGCTGTACACCGTAACTAATACCTAATATGGCGTAACTTAGGGTAGTCAGCCACACAAGGTTAACCCTCGCCGCCTGGAAGTAAGGAAAAACCAAGAAGAGAGTAGAGTACAGGAGAGTTGTAGGATAGAAGAAAGGAAAGTGAAAGATGGAGGGCAGGATAGGAAAAGGCAACGGCCGGTTTCCCCCGGGTGAGTCAGCCCGCAGGTGCCATCTATGGGAAGCATGTGCCAAAGTGGTGTGTTGCCTCCGCCGAGGGGCCTTAAAGGTCCGGACACTCGGCATCGACTCAACCACCAGGATACCCTTTCCCCAGACACGGCGATGCCACGCACGGCTTAGCGTGGGTGCTCGGGGTCAGTGGTGTCGCACAAAACATGCAAGCATCGGTTTTAGCAGACGCCCCCTGCGGGTTGAAAACAAGTGAGACAGTTACCGTGCCATTCCCTTCCTATAAATCAATCAATCAGTTTTTTTTTTTTTTGCAGATTATGCTCGCCCCGCCGGGGTGGTGCAGTGGATAGACGCCCGACTACTGTGCCAGAGTACCCGGGTTTTTTATTTTTTTTTTATTTATTTATAGGAAGGGAAAGGCGCGGTAACTGTCTCACTTGATTTCTGTGGACACCGCAACCGCGCCGTAAGGGAAGGGAGGAAGATGGGAATGAAAGTGGAAAGAGAGAAAGAGGAGCCGTAGTGGGGGGCTACGGAGTAATTTCGACCACCTGGGGATCTTTAACGTGCGCTGACATCGCACAGCACACGACGCCTCTTCGTTCCGCCTCCATCGACCCGGGTTTGAACCCGACACCGAAAAAACGCAGCCACCCGGGTTTGAACCCGACCTCGGCGGCTGCGTTTTGGAGGAGAAAAGAAAAGAAGTCCGTGTGCTATGCGATGTCAGCGCACGTTGAAGATTCCCAGGTGATCGAAATTACTCCGTAGCCATCCACTACGGCTCCTCTCTCTCTTTCCACTTTCACTAATACCTTCTTCTCTTCCCTTACGCCATGGTTGAGGTGTCCACAGAAAACAAGTGAGACAGTTACCGCGCCTTTCCCTTCCTATAAATCAATCAATCGGGTGGCTCAGCTACAGAGCCAGCAGCAGGCCAGCGATTTTGTTTTCCTTCGTGCAGCGACAACAACATCGTGCCGCACGAACCGAGGGTGGCTGCTCCTTGCCATGATGCGGCTGGGACAGGTAGGTCAGCGCAGCCTGCGGTGGGGGCTAGCCTGCCACCGTATTTTATCTTTTGTATGCCGACATTGCACCCGCCACCGCTTGGGTGGTGGACGACGGCTGTTGCCGGCGCGCTTCGTTCTCTCCCTCTTCTTTTTCTTTCTTTATATTCTCTTCTGTCCGCACGAAGCAGCGGAGGTGGCTCAGCTACAGAGGCAGTAACAGCCCCGTGCATTTTCTTTTCCTTCTTCCTACAGCCACAACAACGCCTCTCAGTTTATGAGGCGAAAGCCTTTTTATATGCTCATGAAACGAAATCTCGTGTGCAAGACCTCTAACAGTGCTATTAGTCATTTTTTTCGACAGTTTTGCTGCAATGCATCTCAGCAGGCTTGCTAGCACTGAAACAGTATGATAGCTTCAGATGCTCTTTTCTTATTGTTTTCGTCTTTTATCCCAGTCGAACAATTTCTCATGTTACCCAGGGGTATTTGTTTCGCACTTATTTTGCGTTTCAATGGTACGAAGTCCTTAATTACACTTCGAGACATTTTAGAAAGCGCCATAAACGTCAAAGTAGTTCTCACTTCAACGGCAATGAGCATGGAATTCCTGAAAGGATATGTCAAGCTTGTCCAAAAATAAAACATAATCAGCGCATGTTAAACATTGGTACCATGCGTTCCTCTGGTTTGTTCGAAAAAGATTTCAACTGCTTGGACAGACAAACCAGACTATGGAAGGATATGCCTTTAGGAACCTTTTGTTTCCTATGGAGAATGTTGTTGCCAACCAGAAGAAGGTTTCCTATGAGGTGAGGTTCATTTTGATTCAGCGTGCGTTCTTCAACTAATTTTGCCAAATAGTTTAAAGCCAGAAGATCGGCAAAGGCTTCCACACTATTGCAGAGCGCGTGGGGGAGTACCCTGTCCCAATCATTACCGATATATTAAAATCGCTACCTAGCAAACTGTTGCTAGTAGTCTTAGTTGCGCATAAGAATACATTATTCCTTTTCAAAATATTACCAGTGTTCGGTGGTCAGTAAAACACGGCTAAGAAAAGGCTAAACTCATGTAGAAATTTTTGCAACGCATGGCCAACATGTGGTATATTAGGCGGTCTTATCACTTGCAGACATGCTCGGGCCGTTATCGCAACCTCGCCACCTCGGGAATTTCTATCCACGGAAAGTTTTGCAGCGTCGTGGTGTTATTTGGTCTTCGCTAACGTTTTAGAGTTGCAAAGTTTTTGTGGCAATCATAGCGTGCGGTTTAATGCAAAGTTATGGCAATGCATTTTATGTCGCCTGATTAATTTACAGACATGCGAGCGTCACTCTCGAAGTGTGGACAGCAAGGCGGGGCCACACCTCCTTGTTATTCTTCAAGCTGGTGATAACAAACTTTTCTTATTATAAAGCCGCGCAGACAAAGGGAATGGAATTCACGGCGCTTTCGGCGAAATAAAGTGAGCAGTCATGTGTGTCGCAGTATCCTACTTTCTTTATTAAACTGGCCCATTCAAACTTATAATCGATATGTCTACGTACGATGGCTACCAGCATTCCAAAAACAGGTCGCCTTAGTCTTTATTACCCAACTCATCCGACAAAGCCTGCTATCATTGGTGATTCTCACACAAACAATGCCGACAACAACATCAACTAATGACCCAGAGGATACATGTTTCATATATGGTGCTGTCGCGTCCCCTTTGCTACGTCCCCGAGCGGCAAGAGTAAGTGATTTTGAGCGTTATGTCATTTATCTTACACATTTGAACTGTTTATAGTCATATAAAACGGGTCGCACTCGTTGCTTAAACACCTATAGCTGACCTGGGAGGAAGAAAATCTGCTTGAGCCACCTTCGCCGTGATCCAAATCATCGTCTAAGATTATCGAAACAACTTTTTGTAAGGTGGTCCAGCAATGAAGTCGTGAGGTTCAGGACAAGGGTTCGGATCCTCTGTAGGCACAACGTACTGGGTGCCAATGTCCGTTATCTCCAACATGAATTTGCAACCCGGCAGATTTGACTCTCATTCGCCGCGAACGATCTTCACTCGAGCTGTGAAGGCGAAGCTGCAGGCCCAACATTTCAAAGCGGAGAGCTGCCAGCTTTATTTTTATCAGCCGATGCCATTCCTACTACACGGTGGAGACCTGCGACATTACAGCGGTGACACTGTGCCATCAACTTCGCCTCTTAGCACGCCAGCGGCGAAGTGGCGGAACAACACAAACGAAACCTACGCCACGTCCGCGCAGCAGGCAGAACTTGGGCGGGCTAGTTCAATACCTTCTGCTAAGGCACGGACCATGGAGGGCGGACGTAGCGTGTCAATGTGAAAAACAGTCGGTACACGCGCCAGATTTCAACTACCTTCGTTTACCTAAAAGGTTGCAGCCAGGTTTTGTTCCGAAGGGTATTCTTGTCAGTTGTATGTTTTCAATCCCTTCTTTCAATCAAAGAGAAAACTGAGTCGGAAAAAATGCTATTGATATGCAACCGTTAAGTTAACAGAAAGTGTCGTAATCCACAGGAAATGCAAAGTAGCCGAATCAAGACTCTTGGAAGAAGTGCAGCGGTACCAGCCGGATCTCTGTCCTACAGAACAAAGGCAGCTTTATAAGTACGAGGTGAAATGTAGAGATGAAGCCCCCAGAGAGAAGAGCTAAAACCTGGAACGAGACAATGCTGCATTGGCTTTAAATGAATCCATGGAACGTTTCTCCTCCATCGAAACGGAGACGCTTCCGTGTGCTCTGCGATGTCAGTACTCATCGAAGATCCCCAAATGGTTGAAATTACTCCGCAGCCTTCCACTACGGCTCCTCTTTCCCTTTTTACACATTCTCTGTTGTTGTGGATATAGTCAAGGAGGGTGGCTGGTCCTGGCCCTGATGGGGCTGAAATAGGTAGGTCAACGCCAGTTGCGGCGGGGGCTAGCCTGCCACCGAATTTTTATCTGTTGTAGGCCGTCATTGCAGCCGCCACCGCTTAGGTGCTGGACGATGGCTGTTGCGGCGCGCGTCTTTCTCTCCCTCTTCTTTTTCTTTCTTCTCTGCTTTCTCTATTCCGTTCGCACGAGGCAGCGGAGGTGGCTCAGCTACAGAGCCAGTAGCAGGCCCGTGCATTTTCCTTTCCTTCTTCTACAGCTGTAGAAACAAAGAACGAAAATGCCCGGGCATGCTACTGGCTCTGTAGCTGAGCCACGAATGATTGATTCATAGCAAGGGAAAGGCGCGGTAACTGTCTCACTTGTTTTCTGTAGACTCTTCAACTGCGCCGTAAGGGAATGGAGGAAGGTGGGAATGAAAGTAGAAAGAGAGAAAGAGGAGCCGTAGTGGAGGGCTACGGAGTAATTTCGACCAACTGGGGATCTTTAACGTGCACTGACATCGCACAGCACACGGACGCCTCTTCGTTTCGCCTCCATCGAAACGCAGCCGCCGAGGTTGGGTTCGAACCCGGGTACTCCGACAACCGATGCCTCGTGCGTACAGAAGAGAGAAAGTAGAGAAGAAAGAAAAAGAGAGAGGGAAAAACTCGCGCCGCAACAACAGCCGTCGTCCACCACCACCGAAGCGGTAGCGGGTGCAATGGCGGCCTACAACAGATAAAAATGCGGTGGCTGGCTAGCCCCCCCCCCCCCCCCCCACGAGCGGCATTGGCCCACCGTGCCAACCCCGTGGGGCCAGGAACTGCCACCAGGACCTGCTCACAGTCGTCCAGTGGTGGCGGTGGCAATGACGGCCTACAACAGATAAAAATATCGGTGCCAGGATAGCCCTTGCCGCAAGCTGTGCCGACCCATCAGTCCCAGCCCCGTAGTGCCAGGAACAGCCACCCCGCACCGCCTACACATTCTCTGCCACCTTCCTCCCTTGCTTTGCGGCGCCGTTCACATGTCCATAGCGCAATTGTGACAGATACTGCATCTTTCCTTTCCTGTGAACAAATTATTGTTATCAAAACTAACCGGCCTTATTTAGGGGGTTATATCTAACTTCCCTACCACGTGACCATTCTGCCTTCTCTAGAATGTGACACAAGTATTGAAATTTTTCGCGGCCGTGTTGGCACTAGTTTTCAACTATTGAAAAAAGACACAACTAGTAGGTGCACATATTTTTTTAAATCCCAAAAGTCACTGACAGCAAGCCGAGCTGACACTTTATTTAAAGGTACTTGCGTGGTTCTATCCGAAATCTGGCAACCTGGAAGTAGAAGAAGAAGAAAGAGGCAGAAGCAATTCTTGGAGGTCTCGACGTGGGAACTATTTCGCTGTGAGTAGTCTGCTAAACAGTTTACTGCTCCGAATGTAACGCGCAAGTTTCAACGTTACTCAATTTTCGCAAGTCGACAAATTGTAGAACAGAAACCAGACGTGAATATCTACCTTTACAAGGTATGAAATCCGCCACATTTACATCGTAGGTGAGTATACTAAGATGATCTGGGTTGTGAGATGCAGGATGTCTCTAATGTTTGCAGAATTCAAGGACACATTTCCGCGCATCAGTAAGAAAATAGCGCCATATTCGTGTAGAGTGCTTACTTTCGACACTGTGGTCCATCACCACGATTCCGAGAACACAGGTTTGATCGCTGATGCGGTGGCAGTTTCTCTACAGAGGTAAAATTCCGGGCGCCCATATACTGCCGTTGCGAGTGCGAAGTCATAAACAGTCAAACGATAGCCTTTATTTCAGCGCTGTGTGCATCATTTCATCTTCATGAAGTTTGTGCTCCGGTTTTCTTCAATACGAACATAATAAACTAAATAAGCGTAATTTTCTCCCGGCATCAGATTAGTTTCAAAGATGCCAGTGGCAGCGCAGCAGGTTAGGTTTAGTCTTGAATGGCCGCATAGAAAGCCTAATCAGCAAGTTCGCAATCATGCAGCGCGTTCTCAGATCCTTTACTTTCGTATGTAGGAAAATGAAAATACTTAAGCAGCTACCCAAAATTTGCTATACCTTGTTGTAACCGTCCTGTGCATCGGTTTCGTCACCCTACCGGAATATGGCTGCCACCGCCGGTTTCAGGAAGCTAACACAGATAAGTGGAATAGCAAGAATATATTTAACACAAGTAAATACCACTGATCATCGGCATAGACAATGTTATGTAGACTAACTTAGAAAAATTAAAGGATGCATAGACAAGTGTGATAGTAGCTGTCCCTCATTGGGATTGGCACATATAAAGGCTCATAATTGGCTCAAAGGAAATATAATATAAATGGTTCATAGGAAAGGAAAAGCAGATTATCAGTCACAGGTGTGCTGTGAACACTTAAAACGCGCCGTAGATAGAGGGAGGGAGGTGGTAGATACAGCGGTAAAAAAATGGGGCGCCATAGTTGAGGGCCCCGGAGTAATGTCAACCGCCTGGGGATCTTTAACGTGTCTTGACATTGCACAGCAAACACACGTCTCGAAGTTACACCCCATCGAAATGCTGAAGCCGGCGTTCTGAATCGAACCATGGTACTCTTGCACTGTAGTCGAGCATCCTAATTACTTCGTCATCGTGGCGGGGGAATAATATTAATGTTAATAAGAATATTTAGTTCACAGCGAAAAAAAACGCGCAGTATCAAAATTCTTCTCGACGGCTGAGGCGCGCTGTACAGGGAGAGAGGAAAGTGGTAGATAAAACAGCAATAGAGAAATTGGTGCCATATGTCAGGCTCCGCAGTAATTTCTACAACCTGGAGATCTTTACATTGCCGTGACATAGGGGGACGTGGTGAGGGTGGCAGTTCCTGGCCCTACGAGGCCAGGACAGTAGGTCAATGCCGCTTGCGGCATTGTCTAGCCAGCCACCGAATTTTATCTGTTCTAGGCCGTCATTGCACCCGCCACTGCTTCGGTGGTGGTGGACGACAGCTGCTGTTGCGGCGCGCGTCTTTCTCTTCCTCTTCTTTTTCCTTTCTTCTCTATTTTCTCCTGTCCTCATGAGGCCCCGCCGGGGTGGTGCAGTGGTAAGACGCCCGACTACTGTGCCAGAGTAACCGGGTTCGAACCCAACCTCGGAGGCCGCGTTTCGCTGGAGGCGAAAGGAAGAGACGTCCGTGTGCTGTGAGATAGAGCACGTTGAAGATCCCCAGGTGGTCGAAATTACTCCGTAGCGCTCCACTACGGCTCCTCTTTCCACTTTCACTCCCACGTTCCTCCCTTCCCTTGCGGCGCGGTTGAGGTGTTAAAACCAAGTGAGACAGTTACCGTGCATTTCCCTTCCTATAAATCAAATAATAAAAGGCAGCGGAGGATGCTCAGCTACACAGCCAGTAGCAGGTCCGAGCATTTTCTTTTCCTTCCTCCTACAACCACAAAAACAACAAGCGTGACATCGCACAGCTGACGTACATCTCTAATGTTACGCCGCCATCAGAAAGCAGAAGCCGGCGCTCAGGATCGAACCCGGGTGCCCTCGCACAGTAGTCGGGAATCGTAAATACTGCAGCATCGTGGCGGGATATTATTATTAATAATAATAATATTAATAATAATAATAAAGAGCACTGCAAAATCGTCAGTGTAGTAAATCGAAAGCACAGATTCTGCTGTTGGTTGCTTCTGCTTGCTTAATTCCCTTCTTGTTGACCCACTTTAGTTTTTGGTACTTTCACGAGCGCCAATCTCTTATGCCCATTTTCGGCTCTACTACAGGTTATATGACGTCACGTCCTCGACGTCACCTTGAATGGCTAACATAATTAGCTATTGTAGTCTTTGGTAGTTCCAAATTGCGCACCAATCCATTCCTATGCCGTTTTCTGGGTAGACTTCAAATTGCGTGACGTCACACCCTTGATGACACCTCAATTGAGTGATTTAAATAACTATTTTAGTATTTGATATATTCAGATGTGGCTACAAGCTATTGACTAATCAAACCATTTTCGACTTTACTTTTACATTTTTTTACCTCTAATTAATCACCTAAATAACTTTTGGCCTAATCATTTTTTGGACACAACAGTTACTTTATCTATTGACACTACTAACCTCTACCACTTCGCAGTTACAACTGCTGCGGACACAATTTTGCGAATTTTGCTTATTATGTTCCAAATTATTTTTGGGCCTGATTATTCTTTCGGACACAGCATTACGTCATTCTATCGATTGACATCACTCATTATTCCTTACTGCTTGTCAATCACAACTGCGGTGGACATTTTTTTGTGTGTTTTGCCTCTTATTAGTTACACCCCGCCGGGGTGGTGCAGTGGTAAGACGCCCGACTACTCTGCAGGAGTACCCGGGTCCGATCACGACCTCGGCGGCTGTGTTTCTATGGAGGCGAAACACAGAGGCGTCCGTGTGCTGTGCGATGTAAGCGCGCGTTAAAGATCCCCAGGTGGTCGAAATAACCCCGTTCCCTTCTAGAAACTGATGCAAACACACAGATGATATTTGCCAAGTATGGCTCGCTTAGTGGCCTGGTTAGAGCAATGTGATTCGAGTGACGACCTAAACAATGAAGATTCTGTCTACTCCCCTTTATCCCCATCCATGGCCATGAGCCTTCCAATTCAATAAAGGACATTCAATCAATCAACCCCGTAGCCCTTCACTACGGCTTTTCTTTCTCTCTATCCACTTTCACTTCCACCTTCCTCCCTTCCCTTACGTTGCGGTTCAGGTGTCCACAGAAACAAGTGTGACAGATACTGCGCCTTTCTCTTCCTGTGAACCAATTATTATTATTATTATTATTATTATTATTATTATTATTATTATTATTATTATTATTATTATTATTATTATTATTATTATTATTATTATTAAAATAGTTACCTATAGGGTGTTGGACAATTAGATGCGCGATGTAGAATGCTTCTCCCAGTTAAACCGCGGAATCCGCGCAGTTCAAATTTTGCACAGAAATGGTATTTTGTTGCTAGTATTTTTTAATACCTAATTTGTTTGGGGTACTTGCCTGATTCAATCAAAAGGTCAGATGTTCTCATCTTATGCGGTGGCGACGACGCCAGACGAGCCGCTGACCCAGCGATGGTACTGGTGGCGCCACCTAATGGTGCTTACAACAACTTAAACCTTCTGCCGGAAACGTTCGCGCCCTCTTTTCCTGCTACAGAGTTATTGTAGCAGCATGAGGTGGCGCCATCAGTACTATCGCTGGGGTAGCGGCTCGTATGACGTCATGGCCGCCGCATAAGATGAGAACATCTGACCTCTTTTGATCGAATCAGGCAAGAACCCCAAACAAATTTGCTATTAAAAAATACTAGCGACAATATGCCCTTCCTGTGCAAAATTTTAACTGCGAGGATTCCGCGGTTTATCTGGGAGAAGCATTCTACATCGCGCTTTAAATTGTGCAACGCGCTGTAATTATTTAATGGCCTAATTATTTTTCTGACACAACATTACGTCGCCCGCTATCGATTGACACCACTTATTAACCTCTATCACATCTCAATTAGCCACAACTACTGTGGACAGGATTTTGCGGACATGTTCTGCCAACGTGGTCTGCGGACAGAATTATGTGAATATAGCGAAGTAATGCTTTCGCATTAATGATAATTGGTTCACAGCAAAGGAAATGGTAAGTATCACACTTGTTCTGTGAACACCTGGAGTGCGCCATAGAGGGAAGGAGGAAGGTGGTAGCTAAAGCGGCATGGAGAGAAAGGGATGCCATATTTCTGGCTCTGGAGTAATTTCTACAACCTGGGGATATTTACTTCGGAGACTCCACTGATGGGGCTGGGACAGGTAGGTGACCGCCGCTTGCGGCGGGGTTTGCCTGCCACCGAAGTTTTCTGTTATAGGCCGTCATTGCACCCTCCACCGCTTCGGTGGTGGACGACGGCTGTTGTTGCGGCGCGCGACTTTCTATCCCTCTTCCTTTTCTTTCTTCTCTATTTTCTCTTCTATCTGAAAGAGGCAGCGGAGGTGGCTCAGCTACAGAGCCAGTAGCAGGCCCGTGCATTTTTTTTTTCCTTCTTCCTGCAGCCGCAACAACAACAACCCTGACATGACACAGCACACACGCCTTTATACAATGCCGCCATCGAAACGCAGGAGCCGGCGTTCTTGATTGAACCGGAATACTCTTGCACAGTAATCGGGCATCCTAATGCTTCACCATCTTGGCTGGACATTATTAAGGCCCCTCCGCTTCCTCAGGAACAGGGAGCCCGGCCGGAGGACGTCTTTCACAACGCATCCCGTGCCACACGGAGTACTCGAGCTTGCTGCTCCGAAGCCCAGCTCCTGAGGAGAGCAGTATCACATTTGTTTTGTGGACACCTGAAGTGGGCCGTAGAGGGAGGGGTTTGATTGATTTATAGGAAGGGAAAGGCGTGGTAACTGTCTCACTTGTTTTCTGTGGACACCGCAACCGCGCCATAAGGGGAGGGAGGAAGATGGGAAAGAAAGTGAACAAAGAGAAAGAGGAACCGTAGTGGAGGGCTGCGGAATAATTTCGACCACCTGGGGATCTCTACCAACACCGCCTTAACTTCTCTACCATGCGCTGACATCGAACAGCACACGGACGCCTTTTCGTTTCGCCTCCGTCGAAACGCGGCCGCCGAGATTGGTTTCGAACCCGGGTACTCCGGCACCGTAGTCGGGCGTCTTATAGAGGGAGGGAGGATGGTGGTAGATGAAGCGGCCAGAGAGAAAGGGGTGCCCTATTTCAGGCTCCGAGCAATTTCTTCAACCTGGACAGGGGCGTTGTGAGCGCGCGGAGCGAGAGGACGCACAGCGCATCGGCTCCGCCAAAATTTTGGTTGGAGCCACGAAATTTCGACCGCAATCCCATGTAACCAGCTGCGACTGTCTGCGTGAAGTTGGCAGATACCTGTGGAAACCACACGCACACAGATGGAACTACTTAAGACTTTCGTTGGGCCGATCTTCAGTTGCGTACCGTGGCGGCGACGCTAGGCCTAACGGCTGCGTCGCAGCCCGATCGTGAGTGAGTCGCCCAACCGCGGCAAGATGGCTAAACAGCCGCACGTGGATACGACCCGGGCACCTTGTCCTGGGCCGGGATTTCGGCAACTTCGCCTGATAGCCCAGATTCTGCGCCCATCGAGAACGAGAGGCTATTCGTTAGTCGAACGCCGCTCTCGCAAGCGGAACGCCAACTCCAAGAAGGCGGACGCCAAGTTGGCTGGCTCCTCAACACAGCAAGACGCTGCTGCGCGCGCTGCAGCACTTTACCGCAGGCCCTCACGTAAGACCGGACCCGTTTGGAAACCAAAGCCGCTTTCGCGGCTTCACCCCGAAGACATAGTTATCATCCTGAAGCCCCGGGTGACCGTCGCTCGCAAGGATGTGTACCAACATGGCGGGCTGGGAGCAGCGTTCGCGGCCTACCTAGGCACCCAGGCCGCAGCATCACTCAGCCTGCTCCCCACGTGGGAGCAAAATCTCATCGTCGCCGGAACCCGACAACCGCACGTCGCGGACAAGCTTCTGCGAAATTTAGAAAGTGACTCACCAAAGGGTCTGCTCCCAATGTACGGCCAGCTGAAACTCACTGGTGATGTGTGTCGCGGCGTCATCACCGTAGCCAACTACGAGACCAGTGAGTCACTACAAAACAAGATCCAGTGGCGTGCTGGAGAGCTTGCCGATATCCGAAAGCTTGGAAACTCAAACGTCTCGGCGCTCACTTTCGTGGGCAAAATGGTGCCGCAATTTATTCATTACAATTCTGAAGTGACCCTTGTGGGTGCCTACAAGAGAACTGTCCCGGCCTGCGTGCGGTGCGGCACTGTGGGCCACCGGGCGGACACATGCCCCTGCCCGGACAACAAAAAGTGTGGCCTGTGTGACCAAACGGGGCCTGTCGCCGATGGGGTCAAGGCACCTCACGAATGCACTCCGTCCTGTGCAGTCTGTGGGCAAGCCCACCCTACCAACTCCCGCGACTGCACAGGAAAATTCCGCCAGCTCAAGGTTCCCGGCCCCAAGGCCAAACGTCATGAGCCCCCAGCAAACCAGAAACCCTGGTAAACAGCCAAGGCATCTAGCTTCAGGTGGCAATGGCGGAACGCCGCCTGGTGCTCGCCACCGACCTCAAAACGCCGCCCGGGAAGAAGGCGCCTCCACCGCCACCGCCCAGCGGCACGGACACCCACCACTTCCCAGCCCTCAAGACGGACGGCGTTGCCGGCGCCCGGGCATCAGCGCTCCAACATGGCAAACAACAGGTGAGTAACTGGGCTGGGATCGTCTCCTCTCCTCCCCAATCCCCCTCTTTTCCACTCACCGTCTCCGCGCTCGATGCGGAATACAAAAACAGATTGACATCCTCCGGGCACAGAATGAAATTTTGCGCAACAAAATTCAAAATTTAGAATAAAAATTGGCGTCCGCCGCTCCGAGCCCGCAGAACTCGGACGCAATGGAGAGCGACGCAGCGCTGTCGCCTGCCCTCGTGACAGCGATCTCCGCGGTGGAGGAGCGCTTATCCTCCAAAATGCGATCTATGATCCAGACCGCTATGGACCAGATCCTCACCAAGGTCATAAGTGCCATACCCGCGGTGGTCTCAAAACACATCTCGGACAATCCCCGCCTCCTCCGTCGGTCGGGGCCTATTAGGGACGTATCCCGTCCTGCGAAATTCAACCGTCGGATCATTGATTCAGACAATGAGGACAGCTGCCCCGCTCCTGTCACCACCCCCGTGGTACCGCAGGTAGCTGTCTCTGGGGCAGCCACTCCCTCATCCTCCTCCCAAAAAATGTTTAATCATGGCGAGACACCTTAATCAAAGGCGTTCTCCCACCTCCAATTCGGCCTTCTCAACTTTAATATCGCAATGGAACTGTAGAGGCTTTAAGGACCGCGCTAAGCGGGCCAATTTCCGCCTCTACCTTGAAACATTCGAGTCTGTACCAGCCGTAGTTGCCCTCCAGGAGCCAGGCCTGGGCGCCACACTTTCAAATTACACGACGTTCCAACAGGATCCCGCGCCTTGTATTCTCGTACACAAAACATGCACAGCCAACTTTGTGGATCTCTATCTCCAAATAGATTATTCCTATGTAATGGTGGCCATCCTACCACTCCGCCGCAGGGACCCGGCACTGCATGTACTCAACGTAAACTGCTCTCCCAAACTCAAGCGAGTGACATTCGCGGGCCTCTTCAGCCGCGCGCTAAGAGTAGCGGGTCGCGATCCTCTCCTGATCGTGGGGGACTTTAATGCTCCCAGTCAGCTGTGGGGGTATCGCAAAGAGGAGTCGCGCGGACGTAAGCTGGCGGAACTTGCGTCCACGTTGGGCCTCACCCTCCAGACTGACCCTGTCCACCCAACACGGTCAGGAAACTCTGTGACACAGGATACGTGTCCCTTCACTCGCAACATAAAACACGCAGACTGGCTCAACACCGAGGAAACCATCGGTAGTGACCACTGCATCTTTAACATTACAATACACACACACCCGCTCAAACGTCCCACAACACAAGCATGTATCCCAGATTGGACAAACTTTAGGCAAAATTTTGACTCACTTGATAACACACCCATTTCCGAGCAGGGCTACTCAGCATGGTCCCAACAGCTGCTGACAAACCTTCGTTCGCATGAAACACAGATCCAGCTTTCAGAGGCGGTGACGGACGTGGATAACCACCTTCTACACCTCTGGGAAGCCCGTCGTAGCCACGTCCGCCGTTGGCGACGCCAGAAACAACCGCAAGCTTAAAGTTTAAATTGCCGAGCTCACCCAGAAAGCGGCTGAGTACGCGGCCCAACTCGCCGACTCCAACTGGGTGGATAGATGTAACACGGCCGCGCGACAAATGTCCAGCCGCAACACATGGCGCCTCTTTCGAGCCCTCATCGACCCAACCCAAACACGAAACGAAGCACACAAACATTTGCAGAGAGCCATGCATGCTTTCTGTGGCAACCCGACTCAACTGGCACAGAAACTCATGGACCAGTATCTGCGTACAGCCCGAGACCCCCGTGGATCAGCATACTATTATGCAGGCAGACAGCACACAGAGCTGGATCAACTTTTCCAGCTCTATGATCTGCGGGCGGCTCTTGCCAAAATGAAACCGGGGCACTGCCGCGGGAAGGGATAAGGTCACCGTCAAGCTATTGGCGAACCTGCCCGACTCGGCATACCTCGACTACATCAATGCAATTTGGCGCTGAGACACCCCCCTACCAAGCGACTGGAAAACGGCTCTGGTAACCTTTATTCCTAAATCAGGCAAACCAATTGACACAGATAACCTCCGCCCATTTCTCTCACCTCCTGTATGGGC
Organism: Amblyomma maculatum; assembly: GCF_055883805.1. NCBI lineage: Eukaryota > Metazoa > Arthropoda > Arachnida > Ixodida > Ixodidae > Amblyomma > Amblyomma maculatum. The sequence goes on from NC_139351.1 coordinate 7,756,164, forward strand.
AAGCTAATGGAGACGATGGTGCGGGACCGGCTATCTGAATACCTTGAAGAAAAACATGTATTCGCGGACACCATGTTCGGATTCCGCCCACGCAGATCCACTCAAGATGTCCTCCTGCAACTCAATCGGCAAGTCCTTGACCCACTCGAATTCCCCCATAATGACCGGGTAGTACTCGCCTTGGATCTCAAAGGGGCATTTGATAACGTAACACACGAGATCATACTCACTTACCTAAGCCAGACCGACTGTGGCCTCAACACATTCGAATACGTAAAGCAATTTCGCACGGATCGTCAATCCTACATTCGCATCCAAGATAATGAGCATGGTCCTTACCTACTCGGCACGCGGGGAACCCCCCAAGGCGCGGTACTTTCCCCGCTGATCTTCAATTTGGCTATGATGCACCTGCCTGCCCAACTCGATTGTGTCACTGGTGTGCAGCACGCCCTGTATGCCGATGACATCACCCTGTGGGCTACGCATGGCAGCATAGGGGACATTGAAACCAGCCTGCAATCAGCGGCGACGATAGTAGACCGCTACGCCCGCCGCTGTGGTCTTCAGTGTTCCCCACAAAAGTCGGAATTTGTGCACCTCCGCCCCTCGCCAAAGTGCACAACTCAAATCACTCTTTCTTTAGCCAGTGGTCCCATACACGAAGCTGACGAGATACGGGTACTCGGACTTTACATTCACAAACAAAGACGGTCAGAGACAACATTGGCCAAACTCCCTAAGGTGGGGGACCGCATGGTCCGCCGGGTTTCAAACAAACGCGGGGGGTTACGAAGTAAAGATGCCTTGCGGCTGGCAAACGCCTTCGTGACTAGTCGGATTCTCTATTCGACACCTTATCTCCCCCTACGGAAACAAGAGGAGGATGCCCTTGAGGTCATCCATCGCAAAATTATTAAGCGTGTCCTAGACCTCCCCATCACTACTTCAAACAGCCGTCTTGTGGCCCTTGGGGTGGTGAATACTTTCCGGGAACTCCGGGAGGCGCACCTTATAAATCAGTACACGCGTTTATTTCAAACGGAGTCGGGTCGCCGCCTTCTTGCTCGACTCCGTATCGAACACACCACTTTCATGGAAGACAAGTTTCGCATCCCAGAACTGTGGAGACGCGCCCTTTGTGTGCGACCTCTTCCAGCCAGTATGTCACACAAAGATAATAATGGTCGGCGCCTGACACGAGCGGAAGCCCTAGCCCAACATTATGGCAACAAAACAGGTGTATACTACGTGAACGCCTCCGGCCCTCACCATGGGGGATGGTACACGGCCGCTGTAGTTCACAACAGCAAAACGGTTAACGGTCTCATCTTCAGAGCCCACAGTACAACAGACGCAGAAGAGGTGGTGATTGCTCTCGCGGCCTCACACTCAGATTCAAAATACATAATTACCAACTCGCAAGGAGCCTGTGGGAACGTCAGGCAAGGCTGGACTCCCTTACTAGCCTATCAAATCTACTCAAATTGCACACGGGATACGGACCCCGCACTCCGTTACCTTATATGGGCCCCTGCTCATCAGGGTTTGGCAGGAAACGAGGCAGCAGACGCAGCCGCCCGCGCGCTCTCTCACCGGGCTGTTTTCTCGTCCCCACCCGATCAGGAACCCGATTTTAATCCAGCCTACACCTTCAAAGATATCACGATGTACTATCAGAATTGTCATCGCCTTTACCCCAGGCCCATTTAAAGGCCTCAAAAAGGCGGATGAGCGGCTCCTTCTCCGCCTTTTCACTAATACATTGCTGTGCCCGGCAGCACTAAAACATTTTGACCCCTCCTTTAGTGGCAGCTGCCCAGACTGTGGAGCGGTATCATCTGACATCTATCACATGATGTGGGCCTGCCCCTCTAATCCGGCTGTTCCCCCCATCCCCAACCCAACCCGGGAGGACTGGGAGGCGATCCTGCTCGGCTGCCACGACTTACAGGCCCAACAAGCCTTACTCGGGCGCGCCCGGGCGGCGGCAACCGCCACTAGGGTCCCAAACTAGGGACCTCCACCTAGTGCTTGTAAGGACCGGTCCTATATGGGCCGATCCGAACATACCTCCTATCCCTTGTATAAGTAATAAATGTTCTTACCACCACCTACAACCTGGGGAGTTTTAGCGTGCTCTGACATCGCACAACATACGAGCCTCTGCATGCTTCGCCCCCATTGAAACGCAGAATCCGGCGGGCTGTTCCTGGCACAACAGTGCTGGGAATGGTAGGTCAACGCCGATTTGCGGGGGCTAGCTAGCCTGCCACCGAATTTCTATCTGTTCAGTGACAAAAACTATTCAGCAGAGACAAGGCAGGAGGATTTCCCATGCCGGACTCCAGCTGCTGCCTTTGGTATCCGCGCGCCTGTCACGAGGACACGTTGAGCCTCTAGTCCAGTGCTGGATAGGGCAGCCTCCAGCAGCTAAATAGTTGGCACGGCATTTTTTTCATCAGGTGGATTGTGTGGGCAGGTGCACACCATGTGGTGCAGGCCTGCCTTTTCCTCACAGTATTTGCATTTGTGGTCGCAGAACCCGTGGTGTACTGTATTTTAAGTTGCTGGTGTGTTATATGTACCTCACTGTAGGTGTCGCCATCTAACTTTCTCCGCTTTGGAGAGCACTATGGCTGGGGGTGGATATTTTCTGCGGAGAGTCTGGAGTGCTGTAACCTCCCCGCTTTTTTCGCCAGTGGGCCGGAATGGAGGTGGTGTGGGGGATAGAGGGTTTGAGTCCGCGGGGAGTCGGGCAGCGGCATGGGCGCATTCATTCCCTTCCACGCCTTGATGTCCCGGTGTCCAGACGATGCATTTGTCTTGTTCGGATGTTCATGTTTTTTTGTGTAAGTCGGAGCGCAGTTTCGCATCATTGTGCGCCGTTCGTTATAAATATGCGCGCGAGCCGCGTAACGAACCACGTGCTGTGCACCGCTCGCACTTGGCTCTTTTTCTCTTGTAGTAGATACAATTTTATAATATCGTCACGTTTTTTTTTCATTATGTAGATGAAACCAGTGGAGAAGAGTAAGACATTCTTGCTTCAGAATAAATACCAATAAATCTCGTTTGACGTTATTTACTGATTCCACTGACCAGGCGTTTACAAGCAAAGCCTAGAGATACAATTAAGTTCTGCTAGAATACAGATATATCAGAGTATGGGTGAAGGGAGGTGATATGTCCACAGAAAACATGAAAAGAGTAGAAAGAGTAACATTACAGTGCTTACATTAGGAACATGTTTTTGCGCTAAGGGCTGAGTTTTAATCAGGTGTGAAAACAAAAAAAAAACCTAGGACATTTAAACTCTGTATTTAGGAGCATTACGCAATATATTATATGACTGTGGCATTGTGGCGCCTTTTGCGCCTCGTACTTAGAGTACGTGCATTTCTTCTATTATAGTCAAATATGCTTCAATTTTGTCTCTATTACCGAACCTTTAGTTGTTATCAAACAGGTTTAAGCGACAAGAAATTATATGAAACACCACGAGACACATGTGGAGGAGGGGTAAAAGCTCTTTCGCATGCGGGGGAGGCATTGAGGCTGCAGCACAGACATAATAATAAAGACCGTGTTACCTCACTGTTGCTACGAAGAGCATCTCTTCTTAGCTGTTGTGCACCTCATATTAGGTTTCATGCTTTTCAGCTTTCCAGACATTAGAGAGGACAAGAAATATTTGGCACAATTGTTTGTACCAGTTTCTGGGCTCCTGCTTTGCCTCAGATTGCAGGGACAAAGCTCACTTCCAGTTTCGCTTGTCGGCCAGAGCAGCAATCTTAAACCACTACGATAGAAAAATGTGGATCTGAGACGGCCTTCATGCTTTTATGCAGCATAACGCAGAGGTGAATCTGCGACGCTTTCGGCTCGTAACTTACAGTGTACTTCCTTGCCTTTTCAGCAGCTAAGCACTGAGTGTCATCATCATCATCATCAGCCTGATTATACCCACTGCAGGGCGAAGGCCTCTCCCATATTTCTCCACTTAACCCGGTTCTGTGCTAGCTGCATCCACTTGACCCCTGCGAACTTCTTAATCTCATCCGCCCACCTAACTTTCTGCCGCCCCCTGCTACGCTTTCCTTCCCTTGGAATCCAGTTTGTTACCCTCAGCGACCATCGGTTATCCTCTCTTCGCCCTACATGTCCTGCCCATGTCCATTTCTTCTTCTTAATTTCCACTAGAATGTCGGTAACTTGAGTTATTTCTCTGACCCACTCTGCACGCTTTCTATCTCTTAATGTTACCCCTACCATTTTTCGTTCCATAGCCCTCTGGGTTGTCCTCAACTTAAGTAGAACTCTCTTGGTTAGCCTCCACGTTTCAGCCCCATAGGTGAGTACAGGCAAGATGCAACTGTTGTATACCTGAGTTGTTGCACTGAGTGTGTATAGTGCCAATGTTCATAAAATTGATGCCATGTTACGACGAGTCCTCGTATTGTTATAAGAAGGATCAGAAGCGCTTTTTTGTTTCTTTGCGAGTCTGTCGTCGCATTTAAAGCTTGTTGTTACAGTTTTATTACAGCAAATATGGGCATTTTTTCAGTCATTGACGCCACATTGCGTCCCTGAGACGATCCTGTAATGATAACGCCCTCCCTAGCCTAGAGAAGGGAGCTCTGGGCCCAGAAACTACGGACATGCTAATCGCGCATAGATGTAAAACACCGCTATAATCACAAGCCGCACGAAGGTGCCTGCTGAGGCACCTATTGGTTTAGTGTGCACAACAGGGCTCCCGAGAGTTTCGGGTTTCATTCCCATCGTTGGCGAACTCCTCCCATCTTGTCACGTATTCGCATGACGACGCACAAACCCCTGCGAGTCAATGCCGCAACGTCTCCTGTCAACTGGCACCTGACAGCTAATTGCGTTTTGTTTCGCTCATTGCGCCAAAAGTGTCGATGCCGACGTTAAATATTCTCTATAATAGGGCTCCGAACGTTGCCACTTTGTAATCTGTGAGCACTTGGCCGATTAGTAGCAATTAACCGCCGTAAAAACACACATAAGCCAGTACAGGTCGCGGGGGCTGGGTATTATTCAGAACTTAGGTCTCAGAGTAAAATAAGAAATACTTCCGGAAAAATTAGGCAGTAAAAAAAGTCGCCAAAGTTAATAAAATACTTGTTTAATGAGGCCGTTGGTTCACAGCAATGAATAAATCGCACAGAGATAGGTAACAACTAATTAGGCTGCTAGATTAAACCAAGAGAACGCGTAGATCTGATTCGTTGGTCATAGCAGTAGATCTCTTTCAGCGTTGCAACCAAACCTTCTGGTGGTGAAACCTCTTTTCTGCCGTGGTTTTTATACCATAATCTTCATACACTTCCATTTGGGCTTAACGGATGCAAATATACTGTTGTCGTTGTAATCCTCTATGGTGTTCGAAATGTCCCCCAAAACTGTATCAGGCCACTCTCATCGCAGATCTTTGCCTAGAAACTACCGAATCCTAACCCTGATCTACTGCGACAAATGAAATACGAGCTGAGCCAATTTATCTTTGTGGCAACCATTTTAAATTGGTATTTTTTCTGCTTTCTCAATGGTTTGTCATTGACAGTTGGCAGGAGTCAGATTGGGTTTGTATGCAAACGCATCTCGGTTTTTGCTATTCTGGTAGGGTCAGTAGAAAGCTGCTAAAAATCGCCCGATACTACATCTTAAATGCATACACCAATTACTGTAGTATCCTTGCATAAAGGCGGCGAGATTATCTCCAGAAAGGCTCGTTATGCGTGCATATCTGAAATGCAAATATCACAAAAGAGTACATTTAGTGTGAATGTTATTCATCAGTAATCCATGTTTATGTGGGAGAATGATGCAACACGCTAAGTTGGGGAAAGTGATCAATCAGGTGATATAAAAATGCTCGGAATACAACCAGCCCTTATACATAGCATTCATTGATTACGAAAAAGCATTTGACTCAATTGAAACCTCGGCGGGGATGCAGGCATTGCGAAATCAGGGGGTAGACGAGCCGTACGTGAAAGTGCTGGAAGATATATATAGTGGCTGCATAGCAACCACAGTTCTGCATAAAGAAAGTAATAAAATTCCCATAAAGAAAGGTGTTAGGCAAGGAGACACAATCTCCCCAGTACTATTCACAGCTTGCTTAGAGGAAGTATTCAGAGACTTGGAATGGGAGCAGTTAGGGATAAGGGTAAATGCAGAATACCTCAGTACTCTGCGATTTGCTGATGACATTGCCTCGCTAAGCAACTCGAGGGATGAACTGCAAATTATGATTGATGACCTAGACAGGAAAAGTAGAAAGGTACGCTTGCAAATCAATATGCAGAAGACTAAGGTAATGTTCAAACCCCTGTGGAAGGACAGCAGTTTACATTGTGGGCCTCAGCCCTCACTCAGGGGGGTTCGTGAGCCGCCACCCATGCGACAAACGACCGGCAACAACGTGAACAAAAGAAACCGCTTTAATTTGAGCAGTCAAAAATAAACTCTATGATGAAAGGCATGGTGAAACGCATGGTGAAAGAAAATAATCTTGCGAGTTGCTGCACAGCACCGTACAAGGAAGCGAGCATCGATAACACGCCACACAACCAGGTGGAAACACAAGAGCCAAGCCGCATGTGGCGAGGCCGGAAAGCGCCTGCGCTGCCGGAAAAAAACACGACGCTTCGAAAACGCACACACTCACGTAGAGCCCCCCGGCGAACGCCGCTGCCCGGGCCGTCCAGCGGGAAAAAAGCCCCCAGCGGCTGTTTGCTCGTCGCTTATCTAGACGCTCGGCGAGTCACGTGCAACGTTACGCGTCAGAGTCCAGGCTGCCTGACATGCGCAGTAGCGTCGGCGCCGGCCAAGTGCGGCCGGCTGCGTTGTTGCATTGATATGCTCCAAAACGGAGGGGCCAAGGGCCCCACGCTCCCCCCCTCACAAGACGGTACCCCTCCCTGGGATTAAAAAGAGAACTGTAATATTGTTCATAATGGACAGAGTAACGTTCATGAGGTTCAAAAGGCACTGCATGGGTATTCACGACAAATTAGACATCGTCTAAGCCCAAGAGGTTGTCAGCTGCCACCGCGTCTTGAACTGCAGGTGCTTGGGGCAGGCTTTGGCTGTGGATTAGGGCTGCGGCGAACTCTGTGAGCAGGCGGCGCCTGGCGTCATTTCGAGCACCCGGCTGCAGAGCCAGGCGCAATGTGTCGTGCAGCCGCTGCTGCTCCTGGTGTAGCGCGCTGAGGGAGTGCGCCTCTTGAAAGATTATGCATGTATCGCATAGTGAGCACCAGCCTACGTTGGCTTCCTCGGGGAGGGGCCGGATGGGGTCTCTACGGCGATGCTCCTCCACGGTATGGCCGGTGAATGGCGGTGGTGCCGGTAGACTGCCTCTCTCCGGCCTTACCTGCGTCTCCCAGGCGGAGGCCGATGCAAAGCACGCCACATTGCCGTTGCCGATGTGGCACCAAGTTGCCACGTGCCGCCAGCGCCCGGGAACCTCGTCCCTTGCTTGCCGACGCCGTGGGGGAGCAAGATAGGCGGGTCGACTGTACGGAGTCTGGACCGTCCTGCGATGACTGCGGCTGTGGTAGGCCGCGGAGCTGCCATCATAGCTGGGAAGGCTCCTTTCGTTGCGGTGATCACGTGGCATCCTGTAGAGCAACGGAAAAGGTTGGGGACAACAAGGATCGGTCTGCGTATGGACGTTCCAATTCGGAGTGCAGCGACAACGATGAAAGTGTTGTAAAGTCCAAGACACCACTACTAAAACAAATGTGGTGACATGGAAAGGAATATGAACCTCCCGCAGACGTGGAATATCCTAAGACATTTAATAGACCCTGAAACGTCCAAAACACAAGCACGAGTCAAAATGGCTAAGGTTAGACACGCATGCGAAGAGCAGGACGATGACATATTCATGAAGAAACTCGTCGAGACATACATAGGGGACACCGAAATTAGAGAGCTACCCGACTACCAGAGAATTCCAAATGAGAAGTTAGATGCGCCCATCACGAGAGCTGAAGTAAGGGCGGAGATAGCGAAACTCAAAACCAAGTCAGCTCCAGGGCCAGATGGAGTCACGAATAAGATGCTCAGGAATTTAGATGACAACTCGATAGAGGCCCTTACCAGCTACATGCAGAAATGCTGGGAAAAAGGGGAGATCCCACCGCTGTGGAAAGAGGCTACCGTGATCCTGATCCCAAAACCCGGGAAGCAACCGAAACTGGAAAATCTCCGGCCTATATCGCTCACGTCATGTGTAGGAAAGTTAATGGAACACATCATTCAGACCAGAATTTCAAATTATATGGAGGAAAAAGAGAAATGGCCAGACGAGATGTATGGCTTCAGGCCCCATCTGAGCACACAGGACGTCATGCTGCGGCTGCAGCAAGACATAATTAATTCCAGAACCAAAGATGCGAAAGTCATTATGGGACTGGACCTAAAAAGGGCCTTCGACAACGTCAAGCACGAAGCCATCTTGGAAGGGCTCCAGCAGGCAGGAATAGGGCTAAAAACTTATCGCTATGTCAGAAATTTCTTAACGGACCGCACGGCGGTTATAACTTTCCAGGAAATACAATCTGGGGTGATCAGGCTAGGCAACAGGGGGACACCTCAGGGATCGGTACTGTCACCCACCCTTTTCAACATGGCCATGAGAGGGCTCCCGAAGGAATTGCGGAAAATTGGGAATTACAACTTAAATTACAGCCTGTACGCGGACGACATCAATCTCTGGATCAACAGAGGGAGCGACGCAGAGATCAATGAAACGCTGCAGGCGGCAGCAGATGTCATCTCTAAGTACGCGGCGGACAGAGGACTTAAATGTGCGCCTGAAAAATCAGAAATCTTCGTGTATAATGACAAGGCACTCAGGAATAAACCTCCCTCTGACCCACAGGTGTACGTGGAAGGAAGGGAGATACCAAAAGTAGAGACAATACGAATATTGGGACTCCACTTACAAACACACGGAAGGAACACGATCACCATTAAAAAGTTAGAAAACCACGCGACCCAGACATTAAACCTCATCAGGAGGGTCTCACGTAACGGAGGCGGCCTCAAGGAAAAAAACCTCCTGAGATTGGTACAAGCCTTCATCATTAGCAGAGTGGGCTACGCCACGCCATATCTGAACCTAAAGGCAGATGAGAGGAGAAAGATAGACGCGCTCATCAGAAAATGCGTTAAAAAGGCCCTAGTCCTCCCAACATGTACATCGACGGAGCAGCTACTGGCCCTAGGACTGCACAATACGATTTCAGAAATCACGGAAGCGGTTAAAACCTCGCAACTTGAAAGACTCAGCACGACGCGAGTGGGAAGAGCTACGCTAAGTAACCTTGGAATAGCCACAGACAGGGGGCAAAAGGAAAGGGTTGACATTGACAGGAAAATCAGGGCGCACCTAAGAATCCCTCCCCTACCCAAAAACATGCACCCTGAGTTTAATAGGGAAAGGCGACAGAAAAGGGCGGAAGCGATAGAAACAATATATCGGAGCAAACCCCCAAATGAAGTTGCCTACGTAGATGCGGCAGGAAACAGACGCAGTCGATACATGACCATAGCGGCGGTAGATGGGGGAGGCACCCTCATCACGGCGGCTACCATACTAGGGAAAGAAACCGAGATAGCGGAGGAAGCTGCGATAGCGATCGCTTGCGTTGGCACCAAAGCTAGATATATTATTAGCGATAGTAAAACTGCAATCCAAAATTTCAGTAGGGGGAGGGTAAACCCCCTCACCACCAAAATTTTAACGCAAGGAGTGATTGATAGGACGATCAACATCATCTGGACCCCGGCGCACGAATCTGTCAGCGGTAACGAGGCGGCCCACAGTGCAGCTCGAGATCTCTACCTCCGAGCTGTACAGGATGGCTCGGCTCAGGCAGAACATAATAGAGAAGGGCGATTAATCTCGTATCAAGACATTACAGAACACTACAGGCAATGCCGGAGGCGTTTCCCCCCACCAAACAAGGCGTTAAATAGAGGTCAGGCAATGGCGTGGAGACGCCTGCAGACTGGAGTATACCCAAACCCAGTACTAAATAAACATATCCGATCGGACTGCGAGGACGATAAATGTAAAAGGTGTGGGGCGAGAGGAACCCTCGACCATATAATTTGGGAGTGCGCTTACTCCCCAGGCAGGGCGCAAAACATTAGCAGTAGGGAAGCCTGGGAAACCTTATTGCGAAGCTCAGACCCTGAGCTCCAACTCACCGCCGTCCAACTGGCAGCAGAGGCCGCCGGCGAAACCAAACCGGCCAGCATCTAATGCGACCATCCCGTGCGGCTGGGCCGCTAAGTCCCCTCCCCCTTACAGGGGGGTGAGACAGAGCGGCCCAGGCGGTGTGGTCCTTCTCTGTTGGACAATAAAAGTTTTCAACAACAACAACAACAACCACTACTAGTGGTTTAGACGCTCGTAGTAAGGTCTTAGATCATTGATGTTAACGGGGCCAATTGTCCGATCACCATGCATGTTTCGGAGAAGGTAGGCTAGACTGCTGACGCGTTTTAATATGAAGAAAGGGCCCTCCCATCGCGGCACGAGGGAGGCTGCAAACCCCTTTGCAGCATCGCTGAGTGGGTGTGTGCGGCGGAGGACCTTGTCGCCAGCAGTGAATTCCCCGTGTCGCCTTCCCTTGTTGTACTGACTGCATTGCTCCAGGCGGGCGATGTCCAGGTTTTCTCTGGCCTCCTTCAGGGTCCCGGCAAGGCGGCTCGATAGATCCTGGGTGAACCTGGAGTAATTGGATGGTGGTAATTCAGAGCTGGAGGTAACGTCGTGCTCGATAGGAAACCGGAGTTTGCGACCAAGAAGAATAGCTGCTGGCGTAAAACCTGTGGATCGGTTCACCGTGGTTCTTGTGGCGAAGGCCATCTCCTGGATTCGAGCGTCCCAGTCCTTGTGGCGTTCTGTGAAAGCCACCAGCATTGTCTTCAGGTTTCTGTTGACCCGCTCTGTAAGGTTCGCTTGAGGGTGGTAGGGTGTCGTTTTTTTGTGCTGTACTCCGAGAGCTTTACAAGAGTCAGTAAATGTCCTGCTCGTGAAATAACTTGCGTTGTCAGTTATAAGCTGCGCTGGGAAGCCAAAACGGGTGAACGTTTCTAGCAGCTTATCCCAAATTAGCTTAGAGTCGAGCTTTCGCAGTGCGTATAGTTCTACCCATTTTGAGAAGTGATCAGTGAGCACTAACAAATAGCGATTCCCTCTCACCGATCGGGGATAGGGACCCATTACGTCACAGGCCACGATTTCCCATGGGTATCGACTCTCTACGGGTTGCATGAAGCCCGGTGGTTTCGCTCCCCTCGGCTTCGCGATCTGGCACGTGTGACAAGCGCGAACATACTTGAGGACGTCCTTTCTCTTATGAGGCCATGTCATGATACGACACAACTTGTCATACGTTTTCCTACTATCGCTATGACCCGCGAGGCATGTGTCATGGTAGTACTCGAGAAAGGCTTTGCGAAGGCTCCTAGGGACAACGACCCGAAAGGGGGACTCACCGCCGTCCGCATCAGCTGTAGGTATATACCGCAAGAGTAGGACGTCAGCTGCTTCCAGGTAGCTGTCGTAGTTGCCGGCTGGTACTGTGCTGGGCCTGCTCAGAGACTGGCGTATCTGGATGCACTGGTCATCAGTGTTCTGGGCGTTCAGGAGCTGTTGCCTAGAGACTAACGTTCCCCAGGCGTCTGCGGGCGCTGCTACAGCCAGGACTGCAGGTGTTGGCCCCCCCCTTCTCCGGGAAGTGGAGCTCTGGACAGGGTGTCTGCTACCTTATTGAAGGTTCCCTTGTGGTATTCCACCCTGTAATGGTAATTTTGGAGGGCGAGAGCCAAGCGTGCCAGGCGGCCAGCTGGGTTTTGCAACTTTGAGAGCCATGACAATGCCTGGCGGTCTGTTTGAATGGTGAACTCGGCTCCATCCAAATACATGTCAAATTTCTTTAGTGCGAAAACTATCGCTAGACACTCCTTCTCTGTCACGCTATAGTTGCGCTCTGGCGCAGTAAGGGTATGACTCGCAAATGCCAAAGGGCAAAGCTTCCCTTGATGCTCCTGAAGCAATACCGCACCTATGCCGTAATCACTTGCGTCCGTTTGCACCGTGAATGGCAGGTTGAGGTCGGGAAGCCGTAGGCGTGCCGTATCCGCGATCGCTGCGGACAACGCTCGAAATGATCCCTCCTCAGTGTCCGTCCAGGACGAACGGGCGCCTTTCCGAAGTAGCTGATGGAGGGGTCGTGCTAGGTCGGCGCAGTTCGGAATGAAGTGCCGGTAGAATCCTACCATGCCCAAAAAGCGCTGGAGGCTCTTGGCGCCTGTCGGCGGTGGGAACTTCAGTATGGCCTGGAGTTTTTCTTCATCTGGGCGGACTGTGCCTTGCTCCACTACGAAAGCAAGGAGGTTGATTCCATTTGCCACCAACTGGACCTTGCTGGGATTAATGGTGATACCTGAATTCTGCATTCGCTGAAGAACGTTGGTTAGATGATTGACGTGTTCTTCTAGACTCTCCGAGAACACTACTACATCATCCATGTAGGCCATAGCGTAGTTAAACTTAGCGTCTCCAAGCACAATATCCTTTACTCGCTGAAAAGTGGCAGGTGAATTACACAAACCGAAGGGTAGCCGTACAAACTCGAACAGTCCTCGATGGCAAGTAAAGACAGTTTTTTCAATGTCGTTACGGTCAATCGGGATCTGCAGAAAACCTCTGCTACAGTCAAAAGTAGTAAAAAACTTTGCTGATCCAAGTGAATACATGACCGATTCGACAGATGGAAAGGGGTAGGAGTCTCGAACTGTTGCAGCGTTCAGTCACCGATAATCGACGCACAACCATGCTCTGCCATCTTTCTTAGGCGCGAGAACAACAGGGAATGCCCAAGGACTTTTTGAGGGTCTCACCGCACCAGTGGCCAGCATTTCGTTGAGGGCACCATTCAACAGTGCTCGCTTGTGGACGCTCAAGGGCCTTGGGTTGAACTGGATCGGACGAGCACTGCTGGTGTCGATCCTGTGAGTCAGAACGTTGACCTTCCCAGGGGCCTCCGTGAACATTGCTGCGAAGGGCCTCAGTGTCCTCTCGATTCTGCACCTTTCGGCTGGTGATCCCCTGAAAGACTTCAAAACCGTGAGAATACCACTTCCAGTGACGGTGTCCGAATGGCTGTTTGTAGCCAGTAACTGTGAATGCAAAGCACCAGGTTATGCTGTGAAGTTAAATGCCGCAGTATTCATGCCGTACTGGTAAGTTTGGTTTCGAAGGTCTATCACGATTCCCGCCTTGGCTATGAAGTTACGGCCCAATATCACTGGACAGGAAAGGCCGGGAAGGTGTAAGAAGCGCTGTCTAATCTTTCGCCCATTGATAGTGACTGTTAAACGGGCTGCCTAGGTGGCAGATTCTACGGGAGTAGACGCCATACGCAGGTTGGTGCTTACACTCCGTAACCGGAGGTGTTTCGCATCACAGGCGTTTTTAACTCTATCGCCGAAAACTGAAACTGCAGAGCCTGTGTCTAAAAGCGCAGGCACTTCTATTCCGGCCACATTCACCGCAACCAGCGGCATATTGTCAAGGTGGGTCGCATTACAACGAGACGTTGACGGAACAGCGCTCACCGTTTGTTCCTGAAGCTTTTTGGGTAATGCCGGAGGCTCCCACGTTGATCTGGGCCGGGTGAGCGGTTCTTGTCTCTGCTTCAGCGGCGGTCGTTCACGGTTGTATTTTGTGGCAGCAGGATGGTGCGACGACCAAAATATCCTGCATCGTGGTGTGGTTCTGGCCCCCCGAACTCCGTCAGCAGGAGGAGGCGAACGACGACTTGCACCCACAACTCCGTCAGCAGGAGCGGGTGAACGACGACTTGCACCCACAACTCCGTCAGCAGGAGGGGGCGAACGACGACTTGCACCCACAACTCCGTCAGCAGGAGGGGGCGAACGACGACTTGCACCCACAACTCCGTCAGCAGGAGGGGGCGAACGACGACTTGCACCCACGACTCCGTCAGCAGGAGGGGCGAACGACGATTTGCACCCACAACTCCGTCAGCAGGAGGGGGCGAACGACGACTTGCTACTGACACCGCGGGGCAGTCGGCAGGTGCTGCAGGTTGTGTATACGGCACGCCTACCGGCACTTCATGGCAGGCTGCAAGGAACAAAAGAACTGTGAGTTGAGCTAGTTGGTGCTTCATTTTTTTTAAAATACACAGCGCAACAAACATAGGACAAGCGAGTAGACGGGAACAGCGCTGTAGGAGGCTGGGCGGCTGGGCGGCTGCAAGGAGGCGCCCGGGACCGGTAGGTTGCGCGCCGGCAAGTGGTCATAACTGCTTACCACCGCCGGCTGTCGTCGTTTCCCTGCTTACGAGAGCCGCGGGGACTTGGGCACTGGCTTCTGTAGTGGCCTCGACCGCCACACTGGAAACAGACCGGAAAGTCAGTGATTGTGTCGTCCATACCTTGCCGCGTGCTTGGATCCGCAGACCGGCGACGGCCCTGGGTACGCCGTGGGGGTGCTCCCGGGTTCCGGCCTCGGAGTGGGAAGGGACCCAGTGATCCAAGAGCTTGGTAGCTGAACGCGTCCACCGAGCGAGGCAGGTGCGGAGGCAAACAAGGTCCCCCATTTGCAGTGAGCGCACCAGGCCACGCGCATGAGGGCTCCAGGGCGGTTTCTGGAGGGGGCGGAGGCCGATAGGTCAATTCGGCTAATATGGCGGCCTGGATATCAGAAGCCGCTTTTGCGAGATCGTCCAGTGACGAAAAGCTACGCCTCCGCAAATAGGCCTGAAAGCGTGGGTGGGCTTGGCGTATCGCTCGTGTGACCTTCTCTGTTTCTGGTGCAGAGGGGTCGGCACGCTCATAAAGTTCCTGAAATGAGCGTATATATTCCAAAAGGCTTTCCTGCTCTGCCTGTGTGCGAGTGTACAATTCATCTTTAATGCGGACGGCATAGTCGGGGGGAAGGAACTCTGCCCTTAGCAACTGCTCGAAATGAGTCCAGTTTTGAAACGTCTGTCGACGCCGCCAGCGTGCGGCGGAGCCTTTCAGGGCCACTGGCAAAACGCGTTGTAAAATAATGTCGTCTGGTAGGGCTTCCGCGTTACGGTAGTCAAGCATTTCTTGTAGGAAGTCTGCTACAGATTTTTTGTCCGTGTGCCCTTCATATGTCGGCACTGCGAGCTGCAAACGGAAGGTGGGTGGTTCAGTTTGTGCCTGTCGCTCAAGCAGCGTAGTTATCCGGCTCAAAACGTCGGTCATATCTGCCGCGGCCGCCCCTTTTTCCTCGTTGTCAGACATTCTGTCAGTCGTGTGGTTGGTTGGCTCGTTACGATTAGTAAGTTTACCTGAGCTAGAAGCATTAGAAATGGAACTGTGCGAGGAGAAATGTTTGGCCCACAGCTTACGTTCCTTGACGCAGTTGTATCCGGCAAGTTACTGGGGCTGGCTCCGGACGGGGGTGGTTCTCTTGCATTGGCGGTCCTCGCGGCACGGGTGCGTGCTCAAAGTGGCAGGTAACAACTCCCTGAAAGGTCAGAAAAAATCCCGTTGGGCGCCAAATGTGGGCCTCAGCCCTCACTCAGGGGGGTTCGTGAGCCGCCACCCATGCGACAAACGACCGGCAACAACGTGAACAAAAGAAACGGCTTTAATTTGAGCAGTCAAAAATAAACTCTATGATGAAAGACATGGTGAAACGTATGGTGAAAGAAAACAATCTTGCGAGTTGCTGCACAGCACCGTACAAGGAAGCGAGCATCGATAACACGCCACACAACCAGGTGGAAACACAAGAGCCAAGCCGCATGTGGCGAGGCCGGAAAGCGCCTGCGCTGCCGGACAAAAACACGACGCTTCGAAAACGCACACACTCACGTAGAGCCCCCGGCGAACGCCGCTGCCCGGTCCGTCCAGCGGGAAAAAATCCCCCAGCGGCTGTTTGCTCGTCGCTTATCTAGACGCTCGGCGAGTCACGTGCAACGTTACGCGTCAGAGTCCAGGCTGCCTGACATCGCAGAGCGTCGGCGCCGGCCGAGTGCGGCCGGCTGCGTTGTTGCATTGTTATGCTTCAAAACGGAGGGGCCAAGGGCCCCACAACATTAGGTAGCGAAGTACTGGAAGTAGTAGGCGAATATGTCTACTTCCCAAGTAGCACACATTACATGGCCCACCGGGGGCCCGTATGGGCACGTTGGGCTTGGGCAACCACAATAACACCCACGAGAGCCCGCTTTAGGGATCAAGCGGGCAAGCCCAAATTGGGCTTGCCCCTGCTTTTTCCATTTGGGCATTATATAGGCGTGGAAAGGGCTGAGTACATATTTCCACATCTGGCCCTCGAGGGTCCAGCTTGGGAAATTTTAGGGCCGATGCCAATGAAATTTGGGCTTGTTTAGGAAACGCCTGGGCTGATCTAATTGGGGCTGCCCACACAAAAGCCGAATAGGTCCCGCATGGGCCACGGTGGGGCTAAATACGGGTATGCCCGCACACTGCCTACATGGGCCCCTTGAGGGGTACTTGAGGGAAGGTCAGACGAAAATCTGGAATTCATGCAGAAAATTCCTGGGCTGTCCCAAATAGGGTTGCCCACCAAAAACCTAGATAAGTTCCGCGTGGGCGGTAGCGGGGCAGGCAATTGCTCCTTCCCACTTCTGCCCGCATCGGTCCCTTGCGGGGCAATTCAGGGCAGATGCGATGCAAATGTGGGCCTAAAGCAAATAGAAGACGGGCTAGTCCGATTGGGGCTGCCCACGCAAAAACCGAATAGGTCCCGCATGGTTTGCGGTCGGGCTGAAAAGCGACCACACCGCCACACTGCCCACACGGGTATTTCTTGGGGTACTTGCGGGAAAATGCAACATATATTCGTAGTCCATGCGGTAAAATCAAGATCAGCCCAATTGGGGCGGCCCAAGAAATGCCGCAGTGGGCCCCAAATTGGCCGTAGGCGGGCTTACCGCTCTGAAACGTCTCCACCCTCTCTTTAAGGCACCATTTTATTTATGTAAATCATGTTATCCCGGTTACTAATTGTCTCTTCTGAAGGTTTCACTTAACTGTCCTAAGCATATCTCTGCTATGAATAAAGACTATTTATTTTTACTCTAACAACTACGTTAATTATGCAGTGTCGACAAAAAATATGCAACAGTAACTGTTCTGCTTTACGAGTATGTACTGAACGACCTCCAAATGTTTCCTGCTGCATTACTATTCCACACGCACCACCGAAATAAATATTCAGACCAACATGTTGGGGGTGATGTGGGCCAGCCCATTTATTGTAGTGTTGGGAATAAATTTCTCTCATGTTACTAAGTGTCGCATACAAGCAAAAAATAGCGCTTAATGTTTCGCAATTGATGATTATTGGAATTTGGGCAGCCTCGAAAATGCAAGATTCAACTCATCAGGGCAGCACGTGGGTCAGCCCGAAACGGACTGGCAAATCCCGCGCCTATATAATTCAGGTATTGGAGGGATTAATCGACTTAAAAATTAAAACCTTGATCAATGGGATGGCATTGCCTGCACAAATGTGGGACCCATTAATGATTCTGGTATGCTGCCCACATTCGTCTACCTGGGATGAATGCGGGCAGCCCTATTTTGGCTGCCCACACGGATACAGATTGGGACCGATAGCGGCAGAATTGGGCAGCCCACGCGGGGCCCCTCTGGGTACGTGTTGCAAATCCCGCATGGGGCCCGTATGGGCTGCCCTCACGGGCCCAACGCGGGCCCCCACGTCATGGCCCACTTTGTGCTACTTGGGTTAGGACAGGTAGTAACCGCAGGTCCGGACCATGAAAAGGAAATAACAAGAAGAATAAGATTGGGATGGAGCGCATTTGGCAAGCACTCGCAGATTATGACTAGCAGCTTACCGGTATCGCTCAAGAGGAAAGTATACAACAGTTGCATCTTACCTGTACTTATGGAGCTGAAACATGCAGGCTAACCAAGAGGGTTCTACTTAAGTTGAGGACAGCTCAGAGGGCTATGGAACGTAAAATGGTAGGGGTAACATTAAGAGATAGGAAGCGTGCAGAGTGGGTCAGAGAAATAACTCAAGTTACCGACATTCTAGTGGAAATTAAGGAGAAAAAATGAGCGTGGGCAGGACATGTAGTGCGAAGAGAGGATAAGCGATGGTCGCTTATGGTAACGAACTGGATTCCAAGGGAAGGAAAGCGTAGCAGGAGGCGGCAGAAAGTTAGGTGGGCGGATGAGGTCAAGAAGTTCGCAGGGGTCAAGTGGGTGCAGCTAGCACAGAACCGGGATAAGTGGAGAAATATGGGAGAGGCCTTCTCCCTGCAGTGGGTAGAGTCAGGCTGATGATTATGATGATGAAAACGCCCCACTCATTCCGGAAAGATATCGTCGCATGAATGTTGTATAGTACAGATATTGGTGTATGTTTCGATTGAATTGGGCGGCCTGAGTATTTAATTGAAATAATTTATATGTCGCCCTCGGTATTCTTTAGGAAGTGAAGAATTTTAGAAATAGTAAAGAGTATAAATAAGAATCGGTCTAAGACATACGTCATACGTTTCCGCGAATATTCTCATTGTTGTTTCAAGAAATCCGGAAGACAATCTTTAGGAGGATATACATATTGGAAGAAGTTTACCAATTTTGATGTAGAATACAAGCATAAGCATATTCCGTTAAAAAAAAAAGTGATTGGAGTGTGTGCGGCTACATCACTGCAGTAGGGGTTGAAATGTGATAATTGGTTCAGTTATTAATTTACGAAGGATATGTTCAATAAAATCCCGTTATAAAATCCAGTTATCGACTTTAATGCCCTCCGTCGTTTTTTTTTATCGCCTAACATATCTAATTTCACGCGTATAAAATCTGTTTTTTTTTTGTGCCTTAGAGGTGAGGATTATTTAATTCACTCTTTTGGAAAATTATAACAATTATTTTGACACCGTCTTCATTGTCATAGCAATATTAATTGGTTTTATTATATTCAAATTTATTTGTTTTACAGACGAAATGGCGGTTTATGACCGAAGACATTTTTAGACTGCACTTATTGATTATAATAATTAGTTGGGGAATATGATATGAATACTGTGCTCCAACATTCTGCTGTCATTAGTGCAAATATTCAAAATACAATGTTCTTGTGGGGAAATTTTTGGCAATGTTAATTAACACTTTGTTCGTGTAACAAATAGTTCTGCCGTTATGAACAATGCAAGGAGCGATACTGAAAAATTATTTAAGTTCGCACCGAAAACGCGGTAGCCTGTATACATTCATTGATGTTTCTAAGCGATAGAGCGAAAAGCGCAGCTGTTGTGTTAGTACGAGTGAAGGCTCGAAAACGAAATTTCAGAATTTAAATGATTCCAGAAGATATACGTCAATTCTTCTGTCATGCCTACATAAATCAACATTAACATCGCCTAATGTAACTTCCACGGGCGTCTGATTATGTTAACGTTATGCCTGTCTCTTTAATAATGTGTCGAGAATGCCGACAACACTGAAACAGATGAGGGAGATAAAATTGGAGCACTATTGGTTTCGTGTATGCGTATGAAACACAACCACTGTTGATGGAAATGTATTTATATTCCGGTTGGTGCCAGAGGAAGCGTGGGTGCAAATTACTTGCAAACGAGCCTGAGGGGGCAATTTTTCAGTTACCTAAAAATAATGAGAAGATAAAGGAGACTTCTTTATTCAATGGTTTTGAAAAGGGGGAAGCATCAGGCAGATTATACAGTTGTAATCGTTCAGGCGAATATTACCTGCACTTTTTCCAGTCACAACCAGCCAACAGCTCCCAGCAATCACAGTTTATCTTCGTAGAAATTCAAGAAATATCTGCAAGAAACTTAATTTGGGGAACATGCGATTATTTTATACTCTCACACATGATTTGTTATTTCTTACCACGTCTGATATTACTAATTATCGCGGCATGGACGCCGCAACAGCATGGCATAAGTAGTATTTTTTAATTGTTTGCGCTGATATCATGGAGTAATAAAAGTGAAGCATGGTGCATTAAGCCAATCGCTGCATCTGATCATCAGTGTCGAAAAAACCGCTTTACGCCTCGACAAGACCCGTACTGTGGTTGCAGTTTTTATACAACAGCTGTGATCGCACTAGGCGAGTAGTAGAGGTGCCTTAAAATTTGCGCACAGTACTGAACAGTGGCCTCATGTGCACTGATCCGTTTTGTTTTCAGGAAACGTGGACGACTTCGGCATTTTGGAGAGAGGCTCAAGGAATTGGGGCGCGCTGAAGTATGGACACTCTAAAGCTCCGGAAAGTCGCTTTATGCTTTATGCTTCTCTTGGGGTCTGTATTGGCCAGTGTGTCCTGGAACTTCCCACTTCATCTATGGCCTAAACAAACAAGTGAGTTCGAAGCTTTGAGTTTACTCTTCTTTGTTAAGAGAACACACCAGGGTAAACATAGCAGCACGTATTTAGAAAACGTCGACTCTGCATAGCACTACTACCTTGTACAGCTTTTCGTTTCGTCACAAATGAAAAACGTATCCTTCTTGAAACCATTTCCCTTCTTTTGTTAGTCGAAGCACATTTCCAATATAGAGTAGAATGCCACAGAAAAGAAAATTCTGTCACAGCCAAATATCTAGCTTACAAATCATAGTAAAGCCAATGCTTGCTATTACAAACAATACTCCCAGTGCATATAAAAATGTACTTATTAAGGATCCGTCCTTTCACGAGCGTCCGCTGCAGAATCATTACACTGTTGTAATGTAGTATCCGTGTGCGTGTTTTGTTACTGCCTATACACAGAATCGTTTATACTTTGCACGTTCGGCGGACAACAGCCGTGAATGTGACCTATCACATTACTTATAACGCGCAGAAACGTCTAGGTATTGCTGTGGTTTGTGTTAACTCGCACTGTCGCCTGTAGATGATTCCATCTAACCCTTTGTTGCTCACGGTGCGCCAAGAATTGGGTGATTACGTCAAAGCGCGACTACTGTCACATTTTTGCAGATAGTTTTATTGTGATAGCAAACGTATATTGCTGTTATCCTGTCAGCTCTAAAATGAGTGCTGCGGGGAGTAGCACGAGCTCGAAGTTCGGTAGCCATCAAAGCCCACTTTTTGTTACTGACACTTTCCGAGATGCTTACGTCAGCCCAGTAAAGAGCTCATGGTATTGTCACGCCAGTCTATTCGTTTGTGTCTTTTTTGCATTGCCTACACCACAAGACCACTGAAGGGAATGGTAAGTACATGCATATCCTTGTCGCCCCCACCACCTGGAAGCCACTGAATCCACCGGAAACATCCCGAGAAAGTTGACACTGCAGTTAAAGAATTGGGACCACTAAAGTGAGGACGCGAACAGCACCCGTTGTCCCAAGGGAGGCACCCTTAGCGCGGACTGGCACAATACCTCACCCAAGCACGAATGACCACATCAGCGCCTATGCTAACCGCGATCTGCGACACCAGTCCCCATGTCCGACAGCTTCGACTGCCACCCATAACCACAGGTTCACCAAGTGATGATCCGGAAGAATGGATCGCACAGTTCGAGCATGTGACGTCTTTAGAAAAAAACGAGGAAGACACCGAGAAACAGTGATACGTCTTCAGCACCTTCGAATCTACAAGGATCTGGTATGAATCTGAGTTGTCCTTCCTAAAACCTCTGGATATTTTCATGCGGCAGCTACGAGAGACAGTTGCTACCGCCGTACACGTTTTATCGATCTCCACATATGCTCACATATGTTCAAGCTATATTCGAAATCTTGAAAGTTTTACATGCATTTGTATCTTATTGAAACATATTGTTACGATGCGGCAAGCCGATGAAGAAAGAAGACAGAACATGACCGATGGCGATGGTAGATGACTTTTAATGAATTGCTAGCGGGCCTAGCGCGAGCGGTCCAGCCCGCGTCACTGCGCGCTTCTTCCTCCTTGCTGGTCCGAAAAATGACCCGGGGCCACAAAGCGATCGTCTGGATCGTGGACGTGGAAGTTTATCAATGTTGAGTTCATGGCATGATGATGGGCGTTTTGTCTGGATGCTTGAAGAAGAGGAAGAATGAAGAAGAGAACGGCTTGCCGGCACGATGATTCCCAATAAACCTTGGCCCAGGACACTCTCGGACTACACGTCACCACGGCCCCATGGCGGAGACCAAAGCACGCGCCGAAAGGCATAGGCAGGGGACGATGTCTTCCAGTGTAGTGGTGTCTTGGGCCGTGGGGTCGTTGGTCGGCACATCAGGTCAATGGGGTCACATGTGGTCGTTCCGGTCTCTCCTTGTGTCTTGTGGTCATGTGTGGCGTCTCGGGTCAGTCTCTCCTTCGTCGCGTCTTGTGGTCGGGGCGGGGGGACGGGGCGGAGGAACGGCAAGGTCTTGCTGGGTCCGGCAGGCTGGGGAACAGCCATGCGATGCCTCCTCACCCTCAGCCGATTGCGCACGCAGTCGCAGGGCGCAGAAGCTCCGGACCAGGATGAGGGTGTGATGATGAAGTATCCCGCACCTTCAACCAAATGTTGCGATGCGGCAAGCCGATGAAGAAAGACAGAACATGACCGATAGCTATGGTAGATGAGGCTTAATCAATTGCTAACGGGCCTAGTGCGAGCTCTCCTTCCCGTGCCACTGCCCGCTTCTTCCTCCTTGCTGGTCCGTAACAATATTTTGAAACATATATGCTGCATAGAAAAGGAGAGGACTTAACCATAACTGAACTCATGTGCATTACACAGCACAGTGACTCGAACATAATATACAATGAAAAATGAAAAGCCTCTTTAGATATAAGGGCCCTGCAGTTATTTGACGCACTGGTAAGAAATAAGGCCCCTTATTCGAGGCATTGTTGCTAGTAACGCGCACGCCCCATAGCCAAAAACGTTGCAGGTCTCAGCAAAACACGACGCCTGTACCTGGAAAAACATTTTTATTTTGCATCACGTAGAATGCCAAGCAAGCAGGCCGAGGAAATAGGAAAGGGGCAGTAAGCAGATGAGGTCTTTCTCGACTGCTTTGCTCTTCCAGCGGAGACGACCGCGGCTTAAATAACATCGAAATGCAGAAAGAAGGACGACAAAAGAGCAAAGACAAAGGTCAGGCGTCTGTGACGCAGACACAAAGGCTCCGAAGAAACATCCTCGCACTAACCGAAGCTGGAGACTGTCTGATCTCAGTTCTTTGACACGCTATCGGACAAACGCAGAGATACGAAGACACGTAGAATTGGAATGGATCTGAACCCATAGGAACAGTCCGGCCGGAGCGAGCGTCGGGCGTCTGTCTACACAGAGCCGACATAGCCAAAACCCCCGCTCTGATTTGTGCCTCTGTTCCCGTTCAAGCTATTCCAGTGATCGCACACGACGGAAGTGAAGCGTAACAGCATCAATGAGCAGCTGTTCACTGTTGTGGTCGGCAACTCTTGCAAAACAGTAGGGACGTTTGTTCTGAGTAGCGTGAAAATATAACTGCGCACCCTGAAGGCCTGGAGAAAATAGAAAGCGCTATATATATATATATATATATATATATATATATATATATATATATATATATATATATATATATATAGCGCTTTCTATTTTATATATATATATAAAATAGAAATATATATATATATATATATATATATATATATATATATATATATATATATATATTTAGTTATATATATATATATATATATATATATATATATATATATATATAAAGCCAAAAAGGTCCCTCGCTTTGATCTGTGCCTCTGATTTGTGTGTGTATATATATATATATATATATATATATATATATATATATATATATATATATATAGGATGCGAGAACATTTAACGTACTTGGCCGCTTAAAAAATAATAGAGCGAAGGGTACGCTTCATTTAAAGAAACATTTTATTAGACTCGACGTTTCGATCGGAGACCGATCTTTCTCAAGAGTGAATCTTCTTGGATAGTGTTGCGGCTTTTTAAGCATTTGGACATAGACCACACCTGGGTAGGGAAACAAAACGTGGGAGACAGAGGAAAGAGACAGTTACAGTAGGGAAGTATGATGTCCAGGTGTGCCATCGCAGGTGCATCGCAGGTGCTGGACAGGCCTGTCGAACTGCGCTGACACAGGTGCCTGGATGCATAGTCTCTGCTGCGAAAGAATGCGGGCTATTTTCACTCTTCCTGGCCATGACGGCCGAAGAGTGGGAGTAGGGAAAAAAAAAAAGAAGGGGGGGGGGATGGAGGTGGATAAGGAAAGGTGTTAGCTTAAAAAAAAAAAAGTGTGGGAAGCAAGCGAAAGAAAACAGAAAGGGGGGAGGGCGGTAGGAGGTAAGTGGCTCTGACAAGACCAGAACACACCAACACTTTGGTATTCAAAAAAGGTGATGACCTCAGACGACTTGGCCAGGTGTGCACATTTCCTGTGTTCGTGACATCGGAAGAGAGGACAGGACCCCGTGGTTTTCGTTTAAGCCCTGTTGTAGAGTATTAAATTTAAAAATGAAATATGATTCTCGTTGTTCGCGCTCACGAGTGTTTTTGAAGTCACTCTGTAATATTGTGACTTTAAGATTATCGAACTCATGTCCCTCCTTGCGAAGGTGCTTCGAAAGGGGGAGGTTGGGAAGGGTTTGAGCGTGCGAGCGGTGGTTATTAAATCTCAATCGGAAGGAATTATCTGTTTGGCCAATGTACTGCATACCACAGTCACCACACTCGAGCATGTAAACAACATTGCTAGAATCGCAATTTAAATCTTCTCGTATAAAATGTTTGAAATTTGAGTGGGTGCTTTTAGCTAGTGCTGTGGATTGCATGTGTTTACAGATTTGACATCGGCTTTTTCCGCATGACGTGCAACCCAAAGGTCTCGGTTTATTGACAGTTGAGTGGACAACGTGGTTTTGTAAATTCTTTGGTCTTCTGTATGTTACCTGAGGAGCAGTCGAGAATATTTTGGAAAGTCGTTGACTTTGTTCTATGATATTGAAATGTTTTTTAAGAATTTTGTTAATATTTGGGATATCGTCCGCGAAGGTTAGAATGAGATTACAGTGTTGTGGTGTTGGCTGTGATTCCGCAAGGGTGTGATGACGATTACTTATTTCAGCCTTTTTTATGGCATCTTCGATGATAGAGGGCGGGTAGTGTTGTTTCTCTAGTGTTACTCGCATGCGATTAGCATTTTCTTGAAAATCTATGGATTTTGAGCAAATACGTTTGAATCTGATAGCTTGCGAGTATGGGATTGAAGTCTTGCAGTGGCGTGGATGGCAGCTTTTGAAGTGAAGGTATTGTTGTCTGTCTGTGGGTTTTTTGTCAACGCTAGTGATTAATGCGCCCCTTTCAACTCGAACCAGAACATCTAAGAAGTTGATTTTACTAGTTGAGTAGGTGTATGTGAAAGAGATGCTAGGGTGTATGTTGTTGAATGAGGCGATAAACTTTACGAGTACGTCCTCTGTTTCGGTCCAAATCATGAATATGTCATCCAGAAAGCGTTTGTAAAAAATTGGTTTGATTGCACATGAGGACAGAAAGTCGGACTCAATTTTGCTCATAAATATGTTTGCGTAATTTGGAGCCATTTTGGTGCCCATAGCTGTACCACTAGTTCGAAGATAGTATGAGTTGTTGAATTCAAAAGTGTTAAGTTTAAGGACCAGATTGGCTAGTGTCTCGATGGTACTTGGACTAGGAGAGTCTAAAATTTTATATTTCTCGTATGCTCCGATCATGGCCTGGATTCCGTCGTCATGTGGGATGTTAGTGTAAAGTGACACCACGTCAAGGGTGACTAGAAAAGCGCCATGAGGGAAGGTAATATTGGATAATTCTCTCAGGAAATGATTGGTGTCGCGTATGTAAGATGGACGTTTCGGAGGTATGTGTTTGATTAGGGAATCGATATAATCTGAAATTGGCTCTGTGAGTGTGCCGATACCGGAAACAATAGGTCGCCCTGGATAATTCTCTTTGTGTATTTTCGGGAGCATATAGAAGCGCCCCGCTGAGGCATTTTTTGGCGTCAGTGCCTTACTTACACGTAGGGGTAATTCACCTTCATCGGTTAGTTTAGTCAGAGTTTTTCCTATGATGCTCCGGTGTTCAGCGGTGGGGTTCGATGAGAGTTTCTTATAGAATTTTGGGTTATTGAGTTGACGGTTGCCCTCCTGAATGTAATCGTCTTTGTCTAAAATGACTATACCTCCACCTTTGTCGGCGGGTTTAATAACAATGTCAGTTCGTTTGCCGAGTGAGCCTAATGCATTACGTTCTTTCCTTGTGAGGTTAGGTGGGCCAGATCTGCGTGTCCCAAAGGCCTGAAGAATATCCCCTTGTACTGCTTTTATATACATGTCAAGATTTTTTTCCCTACCAGGTTTGGGCGTCCACGGTTCCTGAGGTCGGGGGAAGTGCGGATTACTCGAGTTTGGTTTATCGAAAAAGTATTCACGTAGTCTAAGATTTCGAGAAAAGTTATCCGGATCTTTGAATAATTTCAATTATTCAAAGATCTGGATAACTTTTCTCGAAATCTTAGACTCGTAGGGAAAAATATATTGACATGTATATAAAAGCAGTACAAGGGGATATTCTTCAGGCCTTTGGGACACGCAGATCTGGCCCACCTAACCTCACAAGGAAAGAACGTAATGCATTAGGCTCACTCGGCAAACGAACTGACATTGTTATTAAACCCGCCGACAAAGGTGGAGGTATAGTCATTTTAGACAAAGACGATTACATTCAGGAGGGCAACCGTCAACTCAATAACCCAAAATTCTATAAGAAACTCTCATCGAACCCCACCGCTGAACACCGGAGCATCATAGGAAAAACTCTGACTAAACTAACCGATGAAGGTGAATTACCCCTACGTGTAAGTAAGGCACTGACGCCAAAAAATGCCTCAGCGGGGCGCTTCTATATGCTCCCGAAAATACACAAAGAGAATTATCCAGGGCGACCTATTGTTTCCGGTATCGGCACACTCACAGAGCCAATTTCAGATTATATCGATTCCCTAATCAAACACATACCTCCGAAACGTCCATCTTACATACGCGACACCAATCATTTCCTGAGAGAATTATCCAATATTACCTTCCCTCATGGCGCTTTTCTAGTCACCCTTGACGTGGTGTCACTTTACACTAACATCCCACATGACGACGGAATCCAGGCCATGATCGGAGCATACGAGAAATATAAAATTTTAGACTCTCCTAGTCCAAGTACCATCGAGACACTAGCCAATCTGGTCCTTAAACTTAACACTTTTGAATTCAACAACTCATACTATCTTCAAACTAGTGGTACAGCTATGGGCACCAAAATGGCTCCAAATTACGCAAACATATTTGTGAGCAAAATTGAGTCCGACTTTCTGTCCTCATGTGCAATCAAACCAATTTTTTACAAACGCTTTCTGGATGACATATTCATGATTTGGACCGAAACAGAGGACGTACTCGTAAAGTTTATCGCCTCATTCAACAACATACACCCTAGCATCTCTTTCACACACACCTACTCAACTAGTAAAATCAACTTCTTAGATGTTCTGGTTCGAGTTGAAGGGGGCGCATTAATCACTAGCGTTTACAAAAAACCCACAGACAGACTACAATACCTTCACTTCAAAAGCTGCCATCCACGCCACTGCAAGACTTCAATCCCATACTCGCAAGCTATCAGATTCAAACGTATTTGCTCAAAATCCATAGATTTTCAAGAAAATGCTAATCGCGTGCGAGTAACACTAGAGAAACAACACTACCCGCCCTCTATCATCGAAGATGCCATAAAAAAGGCTGAAATAAGTAATCGTCATCACACCCTTGCGGAATCACAGCCAACACCACAACACTGTAATCTCATTCTAACCTTCGCAGACAATATCCCAAATATTAACAAAATCCTTAAAAAACATTTCAATATCATAGAACAAAGTCAACGACTTTCCAAAATATTCTCGACTGCTCCTCAGGTAACATACAGAAGACCAAAGAATTTACAAAACCACGTTGTCCACTCAACTGTCAATAAACCGAGACCTTTGGGTTGCACGTCATGCGGAAAAAGCCGATGTCAAATCTGTAAACACATGCAATCCACAGCACTAGCTAAAAGTACCCACTCAAATTTCAAACATTTTATACGAGAAGATTTAAATTGCGATTCTAGCAATGTTGTTTACATGCTCGAGTGTGGTGACTGTGGTATGCAGTACATTGGCCAAACAGATAATTCCTTCCGATTGAGATTTAATAACCACAGCTCGCACGCTCAAACCCTTCCCAACCTCCCCCTTTCGAAGCACCTTCGCAAGGAGGGACATGAGTTCGATAATCTTAAAGTCACAATATTACAGAGTGACTTCAAAAACACTCGTGAGCGCGAACAACGAGAATCATATTTCATTTTTAAATTTAATACTCTACAACAGGGCTTAAACGAAAACCACGGGGTCCTGTCCTCTCTTCCGATGTCACGAACACAGGAAATGTGCACACCTGGCCAAGTCGTCTGAGGTCATCACCTTTTTTGAATACCAAAGTGTTGGTGTGTTCTGGTCTTGTCAGAGCCACTTACCTCCTACCGCCCTCCCCCCTTTCTGTTTTCTTTCGCTTGCTTCCGACACTTTTTTTTTTTTAAGCTAACACCTTTCCTTATCCACCTCCATCCCCCCCCCCTTCTTTTTTTTTTCCCTACTCCCACTCTTCGGCCGTCGTGGCCAGGAAGAGTGAAAATAGCCCGCATTCTTTCGCAGCAGAGACTATGCATCCAGGCACCTGTGTCAGCGCAGTTCGACAGGCCTGTCCAGCACCTGCGATGCACCTGCGATGGCACACCTGGACATCATACTTCCCTACTGTAACTGTCTCTTTCCTCTGTCTCCCACGTTTTGTTTCCCTACCCAGGTGTGGTCTATGTCCAAATGCTTAAAAAGCCGCAACACTATCCAAGAAGATTCACTCTTGAGAAAGATCGGTCTCCGATCGAAACGTCGAGTCTAATAAAATGTTTCTTTAAATGAAGCGTACCCTTCGCTCTATTATATATATATATATATATATATATATATATATATATATATATATATATATATATATATATATATATATATATATATATATATATTGTCACGTCTCGGTAGAACACCAAGGAGGACCTAGCGATAGATGGTTTGAATGGTAGACCAGAACAAGTCTTGCGTTCAAGCTTCTTTCACTTCCAGGCTCGCGCTTGTCGTCTCAGATGTCATCTTTTGCGTCGTCTTCTATATGCGTCATTTGCCCCCCTCCTCAGGAAGCATCGTCTCGATGAGGTCAGTCCGAGTTGTACGGCTTCATACGCACAACGTGGACGACGTCTGCTTGTTGCTGGCGTCGCTTTGATGTCGACACCTTGTCTGGCACCACCTCATAAGTGACGTCGGTTAAACGTCGCTGGACAACATAGGGCACGAAGTATCGCCGCAATAATTTTTCGGAGAGTCCACGGCGGCGAATAGGAGTCCAGACCCACACTTTGTCGCCAGGTTCGTACATGACATGTCGGTGTCTCTGATTGTAGCGTCGTGCATCATGCTCTTGCTGATTTTTGATTCGCACACGCGCTAGTTGTCGAGCTTCCTCTGCACGTTGAGCGAATTCCTCGGCGTCCTGATCGAGATCATCGGTGTCAGCATTTGGGAGCAACATTGCATCCAGCATAGTTGTTACTGGTCGCCCGTGAAGGAGGCTGAATGGTGTCATACGAGTGGTGTCTTGGCGTGCCGTATTGTAGGCGAACGTGACGTAGGGAAGAATTTCGTCCCAATTTTTGTGGTTCACGTCGACGTACATGCAAAGCATGTCTGCGATGGTCTTATTGAGACGTTCCGTCAACCCATTGGTTTGGGGGTGATAGGCTGTAGTTTTACGATGACTGGTGCCACTGAGGCGGAGAACGGTCTCCAAAAGTTCGGCCATAAATGCAGTTCCTCGGTCTGTTATAATGAGTGCCGGGGCGCCATGCCTCAGGACAATGTTCTCAACAAAGAACCGAGCTGCTTCAGCGGCGGTACCCCTTGGCAGAGCCTTGGTCTCCGCGTAGCGGGTTAGATAATCGGTGGCGACAATTATCCATTTATTCCCGGCTGTGGACGTCGGAAATGGTCCCAGGAGGTCCATGCCGATTTGTTTAAAAGGTGTCGTTGGCACTTGAAGAGGGTGGAGTAGGCCAGCTGGTTTTACAGGAGGTGATTTACGGCGCTGGCAGTCTATGCACGTACGTACATAGTGTTTCACTGTCGCCGGCAGTTTTGGCCAGTAGTATCCATGCTGTACTCTAGCCAAAGTGCGGGTGTAGCCTAGGTGACCGGCGGTTGGCTCGTCGTGACACGCTTGCAAAACTTCACTGCGGAGAGCTGATGGGACGACGAGTAAATAACTGTTTCCCCCTGGGCGGAAGTTCTTCTTGTAAAGTACGTTGTTGCGAATAAAGAACGAAGGCATTACTCGGGCGAAAATCTTAGGCACAACCGTAGTTCGCTTTTCCAAGAAATCAATAAGAGGGAGCAATTGCTGGTCCTCCCGCTGCTGTTGGGAAAGCGTTGCGTCATCTATGACACCTAAAAACGCAGTGCCTTCATCGGTCATAGTGGAAGGCTCGACCGGCGCTCGTGAAAGGCAATCAGCATCCGTGTGCTTCCTTCCAGATTTGTAAATAATGGCCATGTCAAATTCTTGTAATCGAAGGCTCCAACGCGCGAGTCTCCCTGAAGGGTCCTTTAGGTTCGTCAGCCAACAGAGAGAGTGATGGTCGCTAACGACTTCAAAGGGGCGAGCGTACAAATAAGGGCGGAACTTCATAACTGCCCATACCGCTGCAAGGCATTCTTTTTCGGTTGTCGAGTAGTTCGCTTCCGCTTTAGATAGGGTCCTGCTGGCGTAAGCAATTACTTTTTCCACACCATCCTGGCGCTGCACCAGCACAGCACCTAAGCCCACGTTGCTGGCATCCGTATGAAGCAGTGTAGGGGCGTCGTCATCAAAGTGTGCCAGAACAGGTGGTGTCTGTAAACGCCTCCGCAGCTCATTAAAAGCTTGTTGCTGTTCTTCACCCCAGCTAAAGACAGCGTTGTCACGCGTCAACGAAGTTAATGGCCAGGCAATTCGTGAGAAGCCAGCAATAAACCGACGATAATAGGCGCAAAGACCCAGGAAGCGCCGTAATGTCTTTTTGTCCGTAGGTGTTGGGAACTTGGCGACTGCGGATAGCTTTTCAGGATCAGGCCGCACACCTTCTTGGCTAACGACGTGGCCTAAGAACTGCAGCTCCTCGTAACCGAAGTGGCACTTCTCGGGCTTTAGGGTGAGGCCTGCAGATCGTATGGCCTGAAACACAGCTAGCAAACGGCGTAGATGCTCTTCAAATGTGGCCGAAAACACAATCACGTCGTCAAGATACACCAGGCATGTTTGCCACTTAAGTCCCGAGAGCACAGTGTCCATCAGCCTCTGAAATGTTGCTGGTGCAGAGCACAAACCGAACGGAAGCACCTTGAACTCATACAATCCGTCGGGAGTGACGAATGCTGTCTTCTCCCGATCCCTCTCATCTACTTCTATCTGCCAATATCCACTTTTCAAGTCCATTGATGAGAAGTAACGTGCATTTCGTAGGCGATCAAGGGAATCGTCGATGCGAGGAAGAGGGTACACGTCTTTTTTAGTCACTTGGTTGAGCTTGCGGTAGTCTATGCAAAATCGTAAGCTGCCGTCCTTCTTTTTAACAAGCACCACGGGGGAAGCCCAAGGGCTCTGTGACGGCTGGATAACGTCGTCTCTAAGCATTTCGGCCACCTGGCGCTGAATGGCTTCGCGTTCTTTCGGAGCCACACGGTAAGGATTTTGTCGAATTGGGCGAATCGAGTCATCCGTAATGATTCGATGTTTTGTCAAGGGCGTTTGGCCGACCCGTGATTCGGAAGCAAAGCAGTCTCGAAATTGATCTATGAGATCCAAAAGGCGGTCCCGTTCTGAAGAAGACAAATTTGGACTCACATCGACGATGGTTACGGGCGTCTTGCACATTGGCTCTTCCTGTTGCAGTGAGAAGCAGTGCTGCGCATTTAGGATGCTGTCGAAAAAGGCCACAGTTGTGCCTTTCGGAATTTGCTGACGCTCGTCGCTGAAGTTTGTCAGCAGCACTTCGGTCTGTCCATCGGTCAAGTTGACTAGCCCCCGAGCTATAGAAACACCTCGGCTTAGTACCAGGGTGACTGCCCTTTCGGCGATTCCATCGCCGGTGTGCGCCACGTCGCACTTCACTTGAACAAGAGAGCATGATCGCGGAGGTAATGTCACCGTCTCCTTGGCGACGCGTAAGGGCATCAGTGGTACTTCCGCATAACCAAGGTCTCCATGATTCTTGGTGAAGGCAACGACGCTATCTCGAATGCTGATTACAGCCCCATGAAGGCGCAGAAAGTCCATGCCCAAGATGAGGTCTTTGCAACAGTCAGGGAGAATAACGAAACTGCCGACAAACACCGCGTTTCCTATTGCTATCCGGGCAGTGCACTTCCCTGTCGGTGCCAGTAGCTGACCCCCAGCACTTCTAATTACTGGCCCAGTCCATTCAGTTCTTACTTTACGCAGCGTATCAGCCAGTTTCTGGCTAATAATTGAAAAATCCGCTCCGGTATCCACTAGAGCATGTACCTCCAGCCCGTCAATAGAAACGGCGAGGTCAGCACTAACAATTTCATCCAGGTTGTTCGTCTTTTTCGGCATTTGCGGCGGAAGTGCAGCAAGGTCGGCGCTGTCAGCTTCGTCGTCGGGGCTGCTCATCTGGTGTGGCATTTTCGGCGGTAATGTAGGCGGCATTTTCGGCGGTAGTGCGGCGATGTCAATGTTAATGTTAACAGCGGCGTCAGAAGCACAGGTTGTCGGCGGATGCGGCGGTGGTGAGGGGTTTGGCATTTTTCGACTGGTTGCAACCTCCCCTCGCGAGGTTGCGGCTGTTAGTTTCCCCGGTGAGGGCTCGGGGACCGCTGTCCGCTAGCGTCAGCAATGCTACGGCGCATTGGCGAAGGATAACGCTGTGGTGATGGGGAGGAGCGGCGGCGGAAGCCCCGGGACTTGTTTTCCCTGCTGACCGGAGGGTCGTCCTCGATTTGGGCAGTGTCGGCATTGAAGTGTTGGCGAGCAGAAGCAGGCGGAAAGGCTTGCCCCTCTTCGCGGTAGCGGCAGTACCGATACACGTGGCCAGGTTGTCCGCAGTAGAAACAGAGTGGCCGGTTATCATAACTGCGCCACCTGTCAGTTCGGCGTGGTTGAAAGCGCCTGGAAGGCGCCCACTGAGGTCCATGGAAGAGTGGCGTCTCCTGACGGCTCGATGAGCTCGATGGGGCGTAGTCTGGAGGCGGGCGACGAAGGACTGCGGCATAGCTCTCATGTTGCTGCTCCTGGTAAGGTGCAGGAACGTCGGCCGTGAAGCTGACCGGTTGTGGAGCGTGGTATGGCTCCGAAATAGCTGCCGCGTTGTCGACGGGGTGAGACTGGTTACATGGTGCAGACGGTGATAAGGCATACCGAATTTCATTCCTGACGGTTTCCACGAGGGCCTGTGATGACTGAGCCTTCGTAGCCGTAATTCGCTGGAGCTCCTCAAGGACAATTTCTCTAATGAGGTCTCGAAGAGCGGTCCTATCGGTTGCATTCAGCGCCGCCGCAGTCGTCGAAGCACAGTTAACGGGTCGGTTGTACTGGCGGCACCGGTCTTGTAGGGCTCGCTCTATAGCAGTAGCGTCCTTAACGAACTCTCTCACCGTTTTAGGTGGGTTGCGTACCAAGCCGGCAAACACCTGTTCTTTTACACCATGCATGAGATGCCGTAGCTTCCTTGGCTCACTCATATCAGGGTCGGCACGGCGAAAAAGGCGAGCCATGTCTTCCGCAAACATAGCCACGCTCTCATTTGGCTTCTGGATGCGCACTTCAAGCAGGCGCAGCGCATTGTCCCGTCGGTCAGTCCTCGCGAAAGTGTCGACCAGCTGGCAGCGGAAGTCATCCCATGTGGATAAGCTGGCCTCGTGGTTTTCAAACCACGTTCTAGCATTATCCTGAAGGGCAAAATAAACATTACAAAGCTTCTGGTCTGCGCTCCACTGGTTTATCTTGGCCACTCGCTCAAACTGGTCGAGCCAGTCCTCCACATCTTCAAACGCTTCCCCGCGAAAGCACTCTGGTACCTTGGTGTTCTGTAGAGTCACCGGCGTAGGGTTGGTATGTGCCATGGCTTGGGAGGTCTGAGGAACTTGGGCGTTTGAGGAGTCGTTCGGTAGGTGACTGTACTCCGGCGCTAGGCCTAGAAGGCGGCGGCTAGCACGATGGACAGGCGTGTCGACGTTTGGGATCCGCTGTGGACTGCCGGAAGGAGTCCTATGCATACCCCAGCACCTCCACCAGTGTCACGTCTCGGTAGAACACCAAGGAGGACCTAGCGATAGATGGTTTGAATGGTAGACCAGAACAAGTCTTGCGTTCAAGCTTCTTTCACTTCCAGGCTCGCGCTTGTCGTCTCAGATGTCATCTTTTGCGTCGTCTTCTATATGCGTCAATATATATATATATATATATATATATATATATATATATATATATATTATACGGAGAGACCAGACAGCAAGGAGGCGGGAAGGCATGGTACACAGTTGGTGACTTTGCACGGGACAGACAGATAAAAAAGTGTGGCAAGATCCGGTAGCCAAGTTGTTACTTTGAACGAAAAAAACTCGAAGGGCGATTAAAAAGAGAGCGCCGAAAGGCAGTTAAAATGTAACAACTGTGCGATAAGAACATGAAATCAAAATGTAATAAGAAGCCAACAAGGCCGTTAAAAGGAGCATGAAAATAAAAGCGATAAAAAAGCCTTAAGGTCTTTAGAAGCAGAATACCGAAAACAACCCAAGCCAAACGGTCAATAAAGAGAAAGAATGAATTTGGGGATCCTGAACATTACAATTACTCTGTTACTGGCTCAAATATTGTAATTACCTGTTTTGTTAAAGCTATCGAGAGTGTGCTAACGCAATCTTCTCTTAGCTGTAGAATTCTACTAGCTTACTTCTTTTTTTTTTCCCTTGCTTTTTCCTAGCCGTAATAGTTTTCTCACTTCACACAATCCATGTTTTTTGTATAGGTATTAAGCCTGGCGACCTCTCTAGACACATGGTGAAAAACCTCGCGTTCGTGAGACCTCACCGAGATTCTAGCATAATTGCCCCTTTCGGGTATCTGGGCCTTTATTATAGATTGCTGAAAAAGGTGTCCTGAGATGCCTCTTTCGCCAACGACCAATCCAAATTAAAGAAGACAATTGAAATGACAACAAGCACAAAAACACCTAAGGTGGAGGTAAAGGGAGATAGACAGATGAAGTAGAGGAAAGAGGCAGAAGATGAGCAGGACATGCTTTCGCCAGTAGGCTCTCAAGCGAAGCTAAAAGCAATGATGTTTTTGTAATCGCCTTAGAAAGCATGTAATTTTTGTTACCTAAATAGTTACCGGCGAACCTGTCATATCGCATGTTTTAGCTTGACGTGCTGCAGCGGAGCAGGAACGCCGATGAAAGCACTTCCGAGTAAGCGTTTTACATTTGTATACTCTCAATGAAACGACCTCCGATAAGAGGCCATCTGTCCACATTTAGATGGTCAGCGAAGTGCTTAAGATATGCTCTAGCGTACTTTTGTTGTAGCTAAAGCAACGCTGCATTCTTCCATGATATTGCTCCTTGAAGGCTGTTCTTCGGTCGCAGAGTTGAAAATAATCAGCAGTTCGGACGAGCTGCATCGATTGTTGCTACTAATGAACTCGTGTGCAAATGAGATATGATATGCATATGTATTCGCTTGTGTAAATATTGATGGCTTCATAGCTTCTATTTTAGCGAAACAACCCGTACCACATAGATACATAAGTCAACCCGTACTACACAGATACATGAATGTTAACTTATATTGTGTATTGTTTAAAATCTTATTTAGCGTGCTGACATGGACCGGCGTGGTCATTCTTGATGAGATTCATCGATCTGGGACTTGAGTTAGGAAATTTAAATGTATTGTCCCCTATCAGTTTCATAAAGGACGGGTTTGTACTGTTTGAGATAAACCAGAGATCGTCTTTCTGGTATATGAGCTGCACAAGGACCTGTAAATTCGTTTTCGAATCCATACCGAGAGTAATGACCTATTGGAGGTGCATAACAAAATTCATCAATCCGGTATTAGCTCCATTGCGGACCTGTCTGTCCGGTATCAGCTCCATACCGGGCCAATCTGTTCGAATTGAGATCAATACCGTACATTGTCTGACCGGTTCGACTTGCATACCAGAAATGTATGCATACTAGACAGGTATAAGCGTCTTCCGGACTGAACTCTCCGATCCGAACTTTATACCAGTGCAGAATATACCTGTCTAGACAACATACAGATAGCTTATAGCTGCGTGGGATTTATACGATTCAATACAGGTCATGTTATACCATATTGGGCGAAATGCGGGATGTAAATATACTATTTCATATTCTCCGCTGCCCATCCTAGTGCAGTGGCTGCACTTCGGGAGGATGAAGTAATTATTAACCATGGTGTGTTGAGAAAGAAATTATTTTAATACCTTATCAGGAAATTTGTCAAGGACATGCCAACGTAAACTATAAGTATGTTAATAATAAAAATGCGCGTCATGTATTGGTTTCGTGCGTACGCCTCGGCAAAATGTTCGACTCTCCAATGTTATTTTACTCTTCATCGTTTTGAGAAAATAGCATCATCGGAGTCGTATATTATGCGCTCTCTAATCCTCTCAATATCTTAAGAACCGGCACTCCCACTAATAATTTTACGTCTTCATGCCACCTACTTGAAAGCCTAATGCATGATAGCGGAACCGTTGCCACCTATTTCCGACGGGAGCAGGTTGCCGCAAAACGTGTGACGTCACGCGCACCTCCGCCTACGAACGTGGTGTTGGGGGCACGCTCACATAAGCTAGAAAATAAAACTATCTGCACAAAAAACGTGCTGCTTAAATAATCACACATTTTAAGATAATTTCATGATATCCCGGAAATCGCAATTTTTCTTCGCGGTGCCTTCAAAGGCTGGCCGAATTTATATACTGGCATGTAAAGTTTCCAGTTCGCTTAGGCTATCTGCTGAAAGCATGTGTAGGTAAAAGGCAAGGTATTTGTACAAACACGAAGAGTTTAATGTTTTTTTTTTTCTTATGAAACTTTAGGTGTGTAAAGCAGGCTATTGCATATTGGTGCAGAATTTCATAATATTATAATAGAACACATGTCATCGCGGATTCTTCACAGCGCTGTCTTTCCACATGAAAATGAATACACGTTATCAGGCAGCGTCAAACAACACAAAAAGAAATTGAAACAAAATATTCCCATCCTTACTGATCCCTGAAACCACATCCTTAACAATTGCAGAACTGTTGAATTTTTTGCTTTTGTGTTTCTTACTCCCCGCTGACCGCGGCTTTATAGCTTAGTGCTTAGTCCAGACTGCTGACACGTTGCAAAATCCTTTTTCAGGTCTTCTCTTTACTCCAAAGCCATGTGTCTGTAATGTTGCGTACATTAACAAATGCCTCCTGCTTGGTGCGTTTTCTCTTTAGCCATTATCTGAAGGCAACTCCAGTCTATGACATGAAGTGTGCCAGTATATGTGCTAATTGCGGTATCCTCATATTTTGGAAACACTTGCCGGGATTATGAGTCCACGTGCTAAATAAGTTGCCTCTTATGATTAATTAGCATCAATTCTGATTAGAAAAATTCATGCCAGCTTCAAATCCTTCAAAGCTTTTTAAGGCGAAAGCCATTATTGCCTCATCGTTGTCGTCAGCAAAAGTGTCACGCTTTTGCAGCGGCTCTGATTGGTCGATACGGGTTGACGTCATTTAGGCCTCGACCAATCAGAGAGCATCACCACAGTATTCGCGAATGCGTGCCTTATATGGTCATATGCCAATCAGTGCTAAAGTATAATTAATGACTAATAAATCTCTACTAATGAATGAGTTATAAATAACAATTTATAATTAGTGAAATTTGCGAAATTAGTTAATAATTTGCTTATCAATGCCTCTTATATGGCAAGATATAAATCAATGGTCAATTATTGCGTAGCAGAATGCAACACTCAGGCTTTCGCATTTCATAACTTTAGTCGCCAAAGTGTCTTCGAATTTTTTCTTCTGTACAGCCTCCGCTTTACACACTACTTTGAGGTCTATCTAGGAGCGGATACTAATCTCCAAAATCAAGGTCAACGCGCTAGGGAAAAAGCTATGTCAATTTTAAGGTCGCCCCGCGTGGTGCTGGAAAAGCGAACGAAAGAAGCTTTTCAAGACTGCTTTCAAAAGCGGATCAATCGCCTTCAAAATTCCACTTATATAAAAGGGGATTATATGGAGTGGCGAAGTAGAATAAATGCTAATTCAGATGAGTAGTCGTTCAGTTTCAGGGTTCCTTTATTTGATTCCCGCTGCCGGCTGAGGAACTTTAAACTCCTTTAAATATAAAACACCACAGAACAATGAAAATGGTTGGTGGTCATCCAAAGCCGGCTGAGGCCGGAGGTTGTAACTTAAATCCTCAAATTCTCGCACAACATCGAAACAGCGACAACTGGGTACGGTGTCTCTGCAGCAGGACATTTTCTCTGCCATCAAGAAATCTGCAAAAAGGGCTTCGACAAAATTTCATCCCCGAAAAATCAGTGTAAAAAAAAGACGAAATGAAATGTGTGAAGTATTCGACTGGAGAGGTTATTAAAATACCAAGTTTTTTCTTTTGAAAATTTATGCGAGCTAAATTTGCTGACGTGAAATTTCTTGTTTAGGTTAGCGCGCACAAACCTAAGAGCTAGAGGACAAGCGCACATATTTGATTGCGCATGTTTTCAGTTTTAATAACATGCGACCTAGATCGAAGGGACACATAGTTGAGAACGGTGCAGCCTAGGCGGCATAGAATAGTTTTAAAGTGTACACAAAATGACCAGAAAGGTTGCTTAGCTTGGCGACTTTGACTGTTTGTGGCTGTTATTTGTCTGGTATTGGCATCAGGGGACCACATAATGAAGCCGAGGCCCCAGAGCTGCGACTACTCTCAGGTTGGATTATAAATATCTGTATGTATAAATAAGCGCTACTCTAAGACTACACACGCCCGTTTGTAGGACCTGAATGAAGCAGAACATTTTTTGTGCGTCTAGCAGTCTTTTGAATGATATGTTAGGTTGTGCGTGTTTGCTGTTGGGCATGCGCCAGACATCAGAAGCAGATATTCAGAGCTTATCCTTTAGCCGAGACCAATAATGCATCTGCGAGAGCAAGATTTCCCGAAAACATCGTAAGACTCGTGGGTTTATCACGTAGTTTCGTAACCTCAAATGTTAAACCTAATTGCCCCTCGCGCGGTTTCCTTTGTGAGAGAAATGATACTAAATTTATCTTGAATTATTTTTACCAGCTCATTATACTATGCTCGCTGACGAATATTGCAACTTAACTCAAAACGTTCCATGAGCTTTCAGTTGAACGCTTTGAACTGCACCCATGATTCCACTTTTCGGCAGCTTCCGACAAAATTTGTAGCTACCATCAAATCCAAGTATTCAGTTATTTGTGAGGGAAAATGTCACCAAAAGTTCCTTTAGTATAATTTTCAGTGCATTACGAGCAGCTTGTCTGCAGTGACTAATACAAGGAGACTGGCAGGAGTACTGAGCTACGTTACAGCTAAGCTTCTGGCAGGAACGCGCATCTTTTCCTCTGCCTCTTTTTCTATCTTTCTATTTTCTTCTTTCCACACGAAGCAGCGGAGGTGGCTTAGCTGCAGAGCCAGTAGCAGGCCTGTGAATTTTCCTTTGCTTCTTCCTTCAGTCGCAACAAGAAAGGCAAACCTCGACATCGCCAAACCTTATAAAATTGGACGATGTCACCCTGATTTTAACAAGAAAGGAGCACCTCCGGCGCCGTACACGTGCTCTTATACCTCCGTGTACGGTAAGCCTCCCCCGCGGTCTAACCTGTGCAGAGGGGGTGGCGCTTCGGAGAATTAGAGTTGGGGTGGCCCTAACACCAGCAGTGATCCGAAAGTGGCCACAATTTCGGTTTAACAAAACTTGAAGTTGGGCTAGATGGTGCATTCTAACTTGACTGAAGATAAAGCGCACGGGAAGACACACACAAGAGAAGCGCCTGTCCTGTATTTTCTTCTCTTGTGTGTGTCTTCCCGTGCGCTTTATCTTCAGTCAAGTTACAATTTTGGTATTTATATCCACACCCTGGGTGCCCCATCTGCAAGTCTAGAAATATCGAATTGACATCCATCACCTACTGTGGGATTGCCCAGCGTTGAAGCCAACGCGGATCCGGCA
This sequence comes from Amblyomma maculatum, assembly GCF_055883805.1. NCBI lineage: Eukaryota > Metazoa > Arthropoda > Arachnida > Ixodida > Ixodidae > Amblyomma > Amblyomma maculatum. The sequence continues at coordinate 7,796,707 of NC_139351.1, forward strand.
CCTGGTGGCAGCTGGCCTCTCCCCCCATAATCCGCAGTCATATGCTGTTTGGACACTGGGACCGCATCATCGTTCACTCCTCGATTTCATTGCATGAGCCAACCTTCTTTCATTTATTTGACCACACCCTTCATCCATCATAACATTCCTTTTATGCCCTGAGGCCATAAACTTCGCAAAAAAAAACCAGCTGATTTCCTTCATGTATTACTCACCTGTTCCACATATCCACATTCTCCCTCCATGAAAGTGGCAATCGCATACTGGGAACAGATCATGTCTAACTCATCGCTACAAGATCAGCGACTGATAACCACCAGTGCCACTTACAGGTTGGCCCTTCAGGGCTGGCACACCATTTGTAAGGGAGAACCCGTTGCGCGAGTCCCTCCCATGGGCCATGAGGGGGGCTCTGCCCGTACCTGCATTTTAATGGACAATAAATTTTACACCGCAACCACCATCCCCTTGTCGAACACAATCAGCGCTCCGTTGAACACATCAAAGTTCACTGGCGTTATATAATTAGTTTACAAGAAAGAAAAGCCGCATTATCTATCACGTGAAATCCCGCTGACACATCTCGCGAACAACTCTGCAGCACCTGGGTAGCTGCCTCAATTTATAGTCATGCGTGCCAAAGTGCTTCTAGCTCCACAGTATATACATATCCTGTCCTCCACCTTGTGCTGATTTTATATACCTAGGATTTCAGGCGATAAGTAGGTGTTCGTTTGTATCTTCCTCCCGGCGATTGCTTCCTTTACGGACAGTGATTTATCTGGGGGCGGTAGTTTCCTTCGGCTGAGTCTGCAGCCTTCCGTGATTTCTTTGTATGTAGTCGGTGCTTCTCTTAGACCTTTGCATACTGGTTGATCCCCTGTTACTCGGAAGTAAGTTGTTCGGGTAAGAATGTGAGCTGCTTCATTCCCTCTGACGTTTTCATCAGCCCATGACCAAATTAAAATTCTGGGTTTCTCCCGATGCAGACCTCTCTGCATGCCTTACACCTTCTTAGAGATACGGCCTTTGCTGTAGTTGCGTAGTACTATTTTGCTCTCGCCGATCACCTCTCGTTTGCGAGTTCGTCTACACGCTACGCCTCTGCAACTTGCGTGATTTCGAAATCTTGGGTGTTGACAGACGCGGTGTGCCTGAATTGCCCTCCCCGTCTACGATCGCCGTTACGAAGCTCCGCCCTTGCCCACCATGGCAACGACGTAGCAACGTCTCCTGCCGGCATTTACACTAATCTTTTTTCCAGGTCTCTGCCCCTTTTATTCTGTCTTTTCTTTTAGGTTCTGTGTGCAGGTTTTTAGCTATAGTGAGGATCCTGAGTAATTCCCTTCGTCTGGAGTCAAGGCTCACATTTTAGGTTTCTCCGACCCGTAATAGGCCCACCATCCTTAGGATGGACAAGCCTGCTTCGGTGTCAACCCAAGCGGTCAGCCTATGGTCGGCCCTCGCTCGGCCCATGCCAATATGGCCAGCTAAATCTCATCTGTCCGAGCTCAACCGCCCAGCTAGGCCCGCGGTAGAGGATTGACAATGGCCTTAGAACGGCCGATCATTGACACACGACCTCGGATCGACAGTATGACGGACATACCCACCCTACTGCCGCGGTCAGCTCATGCATGGGCCATGGCTTACCGACGCAGCCATGATCGCATTTTGGCCACGGCAGCGCTGCTCCCTACCCATTGGTTTATCGAAGCCTGGTCAGCGGCTTACTCGTTCATGGCCCGTGGTTTAACCGTAGAATGTCTGCAGTTTGATTCTGAATACAATTTGCTGCTCCAGCACTATTTTTATATTCAATCGTTTGCTCCAAGCGGGCTGTAACTTTGTGGCATCGACAATATTTAATTGCGATGATCTTCGAGTGGGGTAAAAACAACTCATACTTGTGCAGCTTAGAAAAGCCCGCGCATAGACAAAGATAGGCTTTAAAAGCACTTTTATTAGCTTTTCTTAAATAAACGAAACAGGCCCATAACTACTATAGCTTCTAGGCTGAGTCGAATATATGACTTTCCTTTCTTATTTGCCAGCCGTCCCAATCTTTAGCAATTACGAGCCATTGCTTGACTGGTGTCGCGGCCTTCCCGGACAGGACTTCACTCAGGGACACGCTGTGCTTCTTCAGGCATCCTAGAAAATATACGAAAGAAAAAAAGAACACTTTCCATTACGTATGGGAATAATGATTTTTCCAGCCTGTTAAACGCGATAAAAGGCTTTCGCTTATGCAAATATCATAGCGACTTTCGGTTTGAGCAGTGGTGAGGCTGGGTGTTGTAATCATCAGAGACATCTAAGTCAGTTCAATTATGTGAGTGTATTATTTTTACACAAATACTGCATGTCCCAGCTAATTTGATCCAAGGGCTAAAAAATGTCATTTAAGAACCAGGCGAAGGAAGCCAGTTACGTATTTCCGGCAGCTACCTTGAGTGCCAGAGAAAAGTTTTTGTTTGCACGTTTTATTTGAGAACTAAATTATTGATATATACTAAAAACAATAAAGGATAATCTCTACATTGCAGATCACCTGCACAAACCACAGTTCATTCTTTGCGATAAAGAACACTACCATCTATGATTTTTTTTCCCTGATAAAGGCGGAAACCCTGAAGATACAAAAATCTAACGGCCAAGGAATGCAATATTGACATTGGTTCGACGGGCGAGTGCAGCGATAGATCTATAAGCTGTCTATGGTTCCTTCGCCCGCATCAATCGACGCATTCAACGCGACAATATTTGCTTTTTTATTTGGTTTGCAGCTGACAAATATAGTTTCACTCATTTATATCCTTACTGTTTGTAGTGGTTATCGCCGTCGCAAATTGTGGCGCGCTCGCTATAAGTTGCGCCTTCATGCGCGCAAAAGGGCAAAGCAGCGTGAAGCAACTATATTTATTTATTTATTTATTTATTTATTTATTTATTTATTTATTTATTTATTTATTTATTTATTTATTTATTTATTTATTTATTTATTTATTTATTTATTTATTTATTTATACAATACTGCAGGCCATAAAAAGGCCCTGGCAGGAATGGGGCACAATCGAGCATCGTTATACACACCTATGTACAGTACATTTTTCCGTGGAAAGAAGAGAGCAGAAGGAAAGAACCAGAACACATTTTGATATATTACAAAAAATAGACGTTATTGCTTCAAAAATTGTTGAATTGCGGAGAGGACATTTGTACCTTCAAACACGTGCGAAGGCAAACCATTCCACTCGGTTAAAGGCCTTGGGAAAAATGAATTTTGAATTAGTTTGTGCGGGCAAATACAGGAGTTGATGACGCCTCGTAACTCTGGACAATGAGGGTTGAAAATACAACAAAGGATTGATACGGAGCGTGTGATAATAGATGTTGAAGAGGAATTTTATTCTTGCTAGCCTTCTCCCAGATGCTAATGATTCGATTTCATTTATTCTTATCAACTGTGATGGTGAACCATGTCTGCGGAAGCGGTTATATATGAAGCGTACTGCTGACCTTTGTACTTGCTCTAACTTATTAATATCCTGCTTTGTATAAGGATCCCAGACTTCGCAGGTATATTCTAGCTTGGAACGGACTAAACAATTGTATGCTAGACGCTTTACATCGGAGGCGCAGTGCTTGAGCCTATGTCTCAGTTGGCCTAGTTTGCGACGGGCAGATGAGCAGATGTTCTGAATATGGGGGGACCATTTCAAGTGATTGTTAATTGTAACTCCTAAATATTTGAAGCTCTCGGTTTCAGGTATAAGGGTGTCCTTGATAGTGTGTCGGTAAGAATGGTACGATTTTTTGTTCGTGATGCGCATGAACACGGTTTTATTGACGTTAAGTTTCATATCCCACTAATCACACCAAGTCAGTATATCACCCTTACTCTCCAAGAAAGCCACTCATCATGGCTGCAGGTTGTTTCATTCGCTTAAATTATGGTTAGAGCAGCCCAATTGCGGGACGTGAATGGGCCGGTAAAAGATTTTTACGTACATTTCGCGGACTTTCTCTGTAGATGAGGAAAAAGGTACAAGTGAGGCTTCCTTACCGCAAATAATGAAACAGGTTTTCGTAGGTGCTCTCAAGCCCTGTAGATTATGAAATTGTCTAAAGTGGATATTTAGTACTCTGAGCAAATAACCCAAATTGACTGCTTACAAAACAAATATTTGACTGTGCTGGGCAAAGTGGTTGTCAGCAATCTGCAACCGGTTTTCATCGCTTTGGCTTAAGCTAGCGGACACAGCATGTATAAGGCAAGAAGAATAATACGTGCTTGTGATCATATATATGGGGAGATATGTAATCTTTACAGATTTCATTTGCAAACACTACGATAATCGCTTCACTGCGGTCTTTCTGGAAAATATAAATTGCGTGCGTAACACAGATATATTACTGACTAAAATAAAGCACTCAACTTATTCACTCAGTTCAGCAAGTAATTCTGTGGAATACTGCGCTACTTGATATACAGAGACAAATGGAAGACGACACACGAATGAAGCGCAAACTTACAACTATTTATTTTTATCGACAAAACACGTACATATATACAAAAGGCATTCTTGTCAAATCACAGACACATCATTCATGCATGTGATCACGCACGTTATCATTTCGACCACAACTCCGCATCTGCAGAGCTATCATATCTAGCTCCTCTTTTGTGAGAGCCACAGAAGATGTACTAACGCACGTATCTTTTTCTGCTGATTCGATTAAGAAGGCTTCTACTATTTCTCTTTCAATTCTTTCCTTTTGTTTACCTACAATTTCAGTCCTATGAAATAATGGTTTGCAGCCATTTACGCATCGCAAGCAATGTTGCGCAAGATTTCCAGGGTGGCTGATTTTCCCACAGTCATTATGATGTTCCAGGAGCATCTTATTAACACACCTTCCCGTTTGTCCGATGTATTGTTTTCCGCACGAAATCGGGATTTTGTAAATGATTTCATCCTGACAAGGTATGAACCTTTTTTGATGTGCAATTTCACATTCCTTCCTCTTGCCACGCTTATCATGCTCATTTACTGCATTACAGAGGCTTATCAACTTTTTTGGCGCCCTAAATATCACCTTCACATTATGTTTGGTTGCTACCTTCTTTAATCCATGTGATACTTTGTGTATATACGGAATTACAACACATCGCTCTCTGTTGCTCTCTTCTCTCTGCACCTGCGTTTTCTTCGTTATGTTGTTCAGCAGCTTTTCTGCCACAGACGAAATGACACTATCTGGGAAACCACTGGCTTTCAGCCTGGTTATTTGCATGCCGATGCTTTCTGTCATTTTGTGATCGCAGGACTTCTTAATGCTCTGCAACATGCATGAGTGGGCGACGCTCCTTTTAACAAGCTTGGACTGGCTCGAATCGAATCTCATGAGGCTTTTTTCGTTTTTGGTATGATACCACCAGCAAGTGTGCATGGGGGTCTCCTGTATTTGTAGATCGAGGAACCTTATCATCACTTCATCAGGTACTTCATAGGTAAAGTCAAGCCCATTGAACTCGCCCTTGAAAAGCGCGACCATCATATCCGCGTCAACCGTACCAGATCTTTCTGTACTAAAACAAAGCAAAAAATCGTCTACGTATCGAAAGCATGCTACAACACCCCTGCTATCCAATTCCGGTTTTAGGCTGCGGTCTCCCTTTGCCATGTAAAGGTTCGAAAGGACAGGAGCCAAGCACGACCCGATACAAATGCCTCCTCGCTGTGCGTAAATTTTCCCTTCGTACAGCACATACAGGGATCTCAGATACACCCACAGTAGTTCAAGGAAGCCGCTGACGCTCGTCCCACACTCGTTCTGAAACTTCGTAGGTCCATAGCTGTCAATACATTCTTCAACTGCTGATATCGCCCCGTCTTGAGGAATTGAATAGAACATGTCTTTCACGTCTACTGACATGCACGTCACAGGATGGTCTTTCCTCAGAAAGCTGATGACTTCTTCGGAGCCTTGCACCATATATGGGTCATCACAAGTCAACTTAGACAGTTGCCCCTGCAGGTATCTAGCCACATGACATTGCCACGTATTCCTGTCTTCCACAATCATCCTGAAGGGGTTTCCTTCTTTGTGCGTCTTAACGGAAAAGAATGGCCGCAGTGTGAGCTCCTTACTTCCTTTCACATTTCCCGAAAGCTTTTCCAACCCTATTCGGGCACAGGTTTTTGCTGCTTGCAGTCTCATTTTTTTCAAGCCTTTTTCATCCACTCCCGGTTCATCGAAATTCTTTCGAATGGCTTCAATGGCTTTTCTTTCGTGGTCTTCCCGTTTCATTACTACAAAACGGCCAGTCTTATCCGAAACGTGTAGCGTAACCTTTACATGGCAAAGGGAGACCGCAGCCTAAAACCGGAATTGGATAGCAGGGGTGTTGTAGCATGCTTTCGATACGTAGACGATTTTTTGCTTTGTTTTAGTACAGAAAGATCTGGTACGGTTGACGCGGATATGATGGTCGCGCTTTTCAAGGGCGAGTTCAATGGGCTTGACTTTACCTATGAAGTACCTGATAAAGGGATGATAAGGTTCCTCGATCTACAAATACAGGAGACCCCCATGCACACTTGCTGGTGGTATCATACCAAAAACGAAAAAAGCCTCATGAGATTCGATTCGAGCCAGTCCAAGCTTGTTAAAAGGAGCGTCGCCCACTCATGCATGTTGCAGAGCATTAAGAAGTCCTGCGATCACAAAATGACAGAAAGCATCGGCATGCAAATAACCAGGCTGAAAGCCAGTGGTTTCCCAGATAGTGTCATTTCGTCTGTGGCAGAAAAGCTGCTGAACAACATAACGAAGAAAACGCAGGTGCAGAGAGAAGAGAGCAACAGAGAGCGATGTGTTGTAATTCCGTATATACACAAAGTATCACATGGATTAAAGAAGGTAGCAACCAAACATAATGTGAAGGTGATATTTAGGGCGCCAAAAAAGTTGATAAGCCTCTGTAATGCAGTAAATGAGCATGATAAGCGTGGCAAGAGGAAGGAATGTGAAATTGCACATCAAAAAAGGTTCATACCTTGTCAGGATGAAATCATTTACAAGATCCCGATTTCGTGCGGAAAACAATACATCGGACAAACGGGAAGGTGTGTTAATAAGAGGCTCCTGGAACATCATAATGACTGTGGGAAAATCAGCCACCCTGGAAATCTTGCGCAACATTGCTTGCGATGCGTAAATGGCTGCAAACCATTATTTCATAGGACTGAAATTGTAGGTAAACAAAAGGAAACAATTGAAAGAGAAATAGTAGAAGCCTTCTTAATCGAATCAGCAGAAAAAGATACGTGCGTTAGTACATCTTCTGTGGCTCTCACAAAAGAGGAGCTAGATATGATAGCTCTGCAGATGCGGAGTTGTGGTCGAAATGATAACGTGCGTGATCACATGCATGAATGATGTGTCTGTGATTTGACAAGAATGCCTTTTGTATATATGTACGTGTTTTGTCGATAAAAATAAATAGTTGTAAGTTTGCGCTTCATTCGTGTGTCGTCTTCCATTTGTCTCTGTATATCAAGTAGCGCAGTATTCCACAGAATGATCAACCAACTGGCCCCCGTGTTTGCATTATCAGCAAGTAAACTTTCAAAATGTGAGGCCTTGCAACACCAAGAGCGTGCCTAGCTTTCAAATGTTCTTAGACGACAGTGCCGTTGGAAATATGGAATGGGAAATATAAGCCATTTATATTGTGCTGATTTAGCGTTGACCCAGCGGATATCCATAAAAAAGCGTCCTTCGCGCTTTTTGTGCCTCATATGCAAGTGCATTTGTTTATTTCATAATGAAGAAGAAAAGTGGATTTAGGTGACGTTACTTTGCTCACTGACACAGTTTTACCAATTAATTTTCAGGCAAGCCAACTCAGCCTAGTTTTGAGCATGTTCGATGTTTTCGTATTTCGCACACACATGATTAAAAAAATTTAACTTAAAGGAATTTAAATTTAACGTCAATTATGACAGCTTTCAATTTGGTCCGATATTATAGACTGCATTCCTGTACAATCCACATCTACCGGGAGTATAAAACGTCCTCCGCAGTTTCAGTGCGACAGTTTTCTATTGCTGCTTGCCCAGATTTAGGCACAAGCGGCTGCAGTCAACGCGTGGGAAAAGCGCGCTGTCAACAGCCACACACTATCTCGCAACAGCAGCAAAGCGCGCACGTGGGAGCATCACATCAAGCCGTAACTGCGAAGGCAGAAATCGTGGTGCATTCGGCTGCAGAGAACGCTGTCATGTGCTATTAGATATTGCCGCGGATATCACCCGAAACCGATCGTGTTCATAGTGATCCAATAATTTCTTGTTTATCAGAAGCCAAATTGCACAGGGTCATTTCATGCGTAACGTCCCAGGCTCCAAAAACGATGAATGTCTATTATTCTAATAAATTTGGCATATGTTGCCAATTGTGATAAAGGCGTTTTGTGAAAGTACATTTTGCGAGAAATTTTTTATGCTCGATTAATTACTATTTGAAGTCTCCGGTAACGGGCACAAATTGACATTAGAAAGAAATATTTATTTACATACAAAACAAGATGCAACTAGGGATACATTTTTGTGATTTTGTAATTGCGTTGTTCTTTTGTGACTTCATTATTAGAGCCAACAGGAATATTTGCATTTCCTTGGCTCACGAAAAATGCAAGAAATGTATAGTTGAAGAAACGTTTTCAGTTACGCTTCCCCTGAAGCAATGTTTATGTCTTTACTGGTTGGTGTACTGAATGATGAAAATAATTCAACCTTGTTCAACGAAGCGGGTTGTAAAACAATTTCTTCAAAACTCTGTTACTTTTTTTTTGATACTCAGGCCCGTATAGAGACAAAAGGCCGTCCAGGTAATTAAAGAACGAGATGCCTCATTACTGATATCAACGTCTTAGCTTTTTTTTCTAAATTTTGCGCGAGTAATTTTTCTTTGAACATCAATTACCAGTCACAAGGCGCGTCGCCGAACAGACTTCTCTGCAGATGACTGAGATGTTAGCGTCTATATTTATTGTTCGAAAATTCACAGTGGAGCCAGTTCCTGCAAGTGATGAGCAGAAAGATAAAGAAAACTGCTGAGAAGGCTACCTTTGCGCTGCTTAAACCAATTTATACAGCACGGTTAGTTTATTCCACATCACTTTACAGAAAGCAAAACATGCAGCCATGAAGAATCATGATTTGCCCGACATAAAAGAATATTTTTTTGATGATGCTTCGTTGAAATAAGAGAATAAAAAAATTCTTGATCCTCTGCTCTAAAGAAAGGAACCATAATTTATTGGCAAAATAATATTTCTTCTGTACTTAAAACGCGAAGTGCGTTGAAGGCTTCGTGCGACACACTAAAAGAGGCGGCAGCCGGATAAAGCTTGTATAGGTAATATCTTTAGGTAGCAAATGACAAGAATGTCTATTTACAGGACCTAAAAATATGACAAAGAAAATTATAATAACTTTGCTGCCACGTTCCAAAAAACATGTGAACGGCCTTTGAAATTGTAACTTGGTAACCGCAGGCATAGTTTATCAGTTCACCCATTTCAGGAATGCTGCGATTTGAAAATTTTTGCTGGAATCTTATTTTACTGCAGTCAATAAATTGAAGTCAAGGAATAGACATGAATACATAGATGGCCTCACTCTGTATGGTACTAAGTGTTAAAAATCTTAACATGAGTTTACGAGAAAACGGAAAGCTAAGAGACAAAAAGTGGAATAAAAAATCCTTTGAAGGCGAAATACCTATCCTGAGTCACCGTAAAGGTTTTGATGCGCAAACCTATTTCTACCTCAGTTTCAGAGAGAATTAGGCAAAAGTGGCGCTGTGCTCAGGGCGCTGAGCCCTCAACATTGGATGTAGCCAACTGACGGAAATATGTCGCTTACGATGCATTTTGATTCGTTTAAAGCAACACTGTTAGTTTAGTAAAAAGCAGTACTGCATACACGTAACCATGACAATAGGCGGTGACACGTACGCGCTCTACAATAAATTCCTAGGTCGGCAGCGCCTACCACTGTGCTTATTCATCGAATTTAAAAATATATATATATTTTCGTTCCCAAACAAATTTTACTCGCACAAACGTTTCAAAATTAAAACCTAAGACGGTTGTGCCGTGTGCATTGAGCCATCTGATGTGTTTTTACATCGAGGGCCATAACTCCCGGTACATGCCTGAATGAAGAAAAAGTCACTTTTGTGGAGTTTGAGGGATATCGTTATAGAAACCGGTTCGTTCAATCAACTGGAATATTTCTTAACATCGAGTCAAGCAACCAGTGAAAGAATAATTTTTTTGTGGCTGTAACGTGGAGGTTATTGTAAGACATCTCTTTGAACGCCACATTTCTTGCGTTATTAGTGACCCAAAATATTGTTAAAAATTCTTGAATTGTTCTAATAATGAAGCGGCATGACCGAAAAACGCAGGCTAAAATAATAAATAATAGCATACGTATTGCGTCATCATTCATACGAAAGGGGACTCTAAAGACCTTAAAAATTACAGGCCAATCAGCTTACTGTCTGTTACGTATAAGGTATTTACTAAGGTAATCTCTAATAGAATTAGGACAACCTTAGACTTCAATCAAGCAAAGGATCAAGCAGGTTTTCGGAAACGGTACTCTACTATCGATCATATCCATACCATCAATCAGGTGATAGAAAAATGCTCGGAATATAACCAGCCCTTATACATAGCATTCATTGATTACGAAAAAGCATTTGACTCAGTTGAAACCTCGGCGGTGATGCAGGCATTGCGAAATCAGGGGGTGGACGAGCCGTACGTGAAAGGGTTGGAAGATATATATAGTGGCTGCACAGCAACAACAGTTCTGCATAAAGAAAGTAACAAAATTCCCATAAAGAAAGCTGTTAGGCAAGGAGACACAATCTCCCCAGTACTATTCACAGCTTGCTTAGAAGAAGTACTCAGAGACTTGGAATGGGAGCAGTTAGGTATAAGGGTAGATGGAGAATACCTCAGTAATCTGCGATTTGCTGATGACATTGCCTTGCTAAGCAACTCGGGGATGAACTGCAAATTATGATTGGTGACCTAGACAGAAAAAGTAGAAATGTAGGCTTGAAAATCAAATGCAGAAGACTAAGGTAATGTTCAACAGCCTCGGAAAGGAACAGCAGTTTACATTAGGTAGCGAAGTACTGGAAGTAGTAGGCGAATATGTCTACTTAGGACAGGTAGTAACCGCAGATCCGGACCATGAAAAGGAAATAACAAGAAGAATAAGATTGGGATGGAGCGCATTTGGAAAGCACTAACAGATTATGACTAGCAGCTTACCGGTATCGCTAAAAAGGAAAGTATATAACAGTTGCATCTTACCTGTACTCACCTATGGGGCTGAAACGTAGAGGCTAACCAAGAGAGTTCTACTTAAGTTGAGGACAACTCAGAGGGCTATGGAACGAAAAATAGTAGGTGTAACATTAATAGATAGGAAGCGTGCAGAGTGGGTCAGAGAAATAACTCAGGTAACCGAAATTCTAGTGGAAATTAAGAAGAAGAAATGGGCATGGGCAGGACATGTAGTGCGAAGAGAGGATAACCGATGGTCGCTAAGGGTAACAAACTGGATTCCAAGGGAAGGTAAGCGTAGCAGGGGGCGGCAGAAATTTAGGTGGGCGGATGAGGTTAAGAAGTTCGCAGGGGTCAAGTGGATGCAGCTAGCACAGAACTGGGTTAAGTTGAGAAATATGGGAGAGGCCTTCGTCCTGCAGGTGGGTATAGTCAGGCTGATGATGATGATGATTGCATCATTTAAAGCTTTGTTCCTTAGGACAATGTTTGCTCCCACCCGGAAAATTCAAACAGTGCTTATGCAAGAAAAACCTAGTGAAAATAGTTCAACAAAAGGGCTGTCGCGCAATTGCCAAGAAGGCCTATTTATGGGGCCTCGGAAGTTTTGCATAGAATGTGCCCAAACTAACAGTACACGTCCATTAGACAGCTAAAGGTGTGACTCAGTTACGTTAGAAATATGCCTTACCAGCCGCTTGCTGGCGGTACCACATGACAGTCGGGAATGGGGAATTGATGCCATTAAGAGAGGGTCACGTCGTCTCCCTCTTACCATCGATATTCATTACAAAGTATCTGAGAAGGAGAGATAGACAGAAAATAGTCAATTGCGGCTAGCAGTAGATGCAAAGCGGGGTGAGCTCCCCTCTTCGCCCACACCTCAGCTTTGGAGCAGCAGTCTGTTCAATTGGCCTTTTTCACAAGGCCGCTATGCGCATGCGTGCCTCTCCCCTAGTTAAAGACACACCACCAACCCCAGTTCGCCTGCGCAGTTGTTTTTTCCTCAGCGATCGGCGCAGCCGGAGCGTATCTCGGAGACCAAGTGTAGAATATTCGTGACAGGCGTATGCGATAGATGGCGGTAGCTGTCAAGAACACACACCGTCATTTCGCTAGCGGCTTCATCATCCATGGAAGTTTTAAACCAGTAACAGATGAATTGTCAGCAACTTCCAGAGGGCGCCTCATTTTATGAAAAAGGGGGATTCGCTTCTGAATCGGTTTCGCACATGTCAAGCGTTCTCCCACCCCCTCCCTTCTTCCCCAGTACGCATCACAGCGTTTCCTCTCCTCCTTGCACCACGCAACGTGTTTTTGCACACCAGACCTCAAACACATACAGGCTCTCCGTGACGGAGCTGCGTTCCTTATCCTCCGCTCACCCGTCCGCACCAGTCGGAGGAGGAGGAAGAACATTTATTTCCGCCGAATATGGTGCAGCAGCCACCTACGTGTCCGCACGCAGGCGTCCGGGGAGGCAGTCTGTCACACCGCGGCCAGAGGACACCCGGCCTCGTCTAGGAGAAGAGGTCTTCAGCCTCGGCCGCCAGGCGGACGGCGAATCGCTGTGTTTTTTCGTCGGAGCTTCTTAGCGTGGTCTCCCATTCATCGCTAGTTTTAATCGCGTTGCGCCCTGGGGCACGAACGCATCTCCATATTATATGATCTAATGTTGCCACGTGGCCGCAAAATTTACAAATTTTGGTTTCTGCACCGTCCCTCTTCCGCCCTCTGGCACCCGTCCAACTCCTCCACAGGGGCGAAAAGAAATTTCGAGCTTGGAGTCTTCTCCAGTCGTACGATTCCTTTTTACTCAGGGATCTAACCGGTGGCGGATATATCCTCCGGTCTTTCTTCAAGTTGTCGGTTACATCCCTAAAGGTACCTATACATTCTTTGGTTTTAGATGTTGTAGAGGCGTCCGCAGCACCCCGAGGTAGCGAGGAGCGGGCGAGCATGTGGGCAGCCTCGTTGCCGGCGAGACCGGCGTGTGCTGGGGTCCAGATTATGGTCACGCTTTCGGCGAGAGACGACTTGTTCAGAAGTTTTGCAGCACGATTGCTGACTCTACTCTTGCTAAAATTTCTAACCGCCGCTTTGCTATCGCTGATGACGTGTTTCACGCCTGGTCGTGCAATGGCAATGGCTATTGCAATCTCCTCCGCCTCTACCGGCGGTAGATCTCGATTTCTTTCTATTCCTATGGCGATCCCAGTGTCCAATAGGGCGACCGAGGTTACGTCGCCTTCTTTCCCGATCGCTGCATCGGTGTAGGCGACCGATCCCGGCGGGAGTTTGTCCAATTTGTTAGCGAGGTGCTTAGCTCTGCTTTTCCTCCTCCCCTCGTCGTGTACGGGGTGCATGTTCTTCGGTATGGGCGAGACGTATAGATGCTTTCTGATTTCTCGATCTATGGCTATAGAAATTGTTTTCTTGGACGATGCGGGCACTAGTGCTGGAGCCCTAAAAGTTAGGCCAGATTACACACTTCTTTAAGACTGATCAGAGAGCCACGTTGTTTGCGTTTGGTTTGACTTATGTGTGACTAAACGCCGAGACTCGTCATTTCTCTGTTGTCGTCGGCGAAGTGCGGCAGATACTGCGCCTTTTCTTTTCTGTAAACCATTTTAAAAAGCCATTCATCATCGTCAGCCTGCCTATACCCACTGCAGGGCGAAGGCCTCTCCCATATTTCTCCACTTAACCCGGTTCTGTGCTACCTGCATCCAATTGACCCCTGCAAACTCTTTATCCTCATCCGCTCACCTTTCTGCCGGTCCCTGCTACGCTTTCCTTCCCTTGGAATCCAGCTTTTTACCCAAAGGGACGATCGGTTATCCTCTCTTCGTACTACATGTCCTGCCCATGCCAGTTGAGTCCTGCTTTAGTGTGTCTGTTTCTGTATTCTGTGAGGTGAGGCTATCTAGTAAGCGCCCAATAAATTGGGCACCACGGACACCTGGATCAGAAGCCAGGCGGAGTCATCTTCGTATATGCGCGAATCACCTGGTGAAGTAAGCTGTCGTGACTAAACGTGATACCATGTCACAATATGACGTCACGATGACATTAGTTCCGGTTTTTACGCATGAGCGGATGTGACGTCATGACTCACATGCTCATGTCCGTCATGATGACGTAATTGCTGCGAACACATGCAGCTGCAGACGCTTAAACCGAGCAACCTCTGGCTTAAAACAGCATAATGCAGACACAAAGTTTTACTTACCTTGCTTCTGGTTTAGTGCAGCGGCGATGTCATGCTAACTACACACACAGAACCTCGCTACTCGTAATAATGCAGCTGAGTTATAATCTTAGTTTACTTGTTCTACACCACCTAGCTCGAGCTATGGCAGCAGGTGTGATCGCTTTATCATGCATACCTTGCATATGGTCACAAGAGATGATGTTAACAGCGATATCAAATAACCGGAATTGACCTCATTATGACTTCACACTCTGTCATGACCTCTGACTTGACTGGGCCATTCACGCATAGCGCCAGTTTTGCGCATTTCGTTTCGTGCTTCCTCGAACGCCGCACCACACAGCACACGGAACCAGACGCCGTAAAGCAGAAAGCGCCGTCGTTTAAAATTAGTTTACAGAAAGAAAGGGCGCCATATCTGTCGCATTTCACCACCGCCGACGACGACAGAGAGAAATGACGAATCTCGAAGTATAATCACGGGTAACATGGTCGGACCAAACGCAACAAAGATGCGAGTTTTATCTGTCCTGATGTTTTCCTTCGTTATTTAGAAAGGTGCAGGGGTGCCGGGTAAACTAGAAAAGGCTCTTACGGGAACATTCTGGGAAACTGCTTTCAAATCATAGACAGGTGCGCAATGGCGCGCCAATTAACCTGACCTCTATTTTATTTCATTCGCCGAAGCGCAAACCGACCTGCGCTCCTCACTTGTGTTCTTATTTCTGGAGACGCATTATTATTGTTGTCTTGGGCTTCGTGCGCACGCTGCGTTTTCTCATCGCACTATGCTGCAGTAGCTAGGGCTGCAATGTGTGGCGTTCGTGTTGGTCAGGATTTCAACCCGTCCCTTGCTCTCATTGCGCGTTTTATGGGGGTGGGGATTTCTCACCCTGGACTGTCTGACGCGCCGAAAGTGTACTGCTGTGGACCGCTGTGCAGTTCAGTATGGTGAGTATCAGGCTATTTCTTTTCATCAATTCCCGAGGGATTAACAAATATGGCAAAATGGCGCAAACATATATCCAGGGTAAATTTCATCGTTAACGACAAGTCAGCATCGAATATTGTTTTCAGTCAGCCTTCCGTCGCTGGTGACAAATTTGTGAGGGGACCGCATTGGAAACCTTTTGACAGGTGCTGATTGTTGCCCGCGCTACCTGGAGCCGAGTGGGAAAACGCCTATCAAGGATCCTTCATCCCGAGCATCTGCGCATATTCGGAAGCCAAGCAAGCGCCAAGGGGTATCACGGCCGATTATGGACATTCGCAAAGTGGCAGACGACTTTGCAGCTCAAAATCCTAGCATCTCTACGCAGACCACGAAAGCTGATGTAAAGAGAGCGAGTGGGTATGTGTACCAAATTGGGAGGCTTCGGAAGCAAGTGGCTTACCACTGCCTATCCATCTATCCAGAAGATATTACAAGGCGGTGCGTTGGATTGCACGTTTTTTTAGCCAAAGGGTATGGCCACGCCCAGACGTCCCCACTACTAGCGTTGCAGTGTGCTAGCTCCGAGCACACTGAAACGCTATCTGGGACCCAGTGCAACGTCTTCAGCGATGAAGGCTGCGATGAAGGAATTGATTACGTGTGAATCTTCGCTGCTGAACAGCAAGCAAAAAATGACCGTGTGGATTATTGACGAAGGCAGAAACAAGGCAGAGTTCATCTGTTACAAACATTGATGAAGTGTTCAGCTTCCGAGACAAACTTAATCGGGAGCACACCTTGCGATATCAAAGGAAATTTTAGAATAATATTTTGTCTTTCATGGTTATCTCCACGTCGTACAGAATGCTCTGCGCGTACTATTGTACTAAGCACCAGAGAGGGAGAAACTTATCCCAAGTGCTAAAACATATTGGGAGTCGATTTCTCTAACGAGAGCTGACAGAAAGTTCCAATTCCATCAGTCGGAGTATTTGTCCAGAAGCTTTACGAGCTCCAGAAAATGACAGTCAAGCTGGCAGGGAACCTTACTCGGATACATTTTTACCCAACAAATTTTGACAAAATGAATTTGCTGCGTGCTGTGCAAATATATTCATCTCAGGCAATAGCAGCCATAGAACATCTTAAAGAAAATGCAAAAGGAGACCTTGCCCTCTACATATTCAGAAATGCTAGCTCCGCAATCTATTTCATTAAAACCTTCAAATAAAGCTTCAATATGCATGACAACACGTATGTTGGAAGCGGTAAAAAGAGACCAATGAATGGCGCAGGTGATCCTCAAATGCTGTGGCTAACAAGTGAATTTACCTGAATTTACCTCGTCAGGCAATCATGCCTTTTGTCTCTGCCACCCGCAGGAAGGAGTGATTTCCTGCAAATAATAAAAAATACTGAAAAGAACATACAAAAAGCATCGAAGATAATTTTAAAGAATTATAAAAGGTGCTTTCAACTGAGAGACGTTTCAAGCTGTGCTGCAGACGGAAACCTACAGCAAAAATGGTAGAATACATTCCGACAAAAATATGTCTGCTCTGCACTCACCAGGAAACCAAATTGCGACCACAATGAGGCTCTTCTCAGGAAACTAAGGCTAATGTGCGGAGGGTACGATGCGTCAGATGCAACAGCTGTAGCAAAGGCAGATGGAAACATTGTAAGACAGACGTTTCTTCTGGAACAAGGAGAGCTGAACTTGGAGGCTAACGAACTGCTTAAAGGGCAACTCCGGAGGTTTTTTCACATTCGAATATTCTAATAAAAGTTTTACTGTATATTCTCCTCCGTCCTGACGCATTCTACAAACCTTGGGCTCCGTACGATAATCCGTTCGCGTGCAACATGACTTACTTTAAAATATGCTGTTTTCACGGCTTAAGTTGAGACTATTTCAGCCGGCAACACTTTCTGACGTCACAAACAGTATACCGGCGTTACTGTCCACTTCCCGCATGATTATGAAATTGTGAGGCTTATATTGAACTACCTGAAACATTTTATGCAATGCTTCATGATTTCCATACGTTATTTTCACCATCCAATGCACGCACGAGTGTTTTTCTAATACTGAGTGTGACGTCACCATTTCGTCACCTGGGACGTCGTTCCTGGCCGTGAAAACAGTTTCGGTTTCGATTTGCTGTTTTTCTTTTTTAAAAATACTTCTAATTGGAATTTCGAAAAACGTTTTTTTTGTGTTGGAGTCAGGACGTGCCGAGGAATGTAATTCAATGAAAAACAGAAAATGATAGAAAACCCACCGGAGTTGACCTTTAAGCTCACGACAACGCAGAGAGCTATGGAAACGAAAATAGTAGTTTTAACGCTGAGAGAGCGGAAGGATGCAGAGTGGGTCAGAAAAATAACCAGTTGTGGAAACCACGAAGAAATGGGCATGTGCAGGGAATGTACCGCGAAGAGACGATAACCGATGTTCGCTAAGAGTAAAAAAGTGAATACCAAGGGAAGGAATGCGTAGCAGGGGCGCAAGAAAGTAGGTGGGCGGATGAAGTTAATGAGGTTCAAAGCGGTCTACTGGATGCAGCTAGCAGAGGATGGGGTTAGCTCAAGTAATATGGAAGAGGCCTTCGCCTTGTAATCGCGTATAGTCTGGCTGATAATGATGATGATATGAGGTCTGCTTCTTTGAACTCTGAACAATTTGTCAGAATCCTTGTCAGCTATGCCAAGAAAGTGACAGCCAGGGACGAGAAGCCAGCTCCTTACAAGCAGAAACCGTCCATGAAGATTTCCATACTTTGAACTCTCCAGCTACAGTCGTATACTTATGTGAACATGTTGTGAATGGGCAACACTGAAGTAAAGTATCTTCATTGTTTGCCTCTGTTCTCAATTATGCATAAGAGTTCACGCCCATTGCCTTGATGGAAAGTTGTTTATTGGCTTGCTTATGTTGTAAACTGATTACGTCTGTAATACCTGTGCGTCAGTCGCGAGACCACAATATGTCTGCTGTCTTTCAACTGCCTAGCATTCTTTGAACAAAGCTAAGGAAAAGAGCCCACTCCACGATAGACAACTGGAATTTCACCAGTGTGTAAAGTTTGGTTCCTTACTTTGAATTTGATTCATGCCATGAATTTTCATCGCTGCCTCTTTTTATTAAACGAATATTCAGCGGTTGACATTTCAAGACCTTCTTTTTTGTTTTTCGGGATGTCCACTCCTCAAAAGCGTGGTGTGCACCTATTCCTAGATATCACAATGCACTCTGTATAGACTGGTACATATGTTATAAGGCGAAAGCTTTTATTGCCTCATCGTTTCCAGCAAAATTGTCATGCTTTTGCGGCGGCTTTGGTCGTTCGAGACGGGATGACGTCATGGATGTCTCTACCAATAACAGACCACCATATGCGCGAAGGCGTACCTTATATGGCCATATGGTGAACAATGATCATTTACTAAATAACAACCAATAATTACTCACTAATTACCGAGTACTATAGATTTATTGCTAAGCAGTAAAACTGAATACTAATAAATGAAAATTATTAAAAATTACTCATTGCTTATAAATGATTAGTAAATAATGACCAATAACTGATAATTTACTAATTAAGTAATAATTACTAATTTGTGACAGCTGTATATATAATAATTTACTAAACAATGTCGCACACCCATTAAAATCAACCACACCACAGTAAACGTGATGTGGTTGATGTGGTTGACCACAGCGAAGATACAAAGAGCGCGATCCCGTCGCTGCCAAGCATAATTCACTGGATAAATGCCTTCGCAGAATGTGAAAGAGTAGTCGCTCGCTTTACTCGTAGCTACATTCATCGCTACATGCGCAACAGTCGCGTAGCAGAATGCAGCACTCAGGCTTTCGCCTTTCATCACTTTAGTCACCAAATTGTCCTAGAATTTGTTTTGTACCCAATTTAGGGGCAAAATGATTTCAGTATATCCGAAGCTTCTTTCGACCGTGCTACCGCACTGAGGAAAGCGCTCGCACGCGCGCGGAGTATTATCTGTATTCTATTCCTCATCCGTTATAGATGTTAGAGGCTGATAACAAGGTTTCCGTGTGAAACCATGAGAGGTGAAATGTCAGGCCCTGCCGGTTGCGATTGGTGCTGACGGAGCGGAAAGCGAGCGCGCGTTCCTGTTATGCGTGAACGGCGTTAACAGAAGCGCAGCAGGGGGGTGGTCACGACCATACTGAGGGGCGGCAAGAGATAGAAGCGGTCCCTATTGCTAACGCCCTAAGATTGGAAGCACCCTCTCAACCGACACGGGCCAAGGTACGCCGAAGCGCGCCGCATAAATATGCAGTATTGCGATGCGAGCGCCTAATTACGTAAACTTTCTTTAACACTGCGATTACCTAGATTTTGGCGCGCCCCGATTAGCGTCACTCGGAACGAGGTTTCAGACAGCAATACTGAACTGCAGCACCGGTTTATGTCACCGGGCATGGAGAAATAGGGGGCTATAGCGCAGCTCTCAGGCGGAATGTTTTTCGTCTCTAATGAGAAGCAGCCACCGCTACCAAGATTTGCCTTCGTCCTTAGGATCACCAGCGAAGCTAAATGATGAGTGATGCATCATGGCTGCGTGTGGTGGCTATCTTCTTTGACTGCGTACTCAATTCTCAATTACATATGTCACACTTCTCAGCCATTACTTTGCCTCCATTTTAATGCGGCAGCGTTAAGTTCTTCGTGTCGTATAGTAAAGTCGGTGTCGGCGTTGTGGCTGTAACGCGAAAATCAAAATAAAGTAAGGGAACAATAAACGTCTTGCAGAACTTTCAGGGAGTCAAACACGGTTCATGGTTATTCTGCGGGCAACCCCGGGCAGTGCAAACAGCCCGCTGTTGAGTCGCATGGATGCAGTGGTACTCCACGATGAAGAGTGCATTGATGATATACGCAGACAGTTGTGCTTGTCTGTGGTCGCAGTTAGTAACGAAATCCCTGCTACTTAGGATGCGCTGAAAACACGCTGGCGCGATATTCTTGTGTGAGCGGGGAAGGCGCGGCGTGTCCGAATTACGACCATGCTGAAGACGTTCTGC
Organism: Amblyomma maculatum; assembly: GCF_055883805.1. Classification (NCBI taxonomy): domain Eukaryota; kingdom Metazoa; phylum Arthropoda; class Arachnida; order Ixodida; family Ixodidae; genus Amblyomma; species Amblyomma maculatum. The sequence continues at coordinate 7,817,312 of NC_139351.1, forward strand.
GCCGTGTGCACATCCTACGTGGCGGTGAAACACTTAAGTTCGCGATGCGCGATTATCTCGAGACGCTGCGCGAGCGTTTTTACCGCATCCTCGAGGAAAGTTCGAGCGAATCACTTAACGCGGGTCCATACAACGTGCCGCTTGAGAATGCCGCGGACCTCGGACAAGCTCGAGCCGTTGGCCAGTGCAGTAACAGGCGAACTCGCGTGGAGAGCGTCACATTTGCAGACGGTACGACGTCTTCGGAACCCGCGGACACCCAAAACTTGATTAGCGAGCATTTGCGGCCCTTTTTTCGTCGCAAGGCCTTGACTAGGAGGAATATTTTGGAGAAGCTGTCAGCTCCTTCTGTGGGCTTCTTGCTCAACTTTCGGAAGACGCATTTTCGGCACTTAATGAGCCGGCAACTGCGGAGGAGCTTCGTTTTGCGTTAGGCGTCATGAACCAGTCGACCGCACCCGATTACGCGGGGAGTGCGTCAGGGGTGCCCGCTCTCGCCAGTACGCTTTATACTTTCGACCCTCTGCTGCATAGGATCACCGCGGACAGTCGTATTCGAGGTATCCCACCAGTAGGACAGGAGGCTGTCGTTGTATCGCATACGCGGACGACATATCACTCTTCGTGCGTGCCAATGACAGCTTCATTGTCTTTTTGAACATCTTTTCGGAATACGTAGCTTTATCTGGAGCGCAGCTCAACACGAAGAAAATTAAAGCACTCCCCCTCGGTCAGTTCAGGGTCCCTTTAGCTGCCGACGTACCGTTAGTGGACGCAGTGCGTGTACTTGGCTTGCTGTTTTAGTCTAGCGGGTTTTCTCCCCTTGCCTGGGACTTCGTTCTCTCGAGCAATGACGCCCTTTCTGACGAAGTGCGTTTCAACTTCCCGCTGAATACTTGTCAGTGTTGTAAAAACACGAGCATGCGCTTTCACCCTTTATGTGGCGCGTATCGCGACAATCCTGCGCCGTGTGACAAACAGACTAACGTCATTTATAGGGACGTTTGTTTGGGATGGCAGGACAGCGCTAGTCGCCCGTCACATGCTACACATTCCGAGGAGCAGGGGAGACCTTGGCCTGCTGTGCATTCCGACAGTGGCTCGAGCACTCGAGTTAAGGCTGGTGGAGACGCTATTGACTGACGAGTCTTACCCTGGTCGCTCGCTCATCCTGTACTGGATGAGCTCGGCGCGTCGTGTGCTTACACCCGAACAATATCTCGGTACACAGGCGGACAGACCTCTGCCTTTTTATCGCGAGCATGCCGAGACAAAGTCGACTCTTGAGGCGGACATGTCAAATGTTAATGTAGACGACCTACTAGCCATACGCATCAGAGATCTAGTTGCCGTTCGCAGGCTTTCAGCTGATGAGCAACGAGATACCGCTGTCCCCAAATGGCGAGCATGGACAGCTTGTCGGTTGCGAAATGAAGTGTGAGATTTGGAATGGCTTAGGCGCTGGGGCGTCCTTCCCAGGAGACGGCGTCTTGCCAGATGGCGTATTATTCCCGATGACCAGTGCGCCAACTGTGGTGCTCTCGAGAGCCTTGCGCATGTTGTTTTTGAATGTGTAGTTGCGAGAACAATGTGGCGGCTCGCATATAGGATTTTTAACATCCGCATGAGCCCCGGCACCGGCGCAACCATTTTGAACACCTTGTGTTCAGTGTGGTTCTTTTTTTGTTGTAGCGTCACAGGTTCCTCCCTGAGGCGCGCCGCACTCCCGCCCGTGCAATGTACGCAGCATTGCAGAGGCTGCGCCTCGTCGTCTGGAGAGGATGTTTAACGTCCGCATGAACCTCTGCGTTAGGCGCCAGCGCAACCCTTTTGAACACCTTGTGCTCACTGTGGTTCTGTTTGTGTTGTGGTGTCGCAGGTGCCTCGCTGAGGCGCGCCGCTCTCCCGCCCGCGCAATGTATCCAGCCTTGCAGAGGCTGCGCCTCGTCGTGTGGAAGTTTCGGTCTGGACAGTTAGAAAGGGACGCCGAGACGCGGTTTCTGCGGCGCTGGCACACGCGTTTCTATGTTGTACGGGGGAGCAGATTCAGATTCGTGTCGTGCTTTGTTAGAACCCCCCCCCTCACATCTATTGTTTACCCCCCCTCTGGGGAATCATGTTTTTCAGTTTACTATGTATATGTACCATAGTGTTTTGTACAGTGCTTTGGTCTGTGAGTAATGTGCGTTTTTGTATTTATGAGCCATATCAATTCTCTTTCCATCTAGCCCGCGTCTTGAAGTTTTTGCACTCTGCGGCCCTGATTCTGAACTCAAACCAGTGCCACTTTGGTGGGCGACAAGCGCTTCTCATAGGACACCTTGACAATGGTGGTGGTGTTACGCCCTAGAAAACCGCAGCTATGGAGTCCCCTAACCCTCGCAGACAGTGAAGGAGCTCCGCAGTTTTCTAGGATTGCGTTCGTATTTTAGACGCTTTACACGTCGTTTTGCTGACGTTACCTACCCGCTGACGTGTCTTCTAACCAAAAACGCCGCGTTTGACTGGACATCTGGGTGCTATGCATCATTCCGTCAGCTAAAGCTTTTTAATTTCTAAACCCATTCTCCGTTACTTCCATCCTGCTGTGTCAACAGAAGTTCACACGGACGCAAGGGGAATCGGAATCGGTGCAATCTTTGTCCGGAGCCACGACGAGCGAGCGTTTGTCATTGCGTACGCACGTCATACTCTAAGCAAGCCAGAGCGAAATTAGAGTCACTGAACAGGAATGCCTGGCTGCCGTTTTCGCTGTACAGCGTTTCCGTTCATATTTGTACCGACGGTCGTTCAGTATCATAACCGACCAACATTCTCTCTGTTGGCTGCAGAGCCTTCGAGACCATGTGGTCGCCTCGCACGCTGAGCCGTCCGGATACAGAAATATGACTTCGCCATCATATACAAAAGCGGCAGGCGTCATGCAGACGTAGATTGTCTTTCTAGGATGCCAGTGGACACGACCGATTCCGACGCCGATAATTTCGAAGATTATATATCAGCCCTCGAGCCGGCGTTCCCCGACCCGAAAGTTTTTCTTTCTTTATTCAATACTGCGAATCTTGTACAGGTTCAATCAGGGTGGTAACATGGCAACAAAACAATAATAGCAAAGGGGTTAAACATCAAAGTGTGGAGAAAGACAATAATGAATCATTCCAGCCGGTTACTGTGCGAGGAAAAAATGCAAACTTGAATAAATCAGTTCGTGCGAAATACGGCGTCAGCGAGTTAGAATGATGGTGGCGCGAATGCCTCGATGATAAAAGCGACAAATATGGTGAAGGGTTAATAGATAGGTCTCCAAAGCGCAGAAAGAAATTGCAAGCGTAATTTTTTTCTTCGTTGTTCAAGACATTTAATACCATTAACCTGCATTAATTCAGAGGGTGAGTCATACGAAGAAAATTTTGAGTAAATAAATCTCACAGCTTTTCTTTGTAACTTTTCTAAACGGATGATATTGTGTTTAGTAAACGGGTCCGAAACAACGAATGCATATTTAAGTTTCGGTCTAACTAGTGAATTGTAGGCAACTAGTTTTACGCTCGAGGGAGAATTTTTAAGCTTATGTCTTAAAAAGTATAGTTTACGCAAAGCGGAAGAGCAGATGTTATCTATATGTAAATTCCATGACAAAGTATTAGTGAGCGTGACACCCAGACACTTGTACTTGGCCTCTTCTAACAAAGGTGAAGAACCTAGCCTGGGGATAAAAGAGAGCAGAGCTTTTCGGCGAGCGAAGCGAAGAACAATGGTCTTATCAGTGTTAACTTTCATGTCCCACGTTTCAAACCATTCATTAATCTTAGCCAGAGAGGAGTTAAGATGGATTTGGTCATTAATCGAAGTTATTTCTTGAAAAAGCACACAATCTCTGCAAACAGCCTGATATGCACGTTGTGATCAAGGTCAGTTGTATGATCATTAATATATAATATAAACAATAATAGCCCCAGCACGCTTCCTTGGGGCACCCAAGAGCCGACCGGAAGGCAACCTGATTGTTCCTTATTAACTTCTACAAATTGGTACCGATTGGTAAATAGTTTTTTATCCATATGATCAAAATATCAGGTAGGCCAATGCTTCGGAGTTTTAATATTAGTTTGTCATGTGAGACTCTATCGAAAGCTTTGCTGAAATCTAGAAATATTGCATCAATCTGACCATTCGTATCAAGACATCAAGCTAGTGAGTGTACTACTGTTACTAGTTGCGTTATTGTTGAGTACCTTCTTCTAAACGCGCGTTGGAATTAAATCTAAACAGCCAAGGGACAAGGGTCTGCAGCTCCTCTTTTAAGGCGCCCAGGTAAGCTGAGCTACAAGCCGTTTTTGTGTGCGTGATGGCCTCCTGTGGAAAAATAGTTACTCCCTTGTCGGCCAGCACTACCTACTCGTGGTTCCCAAGACGCTTTGCACCGACATATTTCGTGTCATGGACGATGATTCGAGTTGTAAGCATCTAGGTTCGGTTCCAACACTTCACCTTGCTCAAGAAATAATTTACGAGTCCAGAATGCTCGCGACGATCGAAGAATACGTTGCGAGCTGCAAGGAATGTCAACGCCACGAAAGTCGGACCGCAGCTCCATCTGGCTTGCTTCACCCTGTAAAGATCCCGACAACCCGTTCGCTAAAGTAGGCATTGACCTCGGACTACCTTTCCGAAGTCTTTGGATAGAAATCGCTGGATTGTAGTCTGCGTGGACTACCTCAACCGTTATGGTAAAATCGCCGCTATTCCATTTGCTACGGTTCATCAAGTGTTTTTCCTGCTGAAATCAGTGATCTTACGACACGGGCTGCCACGAGTTGTCATCGCAGATCGAGGGCGTCCATTCACCGCTGATGTTGAAGAGCTCAGGCATTTGTGTGCCGTAACTTCGCGACACAACGCCATACCGTCCTCAAACAATATACTTGACTGAGCGTATAAGGGAACGCTTACCAACATGCTAGTCATTTGTGTGGATGGGGGGCACAAGAACTGGGACATCATACTACCCTTCTTTACATACGCGCTTAATACGCATGAGACAACTGGGTAAAGCTCATTCTTGTTGTATGCAAGGTCACCCCGTTGCTCCCTGGATACCATCCTGCCCTTCGCAAGCTGTGAAGATCCCTGCCTGGCTGAAACCCTCTGCCTCATCAAAGAAGCCCGAAGAATCGCCCACGTACGGTCTGGTGCTTCACAGGAACGCTACAAAACATAATATGATGTCAGAAACCGGCGTGTCACATGCTTTGCAGGTGATTTCGTCTGGATGTGGCGTCCAATTCGGCGCCACGACCTACATCAAAAACCTTTGGCCCACTATGACCGGCCTTATGTGATAGTCAAACGGATAAGTGATTTAACCTATGAAATAGCCCACCTGACCGCATCGGGTTGTCGGACTGCGAAAACAGAACAGTGCCACGTCGCCTTTTAAAGCCGTATCAGCCTCGCACGACTTATGAACACGCCCAGAGGGCATCGGCTGAGTAGGGGCGGGGGAATTGTAACGCTATACTGACGAAGATGAGGTGTTGTGTGGCGGACGAGAAGAAAGAAGAGAAGGGAGGGAAGAAACGGCGGTGTTTCGGAGCTAGTAGGTCTGCCCTTGTTCCGCTCCCATCTGCATTGTAAACACCCCTCTACTATTTCATCGAAACAATATTATTCCGTTAGTTTTGTTGAGGAAGAACTATTACATATAGTTTGAGTGGTTTATTTTCAAGAAAAACATTGGAGCACGGTCAGGCTTCGCCTTTAATATTTCAGCGCGATAGAGCTATTGAGCCCCGTTTGCATCGCCTTCTCATGCTGTTCGCCGAGCAGGAGCAGACGTTGATGCGCCATCAGCACTCGCAGAAAACCAAAACTGGTACGAGCACCTTGCACTGGCAGAGGGCACAGCCGGCACCGCGTTCATCACACGCACGTTCCAGAGTGTTCCAAAAGCAGGTTCGTCTAATTCGCTTTCTTATATACGACGAATCGATGAACGACTGCGGCTCGCCCCCTTCGCCGCATCAAATACTCTATTCTTTATTGCCGGGTGGCGGCTCGTGCCATCTGTTGCGGCAGTGTCGGAAGAACGAAGAAATTTTCTAGTGAGAGCCGCATCGCAGGTAAACAAAGCGGAAATGTCTTTGCTACTCGCTTAAGAATTACTTCCGTAATTAGTTTCTTTTAATGGCGTACCTAAACATTTGCCGACAGTCATAAGACAGTGCGTACGTCCACCTTTATTCGAATAGAAGCAATGCAGTTCTTGCGGAGAGAAGAACCATGAGTAGATGGTGCCGACACTGGGAGACGGTTTCGACAATAACGAGAAATATGTGCAGCCAGTCCGCAAGTATAACAAATTGGGCGGTTATGTGTCGTGCGCCAGGGATTGCGCGGTCTTGGGGCCGGTCGAATAAACTGCGCAGGTTCTCGAGCAGGGCCAGGAGGAGGCTGAATGTAGGCAGGTTGCGGCGGAGCATACGTAGGTGGTGGTCGGCCAGCAACAGCCGCATATGTCAACGGGGCTGCGACAGGCATAGATTGAGGGGCTGGATGAAGAGATTCAGCTACTTGTACCTTAATAATCTGGCGCAAACTGGGAGCTAGGTGTGAGGAAGGCTCTTCATGGCAGGACATAAGGGAGAGCTGTCGAGCAACTTCTTCCCGAATGAAGCTCTTGATTTGTGGCAGCAGCGCAGGATGTTCAGCTGCATCTGTCAGGCCAGCAAGCGACTCAAAGTGCATATTGTTGGCGCGAGTTATGGCCCTTTGTTTGCGCAGTTTATCATAACTTTGACACAGTGTGACCACTTCTGCGACGGTGCGGATATCTCGAGCAGTGAGCATCTGGAAGGCGGCGTCATCAATGCCTTGCAGAATGTACTTAATCTTGTCGGCCTCTGACACCTGTGCGTTCACGCGCTTGCACAAGTCGACGACGTCCTCGATATAACTTGTGAAATTCTCACCAACCTGCTCAGACCGCGCACGCAAGCGCTGTTCAGCGCGGAGTTTCCTCACAGCTGGACGGCCGAAAACTTCAGCGAAGCTAACTTTGAAGACGGACCATAAAGGAATGTCCTCTTCATGGTTGCAAAACCATAGATTTGCTATGCCGGCAAGATAGAATATCACGTTGCCTAACTTCGTTTCCGCGTCCCATTTGTTATAAGCGCTCACTCGCTCATAGGAAGTGAGCCAGTCCTCGACGTCATGGTCGTCAGTGCCGCTGAAGATGGCGGGGTGTCGCTGGCGGAGTGAGCCGGAGCAGATAATGGCCGAGCCAACTTGTACGACTTGGTGGTTAACGTCGTCAGGCATCGCAGGAGGTGGTAATGTGCGGCTGCGGAGTTCCAGGGCGAGAGGATAGACCTTAACCGGCAGCTCCACCAAATGTAAGATGGGGGTTTATTGATCAGATCAGCAGGACTCGATCAGCAGGACTGGGCAGATCAGCGGCGAGCACAGCAACAGCGTACACCGTCAGGTCCAACACGCGCAACGATCACGATGCCACTGCCTAGAATGTTCCTCGTGTACTTCTTCCTCTTCACAAACTATACTTATCACAGAAACAAAGGAACGAAGGAGAACATAACAAACTTACGGAAAAGTTTGTTGGGCAAAGTTTGTAAACGTGTTCTCATATTAGCAGTAGAGAGGCGCTCGGGGAGTTGATGCTCAGTGTTCAAGCCTCAGCTAACAGCTCCGCAGAGGCGGCCAGGATGCCACGAAGTGCTGATTGCTGCGAGCACGGGCCGCGCGTTTCGTGCGGAACGCGCGTCTGTGCAATCAAAACCACTGTCAAACACGCACATACACTCACTTCGCGGAATGCGCACAGTTCACCGTTCGCGCGCCGCAGCGACGAAGCCGATGCGATTATCAGCCGGGAGCGAGAAGTGGTGGCCATAGGTCGACGCCGACTCAGACACGTCGAAGCCACCGCCAGACAGGCGGGGATAAGGAGGAGGACGGTACGGCCGCTGCGGCCGTTGAGCCTGAGAGGCAACGGAATCGGCGTCCGAGATGTCCATCTCAGTTCCGTCTGGCGCCTTCTGCACCTTCTTATGCGGCGCTGATGCGCTCGAAGACGACGCACAGCATCTCGGTGCCGGAAAGGTGACGCTTGCCTTCGTCCCCCAAATGCGTTTTCTTAGAGCGGTCCGCATTCAGGCGTTGTGGCCTCGCGGAGCCAGAGCGTCTTGCCACCGTAAAACCAGACAGGGTGATCTACTTACTTGTGAGGACGAGGGCGGAAGCCGCCGAGTGTAGGAGGCGCGGGGCGTTCCGCAGAGCCTCCAGATTTGCCGACTTTACATGTGAAGCAGGCGTCGTCAGCAGGTTGTCACCATGCGGGTGCTGCCCTGCCACGGGCTCCGACTCCAAGGCTTCGCGTTCGGAGCAGGGTACGTCTGAGGAAACCTCGTAGCCGCTCTGAGAGGTTGTCACCTCCGTCACAGGATCCCTATTGGGGGAGGGCTCCGTGGATGCCCAGTCGGAGAGGGCCTCAAACGTGGTCGTCAAGGCCTCGTCGTCGTCACTCTCTGCGTCCTTGCTATGCTCCTGGGAGCCGCCGGACAGCTCCAAGTTCTGTCTCCTCAGGTTGCACGCTAGGGTCTCAGGACGACTTGGCCGCCGCTGCATAAGAGCGCGGCAGAGCACAATCCATCGTTGAGTGTTCGCCGCCACAGCGCTTGCATACAGAGCGGCAACCGTCACTATCGTGACCATAAGCACTGCAACGACTGCAGCGCACCGCCGAACAAACAGCGCCAAAGTGGCCCTCAACGCCGCACTTGGAACCCACGCGTTTCATCCCTCGATACTCCAGCATGGCGAGGTTCCCAGTCACCATCAGGAAGTTGGGGGGTGACCGCGTCATTTCCAACTTGACCAGCCGTGTCCCGTTCCGGACGTGACTCCTAGGCTGGCCGCTACTTCTGAGACGGATCGGACCTTTCCGTACGGGGAAAGCGCCGCATTGAGAGCCTCGTCGCTGACGCACGGGGGAAGGCGGTAAACCGTCACATAAACCACTGGAGCTCACATCTGCTCTAGCGGCCCTTCTTTTCCGGCGAGACGCAGGACACCTCTGGCCACCATATTGGTGGCTTGCGCTATGGAGGGCACGACGGCCAGGAAATGAAGACCTCCGAGGTGCTGCAAATACTGCAGCCCCCCTACTCCGACAACCTCCTCGACGGTGTCGATGAGGCTGTCCGCCGGAACAGGTTCCGGCACCGCGAAAGTGGAGCATTATGCCTTGTAAGGGCGCAGTGCCGGGGTAGGCCGTTTTATGACTCGATCTAGGGTCCGGGCAGCCGCGACAGGAACGCGGCGCCGGACAGCAGGTGGCAAGCGTCAGTCAAAGAGCAATTGCTTTTTTAACCTCGTGCTTCGTCACATGCTCGCGGTACCCCCATTGCGCTCCTGGAAAAATTTCCCAATTATAACGATATCGTCAGACAGCAAAGGCAAATGTGCCATTTTAAGCCGCGCAGAACTGTATTCATGAAACGTTTAAATATGGTAGGGGCATTGCGCAGTCCGATTGGCATAACATTAAACTCAAAAAGACCACCTGGCGTGAAAAAGGCTATCTTTTTCTTATTCGCAGGGTTCACTGAACTTTGCCAGTAGCCAGATCTAAGATCGAGACAAGAAAAACAGGACGCACCAGAGAAGCTGTCAAGGGCGTGATTTATGCGAGGAAGAGGATAGATGTCCTTTTTCGTAACAGAATTGAGACGTCGATAATCCACACAAAATCTCCTCGACCCGTCTTGCACATGAGAATGAAAGAGCTGGCCAAGGGTTCGATGACTCCTGTATCACCTTCTTCGTAGAATGTCCTCCACTTGCTCGTGAACGACTTTGCTTTCAGATGAAGACGCGGTATGGTTTTTGACGGATGGGACGAGCCAAACCACTGTCAAAGGTATGGTGGGTCCGAGACACAGGACTAGATGTTGGTCCATTCTTTAGAAAATTCAAAACATAGGCGTGCAGGGCAGTGGACTATCCCCAAGAGTACGGCTTTGAGACAAGCTCAGATCGACACTGATGATGCTTAAGAGTGAAGATTCATCAGCGACCGAAGGTACGGGGGCAGTCGTAGCATCTGTGACCAAAGAAACGACGTGGAACGCATCGAGTTCACATGAGGCAAGCTTCAACCCAGTTTCTAAAACTGCAGGTTGGGATGATGTGTTCAGTGTCCACAACGAGGCACTACTGTGGTGCACGGATATAATACGGTGAGAAATAACATTTTTCTTGAGACATGCTGAGTGAATGTGATCTGATCAGTAAGTGGAGCAGAAACTGGGGTGAATGTGGCAGGCAAGGATGGAACTACTTACTTCGGTAATACTAAAAACAGTTCCTTGGTTACGGCAGATTTCAACAAGACTTGGCAGAAGAGCATCGTCACGATACACAGCTTCATTTCGGTAGTCCATGGTAGCGCCGCAATACTTCAGAAAGTTCATTACTAATACGATTGCATGCGTAGAGTAGTATAGCACGAAGAATTCGGCTTGAAACATTGCACCACCCACAGACACTTGAGCATTGCACACACCCAGAGGCCGCAACGCCTGTCCACTAACACTACAAAACGTTGATACACGATCGTATTCGAACATTACTTTGTGTTCCAACAAGCGACGAAACTCATTACTCATCACAGACACAGTAGCACCCGTATACACCAAAGCTAATGTACACACACCATCAATGTACGCTCGAATTTTGTTTTTGAGTATTATAGTTGAAAGAGGGATATTGGGGCACAGCGAACTTCCAGCGGCCTCGCAACCATTGTTCGCGCTGGTCAGTTTTCCTGACAAGGAAATACGGAATGTCGCAATGGTGATGGAGAACGGCGCACATGAAAGCACGTGGAGGGCTAACACTTCGATCTGATGCAGGGGAATGGTCGCGTATATACTCGTTGGGGACCTTTGATAATACCTACGCCTAGAATTTGTTTGCCGTACATCTGGTTCATGCTACCGATTGTTGGATACTGTTGTAGGCGCCGGGCGGTTATAGCGTAGTGGCATCCTACAGCGGCAGTGCCTGGCGATATGACTTTCGATGCCAAAGCCGTAGCAGATCGATGTTGGGGGTACAAAATGCTGCGCTTGATAAGGGCCAGGACCAATAGAATGCGTCGTTATAGTGGCTGAACGCTCGTACTGCTCAGCAGTCCTAGTATGTCGGATTGAACGTCGGGAATTACGTGAGACAAAATCACACCTTTGCGTATCGAGCATCGACCAAGTCGGGTTGGCGAAATACAAAGGCGGATAGTCAATTGAAGATGCAGCTTGTGGAGATTTCAATAAAGCCAGGACAGGAATCGCTTGTGGTGGTGAAGAAGCCGGCCCTATAGGGACCCTGTGGCGAGAACTCTGAGCAGATTCATGATGAGGAAGTGGGTTATGGCTTAGTTCTCGTACTTTTTGTCGTATAGTCGACGAAAGGTCCTGTAGGGCGGGATCATCAAGGCTGGCCACGATAGGCACGGCACGTTGGTCAGCCGGCCATATTTTGGAGCAATACGACATGTTTTAGGGCTTGAAACGGACGGATGATTCTAATGACGTAAGAGACAGTATCAAGGTTGCTCAAGAGCACAGATTGTTGGGCGAGTTGGTGAATTGCAGACACGTTCTAGCGCATATGACCAAGGACGAGAGAGATGTAGACAACACGAGCGCTAACTTTCAACTGATAATTTATTGACACAATTGCACATAAATACAACATGCATCATGACGTCACCCGACATAAACGCAGACATCACGTGGCCCCGGACAAAAAATTTAGCTCTTTGGCCGTCAAAGAAACAGATGGTGTGCTGACGCAGGATGCACCCGCTTTTTTAATACGATCGGCCTCGATTACTTCCCTGACATCTTTACACACATGTTTGGCTATCTCGCACGCGTTAAAAAAGGGTTTGCACGCTTTTTTATTCTTTTCAGCACAATCGTGACAATTCACAGAGAGATTGCCATCCCTGTAGTTGCCCACATTCCTCCTGTGCTCCAATAATCTCTCATTGACACATCGGCCAGTTTGGCCGATGTACCTTGAGCCACATGACAGGGGAATCTCATACACCACCCCGGACGAACAAGCTACAAAGGGGCGTCGATGTCTAATTGTGCACTGCTGTTTTGGCCTTGAAAAATGGTTGGTCATTTTCACAAGTCTTCCTAGCTTCTCGGGAGCCGATAGCACCACTGTGACATCGCTGCGTTTCGCTATCTTTTTTAGGCGATGCGAGGTGTTATGCAAATGGGGAATTACCACTGTTCTTTTTTTCATTTCCTTCGGTTAGTCTTTGTTTTTCCTAGCATACCTTCAGAAACAGATACAATGAGGCTGGTAGGTTATCCCGACGCGTTACTTGCCTTTGAAAGCCATAGGACATTGAACGGCAACAGGATTTTTACAGGGCATTATTTAAGCACTGCTTGGCTATTTCTCTCTTGACAAGTTTAGAATGTGATGAGTGAAACGGTAGTAGGGGTTTGTTGGCCCTTGGATGATACTCCCAACAAACGCGTTTCTCAGTGAGGGTTAGCTTAAAATCTAAAAACTGTAGGACACCATCCTTTGGAATTTCATGCGTCATTTCCAAAGGATTAAAACACTCGCGAAAAAGGGCTAAAAGCTGGCTTACAGTAGTCGAAACATCCTCGCAGTTTTGTAAAACAATTAAAAAAGCATCAACATATCTAAAAACAGACACATTTTCAAAAATTCCGAGTCGGTCAGACACGATTCTGTCACAATGGGCTAAAACAACATCACTAAGAACGGGAGCTATACATGAGCCGATACAGACCCTTTGCTTTTGTATGAAGACCTGGTTATTCCATTCTATGTAGGTTGCCTTTAGATAAAACGAAAGCAATTCGAGAAAACTTTCCACGGATACACCTGCTGAATTTTAAAAAGCTACTGGTCCAAAGCAATCAATGCACTCTTCCACACAACTGAGGAGTTTAACTTGTGGCAAGGAGTAATATAAATCCTTTATGTCAAAAGAGCAGGCCAAAAGACCTTTGTTATGGTTCTTCTCTAAGAAATCTATAACTTTTCCGGAACATTGAATCTGAAAGGGGCCGTCAATATTTAAAAGATTTCATTTTCCTTGCAGGAAGAGTACGAATGCTTTCTGCCACGTGCCATTTTCCGATACTATCACCCTGAGGGGACATTCCACTTTGTGGGTTTTAGCGGTGAACATACCTTGCAAAAACGTGGCGTTGCTGTTTTCTATGGTTTTAGCCAATCTATACAGGTTGAGTTTGTTACAGAGAACTTTGCCAGCCGACTGTAATTTTTTCGCTGATACCAATTGATTCCCATGTAGGACGGATGACAACGCGTCAAGGGCCTTCTTTCCAAACTGATCCTTGTTATCACCACGAACCCGCCTTTGTCCGAGGGAAGAAGGGAAAGATCATTTTTTCTCAGATCCGCAGCCAAACAACCCAGCGAAAAGCATGGCCTTACTCTTCTACCGTGATTCAGCACATCAACCCCTTCTGAAATGCACCTTTCAGCTTCACTGGCTTCAGCATATCGCGAAACACGTCGAACAAAGGGCAGTTGCTCAGGGGCACTCAACTTTGGCTCGATGGTGAACTTGGGTCCCAGGCTGAGGATGCTATCCATGCTCTCTGGTAGACGAGCTTGTCCTATGGTCTTTACTTCGCACATTTGACAGGGGGCCTTTTGGGATGGCCGGCACGAAGCTTCCTCAGCTGTTGCTGCCACACACTTTCAGTGAAGCGGTCCACTATGGTGAAGAAGTAGCGTAGCGATTGATTTCCACCGGATGGCTAAGTCGGATCCTGAAGGCGCGTGTAGAGAAGATCTCTGTAAAGGCACGCTTGGCGTCGCCACTCTGATCTCAGTATCCTGCACAACCTTGCACCATGAATAAAACCACCAAAGGCCATTTTGATGTCGTCCGGCAGAGGCTTGTTCCGGATGCAAAAGGACAAGGTACGACCACCGCATTGCGCGTTCACAATCAGAGAAGCAATGACGCAAGGTTGAAGATACGAACATGAAAAAAAGAGGGCCCGATGTAGTAGAAATGAAGTTCAAGAGCACAGATTGTTGGGCGAGTTGGTGCATTGCAGAAACGTTCTAGCGCATATGAACAAGGACGAGAGAGATGTAGACAACACGAGCGCTAACTTTCAACTGATGATTTCAACTTATGATGCAGGTTGCATTTAATGTGCAATTCTGTCAATAAATCATCAGTTGAAAGTTAGGGCTCGTTGTCTACATCTCTCTCGTCCTTGTTCATATGCGCTAGAACGAGTCTGCAATGCACCAACTCGCCCAACAATCTGTGCTCTTGAACTTCATTTCTATTACATCGGGCCCTCTTTTTTCGTGTTCGTATCTTCAACCTTGCGTCATTGCTTCTCTGATTGTGAACGCGGAATGCCGTGGTCGTACCTTGCCCTTTTGCATCTTGAACAAGCCTCTGCCGGAGGACATCAAAATGGCCTTTGGTGGTTTTATGCCATCAGTGGGTCATGGTGCAAGGGTGTGCATGATACTGAGATCAGAGTGGCGACGCCAAGCGCGCCTTTACAGAGATCTTCTCTACACGCGCCTTCAGGATCCGACAAAGCCATCCGGTGGAAGTCAATCGCTACGCTCCTTCTTCACCATAGTGGACCGCTTCACTGAAAGTGTGTGGCAGCAACAGCTGAGGAAGCTTCGTGCCGGCCATCCCAAAAGGCCCCCTGTCAAATGTGCGAAGTAAAAACCGTAGGACAAGCTCGTCTACCAGAGAACATGGATAGCATCCTCCGCCTGGGACCCAAGTTCACCATCGAGCCAAAGTTGAGTGCCTCTGAGCAATTGTCCTTTGTTCGACGTGTTTCGCGATATGCTGAAGCCAGTGAAGCTGAAAGGTCCATTTCAGAAGGGGTTGATGTGCTGAATCGCGGTAGAAGAGTAAGGCCATGCTTTTCGCTGAGTCGTTTGGCTCCGGATCTGAGAAAAAAATGATCTTTCCCTTCTTGAAATGAACTCCCCCAACAATCTGTGCTCTTGAGTCAGTTGCGTGCTCCAAGAGGATCGGAACTGATGGGTAGTCCAGCAAGACGGTGACTACGGCGAAGCTCCAGCTGTTCTTGTAGAGCCGTTGGCAGTGGAAAAGGGGTTGAACTAGCACCTTCCACCAAGTTGCTGTGATGAAATAGTATAGGGGTGTTTATTTACAATAGAGATGGGAGCGGAACAAGGTGAGGCCTACTAGCTCCGAAACACCACCGCTTAATCCTTCCCTTCTCTTTCTTCTCTTCTGCCACACAACACCTCGTATTCATCACTAGTGTTACATTCCCCCCCCCCCCCCCCTACTCAATATTTACCTTACAGTACAGCTAAACATGCATAGCGATTTCATAACACCGATATCTACAGAGACTGGGCTTGTACAAGAAGTTCTGACATCTGTTTTCACACCAAAGCAGAGAGCAATAACTGCGAAAAGCTATTTTTGCAGATTGAAAGGCCACATTTTCATGAAAAAGTTGCATCGATGTGGCTCATAATATATTGCTGTGCTAAATTGCCTATCAGTGGTCTGTGCGCGCAGACCAGCGCATTAGGCCGCCATCCTGTTTATCTCACGAAACACTATATCAGACATTCAGTGCAATGCAACTTAGGCCATGTTTTTGGTTGTCATTCTAACAACGGCTCTTTGTTAATTTACCCATTTCCAGGTTCAGATACACCTCCAAGAAGTCGGATGGCTCTGCTCTACAACCCTAAATTGCACAACGAGAGTCTCCTTGCTCGTAAGTGAAGCGTTTAAGTACTAAGTGCTGAATATTTGGCGCGCACTTGATCTCCCTAATGTAATAGCGGGTGATGACGGCTGCAGCACCGAGGAGACATCTGCATTAGAATTGGATATAGGGTTTAATTTACCAGTAGGCAATGTCATCCTGGTTATTGAAGAGCTTTTGCAAAATTGATGCTGTGCACAATTTCCAAATTGAAGTTTATAAACCTAACGGGTCACTATTCTGGAAAAGTTATGTGTGTTACTTTTTTAACATTTGTCCTAGCCATTCATAAAACGCGGGTGACTGAATTGTAACAGCTATTTTAGTTCAGCCAGTGTGGCTAGCACAGATCTTCCCTAGTTTCATTAACGGCCAATTATGGTTACTAGATATATAGACATTTGCATGCTAATCTAAGATATTTCTGGATCATCGCGCTTTATTGCATGTCGTAGAGTGCAACGTTGTGCAGGAAGTAATATCGAAATACTCTTTTAGCGGGACATACCCATCCCCTTTCTCTTACACCATATTTTGCTAGGACAAACTTATTCAAATTTTCGCTCTTTCCCCGGACTGTTCATGACTGGAATGATTTACCTGCGTATTGCCTTCACTCGCTTGACTCCATTGACAGTGTGCTGCAATCAAATGATTGATGTTATCCTTATGTATTTTGTTTTTGTAGCACCGCATCAATTCATCAATTTGTTTTTGTTTTTTTTTGCTTTTTTTGTGTGCCCTGATCACGTACCATTGCTTCAGTTTATGTATCTTGTGCTTGTATTTCATCGTTCTCTACATCTTGTATGCCTCTCCTGCCTGGGCCTTTCACCTGCAGTATCATATAAATAAAATAAATAAATAAATATCTTTAAGGTGGACGTAGGGCTCACACCTCTGCATGTTGGTCCTTTTTTACAAAATAGTGATCACTGTTCGGGATCGGTCATGACGTTGCATCTAACGATGTCGCTTTAAATTACACATATATTGTGAAATGGTACAACCGATGCTTAGTCACAGCACGGTGTAAGAATAATTTAGGTGCTGACACTCGCCGCTCCCCGTAGAGAGAAGGCGCGGGCAGATTGTGTTCGCAGATGACCTTGAATCAGCGGTAGTTTGCGCCGCAAGGGTACAGATGGCGCTGTAGTATGGGAGCCCAGGGGCCCGCGCTGCCCGCTCGCGTTCGTTCGGAAATTTCCACGGCACGCGCGGGGTGTACTTTCTGAAACTCTCTCTGTGTGTGTGTGTGTGTGTGTGTGTGTGTGTGTGTGTGTGTGTGTGTGTGTGTGTGTGTGTGTGTGTGTGTGTGTGTGTGTGTGTGTGTGTGTGTGTGTGTGTGTGTGTGTGTGTGTGTGTGTGTGTGTGTGTGTGTGTGTGTGTGTGTGTGTGTGTGTGTGTGTGTGTGTGTGTGTGTGTGTGTGTGTGTGTGTGTGTGTGTGTGTGTGTGTGTGTGTGTGTGTGTGTGTGTGTGTGTGTGTGTGTGTGTGTGTGTGTGTGTGTGTGTGTGTGTGTGTGTGTGTGTGTGTGTGTGTGTGTGTGTGTGTGTGTGTGTGTGTGTGTGTGTGTGTGTGTGTGTGTGTGTGTGTGTGTGTGTGTGTGTGTGTGTGTGTGTGTGTGTGTGTGTGTGTGTGTGTGTGTGTGTGTGTGTGTGAAGGCTTCTCCGGGTTCTCGAAAAGTGTTTGGTTGTGCCTGTTAGTCCAGTGAGTGCATTGTTCGGCTGATTGGTATTCTGCTGGGATTCACTCAACGTATACCACGCCGCGGCATGTGACGCCGAGTGCAATTAGTTGCGCTCAGCCTTACTGCGCTTCAAAATGGGCAAGAAGTGCTTTGTACCGAATTGCAAGTCGGGTTATCGGACTTGTACGGAGCTTGTGTCGCTTTTCAAGGCTCCGCGTGAACCCGAACGTTTAGAAAAGGGGCGACGGGCGATTCCGAGAGCAGATAGAGTTTTGCAGCCTACCGACCACGTGTGCGCAAAGCACTTCCCGAATGAAGTGATCTCTGCAACATATCACGCGGAATACAAGGGGAACGTCCTTCTACACGCACAAGAAAAAAACGGTGCTCTCACCCGACGCTGTGCCTAGCATTTTCCCGAACTGCCCAGTATACTTGACTGTGCAGCAAAAAAACGAGAAAACCTCCGCGGAAACGGCAGGCTCTGCCGCCGCCTTCTCACAAGCCTAAGAAGCAAGGACAGCCAGAAGCGTCGAATGCTTTTGAAGAGCTACACCTGGCCGTTGAAAATACACCAAGTTTATTGCTGGTTGACACAACGAGTTCAAAACATGGTGCCGAATCAACAGACGCGCCTTGTAAGAGGCCACGCTTGGATTTCAACAGCGTCGCGCCCCCTCCACGTGAAGAAGAGGATACTTTTCAATACGATACTGACACATTGAGTGGCACATGCACAGCCGACGCACCTAGTCATACAGCTGAAAAGGTAATTTCCTGTTTTAAATTCAGGTGGCATTCCTCCAGCCGCCTCATCTAAGCTCACTAGGCGCAACAAATCATGATATAACTACTGAGCGGAAATTATCGTAAATACGATACGATTCTTCCCTTCAGTATATTTATTTGATTATAATTAATTAGCCAGGCTCTCATTGGACATCTAATAGAACAGTGTGCTAGTAATTGGATAAGCTTTGCTCGCTATTAGGTGGCATCCGGAAAGTGAACATTTATTTATTTAATTTCAGCGCCGTTCAGGCGTTAAAGAAGAGGTTGGTGACAGGAAAATTTTAGAATAATAAGAAATAATAAAATAGCAAGAAACATATAACACCGACTTGTTTAAGAGAAGTAATGACATAATATAGGTGACGTGAACGAAACGTTGGCTTAGTTGGGAGGGCAGAAACATTCCTGATTCTATCATATCTTTTCATTCAGCAACAAGTTTCTTCCTCATCTGAAAAAACTACGCAGCAAGAGAGAAGTCATGGACCAACGCAAGAGCAGCGACCCACCGAGTCCCTGTTTCTCCAGGACGGAGGACAGCAAATGACAATTTCCGCTCTGTCATGCTGTGCATCCAGCCTTAAACTCTCAAGTGAAGCCTGGGCAGTCCAAGTTTCTGACAGATTTGGAGTTAAATCTGTTGTTTTCAGTGAGCTAGAATTGCCGAAAGAGAGTAACCAGGCGCCTTTTCATAGAAAAGTACTAGAAGTAACCACATCACATAATGACTCCTTGTCAGTGAAATGTTTTGTTTATGGCCGTATTGTTAACGTACCGACCATAAGTTCTGGTTTGCCCATGAATTCCCTAGCTGATATAGAGTGTGCAGTGCAGGTCTTTCATGAAATGCATGTGTGTGCAGGTGGTCCCAGTGGTGAAATGTACAATAATATACGCCCCGAGTGCGCATATATTGACAAATGTGGAACCTGGCGGCACAACAGTTGCCTACTAGTGACAGAGAGTACAAGTTGCAATGCATGTGCTAAGTTAAAAGATGTACTTCGTATTCATGCTGCACGAAAGAAAAAGAATTCTCAACTGAAACACATTCGCATTCCTGCCAGTCCATCGAATTAAAACACGCATTGAAATGTTGCGGCGCGCCAGGATTGCCTGCTACAAGTCAAAAGTGCGGCTTCAAAAACAAAAACATAATCTTGAACAAGAATTGGCTAACTGCAAATCAAAACTACTAGAAATCAGTAATGAAACACTTGAACGCTTTTCCAGAGAAGCAAACCTTCCTGAAGCGCAAAAGCTGGTGTTGAAAGAGTGTGTAGCTGCAGGCAAAGCTCGCTCAAAAAACGGTAGAAGATACTCAGATGACTGGATCTTGCTCTGCCTTCTCCTCCATATTAGGTCACCTGCAGGATACAGATTCTTGATGGAGAGTGAAATTCTCGCCTTGCCTTCAGTACGAACAATACACCGCTACATCTCATTGGTGGGCTTTAAAACAGGCTTTGATAGTAAGTTCTTCATAGCCTTAAAAAGGAAACTTGAAAAGAAAGGTGACTTCAAGCGGCACGGTATTATCATCTTTGATGAGATGCAAGTCCGTAAAAGCAAGGCTGTCAACTCAAAGACAAAGACCTATGTCGGTCTGGCATCAGAGACGGAAAACAGTAGCGAGCTCGCAGACCATGCTCTTGTTTTTATGTTCTGCCCTTTTGGTGAAAGTTATGCTCAGCCAATACGTGTTTTTCCAGCAAAAGGTGCCACGAGGGGTACTATTCTTGCACAGTTGCTCCTTCAGGCAATTTTACTTATGGAGGAAGCTGGAGCAAAAATTCATGGGTTTGTTTGTGATGGAGCTTCGACAAACAGGACTATGTGGCGAACACTGGGTATAAGTGGGTCACTAGAAGCCTGCCAGAACTCCTTCACACATCGAAGCGACCCCACACGAAAAGTTTTTGCATTTTCTGATGCTCCACACATCTTTAAATGCATCAGAAACCGTCTTTTGCAACAAAGGTACCTGGAAAAGGAGGGACGTTGGATTAGGTGGGAGGACTATGCAGCAGTTTATAAAGAAGACCAAGCGAATGTTGGAGCTCTGAAGGTGTGTCCAAAAATAACACATTCCTACATTTATCCAAGCAACTGTGAAAAGATGCGGGTAAAGCTTGCCACGCAAGTGTTCAGTCACTCGATGGCAGCAGGTATTGAATTTTACAAAAACCGTGGTGTGCGCAGTCTGGGAGACACTGAAGCCACGCAAGAATTCACATTGTTTCTTAATAATCTTTTCGATGCCTTGAACCGGCGGTTTCCTCATGAAGGTGTCACAAAGCAGGGCTCTGACCTAGGCATTCTGTCACGTGGGGTAGAATGGTTGGATAACTTTGAAAAAGAGCTGCAGAGTGGAAATATCACGAAAGATATGTTCCTGACAAAAAGCACCTCTGAAGGGCTCCGAGTTACCTTGAGATCAACTAAAGAGCTTTGTGAGGTTCTCTTGCATCAGTACGAGTTCAGATATGTTCTTACAAATAAAATGAACCAAGATCCGATCGAAAGATTCTTTGGCAAGATAAGACTTGCTGGAAGCCAGAATGACCATCCTTCAATGCCAACATTTTTGCAACTGTACGATACAATGTCCATTTACAGCCTTCGGAGGCCTCCCAAGTTTGGGAATTGCTGCGTGGTCGATGAGAAGCCATTACTAGACGCATCAGACTTCAGAGCCCTGATCGAACTAGGCACTGCAAGCAACTCTTCGCCTGGCTTCATTGATCAGCTAAAACAAAAAGCTTGATAAACTGATTCTTGTTGAGGACTGGGAATGTGAGGATGTTATCACAGTAAACGGAAAGGATACAGCGCAAGTCGTTGACTGCATTCTTTACTATGTGGTTGGATTCTTGAGCCGAAAGTTGATGAAAGCCACAACGTGCGATTGTTGCCGGTCTGCTTTTACCATTCCGGAAAACAGCTCTGCTGAAGCATCCCTGACCAACACAAAGAGCAGGAGTGGACTGTTGCACCCCAACGTGAATCTCTTTGAGCTGTTGAGAGCAGCTGAGGAGCACTTTGCAAAAAATGCCGACAGTCAGTCTGTATACTGGGAAACAGTGGAGCACGTGCTTGACACAAAGACCTTGACTTTTCCATGTGCTCAGCACAAAGAAGAGGTGATCGCACAAATTCTGCACTATTTCTTAACCATGAGAATGAGGCAGCACTGCAGAGCTGCAACCATGAACTTGAAAAAACAATCTCAAGAAAAAAAAAAAGCTTGCAAAACTTTGTTCATCCTGAATCCTGTTGCCAAGTTTACAGAATGTACTAATTTTTGTTAGATTTTTTGTGAATGTATGTTTTAAACAGTTTTTGCCGTGTAATGTATAGTTTTGTGACAGAATAAAGCATATGTTCAGCCCCCCTTTCAGCATACCATTCCTAATATTCTACATAAATGTAAGAGCACTGTACACACCACCAGACCTACTTCAGGTCGGACTTTTTTTCTGATATAAGAGCGCGCATTGTTCTCTTGAAATGACAGAGTAGGATAGAAAAATTATGCCCATTCATGGGCAACTAGCACAAGATATACTGCTTTGAGAGTTGCCATGGATTTAACCGTGCGACATGGCCTTCATCAAGCTGTACTGCACACGGCTTGCTGTACTGGCGCAAAGTATAACCGCCATTGCCTTAACACTGAGCAGAAGCCTGCGTAGGGGTCGCATGTCGAGAGAAGTTTGTAACCAAGTACATGTGTAAGCTAGAGGTGCAATGGTTCAAGGTGGTTTGAGGACGTTTATTTTGTAAAGAGGAAGATGAGCAGCGGCGGCAGCCGCACCGCCAGCGCACAGCGCAAGATCACTGGGTTGACGACCGAAGCTCGGAACGGCATTTTGGCTAGCTGTCCTTAGGCTATTTCTTCAAAAATCCTGCGACAATTTATTTTTTTTTGCTTTAATTAGCTAACATTGGCGGGCGCAACTAGAAATTACGATTGATATGCGGGCTTCAACGTATGCTAGCTATCAGAGCTATTACAAAACTGCCGTCGAGAAATCAGTTGCACATTCAATTAGACAATCAGTCTTGTTACTGCAGAATCCCGGTGTATTCATGCCTGTGCATACTTTTCTATATACCCCGATATCGAGCGCGACAAACGAGCCACGCTTAGCATCGATAACCTACGCAGCGCGAATCCGAGAGCCTCCACCTACTAACGCCACCTGTCGCCGGGAAACGGAAACAGCGCCGGCGGCGAACACAACCAGGACGGCACGCCAGCTGCAGTGTCATCACCTAAATTATTCTTACACCGTGGTCACAAGCAGCACGTGCGCTACCGAATCTCGTTTGCTCGAATGGGCTTAAAGCAGCACGGCATGACTCCAGTTCCGTAAAGGCCATGAAAATGGTGTACTAATGCATACATAGAGGGCCGTAGAAGAAATAAATGCTTAGGTGCCAAAAGATGAACCTAATTGTGTCCAAGTGTTTTCAGCTGACTTGACATACGCTGGCTGTGTCGAAGATAAACAGAAGCAAATGTTTCAAACAAGTTCATTTTTCTCTCAGTCCGAAATGTTGTGGCCACCTTTTTTCGATGCATCCTTTGACTCTAACAATCATATTTAGGTTGCAGATATCCTTTCGAAAATGTATGAAATATAGATGATGCAAATAAACTCCATCACTAATATTGGCTTTTATTTCTTTATTATGACCAATGTAAGTCCATGTGTAGTAGCGGCTGTTTTGCAATCGTGAGTCTGCCCGACAAAATGACGTTCTCATAGCAAATGTCTTGCCTTAATGGCTTTCAGGAGATCTAACCTGTAGGTGCTAATTTTTTAGTGCATCTTTGAAGCAGTGCCATACCCTGTCGTGAAAAGCACCATTGCCGTGCATACTGTAAGGGACGCGGGCTTTTCACTCTATGCACAGGATTTGCGCGCCTGTCTTTATCGAAAATCTCGTTTAAAATGTGAAGAATGGAGCTATCTAATTTTTTGTTCGCAACAAGAAGGTAATGATTGCAATGCACAATCCGGTAAGTATAATATACACAGTTGTCAGCGTTCGGTTGAGTAGGAAACATTGTTAGCAAAATATTTATTTCCTTTACAAAATAACCAGCTCAATAACAAGCTTTCGAGAAGCATCTCAGGCGTTTGATAGCTTGAATACCCTGTCTCGGTAAATACGTTTGCAAAATGTGAGGACACGCAGAACAACACCTTGTAAAGACCTACAGAGGAAGATGATGACTTTGCTGACCAGGCACACACTCTGCACGCTAAGAGGCACCTCATGTTTTAAGGACAAAGCCTTTATAGGCTCATGGGTGTGGGTAGAATGTGCCCACCTACAGAATGTGCCGCTACCTCCCCGTCTCAGAATGACGTGATTAGCGATTAAGATGGTTATATGAGATAGGGGGTAAACAAATGTCTCCATGTTGAAAATATAATTTATGGTGAGTAATTTGTTAATTAGAGCCAAGAATTCAATTACATGTTCAATTGCCATAGACGTACATATTGTGTACAGACGTGAAAGCCGCCACGGGAGTTGAAATTGTAGAAAATACGTTAGAATTGTGCAAAATACATAGGAAAACGGTGCAAAGCTCTAATGTCGGACTACACAATGGCGTTTTTAATCGAAAGCAGTCAAACAAGAGTAACAGAAGAAAATGTAGTGGAAGAAAAAAGGAGTAAAACAGCAAAAAAAAAAGAAAAACACCTAAAAGAGGAACGGTAGATAGAATAAAAAGAAAAAAGAGACAAAAATACAAAGCGAGCAAAAATGAAGAAATGAGAGGGAAAAAATCAACAATGAATGCAAAGAGTAGCAGGAAAGGGTTTTGCCTTACCGCACGGAAGAGATATCTAATAGCCTCCAATTGATTTTTAACATTGAAAATTTGTTGCATTTTGCTTCCACGCCGGCATTGATTCCCAGTTTATATCTTCCGCGCAAGGAAATGGAGATACTTTTATGCATCGCGCCCCCCCCCCCCCCCCAACTTTTTTCTTCATCTTTCCGTACTTGTATGGCAATAGAGATATCTTAGTGAATAGAAGCAAAAACAGGACAGACGCTTACGCTTTCCTTTTAGGAGTGGAAATTGATAACGTGCTTCAAGACATGCAAGGATCGTAGACTGAACAATCTCAAATTAAATAATCTTTGATGAACATATCAACATATCCGGTTAACAATTTCATATCAGACTTCACTATGTCAATGACAGCAACGCATAAAATAGCTATTCGCAACCTATCCATCAAATAGCTAATATGTATTCATGACGTATATGTAGCGCGCATGTCCCGCATTCCGACATACTGTTTATTTATTAAGTCATCAAAGGTTATGAAAATGAAAAATAAAAACAGGAGATGAATACCGCCTTGGTACATAGAATATATTGACCTTTGCTGCATTGCTTATCTTAGAGCAAACATTATACGTTTGTTTACAAGCTTTCTTCCATTATAAAATAGGCACTACTTCGTGTAAATAAACCTCCGAAAGTGATTGCGACGCATCCGGGCATGTCAGCATGCAGTTTTCTGGCACACAAAGGTAACAATCTGATAAACACCGGCCCCATGATTCTGTGCCGCGGAACAATAAGGCATCAAGTAGCAATTAGCCCTGTCATTAAAATAAAGTGTAGCACTGAAGAATGTTGTGCTCATGCTTTGCGTCTCAGCGCTACGCTATTTTACAATTTTGCCTAACATTTTCAGGGACGAAGCCGATGCAGAAGGTCATATGGTTTCTGGAGACTTCGAACAAAAGAGAACTGACCGCCAGAGAAGCCTGCAGCATAGAATCAGCCTGTTTCCACAATCCAGACTTCACTGTTCATCTGCTCGCAACGGGAAATGCGACTGGCAGCCCGTATTACAACATTCTTTCCGAATTGGAGAACTTTCAGTCAGAGAAGCTTAACGTGAAGTTTAGCTTGAAACCACCCCTTTATCCCGCATGCCGAAACGGAAGGATTTTATAAACAGCGCCTACAGAGTGGAGAGTCTCAGCGACGTCCTACGTTTAGCTGTGGTGTGGAAACGAGGTGGCGTCTACCTGGACTCGGACACAATAGTTTTAAAGTCTCTGAAAAGGATAAGGAACAGCCTAGTCTACCAAATCGACGGGTCTTCCCTAGCCAATGGCATTCTTTTCTTTGACAAGATGCATCCGATGGTGGGAAGACTGATGGAGACGTGCGATCGCATGTATGACCCTCAAACTTGGGGTGCATGTGGTCCCACACTTTTTACGAAGCTCTTGAAAGACAGGGTATTTTCACGCCAGGTACATTTCTTGAACACGAGTTCGTTCTTGGCCGTGCATTGGCGGGAGTGGAGGGCTCTTTTTCTTCCCAACAAAACTTCCTACGTGTTCAAAAAAATACAAAATAGTTACGGTGTTCACTTGTGGAACACGAAGAGCAAGAAAGAGAAAGTATTACCTGGATCCGGCTGCGCGGTTGATATTCTGTTCCTCATTCACTGTCCCCGAGTTTATCGGCTGGTGTCTACGCTGGACTTCTTCTGATATGTTCCATTTTCCTAGTATCTATTATAAGCGGTTTGTTGTATCTATTATAAGGCTTCATGGTGTAGTGAACTTCGCAATTTGTAACAAGGTTATTCAGGGTTGAAATAAAACATACCATTGAAAGGTTTCATTTTCTTGCTCACAAGTTTGTATCCACGCGCATTCCTGCAAAAATACGAGAATCGTGTTCCAGTTCAGTTCAGTCGTTCAGTCGTGTCCGACTCTTCGTGACCCTATGGACCATGTCACGCCACGCTTTCCGGTTTCTCACTAGTATCTTCCTAACATCACATAACTTCATCTGCAGTGCCTCAAGGATGCCATCTAACCATCGCGTTCGCTGCCTACCCCTTCTCCGGCGACCCTCAACCTTTCCCAACATGAAATCTTTCTCCAGCGACTCCTCTCTTCTCATCAGATGACCAAAGTAGCTGAGCTTTAACTTTAGAATTTGACCCTCCAATGAGCAGTCAGGGTTTATGGTCGACAATATCGACTGCTTTGATCTTCTGGCAGTCCAAGGAACTCTCAAGAGTCTTCGCCAGCACCACAATTCAAACGCGTCAATTCTTCGGCGGTCAGCCTTTTTCACAGTCCAACTCTCACATCCATACATCACAACTGGAAGGACCACAGCACGGGTTATACGGATCTTGGTTGGCAGACTAATGTCTCTGCTCTTTACTAGAACTGCATGTTTAATGAAAGATGTTAAATACCATCGAAGCTTAATAATCGACCGGATCACGGCATGTTTAAAATGGTATATTCTTAGCAGTGGCGCTTCGCAACAAATTTGATACAAGCATGACCTTTAGAATTGCTTGCTGAATTAAAGCGTACCTTGATAACTTGAAAAGATTTGTGTAATTGTTTATTCACTAAATATTTTGTTAGTAATAATCACATCTATGCAAATACGCTGAAACTTTTATACACAACAAAAACTTTTATGACAATTTCTTTTCCGAAAAGACTGTATATTACATCTGTGAAATAAAAACACTAAGATAGAGAATCCCATCATTTAGTTAAAACGTATTTGAAGTGGAACCTTCAACGGAGCTAAAAAGGTGGATCTGATTGAAATAACTATCCCATTTAAAAATGAATTCCGTCAAGAAGGGAATGAAAGCCACAATGTTATGCTACATGGAAGAAAACTGGTGAAGAGGGGATTCATGCAACGCACGCATCTAGTGCATTCACTGGGTCACCTTTCTCTTTCGAGGCTGCTAATTTCTTTGTTCGGTCAGTGTTACAACTAACTAGCCCATTGAATATATGAGTTAGGGGAGCACCTTAGTTTGCGTCCGTAATTAATCATTTTAATAAATATAAAGGATCGATGGGTCATCTTAACATCAAGACGCAAAAACACACACGGACACAAGAAAGGTAATGGACGTTTGTGTTTTTGCGCCTTGATCTTGCGATGAACTGTCACCAACTAGCCCAACAAAACGTTCTTACGAGCGATTGTTCAACTGCATTCACCTCAACATGAAATGTTATAGCACTGAATTAACAGCTACATTTCTGCCGTGTTTTTTTGTTAGCCTCGCTGTTGTATTTGTGAACATGGATGGCAGCTTTACAAAGCGAGCGTTATGTGGCTAGAGTTCGTGACCACGTTGCCTTTTTGGCGCGAATAATCTCTCAACCAATAGGGTTTTTTTTTTTCTGTAGGCAGCGCGGTTTTGCTTTTATCGGAGGTCTGATTACAAAGCGCGTACAGCACACACCAACGTGTGGCATTATATGAAAACATATTTCGCAAACGCCAGTTTTGCCTACCAGCGTGCGGGCAGTCCTGTGCGAAAGGCAGAGCAATCGCATTGAGAGCAAAATAATCGCTCTCCGTCTCCTTTTGCCGCGAAGTTATCATTTGGTAATAATATTTGTAGGTTGGTGTACTTTGTAGTATTGACCGGTGTGCGGTCTGATCTTGTTAGCCATAGCTGACTAGGCACAACCAAACCAGAAAGTTATTTATCCCCCATGATGTGAGCAGCAGGAGCAGCATCAAGGAAGGAGGCTCGTCCCTGCGCACGCCGTGAAAGCCAAGAGCCTTCGGCATCGGGAACTCGACGCGTGCGGTTGCATCCTCCGGGCACCCCAGAGTCGTCGGCTAGACAAAGGTTCTAGGACCTTTCCGCTTGCCCGCTCTGTCCACCCTCGCAGCTTACACCCTGCTTAACATGGTCGTACATTCGCACGTCACCTTGTTGGTGATTCGGACGACCTAGACTTATTAGCGTGTTTATTAGTACCTGACTTTCTCAAGATCAAGGTCCTGGGCCTGCCGCTAAACAACACAGGGCGCAACGCGAGACCACCAACAAGCTTATCACCAAGACCATGGACACCATCCGGCTCATACCCCGAGTCTGGGCACAACGAGCAGGCATGCGTGAAGACACTCTTTTGCGTCTCATGCAGTCGTTCATGTTCAGTCACATCACCTATGTTGCGGCCTACGTGAACTGGCAGGTCACTTTCAGGACAAAGATAAACACACTGATAAGACGGTTCTCCAAGACGCCGCTGAGAATAATGGAGAACACGAGTACGTCTCGATCCTGCAACTCGGCGTCCACAACGTCTTATAAGAAATAGCCTAGGCGCAGCTCATTGCGCAAATGGAGCTCCTCTCTACCGCCAAAATAGGCCGCAGTACATTGACGCCCCTGCGTTACAAATCCTGAGCTCGCAGCCGGCATTCGTGCGAAATCAGAGAGGAGGTGTCCACATAGACACCATTCGAAGAACGTGCACCCCGAGTACAAGTAGGAACGACGGTAGGCACGGGTCAAGGCTTCCGTCGAGCAACACGCCCAAGGCCCGCTTGCCAAGTACGTGGACGGAGCGGAATACAAGCGAGAAGGATTTGTGGCTGTGGCAGTTGCGGCAGCTACTGGCATCAAGACGACAGACGCCACAGACGCTGAGGAGGTTTTCATCGCTCTGGCGATCTCCTAGGACGAGTGTTGTACCGTGCTCAGCGACTCGAGGAACGCCGTGCGCAACTTTGCCAAGGGGCGAGTATACACGCCGGCGGCCACTATCATCGGCAGGCTGCAGCTCCAAGACCGCGGTAGCAATATCCGCATCAGTGATTTCCGGCGCATATGGACGAGTGGGTTACCTTATCGAACAAAACGAGACGGCCCATTCGACGGCGAGAGTGCTTACCTTCCGCGCCCCTGAGAGTGACTGTTCCTAGGGCTGGTTCAAAACCAAAGACCGAGTGACCAGTTACCGCCTGGCTCCACGGACATTGGCACCTCCTGACCCAGTGCTCATTATGGGAGAGGCCGTCATCCTAAGCCAAGTGCAGACCAGACCCCGGCAGTGTTACACGTCCTTCATACAAACATCTACCAGAGTGACATGTAGAGTGGATGTGAAGATGAACCGACGCAATAATGTCACATCATCTTGGGACTGTGGCAGGTTGCCGACAGAAGCTACTTTCAGGAAATACCCGCCCGAACTTCAGAGTGCTGTGCAAAGTACAGACAAGGACAATAAACTATAAATCGTCCACCAGGCCCGGGGTGCGCTCGAAAAGCACAAGCCTAACTTACGGGCCGAAATGGGGTATTCAAAGCAGGGCGTAACCCTGGCTTGACATTTGCCAGCGTGCCGACGCGTTAAACCTTTGGTTGCCGGCATTTGATTGAAATTATACCTACCTACCGACCATTGCTTGTTGCGTACCTGTTTGTTGTAAGCATGTGTTGTTCCTTTGTTCCCAAGAACACGGCCCGCAGTGGTCGGCTTGCGGTCGGTAGTGTACGCGAACATTGGGGGGGGGGGGGGGGGGCAGCATTTGGAACAGTCAGCCTCAAATAAGCGGGGAAACGGACGTATTCCCGTTATTAAAACACCAAAAGCTGGAGCATTTCTGCGTTATTCGGCTATGGAATTAATAGTTGTTCGCTCGAGTTGCAAACATTTATAATGATGAAATAACTAATGTCTACTACCTAAATACTGACATAAGCGTTCCAAAGATGTCCGAATTCATGTGTGTTGTTGAAATTTTAACCACAAATAACCAATAAACAGTAAACAATTTACAATAAAAATAGATTATAAACACTAAATAAACTTCGGTTAGACACGCAACAAGCACAGCTCAACTATACTCGACGTAACCTATCTTACAATACATGACTTGATATCCTAGTGTAGTATTTATTTATAATCACAATGCACGAATTCAGATCTCTGCGGTCAGCATTCGAGACCACAGCTACGGGCATAACAGTCCACTATGCTAGCAGCCGTTAGCAGGCTGGTCTCAATGTCCCCCAGACACCCTTGCGTGGCCAACAGAGCAGGTAAGCGCATCAGTGCAACGTTGAATAGCAGAGGACAGCACTGCGCCTCGCGGAGTGCCCCTCGTGCCGAGCAAAAAAGGTCCGTGCGCTTGATCTTGTATTCGGATATAAGAGCCTGTCTGTGAAAAATTGATGTAGTGAAAGTGTTCGTACCACAGTGCGTTTGACTCAGATGTGTATGACCTCGTGTGTTACATTGTCGAACGCCCCTTTTAGATCCAGGGAAAGGACGATTTTGTCGTTGTTTGTGCATGTGATGGGGTTCAGTATTTCGCGGTCGAGTTGGAGCAGGACGTCCTGTGGTGAGAGAGATGGGTCGGAGGTTGTCCGTGTCGACTGGTTTCCCGGCTTTGGGAATAAATGTGACGAGAGCCGTCTTCCATTTAATGGGAAGGGGGATTTGCCCCGTCCAGATCGCATTGATATAGTAAAAAAGGCACTGGTGCACCATGTAAGGGAGGTTCACTAGAGGTTTGACGGTGACCTTGTCCCTGCCCGGCGCAGTGCCCTTCTTCATTTTGGCCAGACTGGCCCACGGATCGTAGAGCCGAAATGGGTTATTTAACGCGTTTCCCTGCCTGCATAGGAATAGGCCGATCCGCGGGGGTTCTGAATTGTGCACAGGCAGCGATCGCGTAGTGCCACTGCCAACTGCAATGCGTTTTCTTGGAATGTGTGCATGGCTTTGTGTAGGGTTTTTGCGTTTCCGTGCGTGTCTGTGTTGGATTGATGAGGGCTCGAAAGATCCGCCACGTGTTGCGGCTCGACATTTGGCTCGCCGCCGTGTTGGAATGGTCCACCCAGTTGGAGTCAGCGAGTTGGGCCGCGTACTCTGCTGCCTGCCGGGTGAAATCCGCAATGCGAGCTTTGAGCAGGAATTTAGGGCGCAGGCCTCTATGACACACACGACCCCACTGAATTCAAGTGTTTATGTCCCTCA
The DNA here is from genome assembly GCF_055883805.1 of Amblyomma maculatum. Lineage (NCBI taxonomy): Eukaryota > Metazoa > Arthropoda > Arachnida > Ixodida > Ixodidae > Amblyomma > Amblyomma maculatum. The sequence goes on from NC_139351.1 coordinate 7,848,490, forward strand.
AGATATAACACTAGCGGCCCGGCCGGTGGCGTTGGCCTTTTCAGCCGGGTCCTCCAAACGCAGCAGGGTCTCCCAGTCCTCCCAGGTCTTCAGTTGCTCTAGACCCCGGGGGGTGGGTTAGCCGGGCAAAGGAAGAGGATGTTGAGGGAAGATGCAAAGGGTTCTGGGGAAAGAGTACAAGCAGGAGTGTGGAAGGAGGGATGGTAGTGGGAAAGAGTAAGAGGTGAAGGAAGTGTGTGTGTTTGCAATCGGTGCCATAGTGCTGCGTGTTTATTGTCTAAGGAGGGGTGGGAGGGGGGTAGAGCTGGCGCGAGGCTCTGTGGCCTGCGTCAGCGCGCTGAACGAATGCATGCGCTCCTTCGTAAATTGCGAATTAGTGGCCATCTGAGCCCAGTTTAAAAAACCTCGAGCTAAACGGTTAGAAGCCTCGTTTCCGGGATTCCCGGAGTGCGCAGGCACCCATATCTGCTCCACATGACGGGTCGGGGTGCATCGGGTGAGTCCAGTATGCTAAAAGCAGGAACATGGACTCGACCTCATGCAAAATTTAGAATTGCTGTTTTTGAATCGGTTAAGATGTACTGGGTTATGGCTAATCTACAGATGGTTGGGTCGTTAGCCGGTATCCTGATGCCAAGAGAGCTTACGATATACCGTCCAGTGGACGTTTGCGTGAGTGATGTATTGGGCCTGTCGGTGGGCCTCCACGAGCTCCTCAGTTGTGTTGTGTGCACCAAGGCCTAGCCATCTGTCTGTGGGCATATATGCATGAGCACAGTTACCAAATGCCGAGGCTGTAGGCTTCCCAACCCGGCAACCGGCCACTCCTGTACGCTGACCTGCCGTCTCTGCGGGAACGAACACCTCACGGGAGACAGTCGATGCAAAGCAGCAGCAGCAGCAGCGGCGGCGGTGGCGGCAGCAGCAGCAGCGGCAGCAGCAGCAACGGCGGCAGCAGCAGCAGCAGCAGCAGCAGCAGAAGCAGCAGCAGCCGCCGCCGCCGCCGCCGCCGCCGGTATCCTCATGCCAAGAGAGTCTGCGATATACCGTCCAGTGGAAGTTTGCGTTAGTCTGATGTATTGGGCCTGTCGGTGGGCTTCCATGAGCTCCCCAGTTGTGTTGTGTACACCAAGGCCTAGCCAAGGTCTGTGGCTAGGCCTTGGTGTACACTAGGTCTGTACACCAAGGTCTGTGGGCATATATGCGTGAGCACAGTTACCAAATGCCGAGGCTGTAGGCTTTCCAACCCGGCCAACGGCCACTCCTGTACGCTGACCGACCGTCGCTGCGGGAACGAACGCCTCACCGGCGACAGTCGATGCAAAGCAGCAGAAGCAGCAGCAGCGGCGGCGGCGGCGGCGGCAGCAGCAGCAGCGGCAGCAGCAGCGGCAACGGCCGCAGCAGCGGCGGCGGCGGCGGCGGCAGCAGCAGCAGCAGCAGCAGCAGCAGCAGCAGCAGCAGCAGCAGCAGCAGCAGCAGCAGCAGCAGCAGCAGCAGCAGCAGCAGCAGCAGCAGCAGCAGCGGCGGCAGCGGCAGCAGCAGCAGCAGCAGCGGCAGCGGCAGCAGCAGCAGCAGCAGCGGCAGCGGCGGCGGCGGCGGCGGCGGCAGCAGCAGCAGCAGCAGCCGCCTGCTCCACCAGGCAGCTCCAGGGCCCGGCTCCGCCAAAACTGCCACCGGCTGCACCTTGAACGGTGGGTACACTAGGAGGGACGCCAATTTCTCACGCACTCAAACCAGCCATTACACATTTCACGGCCGTCGTAACGCAACTGGAAATAGAGTCGACACTATCGAGAAACACCTAGACGCTCCTCCTCCTACTTCTCCCGCACCAGCTGGTACAGCACAAAAATGTAATGCTCTTGCCGCGAGCGCTACGCAAATGGAAGACATACACGCACAGGTGGTGCGCGTCGAAGCACAGGGCGTCTTCTTTCAAGGCCGTATCCAACCGCTGGAACAACATATTGAGAACGTTCGCACTCGCAGCTCTCAGTTTACAGCTAGGATCTCTTGGTAAGGTAAACTACTCCCTCTACAAACATGAACGCATGAACCCACTCCCGGTTCAGACGCCAAACCTCCCAGCTACCTCTACTCCGAACATCTTCCAACCTAATCCTGGCGGCTCGTTCGGGTAACACTGCCATCTGGCAATGGAACTGCAGGGGGTTTGCGCACAAGAGCATAGTCCTTTAGCAGTTCCTTACCGCGAGCGACTTTCCAGAAATCCTGGCCCTTCAAGAAGCAGGTAAACACACGAAATTGGCTGGATATCAGACTTACACATCGAGAAGAGCAAACTCTCAGGTGGCTACTCTAGTTAGGCGACGCCTCACAGTTATCTTACATAATCTAGACTCCACTTTCTCAGACCACATCCTTCTCGAAATTCTCCCCCGACTCTCTCGTGCGACCAGGCAATGACTTTGCGCGCTCAGCGTCTACAGCTCACCCCGATCCCGCAAGGCCGTCTTCGGGCCACTTTTCCTCCGAGTACAACAACTAGCGCGAGGGCAACCTGTAATTTTTGTGTGTGATTTTAACTCCCCGAATCAAGCATGGGGTTACCACTACTACACGTTTAAATACCTATTGCTTTGAGACGATTGGCACACACTCCATCTGAGCCTCTTAACGGATATCACCCAACCCACTTGGAAAGGATTGGGCGTCTTTAGCAACACGGCCTCGGATCTCGCTTTTACTGGTATTGGGATCGCAGCTACCTAGGGCGATACTCGGGAAACATTCGGAAGCGACCACTACGTTTTCCAGATCGTCCTTCAAGCGGAAGCGACCACTACGTTTTCCAGATCGTCCTTCAAGAGCCTACTCGATAACGTACACGACCAGCTAAAGTAGTCAACTGGGACTGCTTTCGGGCCAAGCGTAAAGAGCAAGGTTCTTGCCAAGCTATCACAGACATCACCGCTTGGTCAGCCGATATCCTCCAACAAGTTGCAAACGTCACTGCTGAAGTAGCTGTGGATGACTGTACCAAACTGCGACAGATATTATGCCCAACTGTGGAACCGCAAGCGCAAGCTGGACGCCCTGATGCAAACTCGCAAGTGGGATCGAGATCTTCGACGACCGCTCGCCCGAGTCCATATAAACATCGAGAACTATGCCGTAGAGCTTACACGCCAAAACTGGCACAGTATAAGCGACCAGATCAATAAGGCTCTTAATATCAGAAGCACCTCGCAACTACTCCGTAACCTCCTCGACCATGAATGGAGCAAGTTCCAAGGTTGCCAGAAGTTACAACGTATCTTCCACCCATTTCCCGGCACCTCAGACGCCCTCCTACCGGAGCTAGTAGATACCTACATTAGCCCAAGACCAGTGATATCTCTCCCTCCTTATCAGTGGAAGAAAAACCTCCGTTTAAATGCTGCGATCAGTTTACCGGAAGTACGAGCCGAACTTAATCGTCTCAAGACAAACTCAGCTGCAGGGCCGGACCGGATATCTAACCGTATGCTTCGGAACCTCGACAATGCCTCAATTCATGCGCTCAGAGACTTTCTGCTAAAATGCTGGGAGCGGGGAGCCATCCCGCAAGAGTGGAAATGTGCCAACCTCGTGCACATTCCCAAGAAGGGCAAACCACCTACACTCTCGAACCTCCGCCCCATTTCTCTTACGTCCTGCGTGAGAAAACAATTGGGGCATGTAATTCAGGCCAGTTTTCTTCGTTACCTAGAAGAATATCACCTACTTCCAGACACAATGTTTCATTTTTGACCACACCTTGCGGCTACAGACAACATGTTCTTTAACAAACATAAGGTGCTGACACACAATACTTTGGACACCAAAGTCATATTTGGTCTAGACATTCCGAAGAGCCTTGACAATGTCCGACACGAAGCTATTCTGCAGAGCCTCCTGTCCATAGAGGTGGGACAATGAACGTGTGCATATATACGCGACTTTCTCACGAACCGCACAGTGCAACTTAACACCGGCCAAGGAGATCGTCATCGACGGTGTCATCGACGGTACCGGAACCATGGAAGAATGCAAACATTATCCTCATTCACAAGAAAGAGGACTCTAAGGACCTTAAAAATTACAGACCAATCAGCCTACTGTCTGTTACGTATAAGGTATTTACTAAGGTAATCGCTAATAGAATCAGGACAACCTTAGGCTGCAATCAAGCAAAGGATCAAGCAGGGTTTCGGAAACGGTACTCTACTATCGATCATATCCATACCATCAATCAGGTGATAGAAAAATGCTCGGAATATAACCAGCCCTTATACATAGCATTCATTGATTACGAAAAAGCATTTGACTCAGTTGAAACCTCGGCGGTGATGCAGGCATTGCGAAATCAGGGGGTAGACGAGCCATACGTGAAAGTGCTGGAAGATATATATATATAGTGGCTGCACGGCAACCATAGTTCTGCATAAAGAAAGTAACAAAATTCCTATAAAGAAAGGTGTTAGGCATGGAGACACAATCTCTCCAGTACTATTCACGGCTTGTTTAGAGGAAGTATTCAGAGACTTGGAATGGGAGCAGTTAGGGATAAGGGTAAATGGAGAATACCTCAGTAATCTGCGATTTGCTGATGACATTGCCTTGCTAAGCAACTCGGGGGATGAACTGCAAATAATGATTGATGACCTAGACAGGAAAAGTAGAAAGGTAGGCTTGAAAATCAATATGCAGAAGACTAAGGTAATGTTCAACAGCCTCGGGGAGGAACAGCAGTTTGCATTAGGTAGCGAAATACTCGAAGTAGTGGACGAATATGTCTACTTAGGACAGGTAGTCACCGCAGATCCGGACCATGAAAAGAAAATAACAAGAAGAATAACATTGGGATGGAGCGCATTTGGCAAGCACTCGCAGATTATGACTAGCAGCTTACCGGTATCACTCAAGAGGAAAGCATACAACAGTTGCATCTTGCCTGTACTCACCTATGGGGCTGAAACGTGGAGGCTAACCAAGAGAGTTCTACTTAAGTTGAGAACAACCCAGAGGGCTATGGAATGAAAAATGGTAGGGGTAACATTAAGAGATAGAAAGCGTGCAGAGTGGGTCAGAGAAATAACTCAAGTTACCGACATTCTAGTAGAAATTAAGAAGAAGAAATGGACATGGGCAGGACATGTAGTGCGAAGAGAGGATAACCGATGGTCGCTGAGGGTAACAAACTGGATTCCAAGGGAAGGAAAGCGTAGCAGGGGGCGGCAGAAAGTTAGGTGGGCGGATGATATTAAGAAGTTCGCAGGGGTCAAGTGGATGCAGCTTGCACAGAACCGGGTTAAGTGGAGAAATATGGGAGAGGCCTTCGCGCTGCAGTGGGTATAATCAGGCTGATGATGATGATGATGATGATGATGAAGGAGATCGTCCCATCATCTCTCCTGGAAGCCGGGGAGCATCCCAAGGCTCAGTGCTTTCCCCACTCCGGTTCAATATTGCGCTGCTTGGCATATCCAATCTTTTGGCAGACATCCTCCACTTGCAAAACAGCCTCTACGCCGACGACCGCACTCTATGGATTACACAGGGCATGACGGCCAGATCGAGCAGACTCTGCAGACAGCCATCGACCCATTGGTACCTACCTGGCTACAGTCGGCCTATCCTGCTCGGACATCAAGTCTGAATACATTATTGTCCCGATCCCGGGTACACGCCTCAGATCACCTCCGGCATCCTTCAATCTGCAAAAATAGGGCACTCCCATACCCCGTACTGACCGAATCCGCATCCTGGGCCTTCATCTACAAGATAATGGAGGAAACGCTACTAGTCTTCAGAGAATAGATCAATCTAATACAGATCAGCCGCCTGCTCAAGAGATTCGCCAACAAGCATAAGGAAAGGCGCGAATCCAACCTTTTCAGCCTCGTACAAGCCTTCGTTTGTACGCGCATTGCCTACGTTGCTCCTCACCTTCGCCTCACGCAAACAGCCCGGAAGCGACTGGATACATCACTGCGCAAGGCATACAAGACAGCATTGGGTCTACCCATGTCCACATCCACCACCAATGTGATGACTCTCCGGATATCCAACACAGTCGACGAGCTGATTGAATCGACTCTAACGTCTTAATATGAGCGCCTCTCGCGGACACATGCAGGCCGTGCAGCACTGAGCCAGGTAGGAATCATCCCTGTGATGGCGACTTCTGCGTATTGGACCTCCCGCCCTCACGCCTGAGCAAAGACTTAGTCTGTATACCTCTGCTTCCCAAACGTATGCATCCAGAGCATCATACAGAGCGCCGAGCCGACCGAGCCCGGCAACTCCAGAAATGTTTTGCTGGTCGCCCCGACGTTACATATACAGATGCCTCCAACCACGCCCTTCGCCTCGCTATAGTTGCGGTTGCATTAGCACCCACCGAAACTGGCAAAAGGCCTGCAGCGTCCTAATCGCCGCAACTGTTACCACCGCGGAAGAGGTTGCCATCACGTTAGCTGCGACCGACCCCTCCACCAAAGTAGTCGTTAGCGATTCGCAACAAACAATTCGCAATTTCGATGCAGGTCGTATATCCGACAGCGCACACTATCCTTCGATCTCTCTCCTTACCATATTGAGCAGTGTTGCACCTAGGTGCAAACACTGTTCACAACCGGCCATATTCCTTCAAATGATGCGGACACGTACATAACACAACGCAGACAATTCAGCTACAGTGGATGCGCGGAAGTCTCTTCTGCGTACCATCGAGCTCGCCCAACAGCACCAGCTCAGTTTGCGCGCATTGGAGGCCGCAGAGTTCCAAGGAATCCCTGCTGACCTTCTCTAAGCAGTGCAACCAGTCTTTCGGCTGGTTCCTCGATTTTGGGAGTAAATACAGAGCTTATCATCATCATTACCATCATCATACCTTCTTCCCAGTGCTTGTTTCAGAATTCCTTTAGTTGCACCAAGAATTTATCTTCTTGATTTCTTAGCGCCGCATTCGAAACCCGGATGCCTCCGTTGAGGTGGTGGTGGTAACAACTTTTATTGCCACAAAATGAAAGAAATTAGTTCAGGCTGGGGCGAGTCTAGGGTGGCCTCCAGTAGGGGGCGACCTCTTGAGCTCGCGTGACTAGCAACTAGCAAAAAAACGGCTGGAAGATTGGTGGCTTAAAAGCAGAGAAGTGACACAATGGTAGTAATGTAGGAGCAAAATTTAATAAATAGAATGATGGTTTAGTTAACCATTCTAAATCAATACTTAGGATATATGGAGAAAAATAAGCATGATAGCTACTGCTACCACCCCGTTTCAAAGGGGACGCTCCTATATTCCATCCATCCATCCGTGATGAGGGCCAGTTGCGTTGTTTTTCTTATGCTGGCCAACAACTTGTCCCATCCCTCCGCTGAGGGAGCTGGCTAGAGTGTCTAGGGGGGATTGCTGGCGCATTCCAAAAGTATATGGTTTGAGTGGCCTGCGTCCCGTCACCGCAGTGCCTGCATGAAGGGTTGTATTCTCCGTTCGTAAAAAACAATAATCGGTATGGCCTTTGTTTGTAGGCGTCTGAGTGTCGTGGCTTGCGACCGGTCCAGAGCGGGGTGAGGGGCCGGGTGCGTGCATCTTAGCTCGCTAAAAAAATTTGTTATCTCCGCCTATGTACGCGGCGCCTCGAGAGGCGCGTCCCGATAGATCTCCCGTCTCTCGGTTGGTCAAGTCTCGGGCTAGACGGTTGACTCCTTCGTTTCCGTAGTTACCCGCGGAAGCCGGAACCGATACGAGATTGATGTTGTGATTGAGAGATCGGTTGCGCAGAATTCGCGCCGCGAGTTCACTTACAGACTTGTTGGCGACATTTTGAACGGCGCTCTTTGAGTCGCTTAGAATAGTTTTGGTGCGAGGATCCGTGATGGCCAGTGCGATAGCTACTTCCTCTGCCTCACATATGGAGCTAGCATGAAATGTTATGGCATTAATGAAGGTTGACTTTGGATTGGCCATACATGCCACGTATGCTCCGTTTTTGATGTGTTGAGCTGCATCCACGTACACTGCTTGTGGATCGTCCTCGTACTGTTTCTTAAGGGTCTGTGCCCTTGACTTCCTGCGGACATCATGTTTGCCTAGTAGCATGTTTGTGGCTATTGGTCTAACAACTAGACTACTACTTATGTCAGCCAATAAATGGGATGTTGCGCACACCTCTTCAGTGGGGTGTATGTGGAGCTTGTCGAGAATTACGCGTCCCGCAAGGCTACGTGCCAAGCGGGTCACTTGTGCTGTCTTATGGGCTCAATTAGTTCAGGTAGCGTGTTAAAAATTCCCAACTGCAGTAGTCGATCTGAGTTAGCGTATACTAGCAAGCCAAGGGCCGCTTTGTATACTGTTCTGATTATGCTATTAAATGCATCTTCGTCCCTACGACTTAGTTGATAGTACGGGCAAGCGTCCCAGGTAGCACAAAGTGGGCTATGAAGGTGGGGCCCCTGTAGGTCCGTTGTAGGCAATGCAGGAAAGCCCCGGTGGGCTCAATGTGGGTGCTGCAAGAAGGGCTGACGTACGCCTGAAAGAGGCTGTCGACAAAGCGCCGATGGGCCCCACTAGGAACCGATACAGGCAGCCCTTGTGGGGCTGCCCACATTTTTCCCGCATTGCCAAAAGATCACATCCCGCCAACTCCCCACGATGGTCCTACTTTGGACAGATTCGGGCAGCCGCTCTGGAGGAACATTCATTTTTTATTTCGGTTAGGCCCTCAGATAATGACATAGGACCGGTGCTGGTTCTATAACGCAAGCCGCACTAGGGCCTGCCCACATTATTCTCATAGGGGTCCGACGCCCTAGTCCAAGTTCCCCCTATCAATGTTTATGCACATAATTAGGTAATTATTTTATACATGTCTGCCCTTTCTAAACAGCCACACTATTAAATTTTACAATACTTCATAACATTATTCTAGCCTAAAGGACTTCATGCTCATCTTGTTCAGGCTATGGACATGTGTATTCTGAACAGTAATATTTTATGAGAGTTGCAAGCTATCCTTAGCAATCACATAAGGAGCAACAGTTAGCAATCAGTATGTTTTAGTATCTTTAGCGCAATTTGCATGAGCGCGAGAACTAAAGCCATGTAATATTTCTAGCCGACTAAACATGGCAACAACTGTTACACAAATCATCTATAATGGCAACTTAGGGCAACATCTAATACAAATAAAGGTCGGAAAGAATGATTGCACAATTTACGGCCCATTATGGCCAATGTGGGACCTACAGCGGTTTTGTGTAGGCAGCTCCAATTAGGCTGGGTGTTATTTTTTAACCTAAAGCCCCCTTGCTTTTGCACGTGCCTTCAATTTCCCCACAAGGGACCGATTTTGGTAGCATGCGGGCCCTCCCGCATTCCAGCCCCATTACGGCCCATATGGGATATAAAGCAGTTTGGCGTGGGCAGTGCCAATTGGGCTGGGTGTTGTTTTTGAACTTAGAGCCCACCTGCTGTTGCACATGCCTTCAAATTCCCCACAAGGGACCGATTTTGGTGCCACGCCCACCTTCCAGCCCCATTACAGCCGACGTGGGACCTAAAGCGACTTAGCTAAGGCTGCCTCATTTGGGCTTCATGAGAGCTTGCCCAAATTGAGCTTATTTATATTTCACCTGCCCTCAAGTAACCTGCAAGGGGCCGATTGGGGCAGTATGTGGGCATGTCCGTTTTTTGTTTACCCCACTACGGCCGATGTAGGTCCCACAAAGTTTTAATGGGGGCGGCCTCATTTCGGATATTTGAAGGCTTTCCCATGAACAGCCCACATTTAGGTTGGATTGCCCTCAAATATCCGACAAGGGACACTTGTTGTCTGGATGCAGGAATGTGCTCTGAATTAGCCCGAGCAACGCAGCATGCAGTAGGAACAGGGGCAAGCCCAAATGGAGCATCCCCACTTTTACCCCATCGGGGACCGATGCAGGTTTTATGATGGTTGCCCCAGCCCCACTTGCCTACATCGGACCTACTGGGGCCCCACATTCTCTGCTACCTGGGGTACATATGATTCTTTTTATCATGAAGGCTTGAATGATCCTGCACCGATTGGCTTCTCTCATACCCCTGCGACATGCGGCAATGCGCCTCACCAGCCCACCTATCTGGTGCGCCGTGACGCGTAGCCAGCGTGTTGCTTCTGTGTTCTGCGAATTATTCTGAATCAACATTCCGAGAACTCTGATCGTGGCTATCGGGGGTATAGGATGGTTGTCAATGTGTAACTGGATAGGTTCTCAAGAATTTGGTTCTGGTTGTGAAGCTTTTTGTTCCTTATACTAAGAGCTCTGATTTAGTCGGTGAACAGGTAATGCCGTTTTCCTGCATGTAAGACTGTACCGTGTCGATAGCTCGCTGTAATTAATCTGTAATTTCTTCATCGGAGCCAGAATCGGTCCTTATGGTGATGTCGGCGTATATGAAATGATGTATGTGTGGAATATCATCTAACAGATGCGGGAGGCCGATCATAGCGATGTTGAAGAGAAAAAATGAAAGTACATCCCCTTCCGGTGTTCCTCTAGTGCCTAGTGTAATTTTGTCGCTAGTTTTGTCAACGAAATGAAGTGTAGCCGTACGCGCATTCAGAAAGGCAGCGATGTAGTCGTATGTTCGTTTGCCTGCGTTTACCTGTGAGAGGTGAGTGAGGATGGAAGCGTGTGACACATTTTCTTATGCCTTACTCACATCGAGCCCCAGGATTGTTCGCGTGGATCTTATGCGATTTTGATCTAGAATGTCTTGAATTTGCCACATGACGTCATGAGTCGGAAGACCTGCTCGAAACCCAATCATGGACGGGGAAACGTGCCTTCCGCACCGGTGTGCATAAGGAGGTTGTTTAAAACAACGTGTTCCATTACCTTCCCGAGACATGACATTAGCGAGATTGGGCGAATGTTCCCCATCTCGAGTCTTTTGCCTGGTATAGGTATGAAAATAACTTTAGCGTGCTTCTATTCCCCAGGGACGCTTCCCTCTGTCCAGTACCTGTTGAAGAGGTCCGTAAGAGCCTCTACTGACTGGTCCTCTAAATTGCGAAACTGCTTATTGGTGATGCAATCGTCCCCCGGTGCCGAGGTGGTGTTAATTTGGTTAAGGGCAGCTCTGATCTCTGCTACGGTAAAGACGCTATCCATTTGAGGATTACCCAATCCTGAGTACTCATCTGACGTTGGTATATACTGGGAGGTGTTAATGTATTGATCTTTTAATGTAGTCATGAGCTCTTTGTCGGCGCCTTGAAAACATTGCGAGATCCTATGCAGGTTCTTGTGGGATTCGGCGCTTAGTTCTCGTAAGATCCAGTAAATGTCCAAGTAAAAGCCATGTGTTCTTATTGCCCAGTTGCCCATTAAGGCGGTCGAAAGTCTGATGCCACTGTTCTCTGCTAAGTTCCCGCAAGTAAGCCTCGATTTCATTTTCAAGCCGGTTAGCCGAATTGTTAAACGTCGGTTGTGCTTATGTTTACGCCCTCGAGCATGAATACTTCTTTCGCCTTCAATCAAGTGCACTCTGGCTTAGCGTCCAGGCTGGGGTTGCTGTCCGCCAGGGTAACCGTTTTTGAAGTGCCTGTGGCGTCTTGCAACATTGTCTTAAATCTACTATACCTTCCGCTGACCTTTGCGAACGGACATATCTAAAGGCGTCCCACTTAGTGTGCTTCACTTCCTGGTGACGAATTTTGCAATGCGTAGCTCGAAAATGGTACATAGTACCAGAGTCCTTCAAGCATTGAAGGACTCTGATAGTACATAGTGGTCGCTCCCTATGTTTATAATTAGATTTTCCCATCTTGTATCGGGGATATTTCTGGCAAAATTAAGGTCAGGGCACGTATCGCTGGTTACACTGTTACCAATGCGCGTAGGTTTATCAGGGTCGACGAGCGAGGTATGCCCTAGCGCCTGAGCCGTCTGTCATAGGTTAGTTCCCTTTCTGCTGTTAACTCAGTAGCCCGATTCTGTATGGGGTGCGTTAAAGTCTCCAACAGTCAGCAACACTCAATTTTGAGCGGCAACATGCGCCTTACAGAAGAGTGTGGCTATTTTCATATTGTTGTTTTTAGGTGGACTATATACGTTTAGAATGTAAAGGGAAGATTTTGCTCATTTGTTCAGTAAGATTTGTATAAATGTTGAGAGACCTCCGGTGTTTCCAAATCTAGTTGGTTTGCAGTTAGATTACGCTGTACAAGTGTAGCTGTGATTGGCCGGCGCCCAGCCGACACTTTCTCATAGTGTGCTGTATTCCCTGCAAGCTTTACTGCTTTATTCGTCTCTTGAAGTGCTATGGTTACCGGTCTATTTGTTTGGGCCAAAACTGCATATTCCAGAGCCTTACGCTTGGCTCGGACTCCCCTGCAGTTCAATTGCCGCACTATAACAGGTGTACTAGCCATTGCGTATCGGGTAAGGTTCCGCTCGCGCGGATTGCAACACGCTGGGTCTGAGAAAGCTGCTGGGGGACGGATGTGCCGAAGCGCCGTCGGATGGCCGTGAGAATGCAGTGTGGGCAGGAGGCAACGTGCCCGCATTTCGCTTTGGAGATGTCATGATCAGGTTGCTAGGGGATGCTAGTGCGTCAACCCTGGTTGTAAGCGTGTCCAATTTAGCTAGGACAGTTTCAAAAGTAGTTCGAAACTTTGCCATTTTGTCCGTTAGTTTGTTTAGCTGTGGTATTAATGTTTGGATAGTTTCCTCCACCTTGCCGAGTCGTTGGTCTATTTTTGCACATCTCTCTTCATAATTACTCTCTAAGTCATCTGTATCTGGCCGAGGTAGCAAAGATGCCTTTCGTTTGTTACGGCTATTTCGATCTACTTCCATGTCCTAATTGCGGGGGACTTCAACGCGACCGCAAGCTACAGACGACTTGAAATTTTTTGATTGAGCATTTGCAGTTTCTAGCAGTTTGATTTTTGCGTTAGACTAAGCTAACTGTTGTTGCAGTTGTCGGACTAACTCTGCTAGCTCCCTTACTTGTGGGTCGGGTGCTCGGCGTTGCTTGTCGCCTGTAAGTGGCGTCCTCCATGCCAAATGTTTGGCGGCAGGTCTTCCTTCTTCTCCGGAGTTGGAGTTGGTCCGCGAGCTGCATCTCTGTAACGACGACCTGCTACTATCTCTGCTCCCACTGCGGCCACGTAGAGGGGGAAAACAGTAATCCCTTGGTTTCTGCGGCTGAAGTGGTTGGCTTGCGGCTGGGTCAATTGGGGGACTGCTGCTTAGCAGTGGCGGGAAGGTTGTTGTTGTTGTGGCTGTAGGAAGAAGGAAAAGAAAGTGCACTGGCCTGCTACTGGCTCTGATTCATCCCTTGGGGGTGGTTGTTGGTGGCCGCGTTCTCGGGGACGGGACTGGCGGCCGCTTGGCGAAGTGCCTGGGTCAGTGGCAGTGTCCGTGGAGGATTGCGAGGATTGGGGCCTGTGGCTAGGTGGTGGTGGTAGTGGTTATTTATTGTATATACAAAAGGAAAGAAACGATGTTTGCCAGCCCCAGTATCTGCTATCTGATATCTGAAGCACCTGAACTGGGGCGGCGAAAATAAAGGGATATCGAGGAAAAGGTAGAGGAAATCAAAGAGGTGAGCGATAGGGAGAAAGAAAAGGGTAAGTAAAAATAAAAGAAATATATTGCCAGGGGGCGCTCGCAGCGAAAGACGTTGAAGTGGCGCTCGGAGAAAAAGGACGAAGTGAGTGAATTTTATTATCGTTCGGTGCCACCATGCTTGGGTACAGCCACAGGTATGTTTTCAACGCCATTCAAAACTTCTTAATAGAAACAAAACGTCTACCTGACTAATATGCTTTGAAGTTTTATTCTGTACATATAAATCTTACTATTCTCTTACTGCGTGCGTTAGTATTTACTATTATATATTTTGGTTTATCATATCTACATTTCCTTTTCTATTCCCTAGCATTTATTATTATTTTTTCTTTCCGATGTAGTTATACATCTCAAAATCTAATATCTCTGCACCCCAATTCTTGGCCGATCCCCCTATGTGGGTATGTGTCATCACATTAGAGGAGAACAACAACAACAACAAGTGAGTCGGCTCCGGACTAGAAGGACGTACCTAAAGCTTGGACCTTATAATTCCACCTGCACCGGCTCTGATAGCCTAGCCCTAGTCGCCAATATCGTGACAAATCTGGTGGAGGTCAGGTCTGATGTCCCGTACCCCTCCGCTAAGCAGGAGTGCTGGTCATATATTCGAAGAAACGCCTGTTCACCGCACCAGCCGCAGGCAACGAGGCCTACCCCCTGAGTTTTCCCCATCGGCTATGACAACCGGCAGCCACGACGTCGTCGCAATGCCTGGAGTGGCCCCTACTTACGTGACGATTCAGAACCCCCGCGTCCCAAAGACCTTTCACGGGGACACCTATGAAGACGTCGACGACTGGTTGCAGCACTACGAAAGGGTAGCTACCTTCAACCTCTGGGATGACGCCGCCCGGCTTCGCAACGTATACTTCAGCCTTGAAGATGGCGCTCGGACATGGTTCGAGAACCATGAAGACCAGCTGTCATGCTGGAGTGAGTTCAAGCGTCATCTTGCGGCTGCTTACGGTAGCTCAGATCGCCGCGAACGGGCCGAACGCGCTCTCCAATCTCGGGTTCAAATGCCCAACGAGACGGTCGCGGCATATATCGAAGCCATGACACGCCTCTTCAAGCGGGCAGACCCTACAATGTCCGAGGACAAAAAGCTGCGCTACCTTATGCTTGGCGTTAAAGAGCAGCTTTTTGCTGGCCTAGTGCGCAGCCCACCGAAAACTGTCGCAGAATTCCTTGCGGAAACATCCACAATAGAAAGAGTGCTTCAGCAGCGAGCTTCGGCACAGAATCGTACCGTCCACGCCACCTCCGTCTCTGCCGAGTTACCATCGCATGGCATGGACGCATCGGCGCTACGTGAGCTCGTACGTTCGATTGTGCGCGACGAACTCAGACTGCTGTATGGCGCACATCAACCTGCAGCTTCTACCTCCATTGCGAGCGTTGTCCGCGACGAAGTGCAGCAAGCGCTCCGGCCTCCGTTTCCAAGCGGTGAACCTCACCCTGCTCCTCCCCTTACGCCACCTGAGTGCCAGCGTCCCACATACGCCGAGGTGCTACAATACTCGCCACCCCAGTCGCCGACCCTAATTGCTGCTAACGTAGCTGCACCAACAACACCGGCCCCCGTGATCCAGTACGTAACGGATTCCCGACAGTCTAGACGGAAAGCAGACGAGTGGCGTACCCCCGACCGACGGCCTTTATGCTTTCACTGCGGCGAACCAGGACATGTCTATCGGCGCTGTCCCTACCGTCGACTGGGCCTCGAAGGTTTTTCCGCCGATTCTCCGCGGCCTCGCTACGGCGAACGGCCCCGAGCCGTTGAAGATTTCCTCAATGACCAGCGCCGTGGTGTTCCGTCTCGTCTGCGGCAATCTCGATCACCGTCGCCCAGGGCTCGCCCTTCGCCATCTGCTGCGAGGTCCTCATGGGCAGCGCAGGGCCGATTGCCCAGCCCCCAGCGGGAAAACTGAAACCAGCGACCTTCGGGGGTAGGCTCGCTGGACATCGCTGCGCGGGAGACCCCCCATCGACGCGGACACGGAAACTCTACGAATCGACACTGGAAAAGTCCGCGGTTGCCGATTATAACGCTACCTCGACGCCACCACGACGCACCCGCAACGACGACGAATTGCCGGTGGAACCGACGACGCACCAACACACCCGCAACAACGACGAATTGCCGGTGATACATACAGCGCAACAATGCACCCGCAACAACGACGAATTGCCGGTGAAACAGACGACGCAACAACGCACCCGCAACAACGACGCATTGCCGGTGGAACAGATGACACGACAACGCACCCGCAACGACGAAGAATTGCCGGTGGAACGGACACCGCAACAACGCGCCTGCAACAACGACGAATTGCAGGTGAAGCATACCGCGTACACCGATGCAGAGCACTCAAACACTCAGAAGCCTGATATTCGCGAGAAGCTGTCGTTGGACATACCAGTAATACTGGATGGTCGCCATGTTCGAGCTTTGTTGGATACTGGCGCTGATTATTCTATTTTGAGCAGCCAGTTTGCCGCGATTCTCAAGAAGGTTTTGACTCCGTGGGCTGGCACACACGTTCGCACTGCGGGTGGTCATCTGGTTACTCCTCTAGGCATGTGCACGGCCAGGGTTCAAATTCAAGAGTCGACATTTGTGGTAAGCTGCCTCGTTCTGAAAAGCTGCTCACGTGACCTAATTCTGGGCGTAGATTTTCTTCGTGAATATGGCGCAATTATTTACCTCCGGGATTTTAAGGTCTCGTTTTCAACTGAGAAAGCAGTGGCCCTCAGCAGTACACAGCGACCACTCAATGTGCTTCGAGTTTATGCGGACAGTGTCACGCTGCCACCCCGAACCAGCACCTTCGTTAATGTCAAATGCAATGCACTTCACGATGGTGATGCAATAGCCGAAACTAACCTCTCGTTACTGTTGACGCAGGGAGTCTGCGTGGCTCGCAGTTTGATCCATCTTAACTGTGGCCAGTCCAAGGTACTTGTTACCAATTTTTCGCACGAGTATCGACACCTTTTTCGGAATACTTCCGTAGCTTTCGCGGAACGCATATCTGAAGTCTCCGAGTGCTTGTCCACAGAAACCGTGCCACCGCCCACATCCCTCGACAACCTCGATATTAGCTCAGAGCTATCGGTGAGCCAGCGTGAACAGCTGTTTTCATTGTTACTTGAATTCAGAGAGTGTTTTGCATCATCGTCAAAAGTGCATCAGACTCCCATTGCCAAGCACCAGATCGTGACGTTCGATGATGTCCGCCCAATTCACCAGCACCCCTACCGCGTCTCTTCGACCGAGCGCGAAGTTATTAAGTCACAAGTTAAACAAATGCTCGAAGATGATGTTATCCAGCCTTAAAATAGCCCATGGTCTTCCCCAGTCGTTCTAGTTAAAAAGAAAGACGGCACGTTACGTTTTTGCGTCGATTACCGCAAGCTTAACGCCGTAACCAAGAAGGATGTATACCCCTTGCCGCGGATTGACGACTCTCTCGACCGCCTTCGGCGTGCGAAGTACTTTTCGTCAATCGATCTAAAAAGTGGCTATTGGCAGATTGAGGTAGATGAGCGAGATCGTGAAAAAACGGCCTTTGTCACACCCGACGGACTTTACGAATTTAAAGTTCTACCTTTCGAACTTTGTTCCGCGCCGGCCACATTTCAGCGGATGATGGACACTGTCCTCGCCGGGCTTAAATGGCAGTGTTGCCTAGTCTACCTAGATGACGTGGTGGTCTTCGCAGAATCGTTTTCACAACATCTTAAACGCCTGCGGTCAGTACTCGAAGCCCTTCGATCCGCTAACTTGACGCTTAAGCCACAGAAATGTCACTTTGGCTACCAAGAGCTTAAATTCCTCGGTCATGTCGTAAGCGCTGCCGGCGTGAAGCCCGACCCTGACAAGCTTACTGCTGTTGCGGAATTTCCGATTCCACGTGACAAGAAAGCTGTTCGCAGATTTCTCGGCTTGTGCAGTTATTACCGCCGTTTTATCGATAACTTCGCTGATCTTGCTGAACCGCTGACTCGGCTCACCCGGGGAGACACCCCTTTTGTTTGGAGTCACGAGCAAGAAGCTGCTTTTACCGAGTTGCGTCTCCGTCTCCAATCGCCGCCTATTCTAGCCCATTTCGATGAGCACGGTGAAACAGAAATCCACACTGACGCCAGTAACATTGGCCTTGGGGCGGTTCTCGTGCAATGTCAAGAGGGTGTGGAACGAGTCGTCGCCTATGCCAGCCGTGCTTTATCCCGCGCCGAGATGAACTATTCAACTACTGAGAAGGAATGCCTCGCCATAATTTGGGCGGCTGCAAAATTTCGCCCCTACCTTTATGGTCGCCCATTTAAAGTGGTCACTGACCACCATTCCTTGTGTTGGCTGGCCAGCCTGCGTGACCCATGCGGCCGCCTGGCGCGATGGAGCCTTCGCCTACAGGAGTTTGACCTTACTATAGTCTACAAGTCCGGACATAAACATGAAGATGCTGACGCGCTCTCTCGTGCGCCCGTCGAGCTCGCTTCACCACATACGGGTGACTCAGGCAGTTTTCTCGGAGCTGTTGATGCTTCAGATATGTCTCATCAGCAGCGTGCTGATCCAGAGTTACGAGCCCTGATCGATTATTTAGAAGGTCAGCCAGCCACAATACCTAAGTGCTTTTCTCGGAGCCTCTCAACTTTCTGCCTGAGAAGTGGTGTACTCTATAAGCACAGCTCTAGATCCGATTCGAGAACCTACCTCCTCGTGGTACCAGCAGCTCTGCGAGAGGAAATCCTTTCCGCGTGCCACGATGAACCAACTTCTGGTCACTTGGGCTATACTCGCACACTTGCTAGAATACGAAAAACATTCTACTGGCCTAACCTTGCAACTGTCGTTAAGCGCTATGTTAAGAGCTGTCGGCAATGTCAGCGTCGGAAGGTTCCGCAATCAAAGCCTGCAGGCCTTCTCGGGCCCATAATACCACCACGCGCACCGTTTGATCAAGTCGGCATGGACCTTCTCGGTCCTTTCCCTCGATCCTCCGGGGGCAACCGCTGGATAATCATCGCCACAGACTACCTGACTCGATATGCCGAGACCAAAGCGTTACCTAGTGGTACAGCATCGGAGGTTGCCCATTTCTTTGTCCACCAGATCATGCTGCGGCACGGTGCTCCGACCTGTATTATTACTGACAGAGGGACTGCCTTTACTTCACAAATGATGGCCGAAGTTTTTCATCTCAGCGGTACGGCACATCGAAAAGCTACTGCTTACCATCCGCAGACCAATGGGCTGACCGAAAGGCTTAATAAAACCATTGCGGACATGCTGGCGATGTATGTCGACGCCTAGCACAAGACTTGGGATGCTATCCTACCATATATGACATTCGCGTACAATACGGCAGTCCAAGAGACGACACGCTTCACGCCGTTTCGCCTAGTTTACGGCAGAGAGGTTCGGACGATGCTGGACGCAATGCTCCCTTGCGAAACAGATACCGAGCTTTCTACTGACGCCGAACACTTTGCCCAACATGCTGAGCAAGCACGCCAACTAGCACGCGTCCACATCGCCCAGCAACAGGACAAGGATTCACGCCGGTACAACCTCCGCCACAAACAAGCTTCCTACAACACCGGGGACCAGGTGTGGGTGTGGACTCCTGTTCGACGCCGTGGCCTATCAGAAAAGCTGATTTGCCGTTACTTCGGACCATATAAAGTCTTGCGGCGCCTCAGCGACGTTAACTATGAGGTCCTCCCAGATGGCCCAGAGCAGAGAGGCCGTCGGCTACCTCGTCCAGAGACAGTTCATGTCCTACGCATGAAGCCGTATTTTACGCGGTAACTGAAAGACGGCATCTGCAAACTTTTTTTTTCGTTTGCTTTTGTCCACCTGTGTGCACGTGTGCCGTGTGCGTCACGCTTAAGGAGGGAGGAATGCCAGGGGGCGCTCGCAGCGAAAGACGTTGAAGTGGCGCTCGGAGAAAAAGGACGAAGTGAGTCGGCTCCGGACTAGAAGGACGTACCTAAAGCTTGGACCTTATAATTCCACCTGCACCGGCTCTGATAGCCTAGCCCTAGTCGCCAATATCGTGACAATATACACTATGGTACAGTTACAGTAGTTTGCTTGAGGACCACCAGCAAATGTCTTAGGTCACTGAGCACTCGGCACATCGGGCGGGCCTCCGCAATAGCTCTTCGTCCAGGCAAGTGTTCACAACGCACGCACTGGCGCACTGTACCTGTGGCTAGGCACGAAGCGGCCACAGAAGCGGTATTTGCAGCTTCTGCTGCCTGTTGGATGTGAGCCTTTGCATACGATGCACATGGGTTGACAGGTAGGTTCATGGTAGGCCGGCTTGTGGGGACTCGTGGACGACGCCGCAGCGGCGACAAGTAGGTATTCGTGGTTGGGGGCACACGTCCGCTTGGTGACCCAGCTTGCGACAGTTGAAGCACGCCTCCTGGTGAGACTTCAAAGCAGCGACTTCGAAAGTATATCCCAAGTACCGCACGTATCGGGGCAGCTCGTTGTTGGCGAACGTCACGACGAAGTGCTGTGTCTTGCCCATACGACGCGCAGCCACGATGGGGAGATCGGAATTACGAGCGCGGAGTCACCAAATCCAACGCACAAGCTAATACTCTGTACCGATTGCGCTGGGCTAAGTGTGAACTTTCGTGGCACTACTAGTACCATGCAGAACCGCAAGAAGCGGTCATACAACCATAAATACTTTCATGTTTAATTATCTCACTTTTTCTCCGCGCTCGGCTATCTCTCAGCCAGGATCTCGGCATCGTTTTCGTAACTGTTAGCTGAATACAAAATCACCCGTACGGAATTGTTCGGGCCTGGGGCGTAGGCGGCAACCGGGACTACTGTTTTGTCGATGGTAATGGTGCCAATCTTGGCGTAAGACGGCGCGGGCATTGTCGGCCGTGCTCACTGTGATGGTGTTCTTAGTGGAGTGGATACGGCCTTGGTCTGCAGTAACCGCCAGGTGGTGGTCGACGTTGGCGGCTGCGTAGACAGCAAGTGCATGTCGTGCGAGGCCTACGGTGTGGGGGTTCAGTGTGCCCTGTGGGCGGAGGACGATCTTGAGGTGTTCCGAGGGCGGGGGGGGGGGGGAAAGAGGACGCTTTTTTGTCACAGGTGGAGGGCGTCCGCGTGGCCGCGGATTCGGTGGATTCGATGTCGTGGCTGGCGTCTGGGCCTCGAGCAGGAGCCGACAGACTCGACAACGCCCTGATCCGAAACCTTAGTGACGACCTCATACAAGAGCTCGCAAGCTTTCTAAACAAACACTGGGAGGCGGAGACGGTTCCCGAAGACTGGCAAACAGCTCCAAATTGAAAATCTCAGACCCATCTCGCTCACGTCGTGCCTCGGCAAGCTTTACAAGCGGGTGGGGATGCTCAGACTGCAAAATGTCATGGAAGATAATGAACATGTACCCCATACCATGTTCGGCTCCAGAGCAAAACTCTCGACGCAGGACGTGCTGCTTCAAATACAAGAAGATGTGCTCCGCAACGTACCCTGAATAGGTGAAAAAGTCATAATGGCCCTTGACATCAAGGGAGCATTTGATAAAGTCAGTCACGAAGCGATCCTTAGAGGCCTAGACGACCTGGACTGCGGACGCAGAATCTACGGGTACGTCAAAGCCTTCCTGTCAGATAGAACTGCCCCCATCGGCATGGGAGACCTTCGATCGAACAAAATTCACGCGCCAAACAAAGGAATACCCCAAGGATCAGTCATCTCACCTATCCCCTTCAATATAGCTATGACAGGTTCAGCACGAAAACTAGAGGAGATCGAAGGCATCAGGCACGCCACGTATGCAGACGACATAAAAGTGTGGACGAACACCGGTTCCCTCGGGGAGAAGGAAGAAAAACTACAGGAAGCGGCCTCCTGTGTACAGAAATATCTCGGAGAACGTGGACTCGCATGCTCGACCGAGAAATCGGAACTGCTTCGAGTGTGGAGAGGCAAACAAAACTGGACCGTCCCAACCAGTGAAAACCTGAAACTCAACATCTACCTGGAAGGAATGCCCATCCCGGAAAAGACAACAATAAGAATATTAGGTACGTGGGTTCAATCGAACCAACGCAGTAGTCACACTTTTACTATCCTCAACACAACAACGCTACAAGTGACACGCATAATCACCCGCATCACCAACAGGCGGCATGGTATGCGCGAAGAGGACACACTAACACTAGTTAGTAAATTATGTACAGCCTGCCCTACCAGCGCCTCAATATGAGTGAAATACAACAAGCGGATGCCCTGCTAAGCAAAGCGTATAAGACGGCGCTCCGATTACCGCGCAAGACGTCTACAGAAAAGCTCATGGCACTTGGATTGCAAAACACATTCGAAGAACTACGCGAGGCGCAGCTGGAGTCGCAAAACGTCAGGCTGCTGCAGACAACGACTGGAAGAGCGCTCTTACAGAGACTCAGATACTGTGAGCAGATGTGAGAAATAGCGAGGACGGTAACGATCCCCGACGAACTTCGCAAGTTCCTCAAGGTAGCTCCAATCCCGAGAAACATGGACCCTAACCTCCACCAAGGTAGAAGGGAAGCAAGTACCGATATTATTCAAAAAACCTACGCTCCTCAAGACACGACCGTGTATGCAGACGCGTCCTCGAGAGGAGGAAACAACAAAATTGCAGTGGCCACGGTGGTCGATTCGTCTCTACGCAAAGTGACCAGCGCCTCTATCTGACACTGCACAGTAGCAGAGGCCGAGGAAGCAGCCATTGCTCTAGCGGTGGCGGAGGGCTATAGAGCTGGATGGTCGCTAACGATACTCACGGACTCTCAAACAGCCTGTCGAAATTTCATGAATGGTAGGATTGGTCGTCACGCACTCCGTATACTCTTCGAAGCTAGCGACAGAATTAAAAACCACGAAGAAAACAAAACCAGACACAAAATTGTGTGGGTACCGGGGCACATGGGGGTGGCAGGGAACCAAGAGGCTGACAGGATAGCTCGAGCATACACTGACTTCCGAGCATCCGACGGGTCCGCGGAACTTTTGCCAGCACCCAAGGCATACTCGGCCATACTAGAAAACTATAGACGAAAAAGAATACGATATCCCCCACCACACAGTTCTCTTACCAGAGAGGAAGCTGTCATATGGAGACAATTACAGACGGGCTCATTTGATTAGTATGTGTAACTAATCAAATTGCGCCCTACCGTATACGTGACGGTAGGGTGCGATGAAAAACCAACACTATATCGCATCACATGGGCCTGTCAAAACATAGATGTGGTCCCCAAAATTCGATACCCGAGTGCGGAACAATGGGAGACTCTGCTGTCCAGCGACCGCTGCGAAGACCAGCAAGGTCTGGTACAGCGAGCCCAACGGGCGGCGGTAGCCAGCGGAGCCCTGGACTGAGGGCAACCGACCATTGTGCAAAAGTGGACGAGGTCGGCGGAGAGGACTCTTCTGGATTCAACAAGCAGACATTTCTGAACACGTCCAAGAACCGCCAAGTAATATAGGGCTAAATAAAGTTTTTCCTCCTCCTCCGTGCAGAATTGTGAGAGACACTGCACCTTTTCTTTTCTGTAAACCAATAAGAAGCACCGCTGATACCTGCTGCCCAGAGTCTGCGTCTATATGCGGTGTGGTGCGGCGTTCGAAGGAGCTCCAAAAGAATGACGCCGCTGGTACGCCTGGATAGGAGCCCCGGTGAAGTTAACTTTGCCTGGTGACGTCTTCAGTTGGTGAAGTCTGTGGCCGTGATGTCACAGCCGATGAATTCACCATGCGATGACGTCATAGCTTGTGATTGTCATTACTCATTCCTATTTCCTCATGACTAACGACTAATTATTATGAGTTAGCATGCATATATAACCCTTACACTCCCTAGCCAATCACCAGGATCATTACTGAGAGCATGCATGCTCAACGGAATGGGACGCAGCCTGACAGGTGCAAGGAAAGCAACTCATGACACTGCCCTCAAAGCCATGTTTGCATAGGCAGACTTGTGTTCTCCCTTTGCAGTTATGGGAGTGGATGCTAGAGAAGAATCAAGATGCCCTACTCCCGCTCCCGGGTGGGGCGCAGTTGGTAAAGCGGTTGGCTGATGATCCTAGGGATGGAGGTTCGATTCCCGGTGGAGACGTATTTTTCACGAGGAGACCGGCCCAGCGGAGCCGCCAGCTGTGGTGGTAGCTAGGCAATGACTCGAGGTTAGCTTCAAGCCAACACTTACCCCAACCTACATCAATACAACATAATGTTCCCAGAACACTACACAGACATATGGCCTTGATGCAATGACCAGCCCACCGCCTACCATGTCACATGGGGGTGCACAGGCCCCAAACCTCCACACATAAACATGCACCATTCGGAGGCGCAGTGGGAGGCCACTCTGCAATGCTCTGATCTAGAGACCCAGCGTAGGCTGGTAACTCAGGCAAGAGCGGCAGCCCAGGCCACTGGGGTCTTGAAATGAAGACTCCACTCACTGCCCCCCCTTTTTTTCTTTTCTTTTTCTTTTTGAAATAAAGTTTTCTCTCTCTCTCGAGGTCAGTGCTACCACGGCTCAGGTGTGACCTCGACTAAAGCGTGATCACGGCGCAAAGGCGAAGTGGCTGGCGTAGTGTAGCACTCGCTAGGAAATTGGCCGGTGTCACAAATAACTTCGCAGAATTTCGGAACATTTAAAGCACCTTAACTCTCTGCTTTCGCAGATTACTGAGGTATTCTCCATCTACCTTTATTCCTAACTGCTCCCATTCCAAGTCTCTGAATACCTCCTCTAAGCAAGCTGTGAATAGTACTGGGGAGATTGTGTCTCCTTGCCTAACACCTTTCTTTATGGGAATTTTGTAACTTTCTTTATGCAGAACTATGGTTGCCGTGCAGCCACTATATATATCTTCCAGCACTTTCACGTATGGCTCGTCTACCCCCTGATTTCGCAATGCCTGCATCACCGCCGATGTTTCAACTGAGTCAAATGCCTATTCGTAATCAATGAATGCTATGTATAAAGGCTGATTATATTCCGAGCATTTTTTTATCACCTGATTGATGTATGGATATGATCGATAGTAGAGTGCCGTTTCCGAAAACCTCCTTCATCCTTTGCTTGATTGCAGTCTAAGGTTGTCCTGATTCTATTAGCGATTGCCTTAGTAAATACCTTATACGTAACAGACACTAACCAGATTGGTCTGCAATTTTTAAGGTCCTTAGAGTCCCATTTCTTATGAATGAGGATAATGTTTGCATTCTTCCATGGTTCCGGTACAGTCGATGACACCAGGCACTGCGTATACAGCATGGCCAGTTTCTCTAGCACGATATCCCCCCCGCCTTTCATCAAATCTGGAGTTATCTGATCCTCTCCAGCTGATTTCCCCCTTTTCATAGTTTCTAATACTTTCTTGACCTCGTCCTTCGTCACTGGTGGAACGTCTGACTGTTTTCCCTGCCGCCAATCTTGTTACGATCCTGACTACTTTGGCTGGTGTAGAGATCTGTATAGAACTCTTCGGCTACTTTGACTATCTTGTCCATATTCGTGACGACGTTGCCCGCCTTGTCCCTTATCGCACACATCTTGTTTTTGCCTATGCCGAATTTCTTCTTTACCGCATTAATGCTTCCCCCGTTCTTTACAGCATGTTCAATTTTCTCCATGTTGTACTTCCTTATATCAGCCACCTTGCGCTTATTGATTAGCTTTGATATCTCGGCCAATTTGATCTGGTATGTTCAATATGATGACATTGCCTTGCTAAGCAACTCGGGGGATGAACTGCAAATAATGATTGATGACCTAGACAGGAAATGTAGAAAGGTAGGCTTGAAAATCAATATACAGAAGACTAAAGTAATGTTCAACAGCCTCGGGAAGGAACAGCAGTTTACATTAGGTAGCGAAGTACTGGAAGTAGTAGGCGGTTGTGTCTACTTAGGACAGGTAGTAACCGCAGATCCGGACCATGAAAAGGAAACAAGAAGAAGAATAAGATTGGGATGGAGCGCATTTGGCAAGCACTCGCAGATTATGACTAGCAGCTTACCGGTATCGCTCAAGAGGAAAGTATACAACAGTTGCATCTTACCTGTACTCACCTATGGGGCTGCAACGTGGAGGCTAACCAAGAAAGTTCTACTTAAGTTGAGGACAACCGAGAGGGCTATGGAACAAAACGTAGTAGCGGTAACATTAACCGATAGGAAGCGTGCAGAGTGGGTCAGAGGAATAACTCAAGTTACCTACATTCTAGTGGAAATTAAGAAGAAGAACAGGGCATGAACAGGACATGTAGGGCGAAGAGAGAATAACCGATGGTCGCTTAAAGTAACCAACTGGATTCCAAGGGAAGGAAAGCGTAGCAGGGGACGGCAGAAAGTTAGGTGGGCGGATGAGGTTAAGAAGTTCGCAGGGGTAAAGTGGATGCAGCTAGCTCAGAACCGGATTAAGTGGAGAAATATGGGAGAGGCCTTCGCCCTGCAGTGGGTATAGTCAGGCTGATGATGATGATGATGATGATGATGATGATGAATTCTCTGCTTTGTAAACCCGTAGCCTCTGGCGCTGTTGCGGTAGTTGCTGCAGCGTAGCGAAAAGTGCCCTTCGGAGAAGTTGCGAAAGTACTAGTTACCGCGACCGCGTGAAGAGGGCTCATCGTGATTTAGGCGGCTCACGTAATTTTAACCCACTTCGCATTCGCATTCTGAACAGAGGCAGCCCCAGTTTCATCAGTCATATTGGTGACGGATGAATTACCTGCATAGATGCCGTCCTTGGTTCCTGGAGAGGAAAGTAAAATGTTTGCACAGTTCCAGCGAAATTTTGTTTATTTGCAAGGAAACCAAGCGGAGCTTTACTATTGAGGTGAAAATCAACGAACTTTGAGTAGCATAGAAAAGTGGCTTGGAATGACTGCTTCTTAATCAGTACCTGTGAGAACGAAAAACAAAATAGTTGTCCTCGCTGGCTTTAGTCGGACGTAGACAATATTCGGCACTCTAGACGTCTTGAATTTCTTTATTGAGATCGAATACCACAAATTTCCGTAACAGTTTACGTAACGAAATAGAGAAAGTGCGAGGAGATATATGTCGCTGAACAATGTCCGTATGAAAACGTTTATGCAAAATGCAAAAATGATTAAAAAATTATAGATATCTTAGATATCTTTTGAGAGGAGAACGCCGAAAGCCTACCCTTCCTCTGTTATCATTTCCCTCTCATCGTTTTCTTACCGCTTTGTACCTTATTTTTATCGTATGTCGTCATTTAATTTATTGATTGTTTTGTAATCATGATAAGTCATATTAGTCATGTCTAGTCATTGTAGTCATTAACACTCATAGCTAAGCATATTTACTCATTTTCAGTACGTTGCGGCCATTACAAGTTGTCGTTTGACATATTGGTCGTTCCATAGCCATGGTGCGTTATACCTTGTCATTGCAGACATTAGCACTCATATTTTAGCCTGCTTACTCATTTTCAGTCTGTTTCGGTTATTACAAGTCATTGTGCGACACGCCGGTCGTTTCGCAGTCATTTATGATCATTTATTAGTGAAAATTATTATTCAATAACTCTAACAATATCTATCGTATAATTGTTTTTATTACCAATCACCATCCATCGTTTTCTTTACTAATTTCTCTACTAATACATTCGTTATTAGCAAGTGAAAATCAGCGTGCAGATCACATGCACAGATCCGACGTAGAGATCTCGCGCACAACTTTCGCACAAGAAATTGCGTTCCAAGAGCCTAGAAAATCTTTCGACTTAATAAAACGAGCTGCGCGCCACAGTATGCGTTTCACGCGGAATGACTAGCCAGTAACACAGCATGCAGCATGGTTCAAAAGCGAGGTTAAAAGCTATAGTTACCACTCGTTCGCATTTTCTTATTAGTTACTAACCAATGATAAAAAATCTTTGTTAGTTATTAGATAGGTATCACGAAATTTATGCTGTTCGCGCCTATCTTCTAAAATACTGTGCGTGCTGCGGATGCTAATTTCCTAGTATCAGACAGAGAAAATACACTTCCTGAACGCGTTTCTTCCTTGACACGCACATTCTTGGTCCTAGTGCGAGACGCATAGGTATAGTGAAGGCCTTTAAGGCAAAGTTGCATTATTCACGTATTACTAGCTCCGTTTTTCTTCGTTTCATTAATAGCTCTAATAGCTATTATTTCATTAATAGCAATAATAGCTATTATTTCATTAATAGCAATAATAGCTCTGAAGAAGGCGACAGCCCTGAAGAACACTCATCACAAACAAAATATATGTTTTCAACTGAACGGCGTTTTACACCGTGTAAATAGCCGGCTAAGGTGTTCCGTTGATTGGAGGGCAAAAAGTTCTTCACTGGCGACCTAAATTTCTGGCGACACACAGATTACGATATTAGATGGCAAATTCCTCGACGACAGCTGAAAACTTGGGCTCAAGGGAAGGGTCGCACAGAAACATTGTGCACTGTTTCATACCACTTCATGTCCGCATCGCGGTGACATTGCAGATTCATGCATATCATGCATGGCACCATGGCAATTCGTCGAAGTTACAGGCGACTTCAATAAAATAGGGCACCTGTGATTTACAAAATTCGGACCCAGAACGTATAGGAAACATTTTGCTGACTGTCGGAAAAACAGCCGCTTCCAGCCGCTAGTATCTGTGTTATGTTGCCGTTTAATATACACCCTAACGTGCTTAGAGTGTGTTTCGAAATAAATTGCAATTAATATTTCGTGGGAAAATATTGAAATCAAGTTGTATAGACCGTAGGTACCTGTTTTAACTGTGTATCTACAGCATATCTTGTGTCTCTATTGTACACAATCGCAATTAGACCAGATGTATATAGGCAGTTACGAACATCTTGACAGCACAATTTGAAACATTCAGCACTCACTGCTTTCTAGCAACACTGAGGCTCAGAACATAGAGTATTCCCGAACGGCCACTCAGAACATTCGCTAATCGTGAAGTTGATGGCTAAGAGCTGTCTAGAAAAGTAGAAACAGACTAGAATCCGATCATTTTTGCTACTTCATACAGTGGCGAATGTGTACCTGCGATTAAAATATTGCTTCTACTGATTCGCACATTTTGGCGCACGTTCATGGCAAATTCTTCGTGGGGAATGGAATGGCGGCGGTTGCTAATACCAATATGCTCGATACTAGCTTTAGGAGCAACGTGGATCTTTGGTTTGCCATTTTCATAAAGCAGATAACTCTACGATTGATGACACGCTTCGAAATCGATGAGAAATTTTTTGGGGAAGAAAACGGAGACATTGGTTTTCAACGTCCTACTCAATTATCTACAGACGTCAGATGGCATTGCAAGAAAGGGACCAATGCAGAAATATCACCTAATTGTAAGTTTTATTAGGGTAACTGTAGTCCGTCTCCCCCTCCTCGTTGAACATACCGGTGTGCTGAAAGAAAGCAGAAAAAGTGCCCCAACATTTATACCAAATTTAACAGGTTTCGTGCCAAAATATTGAGGACAAATCCTTAACGCCAGCTCCACTCTGCATACGAAACGTTTCAGTTAAAAAAATTCAATAGTGCTGCCGTTCTGAGCACTCTATATATAGAAAGGGTCTAAAATTGAATGAATCAAAAGCAAACGCTTCGACTTCTAAAATAGGCCACATATTCTCTGGATCAGCGGCCTAATTTCACGTTATGCCATCAGTTTCAGTTTAGTCGTTCAGTCGTGTCCGACTCTTCGTGACCCTATGGACCATGTCACGCCACGCTTTCCGGTCTCTCACTATCTTCCTAACATCACATAACTTCATCTGCAGTGCCTCGAGGATGCCATCTAACCATCGCGTTCGCTGCCTACCCCTTCTCCGGCGACCCTCAACCTTTCCCAGCATCAAATCTTTCTTCAGCGACTCCTCTCTTCTCATCGGATGACCAAAGTAGCTGAGCTTTAACTTTAGAATTTGACCCTCCAATGAGCAGTCAGGGTTTATGGTCGACAATATCGACTGATTTGATCTTCTGGCAGTCCAAGGAACTCTCAAGAGTCTTCGCCAGCACCACAATTCAAACGCGTCAATTCTTCGGCGGTCAGCCTTTTTCACAGTCCAACAGTCACGTTATGCCATAATAAACCTCCTAAGCGTAAATGGGCTAGTCCATTCATTTTTTAATATTTTGCTTTCATCCTTGATTTATTTTGAAGAAGTTTTTCATTTTTTAAACTTTGATGTATTTAAAAGATCACTGCTGAAGTAAGTGCGCTGTCTTCTATTGAGCTACAAAGGGCGTGATCACGATATATGCCTTAAATTTCTACTGTCAGCGCCAGCAACAAAAATTATGATGTATGCATTTCCCACTTTAATTACCTAGTGAAAGCTTCTTGTTACCAAGGTGCAAACCTGTATAGCAATTTTCTCCATGTTTCATTACAACAAGTTTAAGACCAGTTGTGCTTGATTAAGCCAAAGTACTCACTATTGTGACGGAGTCTATAGTGAAGTGGTCCTTATGCACCCACACCGAGCATGTCTTGTTTCGGTCACCACCCAAACATTTGGTCACAGCCACTGCTCGTCTATCGCCCGCGGTCACTACTATGGCAGACGACATGATAGCAACATTTATTTCAGTCGGCTGCTTCTTTCCAGGATCCAGATCGAACGTTGTACTTGTCGCCGCCTCGTTCTTGTATTCGAAAGCGTAAAAGTTTATTCTGAAAGAACACCAAAAATAACACAATATCTCGATTACCTAATGCTGCGCTAAGCCTCTTCCAATTCTTTTGCAGAGTGCGTGCATATATTGCTGGTGGATGATTCACGCTGTTAATTTTGGATATGCTACCCCTCAACTCAGTAATTACCTGTAATTAGGTCCTGCTGAGCTTTCATTTAATTTAGATATTTTTAGAAAGCACTGGTGCTCAGCTCAAGTGCACAATTATCAGAAGTGTTATGTGTACATATTGAAATAAATTGACCGTGGTTGAAATCAATGCTCGGATTCGCCTTCATCCAATGGTGTCATTTCAAATTATATTTTCTGCCTAAGCATATACAGCGCGTTCTCTCAAGGAGGAACCACGGCCCCTGTAATCCCCAATTGAGCTACACGTGCCGCAGAACAATTATTTGCGCTGACATGCGGCAGTCAATAGAAATTCTTTCAGCCCTAAAACGCCGTAGTCAAAACCGATGGCGTCTCCACGTTCTAAGTCTGAAAGCGGCCTTCACGGTGCAAAATGCACGCTTACGTCGATATCTCAGTGCGAAAGCACCACAGCAGGCATCAGACCCCCATCGCTTCATACCCTTCGAATGCAGATGATTTGCGTATTTTTCCGTATTGTAGAAAGGCATACCGCACACAATTTTAACATTACAGTAAGTTAAAAGCAGAAAATATATATATATATATATATATATATATATAAAAATGCGATTATGAAGACCAAGTGATCCCGCGGTATGCCCCATAGATTGAAATTGACTTTGCGGAAATTGACAAATCAACGTGTCGTAGCAAATAAAAGAAACAAGGCTAAGAGCCCTCAGAGACCCGGCGACGATTGGTCCAATACTATTAACCATTAAACACTGACTCGTGCAGTTTTTGTTTGTTCAAGTGACGTTCCTCTTAAATCAAAGCGTGGATTAACATTAAAGTCATTTGGAGATAGTTTTTTTTAAATAGATTAGATGTTCGGGCATCTCAACGAACTTCCTCTGTGGATGGGATGCGCAGCTGGAGGTTCCGCATCAACAAAGAAGGAACGACGCTAAGAGCCCTGGTTTAAAGCGGACACTACAAATCCCTCCGATCATAGAACCCAGTTCTCACAAACGCCAATTTGGGCAGTTATCTGTTCAAGTGGTATCCCTCTTAATTCACAACCTGATTACAGGTGGTGACGTCAAATCGCAAGGATCACTGGTATAGCGTGAATGTAGTGCACATAGCTACGTGCTAAAATACATTTTCACTGCTCCCCGGTGTTTTTGCGAAATGAGCCCATTTCATTCTTACTACATTTATCGGCCATAAATAATTTTTCGGCGGCAAAAGTTATTATTGATTCACAGACTTTTTGAAGGCAAAGTATTAGAACGAAGGACGACCCGAGGTTTGCAGCGAAAGCTCTTGTAGTCAGTTCTAATGGACAGGTCTGGTTTATCTAGCGCATGCGTTCACGTCCCTGAAAGACTGCTTCAAATAACCAAATCCGTGTGGTGCTTTAGCGAAAGCTGCCGGGAGGTTTGGTATATGCCTACATTATCGCAGTCAACCTTCGCACCACTTTCTATGCCGTTGAGGGCGCTTTCGTCTCTCGAGCCGCAAAGTGTTCCTCACAGTCACTATACGTTTAAGAAGGATCAATATAAAGCTTGCGACATGTGAACGGCAAGGAATTTAAGATAAATTGTATATGGGACCTATATGTGCATGTGTGTCATCTTTGAGATTAGTAATATAATTTCCACTTACGCAAGCCCACGCTTTTTATCTGTACCCATATTCGATAAATACATGCAATATTTCTGCATCCAGACAGAGTGAAAAAGAGGCAGAAGCAGGATACTGGTGGTTCAGCCCTGTATTCTAACACCTGGCTTTCAATTGCATTTTCCACACACAGCCCGTAGCATAACCGAGTCCGTCACAAAATGCCAGTAAGTAGAGCTGCTGGTACGACAGCCTTGATATATACTCAACTCGCGCCCTTCGATAATACGTTACATACGATTACTTTGAAAGTCACCAGTGCAAAACATTGCCTGATGGGCAGGTTTTTCATCACAGAATAGAACGACCATGTGTTTCACAAACCCAAATGAAGTGCGCTGCTGCGTCGTGTGGTTGGTTGGTTCACAGGAAGGGAAAGGCGCAGTATCTGTCACACTTGCTCTGTGGACGCCTGAACCGCGCCGTAATGGAAGGGAGGAAGGTGGGAGCGAAAGTGGAAAGAGAGAAAGGGGAGCCATAGTAGAGCACTACGGAGTAATTTCGACCACCTGGGGATATTTAACGTGCGCTGACATCGCACAGAACACGGACGCCACTTCGTTTCACCTCCATTGAAACCTAATACGTTTTAAGAGTAATGAGGCACACTTCCGGAGCTTTATTGAATTCGGGGCCAGTGGCGAGACGCCGCACGGGAAGAAATCCACACACAGCCGCAACCGCTACATGTTGCCAGTTCGTTGTTTAATAGATGGTTTCGCAGAGGACCGCCTTTCAAGAGTGTTTCGTAAGCATATTCGCCGGTCCGACGACAGAGAATATCTAGAGCGGTAGCGCACCAATCCATCTAAAAAGGTTTTGGAGGGACAGATTTTCGTTGCATCCTTCTGGGTCTGCTTAACAAGCTCCTTAGAATGTCGTCCCAGGACAGTGCGGAAAAACGAAAGTATGGCAGCTCTACTGCATTCCTTTTTACGTATCTGCTAGATGTAACATTCGGTACAAACCGCTCAATTCAACCGCGAGCAGCCTAAAACGAGGGAGCTATGGGTGTAGATGTTGCAGACCGTCAAAACGGCTACAGTGGCGTTTAATCCTGCTGTCGGAGCAGTTTAAAGCTGATCTTATTTAATTGTCAACACCTCGACGCAGTGAGAGTGTCACATTGACTGTCGGGTGAGGGGCGGGGTTGCTAACTTTAGTTGTCCCCGTGATTCAGGGGTAAACTTCTCTTAAATGTACCTCTATTTAACCTATGCTGTGGATGCGGCGCTAAAATTTTATTTTCTTTCTGCACCTTTTGGATCGCATTTCGCGCCATATTGTTTTAAATTATGATGACATAGACCAGCGGAATTAAACCTCTAAATGATTGCAGCAGAGCGACAGGAGACCAGCGCATTTAAGAAAACAGGAGCGAGGAACAACACAAAAACTCGCCTGCGAAGAATAGGTTTACAAAGAGACCCGAGAGGTTAATCACTCTCATGTTTCACATCTGCATATTGCAAAAACTACTACTGAAAGCGGCAGTAGTATACCCTGCCTCTGCAGCCGCGCCTCCGTGCAGATGGTGCTGGTAAAGGTGGGTCACCGCCGCTTGCGGCGGGGGCCAGCCTGGCACCGAATTTTTATCTGTTCTAGGCCGTCATTGCACATGCCACCGCTGGTAGTGGACGACGGCTGTTGTTGCGGCGCGCGTCTTTCTCTCCCTCTTCTTTTTCCTTTCTTGTCTATTTTTCTCTTCTGTCTGCACGAGGCAGCGGAGGTGGCTCAGCTACAGAGCCAGTAGCAGGCCCGTGCATTTTCTTTTCCTTCTTCCTACAGCCACAACAACAACAACGCCTCCAAGCAGTGCAAGCAGCCTCATTAGCTAGTGCTGAGTTTGTTCTGCCACATACAGGCGTGAAACCTGGTATCTCGAGACGTTCGAACGGCTCTAGCAGAGCCAGTGAAGCAAACTGTTCCAAAATATTACTATGGCTCACTCTTAGTGAATGCGTTAATGCGAAACGGCATAGTATTCTATCTCTCCGAGCTGGCACCAATATGTACAGGTTTCCAGTTGCGATTCTCCGCTAGCTCCCGTGCTCTCGGAAGTTTCCAAGGGCTCTTCGCTAGCTTCATTGTCATTTCTTGGTTATGTAAATTTCTTCACCTTTAGTTCCCCAATTCGCTGCGTTGTTTTTGCAGACGAGTGTGTAGTATATCTGCCTATTAAAAAATCTGAGGACCATTGCATACTGAGTGACTATCTGACAGAAATTTTCATGTGGTGTCAGGCATGGAGGATGTCTTTAAATTGCTCAAAGCGTTCTAAAACGAGAGTAAGACACAAGAAGCGCATTTTGAATACACATACGAAATTAGCGTTTTAGCTATTAACCCAGCAACTGAATATATATATCTAGGAATACCTTAAACAACACCATAACTTGGAGCTCGCATGTAGGACTTATGGTTTCAAGGACATCCACTGGCTTTGGCAGCTAAGAAACTGTCTCAAGCATTGCAGATGTGAAACTAAGGTAGCAGTTTACACTTAATTAATACGCCCACGTCTAGAATATGAGGATGTTTGGAACCCGCACACACAAGTTAGCATAAATCGCATTGGAGGCATCCAAAATAAAAAACTGCATTTTATTCTCAACGCGTATAGAAGACAAGTTTCTATTACCTATTTAATAAGGCGAGCGGAGCGCAGGACGCTTCAATCCCGCCGAAAGTTTCACAGCTTAAACATGTAGCATAACATCACACATAATGAAACGAAATGGAATGTTCACGATTACATGCATTACAACACATCACGGCCGGCAAACAGACTCCTCAGTGTCGAACAAAAGCTTACCAGTTTTCGTTCCTTCCTCAAACGTTATCGGAATAGAATAGGCTTCCGCGTGACGCGATATGCTTGTCAAATCAAGTCTTTCTTTTCTGCTGTAGCGTCTCCTTTAGAGGCGTACGCGCTCTTTTATGCTCGGTTTGTGCTTACTTGCTACGAAGTATCTAAGTGTGTTATTGCTGGTTCTGCGTAACGTACTCTTTTATGCTCGGTGTGTGCTTACTTTCTACCAAGTATGTAAGTGTGTTATTGCTGATTCTGCGATCGCGTCGTCTGTTTGTCTTTCTGCTTGTTGCATTATTCAAGCTTTCAATAATCTATGCCTGTACAACACCAGCCATGGCCACCAAAAGACGAATTACAGTATTTAATAAACAATAAAAGAACGTAAACTTTGCAATAAAGACGATCATCATCAGTGCGCTATAACCATAGCAGGTAAAGTCCTCTTCCATATTCTTCCAATTAACGTGGTCCTGTGCTAGCTGCATGTTCTGGATTCATGACAACTTCTTAACCTCATTTAGCACCTAACTTTCTGCCGCCGCGTATGGGACACTGTTGAAACACACCAAAACTCTAGGCCTAGCTGCAAACCCTGCGAAGCAAAAGGCCCTGCGAACAACGTCGCGTACGAAATACGCCCCTGACAAACGATATATATTTGCAACGGACACTCAGAAGCAGTAGGCGCACCTGGCACGAGCTGTCCACTGAACAGGCTGTGATGAAGACCGCTTCTTTCATGCTACGAACACTATCAATGAGAGGCCATCTACGACGCTAGCTGGTAGTTAATAGAGAGGTTTAGCATACCGTGATCCGCGATCCGCCACCGTGGCCCTCTAGCGCTCGTGGGCGGGGTGCGAGCTGATTGGTTCCGATGTGGCAGGTCTGTATGACAACATCCAGTATGTGGCGCATTCTATCGGCATGAAAGTGATCTGGGCATGCGCAGCGGAACGCGCGGAGGCGGATCACAGCAGCGGATCGCGGATCACGATGTGCTAAATCTCTCTAATGAGTAACCCAGCAAGCTTAAAATCACTCGCCGTTACTATGGCTGCTACAGCAGTACAGAAATCAGCAGGGCACAAAATTGGCTTCTATTATTACAGGACCTTATGCACAACTTGCAACAGGGTCGCAAAAGCCCACCATATTCGCACATGCTGGCAATCGACAGGATATGATCGACACTCGCTACTGCTACGGACACTGCGAAGCACGAGCGAGTGCCGAAGCAAGCTCGGCGCAACTTTGGTCAAGAAGACAGTTTTTTATAACAAGCTCGACATACCTACAGAGTGAGGAAGTAAACTGCAGCATTTTTACGCTTTCCTGCGCGAAAACATCGCAAAGCTGTCGGGAACCTAATCATCAAAATGTTCCAAACAAAACTGCCACTCTTAAAATTTTATAAGTGTGATGCTAATATTTGTCATCAGACCGGCTCTAACACTGGAGAAACTTCCAGTCCTGCTTTCTTGTGTCAGCCTTATTTGCAGGTTAGATTGAAATAATAGATTGTACTTATTTGGAAACATTTATTATATAGATTCAAACTTTTGTGCACAGCAAAATGTTTATTTTAAACTTTGGCGTTGGCTCGGATAGAGTAGTCAGTTCTGGAAAATGAAAACAATCGAAAAACACGTT
This sequence comes from Amblyomma maculatum, assembly GCF_055883805.1. Classification (NCBI taxonomy): domain Eukaryota; kingdom Metazoa; phylum Arthropoda; class Arachnida; order Ixodida; family Ixodidae; genus Amblyomma; species Amblyomma maculatum. Next base: position 7,885,112 of record NC_139351.1, read on the forward strand.
TGACAACAAAAAGGTTATAGCTGCCTACTACACCGTGCCTGTGGGACGATCTGAAATGTGTTAATTGTAGTAGTGGAGCTTTCACGTTGCCGCCGAATGCGTCTGTAAACTCCTTCAATTAGCAAATGCGCTTGCCTAGATTTTCTTGACATGCAAAAAGGAGCTACTTAAAAATGGCGCACCCCGCAATCCGTAATTGCAGGCATAAAACTACAAGATCTTGCATACCTTGCGTTTGCGCCAATGTACGATAATAAAATCCTTTCCCCACCTCTTGCCCGACTTGTACGGTTTTGCGAGTAATATGAACGAAGCGAATTTACGAACTACTAAAGACTGGCCGATTCTTGGAATAAAACTATTCCACTTGGCCTTAACGACACCTGGCTTTATGATTGTGTTCCGAATACTATGCTGGGCAGCTGGCTGTTTGTCTCCTCTCTTCGCTTTGTATTTCTTGCTTTTTCCCAAATTGTTCTTCCGATTTACGTGCTTTTTGCTTGAACGCTTTGGGTCTTTTTACCTTTCTAACAATAACGGCTTTTGAAAATATAACCTCTGCGCGTTGTTTTTGAAGGCATAGTAGAGAACAAAAGGACAAAATTGAGACAAGCGCTCTTCTGCTTTGTTTCACAGTAATGAATTAGCTGTCTTCGGCAGGTAAGAAGCAGTAGATGATGATCAGATGATGGTCAAAAGGAGAATTATATTTACAGAAGAAAAATAGTATACATTGGCAAACTGTAAGTTACAGTAACAAGAGTCACGCAGACAACTGCAACTTAAAACAAAATAGACTCTAACACAGAGAAGTCACTCTACAAGCCCTTACTTTTCTACCGAGCACTTCGGTTAAAGCCTAGGCACTGTAAATACGTGCTAAGCACGGAGCCTCAATCTTGACTGCCCAACATGTTCCGAGGACTGCTTTTTGATGACAAACATCAACAAAGACCCGAGGGCGGTCACCTTAGGTGATCCGCCCAGAAAATAAAGCAGCCAATCAAATTATTGAAAAACATGCCACAACCCCCGTGGGTTGGGAATAATCTTGGACCCAGGTCCTTAATACGCCAAATAAAAATACAACATTCAAAACACACACGCTCTCCACTCGTTGGTCCCCAAACCCTCTCACACGGCGCCTGTCTTCCTTCCCCTCCCCGGCGTGTTTGCGGCGCGCCCTTGCAGCTGACGCCTTTGTGAAAGAAACGCCGCGGGGGATCTGGAGACTAGGCCAACCAGCTGTCCCGTTCGATGAAAGGGGGGGGGGGGGGGCGGCACTGTCCCAGAGCAGTGTACAGTCGCCGTTTCTCGCATCCGATGTCTGGCGACACAACGGGAGGCTTCTGGGCTGATTCCCTACTTGGGAGGGCCAAGGGTCGCGCCTATTGTCGCCTTTAGTGAGCGCTTGTGGCAGTGCAAAAATCTTCATTAACGGCAGCTCCCTGCACCCATGCTTGGCGCCACGGCGGGACATCACTGGACGAGCTGGCCGTAAAGTGGTTCGCAGAAGCGTGCCGCTGTTGTTCCCAGCTGATAAGGATGCGTCGGCCGTTCGCTTCTTAGCGACGCCTCGGGGAGAAGGGACGAAACAAACCAAGCCTCCCGCGCGCCCCGCGGGGCACATTCAGCGCCCAAGAAGAGGGGAGAAAAGGAGAAAAAAAACAACAGCGCTAGCTTTTTAGCCTCGGCGCGTGGGGGGTTCGACCGTCAGCTCGACTCCACGTGCCAGTCGCTTTTCACTGCGGGTTTACATTCACCATACATCGATAACCAACAAGCACAAGTTCATTCTCTCTTTGTTGTCGTTTCGATGAGGAAGCAAATAAGGAACGATCCATCTGAAGTGCGAGACCGAAATAAATATAGTACAATGAAACGTCATCTTGTCTATTATCGTGCTGTTATCTCCACTGTTTTGGTGGCTGTGAGAAAAAGTTAAAATTTTACTTTTTTTAGAAACATTAGCCGGGATTTCTTTCTGACTACAATGTTTGTCATGCTCCTGCAGATATCACACTCGCGTCCTACACCTCCCCGATCATCTATTTACCCAACCGAGACACACCGCAGGGCTCAGTCCTCTCAGCCATCCTCTTTACCATCGCCCTAACTCCCTTAGCCCGGATACTCAAAACTATACCTCACCTTCAGCACGCAATATACGCAGACGACATCACACTATGGACTACTAAGGGTTGCCCTGGCCAAGTTGAACATACTTTGCAACTCGCTACAGATGCCATTCACACATATACACAGGCTATAGGTCGTGCGTGTGCACCGCAGAAATTTGAACTCCTAGTCATCAAGCCTTCCCACGTGTCCCAACCATCACCGTACTCCTTGATGTTCCGATTCCCAAAGTACCACAGCTCCGACTGCTGGGTCTCCACCTTCAACAGGACACAAGAGCCACCTACACCATACACCTCCTGCAGAGCCTAATCAACCAGATAACACATCTCATTCTTCGCATTTCAAGCCGCAATCACGGCCTCAAGGAAAACGACACTGTAAGACTCGTAGACGCCCTAATCGTAAGTCGACTAGCTTACCACCTCCCCTACCATCACATCACCAAAACCCATCTCAATAAACTTAACGTCCTACACCGCTCAGCAGTTAAAGCTGCCATCCATTTTCCTCGTCATACCAGTACGATTCGGCTCCTTCAATTAGGCATTCCTACAATGTTGAGGAGATCATAGAGGCGCACCTCTCCAGCCAACAACGTCAACTCCGCACATCTACAGGCACTCATCTCTTGCGCTCAATGGGCTACAATACCCCTGATCCCTCACCTCATACTTATATAGCCATCCCTCCGCATCTGCGGAGCCTCCTCGAGCTCAAACCCCTCCCACGAAATATGGATCCCGAACACCACAAAGGCCGTCGCGCAGCCCGTGCCTCATATTTTTCCAAACAGTACTCTACATGCCAGGACATCATCTACACGGATGCTTCCCACAATCCGGACATTCCTTACATCTGCACTGCTGTATTCACGAACATTCGCCGCTCAACATTCAATGCCGCCTCCATCCACTGCACTAGCATCACCGAGGCCGAATGCTTGGCCATTACACTCGCAATTGCACACATCAGTCAGTTGCAAACTCAGCGCACCATAATATGCACAGACTCCCAAACAGCATACAGATATCTACTGAGAGGAACCCTCCCACACTCATCTGCTAAAATATTATCTACTCTACCTACCCCTCCCGATCCCATCACCATCACATGGGTTCCTGAGCACGAGGCTATCCTCGGAAATGAGCGCGCTCATGCGTTTGCCCGAGAACTAAGCTTCCGGGCGCCGGTGGATGTGCTCCCCAAACCTTCATTATACACCAACATCGAACCTCTTGACTGCAATACAATTGTTCACAACTATCGTCGTTGCCGTGCCACGCACCAGCCACCACATCACACGCTCTCTCACATCGACAGCACGTACTGGCGACAACTCCAGACACATTCGTTTACATCTCCTCAATTTGCCCACATATTTCAACCCACGAACGTCCCACCATACTGCACCACATGCAACGCCACCCAACCCAGCCTCTATCATTAATTATGGGGATGCCCACATCCCATCCGCGTTCCTCCTGTCGAACACCCCACCCCCTCCTCCTGGGAGGCTGCCCTTCTAGCCACGCAACCTGCAGATCAGTTGCGGCTGGTCGAGCGGGCTAAGCTAGAAGGAACAGCCAGAGGGATCCTGGAATAAGAGGTCCTCCTAGGAGTGTTTACATTTTTTTTTACTAAAGTTTTTTCCTCCTCCTTCCTCCTCAGATATATTTTCAATAGTAACTTACTTATTATTTTGCGTCTTGTTGTATTCGCCTTTAAAGTAGATCTTGGATGTCGGCAAAGTGATACCCAAGCTTGTCTCCAGGAATTTGTCCTAGAATAGAGAAGTACTGGTGTGAGCGTAAGAAATAGTAATGAGTCTGTTGCGCTTGAGCTCCATACAAGTGATTTTTCCACTCAAAGGGCTTAAAAAGAGCGATATGAAGAAAACACAATATATTCTGATGTATACTGAGCGGCTAAAATTATGCTTTGCAAAGGAAATTAATGATAGCATTTTACCTATGTTCTGCGACGATTTCAAACACGGGATCGCGTTCTGCAGCGACTGACTGTATTAGTGAAAGATTATAAGCAGTAACGCTGTCATTATGCGCATAAACGTGAAACTTCACAATTTCTTAGGTAGATTCCCACTCTTTGCATCTTAAATAACGTTTAACATTCGCTACTCAGCAGCAACTTAAGTAGAATAAGCAAGGTTAATCCGAACTGTAATATGCAACAACCTCGACGTCTCAACCTACATGTAGCACTTAAGGCAACTGGACGTTTTGCCAAGCAAGGCTACCCAAACAAAGAAGAACGAAATTAACAGTACAAGAAGACAGCAAGGATAAGGAAAGGGGTGACAAATCATAGGATATAGCGCGTTCTCATTGCTCCTTATCCAGGTCGCGCAGCCTTATTGAAGTCAAACCGAACTTGCAGCTTTGCCCAGCTATCGCACCAGCGTTTTGTTTCTTCGCCTTGATTTGGTTTACGTGGTTTAACGTCCCAAAGCGACTACAGCTGCGAGAGACGGCGTAGTGGAGGGCTGCGGAACCTTCGACCACATGAAATTCTTTTAAGCACGCGAGACGCCTTCCTTTTCGCCTCCATCGAATAGCGGCAGCCGCGGCAGGGATTCGATCCCACATTCTTGGGAGCAGCACAAGCGGCCCTAACCAATGCGTCACCGCGGCCAGGCGCTGTTTTACCATTTAAAATGAAGAGGGTGGCGGTATTACATTTTTTTTCTGTGCGTGCTTTTAGTTTCATTTTTTGTGTAATTTTTGTTTGTGCGTTTATGTCCGAACTGCCCAACATTATGGCGGCTCCGCAATACAGGGTCGCCACAACTCCCACATGTGCAGTGGTAAGACGCCCGACTACTGTGCCGGAGTTCCCGGGATCGAATCCCGGCCTCGGCGGCTGCGTTTCGATGGAGGCGAAACGAAGTGGCGTCCGTGTGCTGTGCGATGTCAGCGCACGTTAAAGATCCCCAGGTGGTCGAAATTACTCCGTAGCCCTCCACTACGGCTCCCCTTCCTCTCTATCCACTTTCACTCCCACCTTCATCCCTTCCCTTACGGCGCGGTTCAGGTGTCCACAGAGCAAGTGTGACAGATACTGCGCCTTTCCCTTCCTATGAACCAACCAACCAACCAACAACTCCCACCATCTAAACCTGATGGGGGTGCTACTTTGGTCGCCTAAGGGATACTTTGTGGCCATTCAAATAAGTGCCAATGGCTGCTTCGATTTGATTCAGGAGTAGCTTAAGTGCACTGGTAAGCCCGCGGATATGGTGGCGCGTAGTGGAGTCCGGCAGGTATGTCGTGATAAGTTGTGACCTGTGAGGCTGGAACCTTACCCCAATGCTTCACACATCAGGCATGACATTACTTGAATTACTTCAACGAAATTACTGTAGTTTTAATACATTTCCCGGTAGTTTTGACTGTAATAAAATAATTTTGTCAGTAAACACTTTATTTACATTACGGGTATATTTTCGGAGCAAAATAATATTAACTTTCGAAATTACTTCTACATATGTGCACAACTCCTCTGTTAATAAGTAACACAGTATAGGGAAACGGGGTTAACGCGCGGCCAGCTTAGGTCAGCATAAGGGATCGGCACAAAATTGGTGGTGGCTTAGCTTGATTAAGCCTGGATATCAGAAGCGAAAAGGTTCAGGCGATGCCATGGCTTAGCTTGTGGTTCCTTGGAGTAATTGGCCCACTGCCGACACTTTCAAATGGATTGGCTGGGAAGCGAGACTGAAACTCACGAGTAGCATAGCCAAGCTCACTCACCCGAATTTCAAGGTCCACTTTTCGTAAATCGTTAACCTCATCGCCACATCCAATGTTCTCCTCAGCAGTAAAACGCGCCCATCTTGCTGCTTTATTCATACGTCTCTTTTCCAACCGCTCGGCACGCTCTTCTTCGCTTTCCTCAGCCCGCCGCCTCCTCTTGTTTTCATTCCACCGTGCAGCAGTGGCTTCGGCCTGAGCAGCAGCACCTGACACCTCGTCTCCTGTCATTCTCCTTCCTCTCTTTCCCGGCATGCGGTGTCGCGGTGCCACACCGACGGCTTGAAAACCTAGCGCAGTGCTTCATTGTTCTTCTTCTCCTGTGACGTCACATGGTTTGCGCATGCGCAGCTGTGGATTTTTCTAACGCCGGAGCACATGCGAGACTCAGAGTTGACTTAGCGTAGTGAAGCTTTTTGCTTCAAAAGAGATAGAACTAAGTAGAAGTCTCCTTTGAAGCAAAAAGCTTCACTATGCTAGTCAACTCTGAGTCTCACGTGTGCTCGGTACTCTTTCATATACATGTAAACCCGATCCTGCTACGGCCTCAAAGTGAGGCCAACAGTATGTAATAAATAAATAAACTACGCGCCCGAGATCTGTCGTGTCCCAGGTCCAGGCCATTTACTGCGAGTATCCTATGAATATAATCTCACCCATTTCCGAAGCAGCAAGACATGCATGAAGGGGTTGCGGTGAAACACGACCTTAGCTAAAAACTACTTGGGAGCGCACATGGCAATCCCTGTGTTCTCGCCATAGGCACAGCGGTGCCTGGTAAAGCTCCTCACCACGAGGTGAGGAGCTTTCTGGAGAAGAAAGTGTCAGGCAAGCGCAAAACTCCCATGGCGCGAACACTGCTGACATTCGACATTGGAAACCCACCTCCTTCGTCTTTCTATTATGATTTCTGTCTTCCGAAATGCTGGTCTCCAGTTGATTTAGAGTAAAATAGAGTGCAGCATGTGTGGCCTGCACTTGACACAGCACTGTGACACAACACTTCTTCCTCCTAAAATCGGTCAACTGGTTTCCTCGTCCGCGTCGAGCGTCGTAGGACTCAAGCGGGTTCGCTTGGCACTACTGCCCCGGATGATGGAAGTGACGGCAAGGCGCCGTCAGCATGATGATCCCCAACTGCAGGCGGTGAAGCAGATTCTTGGAGTCTCACATCCAGCTGTGATGCTGATTCCTCTGGCCTGAATGTAGCACCGTCCAGGCACGCGTCTTCCGCAGTGTCGGGTGACTGTGTTTCTGTAGGCCAAAAACGTGCCTGGTCCACGTGCCGCCGGACAATTGCTCCAGGCGTTTCTACTGTAACCATTCTGGTCCCAGACGTAGATGACACATCATCTGGTATCCATTTGTCTCCTCTTCCATTGTTGCGAACATGCACACGACTCTTTAGTTGGGGCAGCCACTCCTGGCTATCCAATGGTGCGTCTCTGCTAGATTTAGCTCCTTCTTTGCCAGGAGTTGTTTCCGTACTGCACTTGAGCATACACCTATCACACTCCTGTCCCGGATCATCCTGTCAAGGTTGGTTGGTTGGTTGGTTCACAGGGAGGGAAAGGCGCAGTATCTGTCACACTTGTTTCTGTGGACACCTGAACCGCGCCGTAAGGGAAGGGAGGAAGGTGGGAGTGAAAGTGAATAGAGAGAAAGAGGAGCCGTAGTGGAGGGCTACGGAGTAATTTCGACCACCTGGGGATCTTTAACGTGCGCTGACAACGCCCCTGTCAAGGCAACTGCCGAAGTTGCAGTTGTCTCCTATGCGGCGGTTTTCGACGAGGAAAGTCTGGATGGATTCTCCTTTTAGTTGACAACGACTTAAGAATTTGTAGCTCTCTGAAATCTCGTTCCGTTTAGGGTCGTAGTATTCATAGCTGAGGAAAGGAGGATGACAAAAGTTATGGGGGAAAGAGAAAGATACAAGGTTCTCAATGCGGATTTTCAGAAAATAGCAAGGAGAGATAAGAATGCCTTCCTGAACATACAGTGCCAAGCAGTTGAGGACAACAGCCAATTAAGGAACACAAGAGTTCTGTATAAGACAATCAAAGATATCAAAGGAAGCTTCTCTGCTAAGCTGGGCGTGATAAAGGAGAAACGAGGCAGGCACCTCACTGAAGCCTCAGAGATAAAGAAGAGGTGGCAGGAATACACAGAAGAACTGTACAAGAAGGACCCGAATGTGCAAACCCAACATAAGAGGGTTGTGATTATTGATCTCGAGCCGGGCATCCTGAAGAGTGAAGTTGAATGGGCCTTAGCCAGCCTTGCTAAGAACAAAGCTAGCGGAATTGATGGCATTCCAGCTGAGTTGTTTCAAAACCTCAACCATTACGCTGTTAACATTCTGCATACATTATGTCAGAAGATTTGGACAACCCAGCAGTGGCCACAGGATTGGAAGAGGTCAGTTTACATCCCCATTCCAAAGAAAGGCTGTGCCAAAGATTGTTGCAACTACCGCACGATCGCGCTTATTTCGCATGCTAGCAAGGTGATGTTGAAAATCCTCCAAGGAAGGCTGCAGCAGTATGTGGGTCGGGAGCTTCCGGACGTGCAAGCTGGGTTTCGCAAGGGCAGAGGAACTAGAGACCAAATTGCCAACCTTCGCTGGATCATGGAAAAAGCGAGAGATCCAGAAACCCATCTACTTCTGCTTTATTGATTATGCGAAAGCGTATGACTGCGTAGATCACAGCATTATGTGGCAAGCTCTCCAAGAGATGGGAGTTCAATTCACCTCATCTGTCTCCTCAGGAACCTGTATGAAGGACAAGAGGCCACGGTCAGAACTGGGCAAGGTCTTACTGATTGGTTTCCAATTGAGAAAGGAGTGAGGCAAGGCTGCATGCTGTCGCCCTGCCTATTTAACCTATATGCAGAGTGCATCATGAGGAAGGCCGGTCTGGATGAGCCTTCAGCAATATTGCTGGATACCACTAATTGCAGAAAGAGAAGTGGAACTCAAGAGACTTCTGATGCGCGTGCAAGAAGAGAGTGAGAAGTTTGGGCTTAAACTAAACATTAAAAAGACAAAGATCATGGCGTCTTGCCCTATCAAGTCCTGGAGCATCAATGGACAAGAAGTGGAAGCTGTGACAGATTTTCTCTTGGGCTCCAAGATTACCTCGGAAGGAGACTGCAGCCATGAAATTAGGAGACGCCGGCTTCTGGGAAAAAGAGCAATGGTTAGCCTTGACCGCCTAGTAAAGAGCAGAGACATTAGTCTGCCAACCAAGATCCGTATAACTCGTGCTATGGTCTTTCCAGTTGTGATGTATGGATGCGAGAGTTGGACTGTGAAAAAAACTGACCGCCGAAAAATTGATTCGTTTGAATTGTGGTGCTGGCGAAGACTCATGAGAGTTCCTTGGACTGCCAGAAGATCAAATCAGTCGATATTGTCGACCATAAACTCTGACTGCTCATTGGAGGGTCAAATTATAAAGTTAAAGCTCAGCTTCTTTGGTCATCTGATGAGATGAGAGGAGTCGCTGGAGAAAGATTTGATGTTGGGAAAGGTTGAGAGTCGCCGGAGAAGGGGTAGGCAGCGAACGCCATGGTTAGATGGCATCCTTGAGGCACTGCAGATGAAGTTATGTGATGTTAGGAAGATAGTGAGAGACCGGAAAGCGTGGCGTGACATGGTCCATAGGGTCACGAAGAGTCGGACACGACTGAACGACTGAACTGAATTCATTCAAGGCTTTGATAACTTCGTCATAACACAAATAGTTCGGCGCCCGGAGAGCCACCCTTCCGGCAAGGATTTGGATAGTCAGCGTGCTCAGCGCCGCCACAAGAAGGGCTCTCTTCTTACTAGACTCAGCGATGCCATTTGCTTCGAAATACGCCTCAACGCCAAATACGGCTTCCACTTATCTGTGCTTTCGTCGAAGCTCGGGAGCATCTGGTAGGCCATGGAAGTCGCTGGTAGGGCTGTCTTCAGGGCCGGAGTGTCTGGGTGAGTCTTGACGGCGTGGGTGTCGTTTTGGCTCGTCGCCACTGTAACATGCCACGCCACGGCAAGAACGGAACGCACGTACACGCTTGGGAACGAGGCAGGTAAGACCCATCGTTTATTGCAACAGAGGGTGGTTATATATAATTCTGGGGAGAGAGGGAATGGCGAGATAGCGAGATAGCAAGGCGAGATAGCAAGAAAACTTCACGCTTGTGCAGTGTGTGGCCCGCACTTGACACAGCAAGGTGACACAACATAAAGCTTCGCCCAACGCTAGATAAAGGTCCTTGGCCAATTGGTTGACGCCACAGGAGTCACGAATGGCCCCAGTAAAGTCTGTGCCGTCTGTGATCTCCCAACCCTGCGCTCCACAAATGATATGCGCAGCTTCTCGGCTTGTGTTCTTATTCCGACGGTTCCTTCCGAACTTCGCCAACATTGCCTGTCCGCTCAGCACTCTCCTCAATAAGATCGCGCATTTCTCTTGGGGCCCCGATGACGTTTGTGCCTTCCAAGCCCTGATTTCGGCCCTCACCGCTCCACCTGTACTGGCCCATTTCCACTCTTCGGCACAAACAGAACTTCGAACCGAGGTTGGTTGGTTGGTTGGTTCTGTTTTCACAGGAAGGGAAAGGCGCAGTAACTGTCACACTTGCTCTGTGGACACCTGAACCGCGCCGTAAAGGAAGGGAGGAAGGTGGGAGTGAAGGTGGAAAGAGAGAAAGGGGAGCCGTAGTGGAGGGCTACGGAGTAATTTCGACCACCTGGGGATCTTTAACGTGCGCTGACATCGCACAGCACACGGACGCCACTTCGTTTCGCCTCCATCGAAACGCAGCCGCCGAACCGAGGGCAGTGGCCATGCCATTGGCGCTACTCTTGCCCATTTCCAGCGTGGCGTCCCCCGTGCATTTGCCTATGTCAGCCGCCTGATATCTCCATTTAAGCGCGACTATTCAAATACCGAGCAAGAATGTCTCGCTCTTGTTCAAGCGCTAAATAAAATTTGCGTTGTGACCGACCATCATGCCAGGTGTTGGTAGTCGGCCCTTATGACTGGACGCGTAGTTCGCTGGGCCTGCGCTTACAGGGATACACATTTGATATTGTCTATGAGTGAGGCCTTTTGGATTAAGACGCTGACTGTTTGTCCTGCCATCCCATTGATCCTATTAAATTACTCGACTGTACTGCTGACGACTACGTCTTGTTCATTACTGACTTTCGGCACATCTGCGCCGAATAGCGTCTTGACCCTTCCCTGTGAATAATTATTGACCAGATGCACACCAAGAACATGGATCCTTCCGGCAACATGTTCGTGCCGTGTGACGGTAGATTGTTGAGATGCAACATGGGCCCAGATGGTGCGGACCTTTTGCTCGTTGTCCCTACTAACATCAGCTCTACTGCTTTGGCCGAACTTTATGACGCCCCTGCAACAGGGCACCTCGGAGTGTCACGCACGTATGATAGCGCGCGCCGCCGGGTTTTCTGGCCTGGCCTTTATCGCTTTTTTCGCCGTTATGTTCAGCTTGTGACCTGTGCTAGCGTCAGAAATATCCCCAGCTTAAGCCCAGTGGTTACAGTGAGCAAGTTTCTCCTGATCCAATTTGCCGCATTGGTTTCGACTTCTTTGAACCTACTCCGACATCGACTTCCGGGGAGAGATTGACTGCAGTCGCCACTGATTACACAATGCGTTACGCTATCACGCGAGCTATCATGACCATCTGTGCCTCTGATGTCGCTGATTTCCTTCTTTATGACGTCATCCTGCTTTATGGAGCTCCATGTCAACTATATACGGATCGAGGCCCGTGCTTCATTTTCAAAGCTGTTAATGACTTGCTCAGGTGATGCTCTATCCGCCACAAATTTACGACAGCCTATTATCCCCAACGAAATAGCCTTACTGCGCGCCTTAACCGGGCCCTTCGGACATCCTGTCTATGTACGTTTCTGATCACCCTCGTGACTGGGATGTCAATTTGCCATTTGGCACAATTGCATACAATTCGTTCTGTCTAGATACCACCGCCTACTTACCCCTTTAATTCCTCTTGGCCGTGACCTTCTGCTTTCTTTCGACAGTTTGCTGCCTGTTGAAGACTATCCGAGCAGCTATGCCTCCGATGCCATGGCACACGCCGTTTTGAATCGCCTCAGGGCTTCCCTGACGGCCTAAAAACATCGTCACGACAATTACGATTGAGATGTGCGCTATCCTCCTGGCTCCCTCGTCCTTATTTGGCTTCCGACCCGCCGTGTGGGCGTGTACGAGAAACTCATGCCCCGTTACGTGGGTCCATACCATGTCTTAAAGGAACTTAGTGACACGACCTACAAGATCACGCCCCTGTCTCATGCTAGACTGCACTGCACCACCTACACAAACTGTTCATCTCGCGCGTCTAAAACCCCTATATTCTTGCCCATATGTTTAGCAGGCACCGGGACTGTGCTTGCCCCGCGGAGGGTAGTGTTACGATGTGTAGCCGATACAATGGAAGACGACGAGGATGTTTTGGACGCTGGGTCGAACGACGACAACACTGAAGATGAAGCTACTTTGTTTGTGTGCGCAGGTAATCCGGAGGTGCTCCTGATGTTGAACTCAGACTCTTACCGCTAGGGAGCGCCCCGTAACGTCAGAAATTTAAGAGTGACGATAGGGTAATCTCCGCAAATCAGGAAGCAACACAAGGTAGCAGAATACAAAGCAGCTTAGAACTGACCAATCTAAACTGGAAAAAGGCCGAAAAAAATATTCCTAAAAACACATCTACAGGAATAGATGGAATTCCGATCAAGATGATTAATGAACTCGGTCCAAAAAGTAAGGAAACGTTGTTAACAGCTCTGGAAACAGTCATAACGAATAAGCAAATTCCGGACAGCTGGCGGCAGAGTAAAATGAATTTGATCTATAAAGGGAAAGGAGACAGGATGCACATAAAATCCTACAGGCCGATTACCATAACATCTGTTATGTACAGGTTAGCCATGCAGGCGGTGAAATTAAAGGTGCAAGCATGGTTTGAAAGTAACAAGATACTCGGAGAACTTCAGAACGGCTTTAGAAATGGTAGGCGCTTAGATGATAGCCTGTTCGTGCTTACCCAATGCATCGAAATATCTAGAGTGGAAAATAGACCTTTGTATTTGGCCTTCCTGGACATAAACGGGGCGTACGACAACGTAAGCAGGGAACTCCTGTGGAACATATTAAAAGAAGAAGGTATCGGTTATGAGATAATAGAGTTCCTACAGGAAATATACCGGGATAACAAAGTAGAAATTACGTGGGAAGGGATAAGAAGTACGGAGGATGTCAAAGTATGCAAAGGATTAAGACAAGGCTGTCCTCTATCACCGGTGCTGTTCATGCTTTATATGATAAACCTGGAACGGAGGATACAAGACAGTAACCAAGGTTTTAACCTGTCATATAGATTAGGTGGAAAGGCGGTAGAGCAGCGCCTCCCCGGTTTGATGTATGCAGAAGACATTGTGCTGCTAGCTGAGAGCCTGGAAGAATTGCAAATTCTAGTTAAGTATTGCGGAGACGAAGGGGACGCTCTAGGCTTCAGTTTCAGCGCCGTTAAGTCGGGTCTGATGACTTTCAACGGCTCAGCTGATCAGGGTCTTAAAATACAAGGCCTTGAAATACCTAGAGTAGCAGAATATAAATATCTGGGGGTATGGGTAAACGAAGGATTGGCATACATTGGGAAGCATGAGCAATCACTTAAGGCCAAAGGGCGAAGGAATGCCGGGATAATGAAGCATAAGGCATTGTGGGGATACAATAGGTATGAGGTTTTGAGGGGTATTTGGAAAGGAATTATGGTGCCCGGACTTACTTTCGGAAATGCAGTTTTGTGCCTAAAATCAGAGGTACAGTCGACATTAGAAACAAATCAGAGATCCGTTGGACGATTAGCACTAGGTGCCCACGGCAAAACTACAAATGAGGCGGTACAGGAGATATGGGCTGGGCATCTTTCGAAGTACGGGAAGCTCAGAGTAAAATATTATATGAGAAACGCCTGAGGAAATTGGACAGTAACAGATGGGCAGCTAAAGTATTTAAATACCTGTACCTAAAAAGCGTTGACTCACAATGGAGGAAAAGAACTAGGAAACTAACTAGTAAGTATGCTAGTAACAAGGACGGAGAAATAAAGAGCATTAAGCAACAGGTGAAAAACACAGAAGGTAAAAATTGGATAAATTCGATGGAAAAGAAACAGAGTGTGGAATTATGCCGAAAGTGGAAAATGGAGATCAGGAAGGAAGATTTCTTAGATAACTCAAGAGGCAGTGCCCTACTTTTTGAAGCTAGATCAGGGTGCCTTAGAACACGCAGCTACAAAAAGAAATTTAACAATGGAGATGACGCACGTGCTGTATGTGGAAACTCCAGTGAAACAATTGACCATATTATACTCGAATGTAATGGTATCTATCCGGAAGTTGGTGCAGGCGCAATCACTGTTCCTGAAGCTCTGGGCTTTAGAGATAACAGTGGCCGGGTGAATAAACCGGCGGTGGAAACTAGCAAAAAATGACTGGAAGATTGGTGGCTTAAAAGCAGAGAAGTGACATAATGTTAGTAATGTAGGAACAAAATTTAATAAATAGAATGGTGGTTTAGTTAACCATTCTAAATCAATAATTAAGATATAGGGAGAAAAATGAGCATGATAGCTACTGCTACCACCCCGTTTCAAAGGGGACGCTCATATATTCCATCCATCCATCCATCCATCCATCCATCCATCCATCCATCCATCCATCCATCCATCCATCCATCCATCCATCCATCCATCCATCCATCCATCCAACGCCCAAGAAGCTTCAAACTTCAAATATTAGTTTAAACTGAAAAATATATAATATTTTCAAGTTTAAACTAATCTCATTTAGTATAGGGCACCAACTACTGTTTGAAATAAAAATAAACTCTACATTCCACAAAAGAAAGCAATTCGTGTCACCATGAACACGCCATTAGACACTCACACACGACTACCATTTGCTGAACAAAACTTACTTCCCCTCCCAGACATGTAAATGCCACCTTGGTGATGCGCTATCAAGGTGGCGTATAAACCCATAACACTACATTAGTTAATATCGCTACCCTAAAGCTAAAACAAGTGTCGCACTACACGATAAGCTGAAACCTAGGTAATTCCACAATAATAAACTGGTTATGGGGTTCAAATGCTCCGTCATCGCCTTCCCTCATACCTATATGAATGCAGGTAAATGTTTTCGCAGTTTTCGATTCGTTTTTTATGAATTTTGTATTCATTCGTTTCTCGATTTTTTATAACTCGGTCATGCTCATGCTAATGTTTCATGTATTTATCTTGACATCATGAACTGCCTTGTAGGAAAAGATTAAGCCTCCTGCATGCCTGTTTTTATATTTCTACTAACTGTTAAAGATATTCTACACAAATTGTGAATTTTAGCGTAGTGAAGGTACCCAGCAATAATGTAGATGGCCGAAATATCAGAAGTTGGTGGAATTGACAGCAAGCATTCTCGAATAGGGATATCGGTATCATTCTTACGAGGCTGATCAGGGCGAAGGGTATGCATAAAAGGTAGTGGCATATAAAATGGATCGTACATATGATGTGTGCCCGTTCTTAGCGCTGCTTTCACAAGCAAGTCACAGCTGAATTTTCTATACTTAATTATATTGGTGTATAAGGAGCGCCGTACTTCACCTAATAAATTCACTCTACTTCTCTGCAGGCATTTATATGATATGATTGTGAACGCTTGCCGTTGTGGGGCACATCTTGTATAGGCGAGTTTTTAGGCGGGTAACGTGTAATGTTACACGAGTGACTACAACACTCACTTTTATGGGTGATTCATTATTGATCTAAACAGCGCGAACACGAAAACAAGGGACAAGAAACACGAAAGCCACAGTACATGCGCTGACTCACAACTAAGCCTAAGCCGTTTACTGCAAGGCCCAGAAAAAACAAACATGAAGAAAAACGAAACAGTCACGTGAAAAACCCCTGGGTTCCCCTGCTGCATAAAAATTACTTTAAAAAATCACTTAAAAAAGACACTTCTTTCCTTGAAAGAGCAAGAGACGTCTTGCTGATACATTTATTGTCCGTTGAAATAAAATACGCTTCCACTATCTATCTCGTTATCTTCTCTTTGTGGCGATATAAAATCTTAACACTGTCAAACTTAGGAGTGCATTTCTTCTTCTCCTTCTTCATTATTTCACATGACTGGCAATGGGATACTAGAAACGTTTTGTCCTTTCCAATTTCCAAGTTGTTACAGTGTTCCTGTAGTCTCTTATTTATACACCGTCCGGTTTGTCCTATATAACTGGCCCCACAAGAGAGTGGAAGTCTATACACAACACCTGTCTTGCATCCAACATAGGGGTTTCTATGTTTCACCCCACATTCCTTCTTCTTCTCTTCTCTTTCCCTTTGAACAGCCGGGCAGATCCTCTTCATCTTGAGCGGGGCGGTCAGTGCGACGTCCACATTATACCTCTTGCCTACATTTTTGAGGCCATGCGAAATCCTGTGCACATACGGCACCACGGCAACCTTCCTCTTCCTCTCACCCATGCTAGGCAGGGATTTCAGTCTGTGCGTTCTTTTAAGGTTCTTCAGTACCCGGCAACTGGCCTCAATAATAACTGACTCGCGATAACCGGCCTTTGCAATTCTCTTCACTTGTCTTTCAAAACTCTTGGCCATGCCGTGGTAACAAGATTTCGTCAACGCACTTAACAAGCAAGTGTTTATCATCCCATTCTTCACTAACTTGGAATGTCCTGAATTGGAGCCTAGCAACGGCTTCATCGATCTCGGGTTGTATTCCCAACAAACATGATCATCACCGAATTGAATCAAAATATCTAAATACTGTAACTGATCGTCCACTGGATTCTCAACAGTAAATTCCAGGCCGGATCCACACTCAGTAAAAACATCCATAATGTCCTTCATTCTTTGATTGAATCCCTCACGGCCTGTTAATACTAAAAAGTCGTCCACATACCTGAAGGTGGAATAATGCAAGCCCTCCAAGTTATCCTTCAGGTGTCTGGAGGATAATGAATAATAATAATAATCAATAATGTATAATGAATAAGTACCAACTCGCCCAACAAAGTATCTGGGTAAGTCACTTTTATGGGTGATACTCCGTCATTCCTAGTAAAGTGCATTGATAATATTTCGGTCGGGTCTTGAGCTTGTCGATGCCGGTAAAAATATTCTAAAGACCAAGATACTGTCGAAATCTGTCGAAAAGCTGAAACAGCTGATGAGCTGCGTTCACATTTCGCATTAGGAAGTTGCGTAATATTTGCCAAATTTATTTTGTTTCTGAATCCCTCCCTCCTCCGTGCCTTTACAGCACTGTTAAGGTGCCTACATATTTTTGTCAGAGTTATTGTGCCTTAAGTTTCGTTCAGAGCGATTTAGAAAGTCTACACCAAGGTAGCAACCACGGCAGAGCAATATAGGGAACTCGACTTTGTTAGAAATTGTTGCAGCATGTACGAAATCGATAAAATGAACATTCAAGCCAGCCTAATATATAAAGAGCTATCGCTCGATATTCTTTAAGCAGCGCTGAACATCCTAGATTATTTGTCGGCTTTTATACACGCGCAGTTCGGCGAAATATAGAAAATGCAATGCGCTGAGCAGCTGCCCTTCCAAAATTCTTTTTCAAATGTAAACTTGTCCTCAATTGCGGTGCCCCAGAAAGCGAGATAGAATCCCTTCTGCGAAGACCGCTTTTCTATTGAAGCGGAACCCATAGTCCCGTGTGCTGTGGGGGCCGAAATATCTGGAGCTCTCCATTTAGACATCAAAGCCATAACCTAACTATCATACAAACTCCTGATTCTAACAGAATACTATACAGATTGAGGTTTGTGAGCATGATCGAAAAGTCCTGTGACACACGAGCATTTTCATTCCCAGTTTAGAAGTTCCCTTCATCAGAACACTTTAGCCCCAGCTCTGCCGCCAACATCTGCAGCATGCTACACGCATGTCTGGCAACACTGTAGATACAAGAATTGAAGGTGTGGAGCGCCTTTCCTGCCGGAAACGTGGCTTACGGCTGCTTGTTTGTCGCAGACGCGTTCTTAGCGCATTACAGCGGGACAGATCGTGCCGCGGACATTCTACTATGCGGGACGCTGTCTCGCTACCGGGCGCAAGGAGCTAGCTCAGCCCAGTGTAAAGCCCAATTCGCACGGCTGCGTCTACTAGGCCTACAGCCACAAAGAGCTGGTAAGGATTATGTTTTTTGTTTCTGTTGGTTGCAATTTATGAATTGTCTTTCAGAGACGTTGATACTAAAGCGTAAGAAGTCCGTTGAGCGTAGTGCCGGAGTTATTACCGTGATGCTATCGCAGTTAGGTCTGTGTTCTGTTAGAAGTAGCAAAATGGAATCTGTGAATAGATTAAGGCATAAGAAGATTACAAAATAGAAATACAAGAATTTCACTGATAGGTATATCACGACAGGATATAATTGATGGTGAGCCATGATGACTTGTGAGTGTATGATGCCATGCGGTGAGGCATGTTACTATGCATGACAGATAAACGTTTTCACAAAAAGACTAAAATGACTCATCATGACTAATTTGGTGCTTACTGCTACACTTTCATGATATTTAGCAATAGCGGAAAGCGCGATTTGGTTTCGCTTGATTTACAGATACTAACGTCCTAAAAGTGGCACAGGCTGTGTGGAGGACTGCGCGTCTCTCGACCTATCCGAGTTCTTGATTGGCACTTGATGACATGGTATATCAGATTGACGCTTTGCGTTTCGCCCCCATCTAAAAGCGGCCGCCGCAGCCCGGATTTGAAGGCATGACCCTGTTGCGACAGTTGATCATCTCAACAACTGAGCCATCGCGGCCGGTCGCTAGTGACCTGGTTTGGATTGGGGTGTTTAAAGTCTCAAAGAAACTCAGACTACAGAGACGCCGAAGAGGAGGGCTTCAGAAATTTCGACCGCTTTGATTTCTTTAACTTGCACTGTCATCGCACTGCACAATGGCGCCATGCTTTTCACCTTCATCGAAAAGTGGCTGCCGCATCCTGGATTGGATTCCCCTTTCTTGGTCGCAGAAGTCGAGTGCCCTAGGCCGCTAGCCACTGCATCACCGCGGTGGGATGGTCCACTGGTGGACATGTGTCTTCACTAAGCAGCATTGATAATCATGCAAGACATGATAATGAGAACAGAGTTTTGTGTTATTGAGCCACGCCCGCGACTATGATGGGGTCATGGTTCTTGTGACATGTCTGCCGGTGTTGCAGCTTCATTGCAGCCTTCCGTTAGCAATTTATTAAAGCGTTTCGACCCAAAGATTCCTTCGCGGACTATAGTTAGCGTCCGCAATTTCCTTCACATTCGCACCTTGCGTTCCGAGTGTGCCAAGCTTGTGTGGTCTTGTGCTGGGCTGTCCTCTTTGATCCCAACCGGTTATTGAGGCGAAAGACAAGGTTTTGTGCCATCAAACATTTTTACAAACCATGGAAGCAAAATATTAAGGAAAAAGGAACGCATGACTGAAGTCATCAGATGATGGAATGAGTAATGAGTGAACGTGCTGACATACGGTAGTACGTAAATGGTATGTCATGTCATTGCCATGGTCACGGGGATCATAGCAGTTTTTCATGCTCCATGCTCATTAGTCATGATCTAGGACTCGTGGCTAAAGACATGGTTAAAGTTTTGTGTTGCCGTACATGCCCATTAGTCATGACTTGTGGCTCACAAACGTGCTGTGTCTTGGGCCCACATTTGGGTCACAAGAAGTGCTCAGCATGGGTCATAACGTTGTCAACAATTAGAGGGTCTCTATATCTCTTAAGAGGAAACGGCGAAACCACATCCTTCATCTCCTATCATTTCCTTTTCATCGTTTGCCTCTTATCAGCGTTCGTTGCAGTGTCATATATAATTATAATTGGTTTACAAGAATTTAAAGATGAAATACCTGTCACGTTTTTCGGCAAGTGTGAGTTTAGACGGTACACCATCGATCTAGTCGCTTGGCTTTCCTTGGTGCGTGTTCAAGCATCTGATTGCGGATGGCAGAAACGCCAGACAAAACACATCTCGGAAAATCTCACGGAATATGAGAGATCTCTCGAGCAACTCTCGCCCGCCAGATTTCGTTCCTTGAGCCTAGAAGGGCTTTTGCCTTAAAAGTGCTGAGTCATGGGTCTCAGGTGTCCTTTTAGTATTGGAATGTCACTTGAGAAGGTCGAGCGACAGTGAAGTTTCACAAAAAAGACACGTAGCTATAAAAGTATCGCGAGCCACGGTCACGTCACAGTCAAGTTACACGAAAATATCATGTGGTTATGAAAGTATCACGTGACAAGGTCATTCGGCAATCACGTTTAAAAAGAATGTAGCGTGGCTGTAAGAACGCCAAACAAGAGAAGCAGCGCCTTACCCAAATACCTCGCTTGCAAGAGCCCTATACCGAGCAGTCGTCATGGAACGCCACGTGACAGGGTGAGGATGCGGCGTCCTATCTCGCACTTTAAAAGCACTGCAATGAAAGCGCGTCAAGGAAACGAAATTTATTATCGGCGGCATCAGCCCTGCGTTGCCAGCAAAAGCTATATTAAGGGAGCGCGATGAACCGTGTGCAGAAGAATGCCTCCTGGCAGAAGCAACGGCAAGCTTTCGCATTTGTTCAATGAGGTCGCTGCAGAGCTCGTTTTAACGCCTACCGCAAACCTGACTGGACGTCGTTTAAGGCGTAAGTTTTTGTAGGCTTATGAGCGTGCGTCCGTTTGTCCACAGAAAGTCACACTACACCTCTCAATAAAATGATGGCAGAGTTCTGATTAACCTTAATCAAATTCATCCTCTACCGGGAATCGGCCTTCTGATCCGGCCCCCATGGCAACACAGCATGGCAAAATTCGCGCTCGCGGTGACGTCATACCGACGCGATTGCAATGGAGCCCGCCACTGATGACGTAATGGCGCATTCTAGCAACAACATGAACACAGACAGCGTGGCAGTGCGATGACATTGTTGGGAGAGGCCGGTGGTAGAATGGAAAAGTTAGCGGGACACTTAAGCTCGGGCATTTAGGGTCAGACATGATAGTGTTTGACACACACTGGTGTCCTCAGTTTTTAGTGCCTCAGAAGTACTACCTGCATACTCCCTAAAACTGATGTCTAAAGCCTATTTGACCTTTCATGTTTCCGAGTGCGGAAGGGTGAGAGGAGGAGGAACACAGTTCCGTCACGGAGAGCCTGGACATGTTTGCGGATTGATGGGCAAAACATACTGCCTGATTCACGGATCGGATAGACTGCGACGCGTACTAAGGTTACTAAGGTAGAAGAAATGCTGGGGGGGGGGGGGGGACGCTCGGCATGTACAGAATCGGTTCAGAAGCGAAGTGAAATTCTATGGGACACTTTGGGCCACTGAAGTACAATGGTCTGTGGTGCGGTGGACTAAAGCTCTCCACAACGATTGCTCTTTCTCTCTCTTTTCACTCCCCCTTCCTTTTTTTTTCTTACTGCTCAGTCAACGTGCCAACGGAGAATGGAGGTGAAACGAAGCGGCATCCTTGTGATGTGCGATGTCAGGACACGTTAAAGATGCCCAGGTGGTCAAATTAACTCCGTAGCTCACCACTACGGCTCCTCTTTCTCTCTTTCCACTTTCACTCCCACCTTCCTTCCTTCCCTTACCGCGCGGTTGAGGTGTCTACAGAAAACAAGTGAGACAGTTACCGCGTCTTTCCCTTCCTATAAATCAGTCAGTCAACTAGAGTGGAGGTAGCTAACAAACGCGGCCTAACTCCGGCTCCCTCCGTGAGGGAGCGCTACAGCCGGAGTGACGTCATCCCATCTGCCGCAAAAACAGGGCCCCCAACTGGCGCCGTGAACTCGCGAGGCGGTAGCTACTAACCGCGGCCTAACTGCCGCTCCTACCGCAGCTACCGCCGGGGTTGCAACGTTGGATACTATAGGAGGTGTCCTAGCGGCAGGTGGAACCAACGCAGTCTCCAGGGATGCTTTCATTACTGCTGGCGTAAAGAATGCCGTTGCAGCCGGTGACGGAGCGGCAGTTGTACATTCTGCCTTAACCTCACCCACAACCAAGTATATCGTTGAAGCCACGGCACTCCTTGCCTCGCGACTAGTTGCACATAGAATAACCAGGTAGCACCCCGTAATAAACAATAGTTGAGCCATATGCCGTGGCCAGAGTGAATCACTGCATAATCATAAGCATAACCACAAGCACCACAACCAGCTACACCACCAGCTGAACCTAGGCGTAGCTATAGCTATTGCTTTCGCAACTACCAGTCTTAACCAAGCCAAGCAACTCAATTTTTTAGTTTAGCAATGTTTTGAGCAATTGATAATATTTTTGTGGTATATCAATGTGAAACTGTACACAAAAGTTTTTAAATTTTTATCGACACCAGAACATAATGTCTGACTGAAAGGGATAATTCAATTTGGAATGCGGCTCTGCCTGCTGTTCTGCGTCTACTGGTGTGGTGCGGCGTACGAGGAAGCGCCAAATAAAAGGCGACGCACGGATTTCGGGAACGAATACCCGGCGGGGTCAGCTTCGTATGTTGTTGTTGTTGTGGCAGTAGGAACAAGGAAAACTAACTGCACTGGCCTGCTACTGGCTCTTCAGCTAAGCCACCTCCGCTGCCTCGTGCGGACAGAATGGAAAATAGAGAAGAAAGAAAAAGAAGAGGAAGGGAAAGACGCGCGCACCCGCCACCGAAGCAGTGGGTGCAATGGCAGCCTACAACAGATAAAATACGATGGCAGGCTAGCCCCCTCCGCAAGCGGCGGTGACCTATCTGTCCCAGCCCCATCAGGGCTAGGATCAGCCGCCCTACCCCACCTCCTCGGCCAGCCTTAGTTGGCGTGAATCAGCCTTAGTTGGCATGAATCGCCAGGTTTCGTCATGACCAGATACACGGCCGCTCGATGGAAGCGCACTGGGTGCGGCCTGCTGCGTCGCGCCGCCGTCAATGGGCAAGCGCGTCCTTGGGGAGTTTGCAGTTGCGCCCGCTATTTCTGCTGAGGGCACCACTGTTCGGGGACACGTCGCCGCCGGGGTCGCCGGCTCTGAGCGCGCTGTTTGCTTCATTTCTGGGCGCATTCGCCTCGCGTCTGCGTGGTAAACGCAAACATTTTGTGTGCGCGTGTGCAAGCACGTTAACGGTGAGACTGGATGCGTTTGTTTTTTAAGGCGAAAGCCGTTCTAGGCTCATGGAGCGAAAATCTATGCGCAGAAGCTGTGCCTGTTATCTGTGCGTCGCATCTGTGCACTGGTGTTCCAGTCGCAAAAGCGGACGTGCAAGGAGGGAGATTAAGAACGAAAATGATTGATGGTGATAGGTAATCAACCAAAGTTATAGACATTGATAGAGGTAATGACTAATCCTAATGACTAATAAGGGTTAATAATGACTAAAATGATTTGTAATGACCAGTATATCACTCTACGACATGTATTGACGGCAATTGATTAGAAATGAGTAAAAGTGCTTAGCGATGTGTGGTAATGACTATAATAGCTAGGCATGTCTCATCATTACTGTTAATGACTACGAAATGACCAATATGTGAAACGACATGTAATGACCACTGCTAATTCTAAATGAGTAACCGGCTTAGTTATGAGTGATAAGGGCTACAGTGACTACGCAGGCAGACTCATCATGACTGAGAAACGACCAATATATCCAACGACGACTTGAAATGACGAACTGTGGTAAACGATGAGAGGCAAATGATAGAAGGGTAGGCTTTCGCCGTCGTGCGCTTAAGAGACATCTAAGAGACTCTTTAAGTTTATCTGCTGAGCTCGCTTCAGGCAAAGACAGCCGCGAGGAGTGGAAATGCACTCGCTTCCTCTGAAATGAAAGCGCCGCTGAGGTTAAAAAGTCCAGATGCTGAAAAATAATGCACTATCAGCTGCCGTTGAATTTGCTACAAGGGACAGCAGATTGGACGTGTTGGTGATTAATTATAGGTTAACAGTGCAAACAACGTAACGGGAAGACAGGAGAAGAGGACAGCACAACCGCGCTGGTTGTGTCGTCCTCTTTTCCTGTGTTCCCGTCATGTTGTTTAACCTATTTAGTTACCAGGGAGCTGGCCATTGAACTAGGTTTTTTAACGATGTGTTGTGAGGCAGATAAACACGATGAGGTAGCACCAGACGCTTTTCTCGCAGGTAATGTTGCGAGGACATATCAGAAAAAGGTATGAATGGTTTTTTTTATATATAAGCATACAATTAGTTCTAAATTTTGCCGCGCTAGTCTGAGTGGCCTTGCAAGCAAAGAAGCTCGTGCATACAACATTTGTTTATACTCTTGAGACTGTCTGAGCCGATGCGATAAACTAAAAAGCCACGTTCCACAGAAAATCTGGCGCCCGCTCTGTCGGCGGAAAGTCTGAAAAATACCTCTTTGGTAAGAGGCACTTTAGTTGGTGATATGGCCAGACACCTTTGGCGCAATGAGAGCATGTGACATGTTAAATGTGGCAGGAGCTGCCAAACCAGATAGAGTCAATAAGATGTAAGGGTGAAATGGGAATTATTGAAAGTGGAACCCTTGAATCCCAAGTCAGGCACACTATACTCTTCTAGGGCATGTTCGTACGGCTTCGGTAAAGAGGGGCTTTATATAGCTATGTGTAGGGTGCTGTTTAATATAATGCTGTGGCTTAAGGCTGCATTTTATTGATATGCGACAGAGGAAGCAATTACGGGATACGGTGAATAAGCAGGTAGCAAAGTGCAGGCACTCTAACGAGGCTCCTCAAGGAGACTTAAGAACCCCAAGTTTTGTTTATCACTACCAGGTTGTTACTTAAATTATGCGATATTTGGTAATGGTTTTGAGGCGACATGTCAGTCAAGCAAGAGCCTGTTGCAGGAAATATAGTCAACTGGACCAGTTACAGGTTAATGAAAACCAAGGACAATGCAGGCTTGATGTACCCCGCAAAGGAATTAATCAAGCTTTGTCAGCTTACGAGCACCTTCATTAACAGGATGATGAAGTCTGAAGATGTCCGGTGAAGTATAAGCAAGCTGTGTAAACTTTTGGTTTCATCACTTTTTTCTCATTGTACACAGTACCTGCAGCTAATATATAAAAACAATGATCATGCCCATGCTAAGGCGCTATGCAAGATATCGTTAAGTTGATGCCCCCACTGATAGCGAGCTGGGCTGGAAATGTCAACTCAACAGTGGAGCGATCTGTATGGCTATGGCATAAACCTCTCCCAAGAAAAGTTTTCCGTCTGCGATTGGTAATTTTCTCCCTTTTTTTGTGCGGCCATTAAATAAGCGTACTCGGCTGCTCGCTGAATCTCGGCTGCAGTTGCGCTTTGATGCGTGAACATTCTTGTGATCACAGCTGAGAGTTTATAATAATACCTTTATTTTCCATCAAAGTGATAATAATACCTTTATTTTCCATCAAAGTGATAGGGGAGGCAGGGAGAAAAAGCCGAGCAATCGGCTTGACGAGCTCCCACCCCCCCCCCCCCACAGAAAATACAAAGTAAATATACATAGGCAGAGCAGTGTAGCGTCCACAAAAAACAGTAAAATAAAATAAATAGAAGTACATTCGACGACACATCGCGTTCAATGATAGCGCATAAAAAAATTGATAAGAACCAGCACCTTATTGCACATGAACAGAGAGTCGGTAACAAAAAAAGAAAAGCGAGATCGCAGTATGATCAGGCAAAGTAAAACAACAAAAAAAAGGACCAGTTTCTTTCCATATAGCAGTAGTAATAATAGCAGTGTCAGCAATGCAGCAGTGACAGTAATCATAATAGCAGTGTCAAACTGTCGCACACAGAAAAGAAGAAGAAAAGACAGCAAAACATTCAAAAATTGAGTTTTTACACAAAAGAAAAACAATCGCAATCAATTCCCGTCACAAAGGTAGTACATCAAGATAACAACTTTGAAGGCTTCAAATAGCATATCAAAGACAAACAGGTTCAGTCGCTGATAAAACTACTCTGACGTCATCTTTCGATGACTGTTCGAGTTGAAAATCATGCTTATGTAGTAAGTTTAACAATTTTGGAAGGCGACATTGAATCATCTGCTCACCATAATTTGTGCGGCATTGAAATTCGCTCCATATGCCTGAGTTACGAGTAGGGTAATGCACTTCCTTTCTCTGCAGGCAAGCCAGTTCTCTCAAAAAGCTGACATTGTTACGTATTTCCTTTTTATAGGCTAAAGCTAAGTGATAAGCGTACATATCATGAATCGCCATTATTTATTTATTCAAATACCTCACGGGCTCCGATTGGAGTATTATGTGAGGGGGGGGTTACATAACTGGGGTGCGAAACAGAAGCATGTAGGAGATGGTTATTTTAACATCGTTATGTTCAAAACGTTAACATTATACAATGGCAAACACAAGAAAAGAGAACAAAATTTGAAAAGCACACTATAGAACACACTTCAGTAACAGCACACTTCAGAACAAAATGTTGCTTATTTTTTCTTTGAAAATAACATAATCTGAAATGTGAACAATGTTATGAGGAAGACTATTCCAATAAATGATGGCACGGGGCAGGGCTGATGAGTTGAATGCAGTGGTTCTTCCCGAAAGGCGTTTAAAACTGAGGTGATTATGCAAAGTCTAATGTTAGTTCAACGAAATTAACCGGGTCCTGCGCCGATGCAATTAAGGTATTCCAGTTGATATTCGGGTAATTGAAATCACCGAATAAATAAATGTCGGCCTTGGGGAAGTTGCTTCTAATATCTGAGAGGTTAGCATACAGATTTGCTACGAAAGTTTCTGAGCTATCTGGTGGTCGGTAGCATATACCAAGAAGGGACTTAAGAGATGAGGACGTGATGCAAACCCATAAAATTTCTAGAGGGGACGAAATGTTTACACGAAAGGAAGGAATGTGATTTTTTATGGCGATCATCACGCCACCACCCCTTTTATTAGTTCTGTCATTCCGGTAAATAACAAAATCGGGTGAATCGGGTAAGACTTCGTCGTCAGTTATATCCGGGTGCAGCCACGTTTCTGTTAAAGTTATGATGTCAGGCTTATTATCTTCTAGATACGAGTAGAGTTCGGTGCGCTTTGGGAGGATGCTACGTATGTTAGTAAATGATATGGAAAGCGAAGGGATGACGCCGTATGAAGGCTCTGGATGATAGTCTGCCTTGTGTGCAACCGCTCTTCGTTTTTGCTATTGGGTGCATTGTTTGACAGTGTCGGAAGCAGCGTCGTACATATA
This sequence comes from Amblyomma maculatum, assembly GCF_055883805.1. Lineage (NCBI taxonomy): Eukaryota > Metazoa > Arthropoda > Arachnida > Ixodida > Ixodidae > Amblyomma > Amblyomma maculatum. The sequence goes on from NC_139351.1 coordinate 7,912,385, forward strand.
CACATGATTGTTGATGCGCAGTTTATCAACTCTAAGTTTAAACGACCCGCCCTCCGATTTTGCGAAATCTAACAGTTTTTTCCTAGCCAGGCGCGTTGGGAAAGAAAAATCTTCGCGAACAACATACTGCGTGTCTTTAAACTTGTAGCCTTTGTCTATGATATGCTGTTTGTCCTTGTAGTGCGCGAACTTGACGATTATCGGTCTACTTTTCTCTGGTTGGTATCGACCAAGCCGATGAGCCCTTTCAATTTGTGTTGGCTCAAGTGTGCAGCCAAGGTGTTCCGCACACAGTTCCAACACCTTGGTTTCTGAGCTGGACCATGTTTCGGACTGGTCGTCAGGTATACCAAAGAAAAGCGGGTTAGAGCGGCGAAGTCTGTTTTCTGTGTCGTCACATCGAGAGGTAATTATCTTTAATTGCTCGGTTAAATTTGAGGGACCTACTGTAGACAGTTCTGTGGATGGCATTGAAATGTTTGATTTCATTTCTGCCATTTCGACCTCGACTGTACGAATTCTGGCAGAAAGCTGTTTTAGCTCAACGTCCACTGATGCTTGCCACTGTTTTAGGGCGCGTAGGTCATTCCTGATATCATCCTGGCCAGATTCAATTCTCTGGACTGTCGCAAGTACAGTTGCGAGAACGCTTTCTTGATCGGTGCCAGGCGGACCGGGGTTTGACTCTACGTCTCCAGAAAGCGCTAAGAGAATGCTGGTAATACAGAGTGCCATTCTAGTCCTACAAACAGTGAGAACATTCAACCAGTGTCTGGGGCACGACACCACGAACAAAAAACGATTCGAGGTTTTAGCAGATAAAGAGTCATCATTGTAACTGACCTGGAAGAACACGAGAACGGTGAGTGCTTCATGGTGAAAGCGATGTCGTGCCCCAAGAAAGCGCTGTCCGGTTGCAGATTATATCCCGCGCTTCCAACGCTGATAGCGGGGTGGGCGGATGTACATGACTGTAGTTGCCGGCCGAACTTGGCAATATCGTCCAGCTGTCGGGTCTGGTCACGTCGGGCAGCGTCCAAAGTTGCGAAGGATCCGCAGTCGGTGCATTCCAAGGGTATTGAAGAACCAGGAAAACCTGGAAGAACACGAACGGTGAGTGCTTCATGGTGAAAGCGATGTCGTGCCCCCTGTTATGTTACGTTCCTGGTATGTTATGTTATGTTATGTTATGTTATGTTATGTTATGTTATGTTCCTGGTAAAGTGGAAGAGATGGATGGTCATAAGGAACGTTAGATATAATTCTTAACATTTTTTTCTGCAGTCGATGTATTTTATGCATGTTTCTTAGGGTTGTCGTTCCCCACACCAAATGACAATATTTTATGTGCGAGTGAAACAGTGCATTGTATATAGGTACTTTAACTTGAGTAGGGAAGGTGTGTTTGTTGATATTAGTCAAGCCAACTGCACGTGACAACTTGTGTACAATGTAATCTACCTGGGCGTCCCATGACATCTGTCCTGTGAAAACGACACCAAGTATTTTAAATGAGCTATCGATATCTACTACTGAATTATTATATCTGATATCTTCATTGATAAACACGTTTCTATTTTTCGGACGAAAGAGAATAGCTTTAGTTTTATTGGCATTTACTGTTAACTTGTTTCGTTCAGACCATTCTTCAAGCCTTATAAGCGCTCTGTTTGCCTGGTCAATTAAATGATTAGGCGAAGTCGCCGAAAAAAGTAATGTCGTGTCGTCTGCATAAATGACAAATTTGGCTTGGTCGTCTATGTCAACAATATCATTTACGTATATATTAAATAAAAATGGCCCCAGGATGCTACCCTGAGGCACGCCTGATAAGATTGACTTGGTGTCAGAAAGATAGGGCCCAAGTTGAACAAACTGTCTACGGCTAGCCAAATAAGATTTTAAAAGTGAGAGGGCAGTTCCACGGAAAGCATATATTTCCAACTTTTTTAAAAGTATATTGTGATCTATGCAATCAAAAGCTTTGCAAAAATCTACGTAAATTCCTAAAGCTAACTGTTTTTCTTCGAACGCTTTCATTATAAACTCTTTTTGTGTCAATAGAGCAAGTTCCGTTGATCGATGTTTGCGAAAACCAAACTGTGCAGAGTTCATTATCCCGTACTTATTGCTAAAATTCAACATTCTGTTTAATATTATCTTCTCCAGCCCTTTAGAAAAAACGGACAACACAGATATAGGTCTGTAGTTCGCGATATCGTTTTTATTCCCTTTTTTGTGCAAAACTGTCACTTTAGCTATCTGCATTCGCTTGGGGAATCGGCCTTGAGACAAACAGAGGTTGAAAATGTGGCTTAGGCATGGTGATATTAAATCCAGTACAAATTTCACAGGCTTGATTTTTAGGCCATCGGCATCGGTGGCACTGTTGTTTAACCCTGCGAAGGTGGAAATCACTTCAACGTCAATCACAGGACTCAAGAAAATGGATTCATCATTCTCTGACCCAATATAGCTCAGCGAGTGGTTATCACTATTATTTGAACCTACTTCAACAAAATAATCATTAAATGTGTTAGCTAAACAGGACCAACTTAGCTGCACATCCTTCCATTTAATTTTCATTGGTTCACTTTGGCCAGGACTAGGATTTATGAAATAAGTGAGCTTTTTCCATGTCAGGTCACTTCTGGTTCCGCAAGAAGAGAATTGATTATAGAAGTATTGTTCTCTTGCACGTCTAATTTCTTTTGTTAATTTATTTCGAAGCGACTTGTACGACTTCAGAGTTTCAAGATCACGCGTCTTCAGGAATTGTTTGTACAGATTATCTTTAGCATTTATTCTGCTAAATAATTCAGGTGAAATCCAAGGTTTCCTAACTTTTTTTCTGTTTCGAAGAACTTTATACGGAAAAGACTCCCTGTAGGCTTTCAAGAAATGATCCATGAACACATTGTAAGCGGAATCTGCATTGCTTTCTTGACGAACGTCTTCCCAGTTTATGTCGCATATTTTTTCTCTGAAGATGCTCAAAGTGCGCTCCGAAATCTCTTGAAACAGTCGCGGTTCCGGTTTATATTTAATGTGTGCAATATATGGAAGACACAGATATATGCCATAGTGATCGCTAATATCAGTACACACTACTCCTGCTTCATGGCCAGTCCGGTGAATGTTTGTTATAAACACATCAATTAAAGACGACGACGTGTGAGTTACCCGCGTAGGAGTTTTTATAACGTTTTCACATCCAAAGGCTCAATTAGCTGCTCTAGTTCCTTTTTTGCTGGAGTGTCGGAAAGCATGTTTATGTTTTAATCACCACCAAGGACAACACTGAGCTTATTTTTATCTGCAAAACCGAGAAGAGACTCGAGAAAACTGAAAAAACTTTTACAGTTACCATTTGGAGGACGATAAACAACTGCTATGAGTTGCCTATTGATTAGCAAAGACAGAACTTCGAAGTCTTTGTGTGAGCATGTAAACTCGGGCAGCATTTCACCAGAAAGATACTTCTTAACCATTACCGAAACGCCTCCTCCACGACCTGAAGTACGATTTAGAAAATAATTGTTGTACATTGGCAAGCTTATTATATCAGCACTTTCGGTATACCAAGTCTCCGTTAGCATAATAATATCAAACATGAAGTGAAACTGACTGAAAAGTACCTCAAGCTGGGCACACTTATTTTTTGCTGACTGGGTGTTCAGGTGAAATAATTTGAAGGATTTCTTATATTCTGCTTGACAAATATCTTTAAAATCAGCTGGAAAGATATGATCCGTGCCATCCATGACCAAGAAGAAGAGGGGCTACACGACCGTTGCTCTGACCGTTGCGACCGTTGTTCACAACAGCAACACTCGATGCGCGTTCTTCCATTGAAAATTACGAACCAGCAAAATTGTATGGATTTGCGAGCAGACAATAAAGATAGTAATAAAAACTTTCGGCGCATATACGTAGCACCTTGAGGCAGACCGGCTCTATCGAGCGTGCTTACTTTGTCCGGTCATGCAAAATGCGGGAAGCCATGACTGATAGCATTCTGGCGTACAAAGTTTAAGGTCTCCAACTGAGTAGAAGATCCCAGGTTATCATCTAGATTACCCCTAATAAAAATCTTGATATTGTCACCGTAAAATTTGTCACAATGAGATAGAAAGGTTGGTTACATGTCGCATTTTCACAGAGGTTGCTCATAGTAGGACATTTTTTTATTGGATAGCGCTGGCAGCTTAGAACAGGTTGACATCAATTTGTGTACAAAAGCTGTATGCAAGAATGAGTAAATGGTATGAAAATGACACACGGAATTCGCGACATAGTCAAGTGGTTATGCATTAGGCTACCATGGCTGCTGAACAGCTTCGAATTGTTCACAGCCGGGTCACATTTTAATGTGACGAACAACTGGATTCGATGAAACATCACGGTAATGCGAGCTCTCCATTCGAGTGGCCTTGAACCACCGTGACTATAAGTTTTTCGGGGTACACTCCAGTATACATCCTTGCCGAGCAAGCGCTAAGTGCTGACATGGTCACACTAGACACGACAGTATATACTAATTCTTGTTGCCAAACTGTATGAAGCGGAGCTCTTATATCCTTAAAATAAAACGCTTCTACCACGCCGGCGCCTCCCTCAAAGCGCAGCCAGGCGCAGCTCTCCGCGCGCGGCTGTCCCCGAACGGTGGCGCCGCGGTGGTGGCGACTGGAAGTAGGCGCCTCCCACCGGTTTCGGGCGACGTAGCAGGCCGCTTCCGCTCATTAGACATAGCTGGATGTGACGTCATGCTGACATCACCATGTAATGAGGTCATATAGTCACACTCATTTCAAGGCACGAATACTACAGCACTGATGACGTTATCATTTATTTCAAGTTACGAAATACTACACTACTGATGACGTCATGCATATTTCAAGGTACGGCATACTACACCACTTATGTGTCATTATTTATTTCATGGCACGTAATACTACACCAGTGAAGACATCATCTTTTAGGGCCAATTTTTTAACCTGCACCGCCTACACCAGTGGAGCAAAAATTGTTTGGTATAGAAGATTTGCTAAACTGGTGTAGCTGGAGTGGGTTAAACAAATGGCCCTTTTATTTCAAGGAACATACTACACTACTGATGATGGCATCAAATGAAAGCGTTACGAACAGACGGAGCATGAGCCAATAAACACTCGCCTTAAAATGGCTATTCGCCGCGAGATCGACCTAGAGGTGGCGCCACCGTCACACCGGTAGTGTGACGGTGGCGCCACCTGGGGGACATGAACGGCCACATCAACGATCTGGATGGATACACGGATTGTAACGGAAAGCTAATGCTAGATTTCTGCGAGCGACACGATCTAGTTATAGTAAATAGAGAAACAAAATGTGAAGGCCAAATCACGTGGGAATTCCGTAACAGGCAGACGACCATTGACTATTGTCTAATGTCGCAAGAAATGGAAATAGACGAAGAAGGGGAGTGTAGTCTGGGAAGTGATCATAAACGTATTAGTCTGCAGATGGGGCCCTTGATGAAAAGAGAAATGGAACTTAGACAAAACGTAAACGCAAAATTAAACGACGATCAAATAGCACAGATAGCAGAAGACATAGAGGAAGCAATAGAGAAAAGCCCCATGGAAGACTGGGATTATGAACAGGTAGAACTACTCATAAGGAGTAAAATTCAAGAGGTTAAAGTAGCAAACCGCTGGAATGGAAAGAGGAAGCCGCGGGGCTGGTGGAATAAGGAAATCAGGGAAGCTATTGAACAACGACGGGCTGCTTTGCCGAATGGCAAAGAAAGCACAGGCTTCTCAGGAGGAAATCGACCAAAAATGGGAATCATATCGACAAAAGAAACTTCAAGTGCAGGCCCTCGTCCAAAGTAAAATAAGACAGTCCACCGATCGCTGGATGGCTGATATACACGATGCCTCTAGAGGCGGAGCAAGAAAATTCTGGAACCATATAAGCTGGCTAGGGAAGAAGAATCAAAGAAAGCAAGATCGGATTCAAGATAACGAGGGAAATTGTTTAAAGGGAGACAACGCAGTGAACTACATTACATCAGTTATAGCCGAGTCATTTAAGAACGACGATAGGGTAATCTCCGCAAATCAGGAAGCAACACAAGGTAGCAGAATACAAAGCACCTTATAACTGACCAATCTAAACTGGAAAAAGGCAGACAAAAATATTCCTAAAAACACATCTACAGGAATAGATGGAATTCCGATCAAGCTGATTAATGAACTCGGTCCATAAAGTAAGGAAACGTTGTTAAAAGCTTTGGAAACAGTCATAACGAATAAGCAAATTCCGGACAGCTGGCGGCAGAGTAAAATGAATTTGATTTATAAAGGGAAAGGAGAAAGGATGCACATAAAATCCTGCACGCCGATTACCATAACATCTGTATGTACAGGTTAGCCATGCAGGCGGTGAAATTAAAGGTGCAAGCATGGGTAGAAAGTAACAAGATACTCGGAGAACTTCAGAACGGCTTTAGAAATGGTAGGCGCTTAGATGATAGCCTGTTCTTACTTACCCAATGCATCGAAATATCTAGAGTGGAAAATAGACCTTTGTATTTGGCCTTCCTGGACATAAACGGGGCGTACGACGACGTAAGCAGGGAACTCCTGTGGAACATATTAAAAGAAGAAGGTATCGGTTATGAGATGATAGAGTTCCTACAGGAAATATACCGGGATAACAAAGTAGAAATTACGTGGGAAGGGATAAGAAGTACGGAGGATGTCAAAGTATGCAAAGGATTAAGACAAGGCTGTCCTCTATCACCGTTGCTGTTCATGCTTTATATGATAAACCTGGAACGGAGGATACAAGACAGTAACCTAGGTTTTAACCTGTCATATAGATTAGGTGGAAAGGCGGTAGAGCAGCGCCTTCCCGGTTTGATGTATGCAGACGATATTGTGCTGCTAGCTGAGAGTCTGGAAGAATTGCAAACTCTAGTTAATTATTACGGAGACGAAGGGGACGCTCTAGGCTTCAGTTTCAGCGCAGTTAATTCGGGTCTGATGATTTTCAACGGCTCAACTGATCAGGGTCTTAAAATACAAGGCCTTGAAATACCTAGAGTAGCAGAATATAAATATTCGGGGGTATGGGTAAACGAAGGATTGGCATACATTGGAAAGCATGAGCAATCACTTAAGGCCAAAGGGCAAAGGAATGCCGGGATAATGAAGCATAAAGCATTGTGGGGATACAATAGGTATGAGGTATTGAGGGGTATATGGAAAGGAATTATGGTGCCCGGACTTACTTTCGGAAATGCGGTTTTGTGCCTAAAATCAGAGGTACAGTCGACATTAGAAACAAATCAGAGATCCGTTGGACGATTAGCACTAGGTGCCCACGGCAAAGCTACAAATGAGGCGGTACAGGGAGATATGGGCTGGGCATCTTTCGAAGTACGGGAAGCTCAGAGTAAAATATTATATGAGGAACGCCTGAGGAAATTGGACAGTAACAGATGGGCAGCTAAGGTATTTAAATACCTGTGCCTAAAAAGCGTTGACTCACAATGGAGGAAAAGAACTAGGAAACCAGCTAGTAAGTATGCTAGTAACAAGGACGGAGAAATAACAAGCATTAAGCAACAGGTGAAAAACACAGGTAAAAATTGGATAAATTCGATGAAAAAAAAAACAGTGTGGAATTATACCGAAAGTGGAAAATGCAGTTCAGGAAGGAAAATTTCTTTGATAACTCAAGACGCAGTGCCCTACTTTTTGAAGCTAGATCAGGGTGCCTTAGAACACGAAGCTACAAAAAGAAGTTTAACAATGGAGATGACGCATGTGCTGTATGTGGAAACTCCAGTGAAATAATTGACCATATTATACTCGAATGCAATGGTATCCATCCGGAAGTTGATGCAGGCGCAATCACTGTTTCTGCAGCTGTGGTGTTTAGAGATAACAGTGGCCGGGTGAATAAACTGGCGGTGGAAACTAGCAAAAAACGGCTGGAAGATTGGTGGCTTAAAAGCAGAGAAGTGACATAATGTTAGTAATGTAGGAGCAAAATTTAATAAATAGAATGATGGTTTAGTTAACCATTCTAAATCAATAATTAAGATATATGGAGAAAAATGAGCATGATAGCTACTGCTACCACCCCGTTTCAACCGTTTCAAAGGGGACGCTCCTATATTCCATCCATCCATTCCATCCATCCATCCATCCAGTGTGGATCGGCAGCCGGCGGCGCTCGCAGGAACGCACGCTGCGTAGGTCTGCTTCCGAGTTTACGGCGGGTTTTTTGGCGATGAAAACGTGTCTTCTGCAGTATTTCTGCATAATTGCAGAAAAAAAATCCAAGTATTTCGCCAATGCAGCAGAAGAAGAGCGGGTTTTAGGAAAACAAAGCGCGCAACCACGAGACATCCAGATTTACTTTGCACGTTTCTTGCGCTGCACCGCGCTCACGCGCCTAATGCTTGGGCCTGCCTAATGACAGCTTTGTTTTTCTTATCAACTTTTAAACAGTTTGTGCGTGTCTCATGCGAATGAGACCGGCGAATTCACTGTCAAGCCCACGCAGATACCTGCAGTACTTTAGATTGAATCGAGAAAGCTTTGTTCATTATATCGTACTTGACTCGAGGATTAAGCAGGTTAAATGTAGCAATGGCAGAGCACAGCATGGCGAGTTGCTTTAGACTGAGTGCCCATCAACTCTGGCCCGGACAACCACGCACAAGTATTCCCCAAAAATGAGGTCACGCCGACACTATACAGGAAACCTCGCCGCACAGGAAAGCTGATTGTTCACGTGTACAGCACTGAGGGGATTGAATTTGCCGAGATGCTTTTTGCGGCCACTGTCATAGAATGTGATAGTGTAATAATGCATGCGCTACTAACTGTATATGATTTCCTCAAGCCGAGAAAAGTATAAGGGATTTCTGATGTGTGTGATGTTAATATATAACAGGTAAATTAGTAGTGTGATTATTTTGTGTTGCAATGCCAATAAATTTGACCATGTGACAGAACTTTTACACACGACAGAATTTACAATAATCAGCGATTAATTTTCAGTAACGTTAAAGTGCAAGCTACGAATTACTCGCTGCGAAGACATCGTTATAAACTGCGCATGGGCACTGTCATGTTCTGGGAAGCAATTTTACAGGCTGAAAATTTCTTTATCACTAATTATTTTGCAGTGACTAAATCTTCTGCGAAGTAAAATATTAGGGTTGCTTCCAAAACAAATGCCGAATATAAAACTATTCCGAAAGAAATTGAGGTTATCTTATCATGCGACTATAAGGATGTATTTATTCCCGAACTAAACACTGATATTTAAGCCCGCATGAAGCTGTTTTACTCCCTTTGTCAGAAACGAGTTTGCTCGGAAGACAACACTTGGACGAAAAGGGATTATAATGATTATAATAGGCTACCAGTAAAGTACATTAATCTAGGTATATTATATAATATTCAGAGTAACAATTAGGTGCAGGGAATATGTTTCCCAAACATTCGAGCATTTCTCTAAAGCAAAATGTGCTCACTAAAACTTTTACGGATGCACAGAAGCCTTCAACAGCAAAAAAAAAAAAAAAAGGAAAAGAAAAGAAATGCATATTGGCCCGGATTTGACGCATGAAAGCGGCATCGGCTATGACGGATGATTGCAGAGGCTGGTTTTGGTGTCATTTTTTTTTCATTATTGACACCACATTTACCACGTGGGATTGTTTATTGTGCAGTCAAATCCCACAGCAGAGGAGCGCCTTTCGAAACAGTTGTGATTGAATCCCCCGTTCTCGAAATCAGCAGTAGAGCGCCCTTACCATTGAGACACCGCGACAGAGGTTTAAAAGCAAAAAAAAAAAAGTACTCACGCAACTCTATTGTGAATACAGAAGGCATAGTAGGCATAGAGTGGTCTGTCCAAACTGCATTCTGCTATATGAAGCTGTCTGTGGTGGCATATGTTTTAGTAGCTGCGGTATTCCAAATAGAAACGGGAATATGCGATTTCTGAGCGTTTGCATTAACTTTTATTGACGGCAGTGACCTGTTTTGCTTTGACACGGCGGTAACAACAGTACCACTTCATTTGAGACATTGCATGTCAAAGGATCTCAAGCGCCGAATACAGCGATGGATGATGTCCTTATCTAAGCAAGACATGCTCGATATGGACAGGTATATTTTTTTTTAATGAAGCGTGGGGTTCTAGACTGCTCATATTTATTTTGAAAGAGGCATATAGGTAAGCAAAAGCTGACAGAAACCGCGAAACAAACAAAAACACTCCTGCACATGCCGCATGCGCGCGCGTAAATAACTGCGGGCTGGCAAGCGACACGAAAACGCATCCACACTGAGTAGGTTTCGCCTCTGAGCCGCAAGGTGGCGACTTTGCTCGATCTCGAGGCCAATTGTTTCAATGCGGTAGCGTTGGGGCGAGAGGGGGGGTTCGCCCCGCTTTGCGTTCACATCTAGGCGCATTTGACTTTCTTCAGTAGCTCTGCTTATTGGGTTAGTATGGAGCGCAGTCCGGGGCTGTCGTGGTTGTCTGACTAACAATTCCTCCATGAACAATGACCAGAACAACGGAAAAGACGAGAGCGGCAGTAAGAAGCAACGGATTCAATGCATAGATAACAGACAGAAGCAGGAGTCGCAGAGGCAGTATTCAATCAAACAAAAATCAGCATGAAACCGATAAGAAGTGCATTATAAAATGGTTAAGAGGCATTTGTATTTCAAAAGTGCCTTCTTGTAGAGGACATTGAGACCAGGTTCGACTGCTTCACTGACCAGGAAATCGGGTTTGCCAAACAATGTTACAAAGTATGATTCGTATCTAACATCAATTGCAATCAAAAGCACTATAATTATCTGTGAAGCACAAACGTGAAAACGACATGGAAGCATCGAAGCCTTATTAAGACAGCTAAAAAAATTTCTCGAGATCACTGCAGATTCTGTACTGGAAAAAAAAAAGTACTACAGAATCTGCTTTGGGGTAACGCGAAGGCACGGATGCTGCTGTCGGTTGCTTCTGGTTGCTTCTAGTTGCTTAACTCTCTTCTTGTTTACCCATTTTAGTGTTTAGTACTTTCAAATTGCGAACCAATCCCTTCAAATACCCGTTTTCGGCTCCCGGTGGCGCGAGATCACATCCTTGGCGTTACATTAATTCACTTGTTTATCCATTTTAGTCTTCGGTACCTTGAAATTGCACCCAATTCCTTCCTATATCCTTTTACGGCTCTATTTCCGGTTGCGTGACGTCACCCTGACTGACTGCCTTAATTAAGTACTTCCGTCTTTGATACTTTCAAATTGCGCACCAATCCCTTCCTATGCCCTTTTTTGGCTCGACTTCAGGTTGCAAGACATCACATCTTGATGTCTCCCTAATTGACTGATTTAATTAACTATTGTAGTAATTGATACATTCAAACGTGGCATGCGGCTATTCGGAAATGAGACCGTTTTCGCCTTTACTTTTTCATTTTTGTCTCTAGTTATTGCCTAATTACCCTATTAGCCTATTTATTTTTACACACAACATTACATCGCTCTCTATCGATTGACACCACTCATTAACCTTTATGATTTCTCAATACTCAAACCTCTGTGGACACCATTTTACAATTTGAGCGCCAATCCCTTCCTATGCCCTTTTCCGGCTCTGCTTCCGGTTGCGTGACATCATCTACGTCACATTAATTCATATCTTCATCATCATAATACTCAGCCTGACTATACCCACTGCAGAGCGAAGGCCTCTACCATATTTATCTAACCCGGTTCTGTGCTAGCTCCATCCACATGACCCCTGCGAACTTCTTAACCTCATCCGCCCACCTAACTTTCTGCCGCCCCTTGCTACGCTTTCCCTCCCTTGGAATCCAATTTGTTGTCCTAAGCGACCATCGGTTACCCTTTCTTCGCACTACATGTCCTGCCCATACCCATTTCTTCTCCTTGATTTCCACTAGAATGTCAGTAACCTGATTTATTTCTCTGGCCCACAGTGCACGCTTCTTATCTCTAAATGTTTCCCCTACCATTTTTCGTTCCATGTGTTGTCCTCAACTTACTTAGAACCCTCTTGGTTAGCCTCCACGTTTCAGCTCCATAGGTGAGTTCAGGTAAAATGCAACTGTTGTATACTTTCCTCTTGAGCGATACCTGTAAACTGCTAGCCATAATCTGCAAATGCTTGCCAAATGCGCACCATCCCAATCTTATTCTTGTTATTTCCTTTTCATGGTCCGGATCTGCGGTTGCTACCTTTCTAAGTAGAAATATTCGCCTACTGCTTCCAGTGCTTCGCTACATAACGGAACCTGCTGTTCTTTTCCGAGGCTGTTGAACATTACCTTAGTCTTCTGCGTATTGATTTTCAAACCTACCTTTCTACTTTTTCTGTCTAGGTCAGCAATCATTCTTTGCAGTTCCTCTCCTGAGTTATTTAGCAAGGCAATGTCATCAGCAAATCTCAGATTACTGCGGTATTCTCCATTTACCCTTATCCCTAACTGCTCCCATTCCAAGAGTCTGAATACTTCCTCCAAGCAAGCTGTGAATAGTACTGGGGAGATGTCTCCTTGCCTAACGCCTTACCTTATGGGAATTTTGATACTTTCTTTATGCAGAAGTGTGGTTGACCTAATTATTTTTCGCACGCGTTACATCACCTTTAATCGATTGACACCACTCATTACCTCTACGACTTTTCAATTACAACTGCTGCGGACACGATTTGGCGTGTTCTGCCTCTAATTACTAACCTAATTAGTTTATTGGCTTAATTATTATTTCGGACACATTACGTCACCCTCTAGGGATTGATACTGCTCATTAACATCTACCACTTCTCAATTACTCACAACTGCTGCGGACAACTTGTACATTTTCGGCTGTCATTAATTACCTAATTAACTTATTGGCCTAATCATTCTTTCTGCAACCACATTACATCAGCTTCTATCAATTCACACCACGTATTATACTCTACCGTTCCTTAATTACTCGCAACTGCTCGGACACGAGTTTGCGGACGCGGCTTGCAGACTATAGTCTGCGGACAAGGTCTGGGGACGGAAATCTGCGAACACAGCGAAGTAACGGTTTCGTGTTAAAACATTCTAGAGGGTGTTGTGTATAGGCTTCCACTCTCTTGCGGAGCCTGTTATATAGGACAAACAGGACGATGTGTTAACAAAAGACTACAGGAACACCGGAACAACTAGGAAAGTGGCAAGGACAAAACGTTTCTGTTATCACGTTGCCATTGCAACGTGCACTCTTTAGTATGACCAGGTTATGATTTTGTATCGCCACAAAGAAAATATGACGAGAGTGATATGGGAATCATATTTCATTTCATTTCATGTCAGCAAGTCTTCTCTTGCTTTTTGGAAGCAAAGAGGTGTCTTTGTTGAGTGACTTTTAGGGCAGCAGGTGAACCCAGGGGTTTTTTCACGTGATTGTTTCGTTTTTGTCATGTTTGTTTTTATCTGGGCCTTGGAGTAAAGGGCTTAGGCATAGTTGTGAGTCAGCGCTTGCAATGTGGCTTTCTTTCATCTTGTCCTTTTTCTTCCTGTTCGCGATGTTTAAATTAATAAGGAATATGTACCAACTCGCCCAACAACTTGATGAAGCAAAATGCCGTGTTTAATGCTGTCGTGCATCGATGCAATATTCGAATAATCAAGGCCCATATCTTTTTTTGCCTCATTGCAAACTTAATGTGGCTTTCTGATTCTATCTGTGCGGACCTACTCAAATAGCCTCTGCCGAAATCGCTTTGAGCAGCCTAAATAATAGTCAGGACGTGCTTTCTGAAATGGCTCAAGAACTCTCGTTACATAAGCTAAATCGAAGATAAAGTGTGATCAGTCTGTCAAATATTGTCGAGATGTAAAGCCTTGCCCTAATCTTTAAGAAGTTAAAAGTGCACTTTTTCGAAACTGTGAAATCGACACGTTTTCAAAGAAAATTCACAATATTCAAGATTTCAGAGGTGATGTCTTTAGTTAGTAGCTTCAGCGTGTTACCTAGCACCCTGCGAATTCCACGGGAAGCACAACGCAGGCAATTAATCACAAAATCTTATTCAGATGTAGTGACATCAGGGATGTCACCCACATGACATGAGTTGGAGAGACAGGGCGAACTTCAAAATGAGCGGCAAGTATTTCAGCTGTGGATGCCAGATGGTCTTGTGGGCGATTCTGTGAACTGCGCAATATGAGAGCAGATAAATGTTAGTGCGTTTCTTGTAACTACAGAGTGCTTTCCAATTGACTGGGTTAATGAAATGGGTAAAGGGGTGTTTAAATCTCAACCGCATTCCTCTTTAGCTTTAGATATCCTTTTACAAGAACCTGCAAATAATTTCTACTTAATTTAGCTGTATAGGCACTTGATAGGCGCTAGGCCCTTCCATGCAGCTTTCCTCCGAATATGAGCTTTTTGTACACTACATTCCGCCAGCTTGAAGGGTACATGGACGGTTGACTGAAATGTAAAACTGACCAACCACCAAGTGGTGACTAACACGGAAGTAGTCTTGAGGGCTTTGTCTAAGCTTATTGAAGGGCCAGCAGAGGAAAATGCCTAACTTCAAAGTTTTTTAGCTGTGACGTATCCGTAAATATCTTTGCGGAACCTGTCATCCCAGAGGGCTGCCCACAATGGTGGAAAGTATCGGGTATTTGTCGCCTTTCGCGCTGCAGCTAGTTGTAGATGGCGAAGAGATCCCGATACCATAAACTGCTAGCTTTAAGTTAATAACTGTACATGACTACCCTCAAGTAAGTTACGGCGTCACTGTTATAGGAGCGCGCATAATGTAGGAACTTCTTAAGGCCGACTGAAGTCGGTTGTAAAACTTCGTACAATATGATGCCAATTGAAGCCTCCTATACAAGAAGGTTTTAAGTTATTCCGGCCGCACCGAAGAATCTAGCAGATCCGCTGTGCGGACACCTGCGGGGAAGTATATATGTAGCTGTAACATGGGTATACTGCTGAACAAAGATTTCAACTGCAAGCAAAAGCATAATCTGGTAGCACAACATTCTGATTACGAACGCGTAATGAAACATTTTCATTGAAGTGCCCACCCCTGCAGTTTGGGCGATCAGCTTTATAAGCACGGAAATGTTTTCTTGAGGAAGGGTGATTAGGAGAGGGCTGAATGTTTGTAGCAAAATGAAGTCTGGAGCAAGCTTAAGAATAAGATTATGTAGGTCCGAGAAGGGAAATGAGGTAGACGATAACTCTGCTGGAGGGCAAGCATTCCCTCATAATTATTAAGGCAAAGCTTTTCTAGGCTATGTCGGCACCGTACGTGTCCGCACAATATGCCGCCAGATGTGACATCATCATTCGTGATCCGAATATTTGTGTTATGAAATACATATTTGTCACAACTCATGATAAATTTGTTCATTCATTAAGGACTATATCAAACTAATATTTGAAATTACGAATGGTGAAACGTAACTGTTATAACTGGGTAAATAATGAGTTCTTAGTACGATTCGTATACGCTATTGAAGAGTTTACGTTATTTGCTCTATATAACTAGGTTATATCATATGACAAGGTCACGTGAGAGTCAAGGTGCATAGAATATGCCGTGGCTATGTTACATAGATGGGTACGTTTCCTGACTATCGGGTACAAAGGTTCGCTGCTTCACCGGTTCATGACCACAAAGGTGGCGCTGCGGATAGTGCCCTTTAACAAAGTGGTGTGCGTCATATGTACTCATGATTATTTCGTCGATAACGGGCCGAGTTTATGAGCAATAGGATGCAGAAATCACCTGTAGCATAAGATATTCCGGAGATAACTGTTCCCAGAAAACTTTATTTGTGCCAGTCCTTTCAATATCGCAAATCCAAGAGCTTGTGTTACTTGGCCTGTTACGGCCGGCAGGCAAAATTAAATTTATGGGCTCAGATTATTATTGAGTGGAGATTACGCCGTGACAACTACAATTCTATCCGATCACCAAAAACAAACAATACGATATATATCGCAGATTAAAATAACGAATCACAAAAATTATAAAAGCAAAAAAAAAATTATTCACTACACCGTATTTACAGCATGCGTCTTTGAGAAGCCTTTAGTGCACTCGGGAGCCAGGTTAAAATGTTTCTTTGATAAAAAGTTGGTGAGCCTTACGATGACGTATCGAATTTTACGATGCTATCTTACCATAGGCCTTGAAATTTCAGCTGTAGAAAAATAGGAAATATCTGCTTCTTTTAGCATAATATTCGCAGTGAAGATTGAAGCTGAATGAGCGTGTTTTTGAGCGACAAGCTTGTTGAGAGCATCCGATGTAGACGTCGATCTTCACATGTTCACATGAAATTTGAGTGCACGATTATTAAGGGGAAAGAGTTGGCCAAGAGAAGTCAATATAATATATGAGCAAGTTGCCCTTTCCGTTTTATTGACGGACTCTCTGTCGACATGCGCAGCAAAGCAACAAAGTAAAAAATGAGTTTTGCGTCACTCATTTCTGCTGCTACGGTACTGGTCGAATTGATATTGCTTTTAACACGAGTCGTGTTCTGCCTTTAGGCTCCTACATCTATTAAGTCGTCTAACTGCCTGTCAACTGACAAGTAAACCCAGGTGTGGGCGGCTATCTGCCAATTAGAGAGTCATCTTCGTCGAAGCTATTTCTCTTTTTCTTGTTCGGGCGGCGATGCAACGCAAGTTTATTGCTGTAGTGCGAACGTTTTACTCTCATCAGATGAACTAATTAAGGATAAACATTTGATCCCTGCAATTAGTCCAGCATAGATATGCTGAGCATAGGGAAAACGATATAAGTGTATAGCAATTAAACTCGGCTTAAGCTGCACGGCGTTGTGACAGCTGTGTTGTGGTGCTTCACTCGAAGCTTTGACATTGACGCTGAGGTGAAGTTCTGCGGACGCTGCGCGCAAGTGCTCGGTTTTTGTATTGTGAAGTGCTCTGTAAACGTTTTGGTCGAACAAGGCCGCGTACTACTAAATCTCGTCAGCCGGTGTCACTGAGATCACGAATGATTCGCGCTGGCGCTTTAAACGCCTATAGTCTCCAACGCGACTGTCTAGTCAGAGTTACTTGGCATAGTAAATTTAGTCCTAGCGGGAACATTGTCATACAGCAGTTATAAAATCAGCGTGCACCCTCTAGCCCGGTCGCAAGAGCCGTTCTCGCAATCCGGGAGACCACCGCACATCGGTCCTACAGTCCACGTCTCATATATGGCAGCAAGCGCAACTTGGTCGTGTGTATGTCGGTGTCCAGAGTCTTGGTTGCCACGCGCCGCCTTCTCATCACTCGTAGGAGTGCGGCACGGACGCTGCCCCACCATCCGCGCACAGGGGTGGTCCAGTTTACTTTTATTTCCTGCCCGGCGGTGGAGCAATCCTTGAGTAGTTCCGTGTTTGCTGGGCGCTTTCGCTTTTATTTATACACCACTATATTCTTAATGACCGCCGAATTCAATAACGGCAATCCGAAATGTCAATATTAGAAATCCGTTTTGTGCGAAAATTATACCTAATATCGTTTCTCCGATACTTCTTTGACTCCCTATAAACCTATACGATCATGACAGTGTCCTTACGCTACACCCATTTCATGGAGTACTCGGCTTCTCTCAGGCCAGCTGAACGAGTACCTGGCCATTTTGTGAGTAGCCCATTATCCACTAAATGAAAAAAAATTGTAACCTAATGTGTTCTCTTTATCGCGTTGATAATTATAACGTTGAGACACAAAGCATAAAGCACTTGATTGGGGTGTTTGCTGCGGAGGACTAAAAATTGATGGCCTTAAACATTAGGTAGCTAGGTACAGTTGTGGCGAACCTAACCCATGTACTCGTTACCATTCGTTTACACTGTACCGATCATTTCCTTTTCTCTTTACAGACGCGATGAATGCACATGGAGATTCTGCGCAGGCCACCATGCCATCCGCCGGCTCCGAGATCAGTGGCCATGTTTGGACTTCCTTGAAGTCGGAAGAGAGCGCTCCATTCATTGGGAAGGCTTGTACAATATGCTTTTCTTTCTGCTGCACAGCGACAGAAAGCACGAGCTGCCAGATTACGCCACATATTTCTGAGTTCAATAAGGTCTTTTGGGACGCAGGACTCGAGTTACGCAAACTACCAAACACTCCTGTGCAGCTTAGCCTCGTCACCAACGACACGCTTTGCTTTCCTTATTCTGACAGGAGCCAGATACTACCGGCAGCTGCTCTTGCCCATCGCTTGCTGAAAATCCATCCATGCGTGACTGCTCTCGACATCAGCACTGAGAGCTTTAAAGGATCCGAGGCGCTCCTCCGCGATGCAATTCAGGACAATATTTCCATCAAATCTTTGAAAATCTCTTTTGACACCTTCGTGAGGCACAACGTTTTCTCTGCGGCCATCCCAACGCTGATCAATATGGAGAAATTCGAGTGCGGTTCATCATCGAAGTGCCCTGTGACATTTTGCGCAGTGCTTGTTGAGGTTCTCGAGAAGGTAACTTCCCTCAAGTCTCTCAGATTGCAGAACCTAGAGCTCGAGAGGCATGGCGCTGATTCCTTTTTAGCAGCACTGACACTAAGCTCTTCTCTTGAAGAACTATCGCTGCACGATTGCATGATTACTGATGCTTCCCACAAATACCGAATAATGTTCTCAAAGTACATAGCGGAGAGTACAAGCTTAGCAAATCTCAGCATTTGTGCGCATAGTGCCATGCGCCAGACCTCACTGAAGTTGATACTTCAAGGACTTTTAGAAAACGCCACGCTGACATCTGCGAGCCTGACAGACTATATCATCGATCCTGACAGTGCGCTACTCATAACGAAGTTACTGGCCGGCAACAATGCACTCAGGAGATTGAACATTCCAGTTCGCAGTTTCTACGCCTGGCGAGACGGAGAATTCGACAATGCGATTGATTGCAGTGCATGGCTCAAGGCATTGAGAGAGAACACAACTCTCCAAGCTGTCACACTGCAACTTGGCAACTCCACGCCCGAGTCTTGGAAGTCTCTATTCAAGACACTCTCGGCAAAAGATAGCAGTTTGAAGCTAACCATTTCTGGGGAGAACAGCGGTGTCTACACGTTGGAAGAGGTCTGTAAGGTTCTTGCTGGTAGCGGTGCTGAAGACAATGTCTTTTTCGACACGACTGTCCATATGGAAAACAGCGAGCTCTTAAGGTGCAAGGCAATCTCGCGAGTCTACGCCGGACCATTTCTCGGTAGTTCGTATGAAGTAAATCAGTTTCTTCTCTTACGCTCTCTCAACCACATTACGTCCGCCCATTTCATTATATTTATTCCAGGTGCTAGCGAGGAGGTGATTAAAGCTATTGCCAGTTACGTCACGTGTACATCTGTACTCGGGAAGCTGGAACTTAGTGTCTTGTTTTGTGCATCGTTTGAAGGAATTACTAAAAAATACTGGGAGGCTATATGTGAGGCCTTGCACCACAACGCGAGCATAAAAGAGCTACACGTCACTGCCAACTGCATAGATGAAAACATTGAGCTTCTCGCCAACGCCCTCTATTCCAACAGAACTGTCCGGAGGGTTTACTTGAAGGTGGATGTACCGCAAATTGCCTCCATTTTTGTCCAGTCCTTGCGCTGGGCCATAGTCGATAACTACAAGTTACTCATTGTGAGCATCGATTCTATTTGGATGCCGGTAAAGGTGGCCGAAGACCTGTTTGCCATCCGTGACACGACTCGACGAAACAGAGATGTCGTTGCCTGGGCTTCTCAATTCTTGAGCGGTACTGTGTATGACAGGTACGTAAGCAAACAGACCACCATTATTGTGCGATTAATGATGCAGAGGTGTCTTTGTTGCGCCCTAGCAACTGGTGTAGGATGCGGACGAGAAACAATGAGAGCCAATCTGGTCAATATATTGTTTGCCTGTTTTTACATTGATAACGACTTCGGCGAGAGCACGTTTGTCCGAACTGCCAGCACGTGCAGAAAGTTGTCGCCCGTTAATAGTTATAATTTTATTAACGATAAGCCTCTATTGTTGCGCACACTTCCAGACACCCTTATAGTGTTTGCGGGCTGCTGCTCTGACCTCAAAGGAGATGCCCTCGACTTACGTTGGCAATCTCAGCCGGAAGTCAGCGACAGAAGGAGCTGGCAGTTTGGTGCCCAGCCTTCGTCACTTCAAGGCAGAGTAATGGTCGGAGTCAGAATTAACGAGAACAAGCTTTATACTGCAAGAGACGATACGGAGGAATTCACACACGCTTAAAATACGCAATCAATTGAGACTCATAGAAAGCAATGCAAAGCATGAAACTAAAGACGCTTTCAACAAACAGATGCTTTACAACAGCACCCCATACACGCGAGAGTTTTCACCGGGTACTGTCGCAGCTCGACGTCTGGAGAGTGACGATGTGGCCGCCATGTAGATATGCACCGCTCCCTCTCAGATCAGTTGGCTTTCCGAGTAGCGATTTGACCTACGGAGCCGAACAGTAGAATTGTAACACTCGCTGCAACATAGGCTCTAACACAGTCTGAGCAGCTATCCTGCGGAAGTGACGTGGCATCAATAAATAGGGCCGCTACGTCTGTATTACAAAGCGCCCAGGCAAGCGCGAAATACACGCAACTTTCACTCTAAAACCGTCCTCCTTTTCCCCCGCCGAGACACCCGTCTTGATTGGTCAGCTTCGGCTGAACCTCCAAGAGAAATCCGGTTCCTTCTTCTGCCCGGTGAGTCATCGTGGCCACCGAGGGATGAGGTGAAGCCGATGCGCGAAAGACTTCGAGCCCGCCTCACGCGGAAAAGGAGACGTTTCTCCAGTATTCTGGAACTCTCTGCGCGACGCCACGCACGCGATTCGATCGCGATGCGCTCACACAACGGAAATGTGCGCCGATTTTGTGACAGAGGCTCAACATTTCCTCAAAATTTTTGTTGCAAAAAGTGTAGTGAGCGGTTTCATGTGCGCCATTCTGGAAATATACCTGCCCAAGTCACACAAAAGGCACAGAGGAGCTAGCTGCTTTCTGCTGCCTAAAGGAGTGGTTAGGTAGCGTAATAGCAGAAAGGCGGAACCTGGAGTGAAGAGCCAGGCCTTAAGGTGGCTCGAAATGGGAGAATCCTTCCACATGCCCGAAGGCAAACGTGACGCCTTGAACTCCTATTATGTGTCGAACTGTAAGGTAAATAGGAGTCCTGCAAGCTTTTTAATCTTCATCATGAGAAACCAATTTTTCATTCATTCTATAAAGCAACATTGAGAATCGCAGCAGCATATTTTTTGTTCTCCGAAATTTGATGGGTCTGTTGGCTTGTCATAGGTCTTGCAATCCCTTCTTTATCCGTATAAAGGATAATATGTGAGACATGTATAGAAGCTGCAATTGAAACTTTATTTTGCATTAGAATAGCCGCGATTTTGCTCTGCAATGATGGATTTCATCAAGTGTTCGCGTTGTACAGGGGCGAGCGAGCCAGGAACAAGGATGTTGGCGGAGATGACTTCTTTTAAAACCTCGAGGTGCTTAAGGCCACTTAAGAGCGATAAAACGAAAGCATTTGCGGCTAGATCTACAATGGTGTTTATATGACAGAACCCCGCCGATCCTACAGTGCAGAAAAGCTGCTTCTTTTGCGCCGGATTCAAGGTGTGTAGCTCCAATCGGCGGCAATGGCTCGTTCTCGTTGCAGCGCTTGGTCTTTATAGCTGGTGGCGGATAGGTTGCGCTATGCTCTCCACAAAAGACCTGGGTGAAGGCGTCATCGTCGCGCCCCTGCGTGGTCATAGAGACAGTAATATGGCTTGACAAGGAGCACAGATATATGTGAAGTTAACACTCTCGATTTATGATCAAGTGGCAGGAGTTCGATTCCCGGGGATTTTTCTTAAATGTTAGAACAGCGATGATATCCCACGAAATCTCGCGTATATACCTCGCTCATAAATGCTGCGCTGCTTAGGTGTACAAGGACAAAGGAACTGGACAAACGTTGAGTTTAAGCTTAACCTCAGCGCTTGTCCAGTTCCTTTGTCCGTGTACAACTAAGCAGCGCAGCATTTGTGACAAGATCTTCCAACTAGCCCAGTTCAAAGCACTTCTTAATATATCTCGCATACAGATACTGCCCATTTTAGATATTCACCATGAACCATGTCATGGCTTTCGCATTCAATATGGTGGAAGATGGGAATACCGCGTATAGAACAATACAAGTTTTGTTCCTCAAGGACTGATTGCACCACTTTTATATGTTGTATAGAGGCAATTACGTTCAAGAGCAAGGGTCACTGACACAGACTCGTAGCAATGTATTGAATAAACCAGGGAGCTGTGTACTGGAGTACAGAGCATGCATCCGCTGCGCAGGTTCAGCGCTGTTGCCCTTGAGCGAGTCGCCCGTCATCCCACGCTCCTGGCAGAGCTCGCCGAGCAGCTGTCGGTGAGCGATGCCGAGGCCTCTATGATGGTGAGACGGAAACTGCAATGCTTCGAGAGCATGGACAGCTTCATGCGGCTGGCAGGCGTCGTCAGAGGCCGAGTCCGGTGCCATGGCGTCGAAGACGGCCGCAAACAACTGGACAGTCTCAACGAGTACAGCTGGCGCATTGTGAGGAATTACCTGTGTCTGGAAGATATTAAGGAGTACATCAGAACACCTTCGGAAAACTACGGCTTTGTTTTGGGTGTCTTGCCTAAATAAACGCGCCAAAATTTGATTACTCCAGTTGTTTTCGTATGATTGTATTGAGTGTTAATAATGTAGGATTCTAGTGGAAATTAAGAAGAAGAAATGGACATGGGCGGGACATGTAGTGCGAAGAGAGGATAACCGATGGTCGCTGAGGGTAACAAACTGGATTCCAAGGGAAGGAAAGCGTAGCAGGGGGCGGCAGAAAGTTAGGTGGGCGGATGAGATTAAGAAATTCGCAGGGGTCAAGTGGATGCAGCTAGCACAGAACCGGGTTAAGTGGAGAAATATGGGAGAGGCCTTCGCCCTGCAGTGGGTATAATCAGGCTGATGATGATGATGACGAATGTAGGATGTCGGTTTGGGCTACATCATCACTGTGTTTACGACCACAAATGGGTGTTCTACGTTCTACTTCGTGCGATCAGATCTTTGACGAACTTCGTCACAATTCGTCTGCGAGAAAAGATCCATATATGAACATAAAGTCTTCATACGCATAGCGTCTCATGATGGCCACTCGGAATAGCATATTGGATGGGATAGAATAACCATTAGATATTTAGACGTTGAGTTCAAACGTCATAACTTCGGTTAGCAGTGGCCGATTTGTTGGTATAAATTCTCTCATAAATCTCTGAAATTAGGCGTGGCACTCCTTCTGTAATTTAAAGTATCTAAGTGGTTGTAATATTTGCGCTCTGAGAAAACATTCAATAGTAAGGTTATTTGTTCATGTCCAAGAATCAACGCGATGGTGATAAACTGCTATAAATCTCAGCCCTGCTCTTGGCATCATTTTCAACGTTTTGTGACGTGTTGGGTGGGCTTAATTCCACAAAATACCAACCCCATGCGTACCGATAAGATAAAAACTCCTCTCTGCACCTATAACGGCTCCTGATCAGTCTCGCCGGGCGCATTTAAAAAAAGCTATTGCAAACCGAGCTTTAACGGTTGCTTAGCTTACTTACGCTGTCTCTCGAATTTAGCTTTGGCGACTCACGCATAGGCGAAACACACGCTATCAATATATTAGTGCACTACTAAGTGCGCCATCTCACCTTGAAACAAGTTGCTACCGGAGTTTCCAGTGAATTTTTTGGTTAGAAATGGCGCATCAAGGGTTTTTAAGACGCATCACAGACAAGCAGGGGCATCCGCATTCTCAAAGGCATCGAGAACAACCAGGACTCATTATGCCATTCTCTCAACAGTAGGCCCTTCTGAGCAGCATAACCTGGAGACAAATAGAAGAAATATTTGTAATGATCGAAGGACACTTTAGCTTCGCATTTAGGAGCTCAATGCAATAGCGTTATCCAGCCCCGTTTGGTGTACTTAAAGTCCAAATGCATTGAAGACTGCTGATTGCATAAGGCTTTGAATCGGGCAGTGGCTCGCGCCATCTGCCGCAACAGCGGCGTACGATAAAGCATTTTCCAGTGAGCGCCCAATCGCAGGTGCGCAAAGCAGAAATGTTTGCGACTCGTTTTAATGTTTCTTCCATAATTAGTTTCTTTCTAATGAGGCACACAAACATTAGCTGCCAGTCATAAGGCAATGCATACATTAAGTCCATCTTCATTCGGATAGAAGCAATGCTGAATCAGACACTGCTGCATCAACGCCTTATCCATCGGAGTCGGATATCACGAGCACAACTACCGTTTCGCCGCAAGTTGCCCTGCACTTCACTGAAAAAGACAGCTTGACATCTATGAATTTCGACCCTGCGACAGGTAAACGGCATCACAATGAGGGGAGTAGAGAAAGCCAGGAGCAACGACTGCGGCGGCTAGAACGTCAATCGTGCGTCTTCGATGTGAGAGAGAAACCCGTCATTAGATGGATACGATCGGTGGCACTTTCTCGTGGCGACAACCCGGACTCTTAAAAATAGCGGTACGGCACTATGCGGGGCGACGCTGTACGCGCAATTGTAAGCGCCATACTGGCGTCCTGGTCTTGCTAAACAATGGCGACGTTTGAAAGGCAGATTCAAAAAGCAACGCTCAATATCAGGGGTCTGTCCTCCAAGAGGAGGCAAGATCAACTGTTATGACTGGTGACAGAGCAGGAACCATATATTGTAGCGGTGCAAGAGACCAAAACTGACAGTCAAGACCAGGCCGACAGTATAGTGCTCCATTTCAGTAGTCGATATGTTTGTGTGTCATGCGGTAGGGACTTCGGCGGGTTATATATGCTTTTCATTCGCCAATCGGGTGCGGTTGTGGAAAGCGTTGTGACTACCGATAACGGTCGCTGGACTATCTGTGATATCATATTAGCTGGTTTGAAATGGCGTATTATCTGCATTTACGCGCACATCAAGCTAGAAGAGAGTCCGCTATTACTTGGCACGCACCGCCTTATTCTTTTACTTGGCGATTTTAACTGCTGCACAACCCGCGACAAGGCTAGTACTACGCCCTTCAGAGATGCGAGTACTGCCTGTTTGAGTGACATAATTGATCAATGTCACCTTGGTGATGGGTGCGAATTCCTCGGAAGCGCTACTGGAATGCTCTTCACTCATTTCTAGGGAAGAAGTCACGAACGTTTGGATTGGGCATACGTATCTGCCGAAGTAATACCGTAGTGCTGTGAATACCACGTACGCCCAGTGCCGTTTAGTGACCATAATAATATTAATTGGTCCACAGGAAGAGAAAGGCGCACTGTATGTCACACTTGTTACCTGAACCGCGCTGTAAGGGAAGGAAGGAAGATGGGAGTGAAAGTCGATAGAGAGAAAAAGGAGCTGTAGTGGAGGGCGTGCCTTGTATTTTTTTGGGTTGGAAAAAGAAATTGATAAAAAATATTGTATGGGAAAACACGACATTTAATGAGAAGCGTCTGAAAGACGATAGCTTTGCGCAACAAGTATCGTCAGCTTTAATCGAGATGCAAATTGCTTGTAATAAATCCCAAGAGGAGAAATAAAAAAGATCTAATCAGACAATAAAATTACTGCTATTGAACAAGCATGCGCTCTTAAACAAAAAGAAAAGGTGAAGAAAAATGCACTTAGAAACGAGATAACGTTTCTAGTATCTCAAGAATGCAAGCTGCTGGGCGCATGCATCGAAGGGATCCGCTCCGTCAAGTAGAAATTGGAGGCAATAGATACGGAACGGTATCAAGGTGCGATAAAAAGGACGAGGGCAACGCCTGTTAGTGGGGGAAATGCCCAAAAAATGTGCTCTTGAGTTGAAACAAAGCACACCCGCGAGAATGACATATCAGAAATATAATGGAACGGTGTAGTCTACTTAGATAAATTGAATATAGATAGGGCCTTTTATAAATACCACACCGGAAAATTTAATATAAAAGTGAAAACCAAACACTTAAGTCCAGTTTCCTCTCTCTTATGCCGCTGCTGCATGATGAAAAGAAAAAGGCAGAACGCCCGGTCTCCGAAGCAGACCTAAAGAAAGCCACAGAAGACCTCAACCCTGCAAAGTCTCCAGGACCAGACCAGCTTGCAGTCGCTGTTTATAAGCTGTTCAAAGATGATTTCCCCCAATTTTTGACTACCTTGCTTAATGCGGCTTTGAGAAGGGTATGCTTCCTTTGTCTTTTCAACAGGCCACACAAGTTTAATAAATCGTTGACGAAGCCAAACATTAACAAGTTACCGCTTACAGGCCAATATCCCTGACGAATACAAATTATAAGATCTTCATAAAATTTATGGCTAAAAGGCTTCAAGGCGTAATGCAAGAATTAGTAGGGCCACGTCAGACCTGCCTCATTAAAGGCCGAACCATATGTGCTAATATCCACTAGGCACAGTCGGTGCTGTAGTTGTGTGACACCTTGCATGATAGCGTTTCAATGCTTCAGCTTGACCTATAGAAAGCCTTCTACAAGGTACCGCATGATGCCTTGTTTTGAATGTTAGAGCATGCGAATGTGGTTTGTTATTTGCAATCAAATCACTATGGTGTACAGAGGATGCACGACGCGGCTTATAGTAAATAATAGGGTGGGTAACCGCATCCACTGGAAACACGCTGTGCGTCAGGGCTGATCCCTGTAATAATTGCCTTTCTGCTTGTATATGGAACCGTTGTATATGGAATGCTGTCTGCGCATTATCACGGGCAGCATTGTGCGAGGTTTTCGTTTTCATGTAACAGAGGTCTTATACTCGCGTATGCTGATGACATTGCCTTCTTCTGTTCCACCTACGAAAGCGTGCGTAATGTTGTCTAATTGGTGAAGGATATTTGTTTTGTGAGCGGTAGTGCTATGAATTGAGGTAATTGCCTGGGGTTTTGGCATTGAGAGTGGCCAAACTTCAACGAATTTCGTGAAAATGCCTTCGGTAACAACCGCAGTGAAATATTTAGCAGTACTGCTGGAAAATTACCCAGACAGTGCGCGATATTAAAAAGAGTAGGTTTTGGCTGTACGTGGAAATGTCGAGACTAAAAGAATTCGATTGGTCTATTTTTTCATGTGCTACTTATGAAATTTAATTCTTATTACCAAGCTATGATACGTGTTACAAGTACTTCATTATTCTCTTGTGAATGTGCAGAGATTGCGCCATGTATTTGCCATTATTGCGTGAGTAAGTACTTGGGAGCACACCCATCGAACCAGCTTGTTTCATTGCGTCCGCTCTAAAAGTTCGTTTGGCGCATTTGTATTTGCGCCAGGTGGCTATCCGTTTTATGGTCTTTCGTTGAAGTTATGTGTCAGGTTAGGCTAAGCAGAATTTTGCCATATTTAGTTGTAAGTTCGGCGATGATGCAGGGGTCAATTTTTCGAATCAAGAAAGTGTACGTGTCATGTCGTGTCCTGCAATTCCAATATTTTTTTGAACATTTGTCGGCAGTGTCGCGTAAAATGCGATGTCTTTCTCCTGATCCCATTGTACAGATCGTTGTACGATTCATGTCCATGGAATTATGGCTGTACCAGGGGGAGCAAAAAATTTCTTATACAAGATCCATAGTAATAGATTAGAATACATTACATAGAATACAGTAACAGTAATACATCGGACTCTATGCAGTCGGCGTAGTAGTCGGCACCGTATGTCTGAAATATTCGGAGACTGCGTAAAAGAATTTCACCAATTTTACCATAGTATTTTGTGGTTTTAGTGATTGATTGGTGTGCGATAGGGATGATGAGTTAAAGAAATCATTGTAATACTTGATTAATTGATGAATTAAATACAAAATTGGAGAAGGGGGTACAAAGGTGCCAGCGCTCAGAATGAAGAGCCAATTAATACTTGATGCTAAGAAAGAAAATCACTAATTGATCAATTATTTCAAATGAAGAAGAAATGGGCATGGGCAGGACATGTAGTGCGAAGAGAGGATAACCGATGGTCGCTTAGGGTAAGAAACTGGATTCCAAGGGAAGGAAAGCGTAGCAGGGAACGACAGAAAGTTAGGTGGGTGGATGAGGTCAAGAAGTTCGCAGGGTCCAAGTGGATGCAGCTAGCACAGAACCGGGTTGAGTGGAGAAATATGGGAGAGGCCTTCATCCTGCAGTGGGTATGGTCAGGCTGATGATGATGATGATGATTTCAGATAAAAAAATGGTAGACGTCTTCAAAGCTTTGAAACTATTCAGAATAGAAATCGGATATTTGATGCTGCTAAGTATCTATGCATAAAATTAAAAAAAGAGAAAAAAGATCGAAAGGTAAAAGCATTGTCCTTGTGGAAACGTTACTGCAACAGACCCTTAACGGTGGAGCTTAAGCGTACCCGTAATGTTTTGTAAGTTTTTTCGAATGCTTACCACTGCCTGTTAACTTAAACCCCCATTAATCGAATAATTAATTGTTTTGCTATTAAATTGGTACATACGTATAGGGTTTAATAATGACATAAACCCGGTATGTGGGTGGTCTGTAACATAGCATTATTAAGGCGAAAGCCTTTAATGGCTCATGCTGTCGTGGACAAAATGTGTCCCGCTTTTGCGGCGTTCTGATTGGCCGAGGCGGGAGGACATCATAGAGGTCTCGACCAATCGCCACCACAGATGCTCGATTGCGTGCCTTATATGGCCATATGTCAATCAATGATCAATTACTGAATGATTAATTAACCAATTATTTACCAATAAATGACCAATAAGTAATTCAATTTTTCACTAATAAAATTTATTTATGAAGTAATCGATTGATTATCTACTTAGATATTAATTAGTTAATCAACTAATTTATTATTGATTAACACTTCACTAATTAGTGCCGCTTGCGTAGCAGAATGCGGCACTCAGGCTTTCGTCTTTCACTACTTCAGTCGCTAAAGTCCCCCGTAATATTTTCTCCTTCTGAATAGTTTATGAAGACACAAAGTGACACACATCATAATAAAAGTTCACACAGTTGCACATTTCTCGCGTGGGTGCTCACTGAAAATCGGCAGAAATTCAAAAGCAATCACCAACAAAAATTATGTTCACTTTGTGCACAAAAATTCCATTAAGTGAGTGTTGGGTGAGCACAGCACACATTAAATTTCCGTTGAATTTCTGTGATCTCAACACGTACTCAATGACTCGAGAACTGAAATTCAAAACTAATTTTTATAAGGATGTATTCTTGGTGTTATCAAACATAATCTAGCAGGGCGAAAAACACGGACAGGCAAAGTAGAAGTGAGAAAACACGAGGTTTATATTCATATAACTCGGGCAGTTTTCCGTCTTCCAGAAGTTTATTGTTGGTATTATGATTACTGCTTGTATTGTTTACAAACATATATAAAAATCTACCCATTTAGTCTCCAGAATGACTTAAATACTAATCTTTCAATTAATTCGCTCATACGTACTCCCCTAGTGCGATTCCAAGAAGAGAAATCTCAAGTAGGAAGTTCATGTTTCAAGCAAAGGTATTTGTTCTGAAGTGAGAACTTGCTCTATTCTGTGTGTACTGTTCGAAGTGCCTTTTATATGATTTTTAGAGATAATCGCCTCCACAATTACCCTTCTCTGGCGAGATGCTGGCATGCTGAAGGAACGCGATGAAAATTTGTCGGCTATAAGATAATTTTGCACATATTCTCTTGAGTCATTAGGATGTTCCATCATCTCCAGTAGCGGTTGACACTTAAGTCAATACATTTTGACCTTAACGACACATGAACAACGGCCTCTAATGTGTAATGGCCGCATGTCGAGAGTTATGTTAATCTACAGAGCTCATTGTCTTCTAAGCAACGTGGGTTAATTAACACTTTTAGATATAAAGAGAGGGCTAGAACAATGGGTTTTCTATGGGGCAGCATTCTTTCTGTCATCCATAAATACAACGCAAAACACGGACAAAGATGAAGGAGGGATACCACACTGCGCCGACTCACAACTAAATGTTTTATTGTATGCCAGCAGGTATAAATACCTCCCTAACGGCCAGAACGAATACAGAGC
Organism: Amblyomma maculatum; assembly: GCF_055883805.1. NCBI lineage: Eukaryota > Metazoa > Arthropoda > Arachnida > Ixodida > Ixodidae > Amblyomma > Amblyomma maculatum. The sequence continues at coordinate 7,942,544 of NC_139351.1, forward strand.
ACACTTGACGTGCGTGAATGACATACCCTTAGTACACCAGGCACGTGTCAACATGCAATTGACATGCGTGTCAATACGATATGATCAGTGAGCAGGCATTTGCAATATTCACAATAAAAATACCGTCTTTATTCTTCTGATAACGCAACAGAAGAAGCACTGATGCATTCTTCCGAGAGCCTTCCTGCCAAGTGAGCTTCTAATAACTCTCTAGCTAACGGTTTCTTCTCTAGCCAGCGTTTCCACTAGCGGCGTTATTTTTCTTCGTCCCAAACGTTATCTATTTACAGAGGTTCAAATGAGCCTTTCGCTCTGAGAAGAAAGTAGTCTAAAGGAAACGAGGGTGTAGCATGGGAAGAATATTAGGATACAACATCGTAATCTTCAAAACTCCGATAAACTATACAAGCTACAAAATAAGAAAATCTGTGGTTTCGATTAGAGGCAAGATATAGAGATAGCGACTCATAGTTGAAAGGCGCTGAATCCGGGCAACCGGCTGCGACCGATCACATATTGACTGCAAGTCCAGCTGATCCAAAAACTGGGATGCGCATGTGCCAAGGTGTTCTCTAAAAATATACCTTGCACTTTCAACAGATCAAATCGGCTTGTAGATACCATGTCATGTGTGGTAGCTATTGCGCAAAGATGTGGCATTTCGAGTTCGGGTTCGTTATCTATACGTCATGATGATATTTCCCTGTACTTGAAAGCTGGAGCCAGGTATTGCTGGCAGACTCTTCTAACCAAATGCGGCATGCCACCTATTCAAGCCTCACTGCTTGAAAAAAAAAAGTGTTTCATTTTTTGAGCAACCCTTTTATTGAGGGGATTTAAGCAGCGCGCGGCCTCTTGCCGCCATGGTTCGCCGCTGCGTGCACACTCCCCCCCTATTTCTTCATGGCGGCGACCGCGCGTATTCTCCGATTGCTTGTAACGATGATGCTTGTCGCTCCCAACTTGGACATTCCCCTTAGCTGAGGCCGTATTTACGTGGGACTGACGGGGAAATGCGTGAGCGAGAGGCTGCGCGACCACGCTACATCATTAAAGACAGGTCATGGTTCGGACTTTTCTCTGCACTGCAATAAATGCAAGGACTGCAAAGGTGGGTGTGTGGCCAAATTGGGAGCGACAAAATAAGCATCATCGGTCGCGGAAGGCAAAGCATTGACAGAAAGATATTGGAGGCATAATCGCCGCAGGTAACGACTTGTGCGTTAGTTCTGATCGGTATTATTGCTATATAAAGAACGCAGATTTGTGGGTAGTTGACAGCCTAATATGTAGCACACTCATCCAGTTTTCGCTTCTCTCATGTATAGATTGTTTACTCTGGTTTTAGATTTTTGTATGTTTGTTTTTTGCTCTACTGGGGGAGGGGGGGGGGGGGTTCTTCCATACGTTCTGAGCACAACTACGTCATGTTTTAGATTTGGTTGTATGTTTTGGACGCGTGCTGAATTTCCTGGCGCAGGCTCACCGAGTGAGTGGTGTTTCTTCGACCACGCTTCAGTTGCTAGTGCGCTCTCGTACATCCTGCTCTTCTCTGTGTTTTCGTGTTTTATGTGCGCTGTTGTAGATGGATCGCTATCAGCTTCGTCGCACCGGACAACCTGCGATCTCCCAATAACTTAATTGCTCTCTTCGCTCCTCCTCCAAAGCCACCCCTGTGTCGTGGCAGTGAGCTAGAGTGCCGGATCGGCGGCGGCGGATCTCGATATGTGCACCGCCCAAGCCGAAACGCAAAGCCGCCGCCGTTCGCCACTGCGAACCACCTGCCTAAATGTCTGTAATTTAACGTACAAGTTTTGCTCGAATTCTTTGTCTTAGTCTATCGAAAAGCTGAAACAGCTGATGACCTGCGCTCAAATTTCGTATTGGAAGTAAGGAAATCGTCGGAATTTTTTTGTTGTTTCACCGACTTTCCAATATCACAGCCACTTCGCCCCAGTTGGACTTCCTTCTAGGAGCGGAAGCTCTATTTACTATCTGCCAGTGATGATCGCTTTGCCAAGACGAAGGCATGGTTGTTGCCGAAACTTTCACGAATGCGCTAAGGCCCCCGCTCAAATTGTGTATATTCTGGCTTATTTTGTAGAATTTTATGTTATCTATATGTGTAGTGTCCGTACAGTGCAGGAGACTAACAAATGTTATTGCGTGTGCATATGCACAAGTATAACCCAATTGCGCTAAAAGCCTCGTTACTCAAAGACCAGTATCGGCGTCGTCATGTTGGTGTCAACATTGTGAGCGTACAATCAAGGCTTGGCGCTGACAGGTGACAGTTCACATGACCGGACACAGATCCTGTGATGGTTTCGTGACTTGACGAAATGATATGACAGTTGGGAGTAGCTCCTCACTTGCGCTGCCCATCTGAGGTGGGAAGGTAGAATAAAAAAAAAACAACTTTACAGTGCTATTTAATGTCTGGGAACTACACGCGATCGTGGAGCCGCTATTACGCCACATCCTTAAAGGCAGAGCTCAAGTGTGCCCCAAGTTATTTTTTTTTAATTCATATTCTTTCAGTCTTTTTTCAAGGTGAGGTTTTGGATTGTAATACTTACGAGAAATGAATGCAAAAAATGATTTTACAGTAATTTATTCTTTAGCGATTGTCTTATGGACGAAACTTTCGCCATCGCGGGCTTCTCTTACGCAAATATTTAGTAATAAATATTTCTGTCTTTCATCATTACTGGAAAGACAGTAAAGAAGGAATCAAAAAAGAAAAACCTGCATAGCAAGCAGTAGCAATAAAGGAGAAGATGTGTAGGGAGGTTTCTGCTCGAACGCGCACGGAGGTAAAGACGGTGCCTTGAGTTCGAAGCAATCTTTTGAATTACATACTCAAAATGAATAATGAAGCGAACTTATAATGTTAAACTAGTTTTCTCCTCTTCCTCACAAAGTAATATTGAATAAAGTTATATGAGTTGTTTATGACTCAAAACATAGCGGTGCCCTTTAGGTGTCGAAGATCTATAGAAATAATACACTAAAAAATATATTATAAAATATAAAGCATAAAAGTGTAATTAAACTAAACTTATAAAAACCTAAATGAAAATTGCAGCAGCGGTCAAAAAGTGTCCTGCTCCCACACCCTCTCAGCAGCGCGAAAAAGGTGAGTAACGCGCTGTCTTATCTCAGGCTTAAGCAATATCAAGCATTGAACGACTGAAGATAGGAGAAAGTGTAGCCGCAAACATTTGTCAGCACAGCCAGATTTTGTTTATGCTGCCTGATTAATCTCGACAATGAAATTATTTTTTTTCTACAAGAACGTATTGCAAATGTAAACTTTACGCGTTAATAAGTTATTTATCTTATAGGCTTATAGAGCCACAAAAAACGATCATAAAAATTGACATATCATATTTTCTTTGTTCTCTCGTGTTTGTCTTCCCCTCTGTAATGTATATATTATGTGTGTTAATAATGAGACACTGGTAATGTGGCCACGATGACTAAAAGCAAAATTGTCAGATACTGAATTTCAGTTCGTTGTGATAATGCACATGGAGTAAAAATTTAAAACAGCTAATGGTATGTAGTGCCCTATGATAAGTACCACATTATAGCGCTCGCTATTTCAGCTCCAGATCGTGAATGGAAGTTTTAGCGGTTATATTCAAAAGAGAATACAGTACCTGTGTCTTACCATTAATCACCAATTAGACAGAACCGCTCTCGCCAACGAAAGAAGTTGAACGTACATTATGAATAATAGATAGATGTATGAAAAAAAAGAACCCTTTACTATTAGAAGAAACAAAGAGGGCAGAATTGGTAACGCGATTTCAAACAAGTTCATAATGTCCTAGTCCCAATGAGGAAACAAAAGAATGCATATGTTTAACGAGGCCTTCTCGCTACGACCTGCCTGAGGCATGCCTGCTAGGAGGACCGTCATGTATGTTGCCGAAATTGCCACTGGCAAGATAAATAGAACGCTCCGTTTTAGCCACGCTGTACGAGTGTGCCCGCGTGGCCTAGCGACAACATGACTATAAGTCGAGAAACCCGAGTAGCCGCTGTCATGTTGGGCCAGTTTCCCGACGCACCGAACTGTTTAACGATTAAAGCTCCTGAATTAAGGCTTTCGCACAGACAGAGAAATGTGCTCAAGCACGGCATGTAATGCAAAGGCCATATTCTCGTTAGTTCTTACAGTAGATGAGACAAACGTTCAGGAGGCAGCAGAAAGACGGCTAGACGAATGATATTGAGAACTATGCGTATATGATACCGCAGCGCACACAAGACAGGGTCATTTGGAGGGACATGGTAGAACCCTCTGCCCTGCAGTGAGTAATGTCGGGCTGCTGAAGATAAATGCGGCTTTGAGGAAGACTAGATATATGGTTTTGTAAAAGCTTATCTAAAGCTGCATGCATCTATCAAACGTCAATGTATAGCTTGCACAGCGCACAACCATTCTGGCTATAAATATACAAACCGCAATCAATATTTTGATCATTGCGCCTTAATGGCATACTCGCCTCAGAAACGGGTTTTGGTTGGTTTGGTTTTCTGGGGTTTAGCGTTCCAAAGTGGCTCAGGCTACGAGAAATGCCGTAGTGGAAGGCTCCGGAAATATCGACCACCTGGAGCTCAATTATGTGCACTTAACTCTCACAGCTCACGGGCGCCGTTTTGCCTCCATCGAAAAGCATCCCGTCAGAAGCTGTTGTCGGAGATTAGTGTGTGGCTTCGACATTACTGAAATTAGCGGAATTTCATGCAGCGATGAGCACTCATAGCTGTCACCATTGCCTTAAACATTGACAATGTAAAATCCTATATGAGCCAGCAATTAACCACGCTTATAGTGATTTTCATTATTCTTGTCTTCTAATTTGCTAGTAAAAGTGCTAGTATACATAGCGCGCACATAATCACATTTGCAAGTAATACAATCATTGAGTTCTAATTAGAGGCCCGATACATAGGCATGGATAGGATGGAACGAAAAATGGTAGGGGTAACATTAAGAGATAGAAAGCGTGCAGAGTGGGTCAGAGAAATAACTCAAGTTACCGACATTCTAGTGGAAATTAAGAAGAAGAAATGGGCATGGGCAGGACATGTAGTGCGAAGAGAGGATAACCGATGGTCGCTGAGGGTAACAAACTGGATTCCAAGGGAAGGAAAGCGTAACAGGGGGCGCCAGAAAGTTAGGTGGGCGGATGAGATTAAGAAGTTCGCAGGGGTCAAGTGGATGCAGCTAGCACAAAACCGGGTTAAGTGGAGAAATATGGGAGAGGCCTTCGCCCTGCAGTGGGTATAATCAGGCTGATGATGATGATGGTGACATAGGCAATAAAATAGACGCTATAGGAGCCAAAATAGGAAGCTAAATTTGAATTCTAGGCAACAAACGGATAAAAAATTATGAACTAAACACTTTACGAAAAGCGAACTAAAATACGAACATCGGCGCGCAATATCTGACGCAAATGATCAAAAAACAAAGGGAGCAAATATTATTAATTTAAGAAAGGCGTGAACCTTAGAAACTGTTTTACAAAAGCCGGCTTGCAGCACACCATACAATTTACATGATTCACCGAAGCAAAGGGGGCGGTTGCTGCCTGCCGCAAAAAAAAATATATATATTGTAAGCACTGTGAGTGACCTTCATCTTCATCTCAGCGTAATCATCATCGGTCATCGGGTCGTGCGAAGAAGACGAAGTGTTGCTAAGCTGTGGCTAGTCGGTAGCTGCTGCTTCGGCCTACCTGAAGTAAAAAGGTGAATTTGCTGGTGCGTTCTTCTGCCTCACAAGTGGTGGAAGTGCCTCCTGATCCCAGCGTCCTCAACGCGGCACCCCCTGGAGCTCCGTTCCGGTCGTGTTCTTGGCGGCACATCAACCGCCATGGCGCAGTCACATCCCACTGCTCTCACCGTTCCGGCGCCTGTAGCTACCGATGGGCATCCCACGGCTGCCCATGCCACCTCTGCACCACTGACGTCCCAAGGTGCACTTGCTCAGCACCATTTGACCCACCCAACTTGGTCAGTTACCTCACGTCAGCGCGACCCTCCGGTTTTCGCCGGTCTCCGCGGTGACGACGTCGAAGACTGGCTACAACAGTACGATCGAGTGAGCGCTTTTAACGGTTGGGACGCTTCTATGAAGCTACTCAACGTCTCATTCTACCTGAGTGACGTGGCTAAGACGTGGTTCCTCAACCATGAGGACGCCATTCCTGACTGGCCTCAATTCACGACACAGATCCGCCAGATATTTGGAACTGTTGGTGCTGGTCCGGCCTCTTTTCAAAAGAAGCTAGAGACCCGTGTGCAGCTTCCAGGAGAGACATACACATCCTACATTGAGGACGTACTCGCCCTTTGCCGGCGAGTTAACAATGGCATGGTCGAGGCTGAACGTGTCGGACATATTTTAAAAGGAATTGGCTCTTTTGCCTACGCAGCTCTAGCTGCCCAAAATCCCGTCACGGTGGCAGACATTCGTGCCACTTGCCAGCGACTTGACTATCTACAGTCGCGCCGCCTCAACAACACCTGGGATCCGAGCCAAATTCCCGAAACTGATCTGCGCACCATCATACGATCTATAATACGGGAAGAGCTCCACAATGATATTTCGTCGGTTCCTGCCTTCTCACGCCCACCTGCTCAACCTACTGGGTTGCGTGGCATTATCAAGGAGGAGCTTACTTCACTCAATCGTCCCATGGCTACAGAACCACCAGCCCCTCCCTACGTTCCGACGTATGCTGAAGTCACTGCGGCTCCTCCTCCTTGTCCTCCTGTCCATCACGCGCCTGTCCCACCCAGCCTCGCCGCCCTGTCCCCGCGACCACCGGTGTATGGTAATTGGCGGCCTCTCCCACCTCGTCCAGTATGTTTCTACTGCGGAATCCGCGGCCATGTAACACGCGTTTGTCGCCGACGACTGCGAGATGAGCGTGCGAGCTATGGGTACGTTCGACGTGACGACGCCTACCAGCTTCCTCCTCGCCAGTACTACACCGATAATGACCTCCGTCCCTCTTCCTCCCCGTCGACTTCTCCTGACCGGTCTAGGACAGCACGGCCATCGCGTCGTCGCTCCCCGTCACCCTTTCGCCGGACTTCGTCGCCCCTTCGCCCTCCATCTTCAGCTTCTGCCCGCCAAACGGAAAACTAACCTGTGCAGTTTCCGGAGGTAAAACTGCACCGCCTGTCGTCGCTCCAATTCCTCCTCTGCTCCCATCAAACATGTTGACTGTATTCCTTGAGGGACATGAACTGGAAGCTTTAATTGATACCGGCGCCGCTATTTCTATTATGAAACTTGACTTGTGTTTAAAACTGCGAAAAGTGCGCACACCTTATACCGGTCCTCCTTTACGTGCTGCAAATGGACAGAATATTAACCCTTGTGGAGCGTGTACAGCCCGAGTCACCATTGATGGCATCTTGCACTTCATTGAGTTTGCTGTCCTATCCTCCTGCGTCCATCAACTCATCTTCGGCTGGGATTTCCTCCAAAACGCCTCAGCAGTCATTACGTGTTCCCCTCCCACTATTGAAGTCACTGAATGCAACATTCTTGCCGATAGAGAACCACTTTCTTCCCGTATAGTTATGCTTGCCGATCACGTCCTCTATCCGGGCAACGAAGATATTCTATCTGTGACTTCTGACGCCGTCACCGATGGCGACGTCCTGATTACACCCAGCCCTCGTCTCCTGTCAAGAGGTATTATCATCATCGTGTCCCTTCTTCGCTTCTCCAGCGGTTCTTCTCTTCTCGCCGCATTCAACACCACATCAGAGCCCATTCTTCTGCGACGCGACTCTACTGTTGCATCAATTGCTTCCGCCCAGCCTGTCACACTTCTTCCCATTTCCACCGCCGATCGCTCTGATTCATCCCCTGCCTCGCTCAGTGCAGCACTTCGCCACACGATCAGCACCGACCTGACAACAGACCAGACAGACGCATTGCTCGCTGTATTGAACAAGCACGCAGACTCGTTCGACGTCAATTCCGGCACACTGGGTCAAACCGCTGCAGCAACGCATCGCATACTCACCGACGGATCAAGCATAGTTAGACGCCGGCCTTATCGTGTTTCTCCAACCGAGCGCAAAGTTATTCAGGAAAATGTTGCTGACATGCTTGCACGCAACATCATACGCCCATCGTCTAGTTCCTGGTCATCGCCTGTTGTGCTAGTGCAAAAAAAAGACGGTTCGGTTCGTTTTTGTGTAGATTACCGTGCTCTAAACAGAATAACTCGTAAGGATGTGTATCCCCTCCCTCGAATTGACGACGCCCTCGATTGTTTGCAAGGTGCCCAATTTTTCTCCAGCCTTGACTTAAGATCAGGCTACTGGCAGATCCCCATGAATGAAGATGATAAAGAGAAGACCGCCTTTGCAACACCGGACGGTTTATACGAATTCAATGTAATGCCTTTTGGACTCTGCAACGCTCCTGCTACATTCGAGCGTATGATTGACACAGTTCTCCGCGGCCTCAAATGGAAAACATGTCTCTGTTACTTAGATGACATCGTCATTTTTTCTTCGTCATTTCCTGATCACCTTACTCGTCTCGATGAAGTTTTGACAGCACTTTCCAGCGCTGGCCTACAGCTAAACACGAAGAAATGCCGTTTTGCATCAAAATCCATTAAAGTTCTTGGCCATCTCGTAAGCAGCGAAGGAATTAAGCCTGACCCTGAAAAAATCGCTGCTGCGCTGCACTTTCCCCGTCCAACTCGGGTCAAAGATCTCCGCAGTTTCCTCGGCTTGGCATCATACTTCCGCAGATTCATCCGCAATTTCGCCTCTATTGCCTCACCTTTACATGCGCTTCTTCACAACGACACGCCTTTCATCTGGTCTCCTGCTTGCGAAGAAGCATTTGAAACTCTCAAGCGTGCTCTGACTTCGGGTCCCGTCCTCTGCCATTTTGATGATAAAGCACCGACAATTTTGCACACCGACGCCAGTAGCCATGGCATTGGCGCTGTCCTTCTGCAACGCCAAAACACCTCTACAGAAAATGTTGTTGCCTATGCGAGCCGAACTCTGACTTCTGCGGAACAAAACTACACTATTACCGAACAAGAATGTCTCGCCGTCGTCTGGGCTGTTCAGAAGTTTCGTCCTTACCTGTACGGCCGTCACTTCACAGTCGTCACTGACCACCACGCCCTATGCTGGTTATCCACTTTGAAAAATCTGTCCGGTCGTCTCGGGCGGTGGATCCTCCGCCTTCAATAGTACGACTTTACTGTCACTTACAAATCGGGCAAGAAGCACAAGGACGCCGACGCTCTCTCTCGTTGCCCTATTGCTTTGCCGTCGCAACCCATGTCCTCGCATTCCTCTCCTGTCCCAACGGAGTCAAGCCATTTAAACCCTACAGTTATGCAGTCTTTGAGCGCCGCCTCTATTGCTCCCATGCCAGATATACACTGCAATCTTGCTCACCACCAGAGTGCTGACCCTTACTGTCAAAAGCTGATTGATAGTCTCAGCGGTGTTATTAGACCTCCAAATGCCCGTCTCCGTCGTCGGCTCAAAAATTTCAAGTTACAGGATGGCACATTATTTTGGCACAACTACAGCCCACTGGGCCACACATGGGTTCCCGTAATTCCTTCTTCCCTGCGTCCTCAAGTTCTACAAGCCTTTCACGACGACCCCACCGCAGGTCACCTTGGGTACCACAAAACCTACGACCGCATCAAACGTCGTTTCTTCTGGCCTGGCCTTTCAACCTCAGTATTAAAATACGTAGCGTCTTGCATCCCTTGTCAACGACGCAAGCGGTCTACGTCGCCTCCTGCCGGTCTCTTGCAACCTCTCCCATGTCCTTCCACACCTTTCGAAGTCGTCGGAATCGACTTGTATGGACCCCTGCCCTTGACTCCAGCTGGCAACCGCTGGGTCGTTACTGCCGTTGACCACCTCACCCGATACGCTGAAACCGCAGCACTTCCTTCCGGCTCCGCTTCCGAAATCGCCAACTTCTTCCTCCACACCATACTTCTTCGCCACGGCGCCCCTCGCCTCCTCCTTAGCGATCGTGGCAAGTCGTTCCTCTCCACCGTCCTCGCCGCAGTGCTTAATGCTTCAGGCACGGTGCATAAAACTACATCTCCTTACCACCCTCAGACCAATGGCCTCACAGAACGCTTTCATCGCACCCTTTCTGATATGCTATCCACCTACATTCACCCTCAGCACAACAACTGGGACTCTTTACTCCCCTTTGTAACCTTCGCCTACAACACTGCCGTTCAACGAACCACCACCTACTCTCCGTTTTTTCTTGTTTATGCCCGCCATCCTACCTTCTCCCTCGAAGCATCTTTCTTCACAGCTTCTACTCCTTCTGCCGCGCCTTCCCACGAACAGTTCGTGTCTCGTATCGCCCACTGCCGTGATCGTGCCCGCCTTCAAACTGAAGCCACTCAAGCTTCCAGGAAAAGCACGTATGATGCGACTCATCGCTCAGTGTCTTTCCGCCCTGGAGACGAAGTGCTACTCTGGACACCTACTCGCATCCCCGGCCTGTGTGAAAAGTTTCTGAGCCGTTTTATTGGCCCGTACACGGTTCTGGAACAAACTTCCCCTGTAAACTATCTCATCACACCTGCATCGCCTGTTCGCGATCGTCGGTGTCGCGGCACCGAGATTGTGCACGTGTCGCGCTTGAAACCCTTTAACCGCCGACCTTAAGATTTAATTTGCGACCAGGATGGTCGCTTTCGTTCGGGAGGGGGAATGTTGTAAGCACTGTGAGTGACCTTCATCTTCATCTCAGCGTAATCATCATCGGTCATCGGGTCGTGCGAAGAAGACGAAGTGTTGCTAAGCTGTGGCTAGTCGGTAGCTGCTGCTTCGGCCTACCTGAAGTAAAAAGGTGAATTTGCTGGTGCGTTCTTCTGCCTCACAATATATATATATATTTGAAATTAGTGCTACCAGCCGTTTTAAAACATTTTTGACTTGCCAGGAAGCAAAGAGTAAAATGCGAATAAAACTGCTGAAAACTATTAAGGTACTTACTAAAAGACAGGGTGCTCTATAACGTCACCGACCAGACGAAGCGCAGTCGTGGAGTAGGCGGGTCGTAATGTTTACCATTTAAGGCCGGTGAGCCCGGTATCCATCATTCTCTGGAACGTTGCCGGAGCACAGCACAGCTCGGAGCACTAGAAATTCCTTGAGGCCGTCCGGAGTGACAAAGGCAGTTTTCACCCGGTCTCTCTCGTCAACTTCAATTTGCCAATATCCACTGCGCAAACCTACCGAAAAAACGTAATTTGCTTGGCGTAGTCTGTAGAGGGAGCCATCTACACGAGGTAGCGGACACACGCCTTTTTTGCTTTGTCACGCTGTTAAGTTTCCTGTAATCTACACAGAAGAACAGCGTGTCGTTTTTCTTTTTTACAAGAACCAAGGGTGACGACCAGGTACTATTCGATGGCTGGGTTATGCCATCATTGAGCATTTCCTTCACTTGTGTTCGGATGGTCTCCCGATCACTGGGTGATACGCGATAAGGCTGCTGGTGTATTGGGCGTGCGCCATTATGCGTAATTATCCGTTGCTTAGTAATGGGCGTCTAGCTTAACTTGCAACTGCTGCCTTCGTGCGGGCGGGAAACTCTCGTTTATGTGAACTGTGCGTAATGCCTTTCCGTCGACTCTATCAGGCGTGTTTTCTAGACAGGCAAAACACAAAGCCACCTCTCGAACAGGGTCGACGTGGGCTATGGCTGTGGTATGAAATAAATGGCGGTGTTCATTACTAAAACTGGTCACGAGTACTTCAGTGCGATCGTCACAAGGAACGGCGAGCCCTCTTGCTACGCAAACACCCACGGTGAGCAAGAGAGAGACATTTGGCTCAATAGCACGTTGTTCTCTAAGTGGTGCGTCGCATGTGACCGCAGCCAGAATACTTGCTAGTGGAGGCATCGTTACAGTATCATCGGAAATACGCAGTGTGTCTCTGCAAAATTCTCGTGAGTGGGTTTGGTGGCAGCGAGTTCGGTTGAAATTGTAAAAAATCGATTTCGAAGGTCTATAGTCGCACAATGTTCACGAAGAAAGTCAAGGCCGATATTGACATCTAGTGATTATTCAGGCAGAATGAGGAACGTGGCCACGAACGTGCATTCTGGCCGTATATATACCGAGCGGCGTAACCACATGGCCACCAGCCGCACGTATCGGTGCCCCGGCCCCCGGCATCATTACTTTCTTCAGGGCCTTAACAATCCTATCGCTAATTATCGAGTAGTCCGCGCCCGTCTCCACAAGTGCGCTAACCACTTTATAGTCAATCAGCACTGGTATGTCAAAAGAGACCTTGGTCTTACAGGACCCAGTCGTCGGCGTCGTCTCGTTCGTCGGCGTTATCACCATGGTCGTCTGCAGCGCCAACGTTGTCGTCACCTTCGTCGTCGTCGTTGATTCGGGAAGGACCGGTCGGCGCGTTGGTGGACGCTTTTCGCAATACAGCGTCCGGCAGCCTTGCCTGCAAAGGTCATCTGTTCTAGTTTTCCCCTATGCGGTTTTGAGGACCCCGCGCTCTGCACCAGGTGTAAAATTGGACAGATTGGCGATCGTGACTGTCGATACGGAGGATGTGGTGAAGTACGCCGGCGAGCGACGCATTCCTTAATCATTTGAGGCTGCTCGCCAAGCCATGCATGGGACCTGTCAGCACAAAAACACCGCAGCTCCAGGGGCCGATATGGGCACTGCCGGAAAATGTGACCAGCTTGTCACACAGTGGTAACACGGGGTGTCGGCCTGGCGCACTCAAAACATCTTACTCGGTACCTGTCGTCGAGCTTGCCAGCAGGGAACCTGCCACACGTGTGCACTGCTACTACCGAAGGGGTCCCGCATACGTCGCTGGCGGTCAAAAGCTGTCTGTGGCGGTGGCTCTTCATGACCGACGGGTGGTCTGAGTGCCTGCTCAACATCCTCCCGAATGACGCTGATAAGACACTCCACAAGAAACGTCCGCTGAAGTTTCTGCAGCTCCTCACGGACTACAGAACACACGAGGTCCCGAAGGGAGCATATATTTTGTCCCAAAGCTGCATCCAGGGGGTGCAGAGTCGAGACAGAGTTTAGCTGTTGGTCGTAGTAATTTTACCGCTGCGCCGGTCGTAGTAGTTGTTGCGCCCTCTCTATAATCGCAGCCCCGGAGAGGAGCTCGGCGACTGTTCTGGGCGAGCTTTGCACAATACCGCAGAACAACTGCTCTTTCACGCCTCTCAAAAGGGTCTCAGCTCTTTTTTTCTCAGTCGCGGTCGGGTCCGCTCGGTTGCACAGACGCGTCACTTCTTCCACGTAAAGCCTTTCAAAAGCGTTCATAGCCCAGGGGGTTTGGTGTAGTGGAACTGATTTAGCATTAGTTATTGTCATTCCCATTAAAGAGGGTAGAATAAAAAATCTTACTATCAAGTGATTCGAAACACTCGAAATGCATTACAAGCCACATGAAGTGGCAAGCAAGACATCTTGGGCTCTACACTTCTGAAAAATACTGTACATCGCTACGTTCTCATTTGGTAGCTGAATGCGAGTGGTCAATACACGCTTGGCCCATTCATGGCGGTTGCTGCTGGCGTAAGTCTCCAACAGTTGACGACGAATGTCCTGTCATTTCGGAAGACTCGCCTCACGGTTTTCATACGAGATTCCAACGGCATTTTCAAAACTGGAGTAGATTGTTCGAATATTCGCACTGCCGTCCCAGCCGTTGAAAGATGCGCCGCGCTCGAACATATCAAACCAGTCTTGGGCGTCCTCCGAGTACCCGCCGTGAAAGGGCTTCGGTATCCAGGGACTCTGCAGGCTCACAAAAAAGCAGGAATGCACGGGGCGTTGTCTGAGCTTGCTGCCGTCGCTACAGCCATGAGTGCGCTCTCTTGAGGAAGGAGTCCCAATTCCGGAGACAAGCCGTGGAGCCTGCGGCTGACACTACGAACGGGGGTTCTCACAAGAGGCACCTAACGTGTGCTTCGGCTCTCTGAGGAAACATGGAGCATCAGCCGAGAACACACAAGCAACCTCCACCAGACGTCATAGACAGCACGGGGCACAGTCATAAACGTAGAGGGGCCCGTAGAGCGGTGGAGGTTTAGTTCAGCCCAGAGCCAGCTCGATCATTCCTGACGCGACCGCGACCGCTTCGTCTTCTACACGGCTTGAGCCAGGTTCGTGCCAATACGTTTATCGGCAGTATTGACCTCTCATGCGGCAAACGTAATAAAAATAATGAACGCCTTAAAAGATAATATAATATTGACAAAATCACAAGTGAGGTTAGTTTAAATTGCCTGATATATGAGCTCAAATTGTTCATTTCACTTTTTTATAGTGTATGTGCTCAATGCTTCAACATTAATAAATACGCTGCCGTTCATGTAGAGAGTGTTTTCCTGCTAGTGTCTTTAAGAAAATAGAGTTACGCAAAGTTCCAATGGTACTTGCAATTAGAATAGGGGAGACACCCGAAATGTTCAATGCTGAAAATGTTTCCGTACACTAGTGATTGACGCTAAATATGGTGGTAAAATCACGTTTTGTGCATGGGCTTATGCAAATTCATTGAGGGTCTATGAAAAACACGCCCCTTTAGAAATAACTGCTAGAACCAAAAAAGAGCACAGTCCAATGGATAATGATCTTCATGTTATGCCTGTGCTAACTAAGAGGTTTATAGGATGAAAATAAGCACTCGATATCAAGGAGTGTTACGCAAGCGTGCTTGCAATTCGAAATATCCGGCGGGTTTACTCTTCGCTATCCTGGAAATTTAATCGTTAATAACTCCTCAAACCTGCCTAAGCATTGAAAAGCTCTCGTATTTTCCCAGAATGGACTCTAAGTTTGCACAAATCTTTCTCGGTAACTTCGCTACGAAGAACAGCAGCTATTCGCTGTTGTCATTCTGAATTAGTCCAGTGTGATTAGTAAAGATAATAAGGATTACGGCTCTTCCCCCCTCCCGCAAATTTGGACAACCCTGCAGTGGCCACAGGATTGGAGGAGGCCAGTTTACATCCCCATTCCAAAGAAAGGCAGTTCCAAAGATTGTTCCAACTACCGCACGATCGCACTTATTTCGCATGCTAGCAAGATGATGTTGAAAATCCTTCAAGGTAGGCGGCAGCAGTATGTGGATCGTGAGCTTCCGGACGTGCAAGCTTAGTTTGGCAACGGCAGAGGAACTAGAGACCAGATTGCCAATCTTCGCGGGATCATGGAAAAAGCAAGAGAGTTCCAGAAACCTATCTACTTCTGCTTTATTGATTATGCGAAAGCGTATGCATGCGTAGATCACAACAGATTGTGGCAAGCTCTCCAAGAGATGGGAGTTCCAGTTCACCTCATCTGTCTCCTCAGGAACCTGTATGAAGGACAAGAGGCCACAGTCAGAACTGGGCATGGTCTTACTGATTGGTTTCCGATTGAGAAAGGAGTGAGACTCGTGATTCTGAGTGCATCATGAGGAAGGCCGATCTGGACAAGTCTTCAGCTGGAGTGGAGATTGCTGGGAAACGTATCAACAACCTTAGATATGCGGATGATATGGCAGAAATGGCAGAAAGTGAAGTGGAACTCAAGAGACTTCTAGTGCGCGTACAAGAAGAGGGTGAGAAGTTTGGGCTTAAACTGAAAATTAAAAAGACAAAGACCATGGCGTCTTGCCCTATCAAGTCCTGGAGAATCAAGGGACAAGAAGTGGAAGCTGTGACAGATTTTCTCTTCTTGGGCTGCAAGATTACCCCGGAAGGAGACTGCAGTTATAAAATTAGGAGACGCCTGCTTCTGGGAAAGAGAGCCGTGGCTAGCCTTGACCGCCTCGTAAAGAGCAGAGACATCACACTGCCAACGAAGATCCGTATAACTTGTGCTATAGTGTTTCCAGTTGTGATGTATCGATGCGAGAGTTGTACTGTGATGAAGGCTGACCGCCGAAGAATTGACGCTTTTGAATTGTGGTGCTGGCGGAGACTCTTGAGAGTTCCTTGGATGGCCAGATGATCAAATGTCGACCATAAACCCTGACTGCTCATTGGAGGGTCAAATTCTAAAGTTAAAGCTCAGCTTGGTCATCTGATGAGAAGAGAGGAGTCGCTGGAGAAATATTTGATATTTTGATGTTGGGAAAGGTTGAGGGTCTCAGGAGAAGGGGTAGGCAGCGAACGCGATGGTTAGATGCATCCTCGAGGTGCTGCAGATGAAGTTATGTGATGTTAGGAAGATAGTGATAGACCGGAAAGCGTGGTGTGATATGGTCCGCAGGGTCACGAAGAGTCGGACACGACTGAACGACTGAACTGAACTGAGGGTTGTTTAAGCTGGAATATGGCATTCTGCATGATATTAAGGATGATTACTTTGGAATAACCTAATATATGGCGCATTACATTAAAGTAAGGACGATTACATTGGATTATGAGGAATGACATTGAATTAGGGGGATCATATTAAAATAATGTGGATTAGGTTATACTGAAGGTGACAAATTGGGGTTATGTTAGATTAGGTTAGATTAATGAAGAATTGATTTCGCATTCAGCACTTAAGCAGAAGCGCTTTACTTAAAAGGAAACGATTAAGTTTTCGGTAATTATGCGAACAGAGAAGGGGCTGCGTCGGTTTCAAGCAGAATTTGAAATCCTTCATTCAATTTATTTGAAAACAATGCATCTAGTGCTAGAAGTGGTTAGCCTGTCGCCAGAGAAAAATGTTTTCTGATTGGAATCAGCGTCTCATTGGTTACGATTCTTGGGCAAACATGTGTACAAGCTTTGTAAAGGTGCACTCGAGTTCTACGTAAAATCAGGGTTCACTACATGAAAAAGTAGTGGAGCATGTTTAGTGCAAATCATAAACCGGAGTCCTTCCTTTCAAGATTAACCTTGTTTAAAAACTAGTGAAAGTTTAGCATGCAACATCACAATAATTGCAGTAACCGGAGTTAATTTCACTGTTTATAGTTTAAAAAAAGAATTCATACAACGATGACGCCGCATGGCGGTTTGCGGCTTCATCCGAACCATGAGAATATTGGTGAATAATGTATTCCAAAAAATTCTGCCTTGTTTACATTTCAGCAGAGTAGCATTTCTTGAATTTTAATAATTTATTTACCTTGCTATTTGTGAGTTTTGTATCAACTTGCTATTTCAGTCATAAGTACCTTTTAGCGAGTAAATTCTATGTTTGACAAAATATAAACGGATAGACGTTCGTTTTCATGTTGTTGGCAATATTGTGTAACTGTGTAACCCACGAGAATCAGGGTTCCTCATAGGCACTTTCCTCTTTGTTTCTTTGTTAGCTGCTCACAAATGCTATTAACCTGATAGCACCAGCTGCTTTCAAGTCTAATAAAATGGCCTGTATCAGTCTGATGGCCACGTTTCCTATTTATAGCAGTATGTGTTTCTCTTTAAGCATCGGAAGCTACTTTCTCCTTTTGTTTTGTTTTTCAAGATAGTGAATTTAACTAGGACTCAGGTTTGTTGCATGCATTGTTAGTTCTCTTGGTTTGAGTTACTTTTATTTTGACAACGTACATGACTGTTCGTTTCTACATCTCAACAGAGTGCATTAAGGAATGTGAAGAAATACGAAGTGCTGTGCTAATTATTTTCTACTATAAAGCGGAACCAGATACATTTTAAGGTTTAGAGGAATCTTTAACTCGACCTGCAGTGGCCTTGGCGGAGGCATTCACCTGTTAATCCAGACAGAGGTCATGTGCCTGAATCCGATCGAGGAAGCCGCGTACTGGTGACGCGAAAATGGAAACTGCCGTGCACCTCGGATGAACGGAGGTAGACGATCAATAGCTCTGTTGCATGGCTTTTGCGTTGTCTAGGTTTTGATATTCGATTCTATTCGTCGAGGCCATTATAACAATGTATGACCTGATGTTGTAGCATAATGTTCAATTTTAATCATAATTGTTAATCATTAGATGTTAAGACCATGGTGTAGTGCTGTGCAAGGTCACTAGTACAACTGTACTAGACATAAGCTAAGCTACGATATATGACTTGAAATTATAGCACACATTTCAATGCCTAATCAGAATTACCTATTACTATTATTATGACGTGCAGTTACTCCACTGCAATTATACTCAGCATAAGCTATTGAACGATATAAGACTTGTGCTATAGCATGAATTTTAATTTTTATTCACACTTAGATTATTAGCAGTAAATATTTAGGGTCTAGAATTACCCAAATGCGACTATATATACTCGATATCGGCCAATGATATATGACTCGATGATGCCGCATAAAGTGCAAAGTATAATAGCCGTAAATAATTCACTATGTTTAATAAAAGACCTGAAATTAATTCGGTGCTATACTTGACATCAGTCACGCAACTATGTAATACTAGCGTTGCTATGACTTGACTTAGAGGTTTAAAGGTGTGGCCGAGCTACGGTTTCTCTACTGAGTAGAGCTAAAGATGCCCCAGTACTCGAATATCGTCGACATCTTTAAAAATTAAGGTGGTTCAAATCGATTCGGAGGCGAACAGTATGGCTCATCTGCTAACACACGGCATTGCATCAGAAAATGAAAATCATTTAAGCCATTGAAATACACTAGCAACGCCGCCGAACAGCGCTCCCCAGTGCTTGGCAAGCCGCTTCTTGACCCTCTCAAGATGGCAGCCGCAGGCTTCACCCCAGCCCATTGTCCCCTATACGCGACTTTCACTCCAGCAGTGTTATAACCTCCTTGAAATACAAATAGTAATATACTGCTAGAAACATACTGATGCTTAAGTTTCTTCGGACGCCTACTTTTAGTTACGCAGTTCTCGTTCGCAGTAGTGAAGAGTAGCACAAAAATGTATAGGGGATACATTTTTGGCTACAACTGTGAGAATATTACACTCAGAAGCTGTTATGAACGTATAAGCCAGAATAGTTTGTTTATAAAAACATTTATAGACTTTATTCTTGCTCTCAAACTAGTAGGCTCAGAATTTTTTTACATGATCAACCATTGAAGATTGAAATCGCAGAAGCAAATGTAATGATGTCTGCTGTAGAGATACGGTCTGCTGACTGTTATTGGGCAATCTTACAAAATGGCACATCATTGTATAAGAGAAAAATTTACTTTTGCCAAAATGTACATCTGTATTGTCTGAGAATTCAAACACCACCAGACTGACTTGATTTACCGCGCCCCGCAGGTGGTGGGCCGAATGTTATTATTTTGGTCTGCTTTCCATCTCTAAAAAAAAACACAGTGTTGCCGTCAAATTATTCCCAATAACAAAATGATCAGACCCTTGCCACGCCTTGCCAGAGATTTTCTCTACATTAACGGATTGAAACTACGCCGCGTTTCCGTAAAAAGATACTAGCACTGCTGGAAGCCTCAGTTAATATAGGCCAAAATGACGAATGCTGCATGACACATCGAACAAGCACGCTTTACCAGACTCTGTTTGTTGTCTATATCTGGTACAGTCTCTCAGTACCATCTAATATGAGTATTTCCTGTTTGCGGACTTTAGAAAGCGTGCACGCGCGGGCACTGAAAATATGCCTCCCACTGCCCAGATGCACCCCTAACAAAGACACAATTCAGGAGGCACATGCTCGCCCAATATCCATATACTTTTCACACGAACCACCTCGTGTATATTTACGAGCACTTACACGACATCATTTTCACCCACTGAGAAAAATTCTGGATGGGCGGCCGTACCACAGTTTTATAAGTGCCCTCCGCTATCATCAGTCGCAAGTATCAGCGGGATATGCCCTTCAATGTCGTCCCGCCCATCCGCTATGAATGATGGATAAACTTTTGGTGCACCTTCATGTTCCCGGTATACTAAAGAAATCGATGGTACTACTTAATGGGCTCTAACAACTTACCCTGGCGCACATCCGGTCAGAATATCCTAATTATATTTATGTAAACACTGACACAACTTTGCCAGCACAAGGCATCCGCTACAGCTGTGGCCATACCTGCTCAAAAAGCGACTGTACATTTCCTTTTTGGGACATACTTCTACATCAACCTCGGCTGAACATAGTAGCCCTTCGGGAAACTGTTGGCTACATATATATATATATATATATATATATATATATATATATATATATATATATATATATATATATATATATATATATATATATGGTGTATATTCACGGACTAGAGACTGCCTTGCAAACTTTGGAAAAGTTCTAGCACCACATCACCTACCAGTCTCTGGCACTAAACATTGTGAAGCTCCTTACATCTGTCCGACTGCAACGCCACACGATAATGTTTCAATGGATCCCTGCCCACTGCGGCCTCCATGGAAATGAACAGGCCGATGTTGACGCAAAAATTGCACTCAGCAATGACCTCCAAACAGCTGTGTTTTTCTCAAGACGACGTGTCTTCTTACGAACTGTATGAAGAATGCTACGGCAGCTTACTGGACCCAGCCAGACGCCCGAAACATTCGTCTAAGAAGGCTTGATCGAACATTGACATTTTATGTTCCGCGTGAAATTCCGCGCCATCATGCATGCTTTCTATTTAAACTTGGTTTAAACGTGGCCTTCACGTGCAGGCACTTACATTTAATTAGACACGTGGGCTCCCCGGAACGTTTAACTTGTGGTCTCCCCGGGACTGGGGACCATATATTATAGGTGTGCCCAGTGTATGCGTGTGAAAGAAATGTGGTAGCCGCTTCTTTAAAGCGTTTGGACAAGCGGCCTTTGCCGGAACAACTGCTGCTGGGCGCTTGGCAGGACAAGGGAAAGGGTGCCCAAGGCAGTGCAGTCTCCTTGCTGTTTTTTTGTGCGCCAACGGACTTTATTCGCGCTTGCAAAGCAAGCTACCGTGCTTGTATATATTGTCGTATGCCTTCTCTCACATCGTCACCCATGAATCTCTTTCTTCTCCCCTTCCCCTTCCCCAGTGCAGAGTAGCAGGCCAGATCTTAATCATTCCGGCCAACCTACCTGCATTTCCTTGAAATAACTGCTACTTTTGATTTCCTTTTCTTCTTAAGCTTAACAGGGCAGAAAATGCACGCGCTAGCACTTAATCCTCCCGGTCATTGCATTGGCTGTCAGAAATTTGGTGATATTTGAGCATTTCGACTTTTTGTACCTATGTTTAGACCATGAACGATTGTTACCTTTATGTGTTACCTCTCCCCCCCCCCCCCGTTATGTAATACCCCACCCGGGGCCTTTAAAGGTATAATAAATGATGATGATTATGATGATATATTTCTGGCCGCCTCTATTTCCTTAGCGACACTCATTTAACACGAGTGTTAATCAACCGCAACTGCAGTGAATGTGATGGAAGATGGCTTCACAGATTGTATTCCATGCTCTTCGTGATTAATACGATACCTCCAATACATCATCGTGCATACAGAGTCCGCATGTACCGGGGGGGTTTAACGTCTTGAGGCTCCCGAACTATGATAGTTGCGTGCGAAAGATCCTGATTAACACAGGCGATCAGGAATTTTGTACCTTTCATTGACAGCGTGTAGCACAACAACGCATCTGAAATTTACCTACATAAAGCGTGACCGTTGCACCCTTGATTTGACCATGCGACCCTTGGCTCATCAGCGCAATACGAAAGTCAATTATCTGCCGCAGAGGCTGCATGCATGGTTTATAAGGGGGCTAAGTGTGGTTTACGCAGTTTTTCGGGCCAAGGAATGCAGTCACGCTAGTGCTTCCCTTTGTTGTCAAAGCGACCACGGCATTGACAGTACAATAATACGGAAAGTTGAGCTAGTTGGTACATGATTGCAAACTACGAGCGCTGCGACGGAGAACAACAACGAGAGAGTAATGACAACGACAGGCGCTACTATCAACTGAACGTTTATTCGAAGAACACAGATTAAATACTCGCAGAAGACAACCAAAGGCACATGCGCTTCACAGATTTTTCCTAGCTATCCAGATATACAATCTCACATTCTTGGATGCTTACAGATGGTGAGCTCACGCACGTGTCACTGTTCTTATGGATGTGATATGACTCAAACAATTCTCTAGTCATTTGGTCTTTGTGTCTAAACTTAATCTTGGTTTTGTTAAAAAGCGGTAGGCATTTTTTCCTACTAGGCACATTTGACCCACTCGGTTTATTCAAATGACAGTCTCTATAATGAAGGGCCAAATTGGATGAGGGGGCACTATTCAAAGAAGTGTTATGTTGGCGCAGGCGCGTATTAATACATTTGCCGGTTTGCCCTATATAATTTTTCCCACATTTAAAAGGTACTTGATACACAACCCCTTCTTCACATGCGACAAAACGCGAATCATGGTCCACTTGGCACGCACCTTTTCTTGTTCTACTTTTTTGTTTCTGATCTCTAACCCTTCTGTCAACAACCGCACAAATTTTTCCCAGCTTATTAGGAACCGAAAATAACACTTTAACTCCATATCTACTGCCGATTTGCTTAAGCCTGTGGGATAACCAATGGATATACGGGATCACTGCATACTTCTTTCTATCGCTATTGATATGGACTTGTGTATCTTCTCTACCAAAAGCCTTAATCTTCTTTATGATTTTATTGCTAGCTAGAATAATCACATTCATCGGGAAGCCCGCTAACCTTAACCTTTGGACCTGTTGTTTGAAACTTCTATCTATGGCGTGAACACATGATTTTGTAACAGCAGAACTTAAACAAGACACTGCAATGGCACATTTTACTATCTTTGAATGACCTGAATGATAACTAAGCAAGGGCTTCTCTGACCGCTGTCGAAAAGACCAACAAACATGATCCAACTTTTTTTCCAATCTTATATCCAAAAATTGAAGCTGGTTTCCCTCCGGTACTTCAAACGCAAATTTCAATCCATACCCACAGTCTATAAATGTTTTTAAAACCATATCCACTTGACTATTGAAGTCCTGAGCTTCAACAAAAACCAGATAATCGTCTACATATCGGAAGACTTTTTTTACATAGTTACCTAACTTGTCATTAATGAATCTGTCCACGTAAGAAAGAAATATGTTTCTAAGAACTGGAGCCACTTTTGAGCCAATGCACACCCCACATTTTTGTATAGTCTACCCTCCCATTCAACAAATGTGGATTTAAGATAAAAAGACAAAAGCTCTAAAAAGGAGCCAACCGATACACCGCACTTTGAAATGAATGCCCCCTCATCATTTTCCTCTTCTATACATTTTTTCACACACTGGAGGAGCCTACAATGCGATAATGAATAGAATAAATCCTGCACATCAATACTGAACATGCCACACACACCAGGATTACTGCACTTCAAAAATTCTACAACTGCCACTGAATTAGGTACGAGAAATGGATCTACTACGGAAAGCGAACATAAATTACTTTGCAAAAAACTTGAGACAACATGTTGCCAGGTTCCCCGTTCAGTAACAATGGAACGAAAGGGAATGTCAATTTTATGTGTTTTAGCAGAAAAAAATACTTCTAAAAAATTTCCCTTCGTCTTTTTAATAGAGGTGTGCAATCTGTCTAACTTCATTTCTCCTAATAGCCTTAACGCCTCAGTTTTTTGTTTCACGGCACTGGTGCGCACAGGTTTAAAATTCTTGGTGATCGAATCCATAGCCTTCTCACGGAAAAGATTCTCTGGGAGCGTAACAAAATAACCTTCTTTATCCGAAACAACCACACGCATTTTTGCGGAAATCAGGAATTCGATCAATGGAGCATAGCCCCACCTTCTGATAGGCCCTCCGTCATACTTCTTGAGGGCTTCAACACATTCTACAACGCACCTGGGTTGATCTTCTTTCCGGGCTTGACGCGCAATAGTCCTTCCAAGAGAGAGTTTTTCTTCTTTTCCCAACGAAGGCTGCACACCGAATTTCGGACCCAACTTGAGGATCTCCTGAAACTTCTTTGGCACCGGCTGATCGCCCAAAACCAAGAGCTTCCCTTCAGAGCCCAGAGACGTTCCTTTGGAGGGTAACAAGGGAAGGGCGGAGTACCAAAGGAAGTCAGTGTGCTTCTTCGCTTGTTCGCACCACGCTCAAAACTATAGCTCAAAACTGTTGTTATTAACTTCGTTGACCAATAGCCTAATGTCTCGTACTCCGCGATCACCGACAAAAGTTTACCACCACCATCTGCACTTTTGCTCTGAAAGGAGCTTGCTGCGGTTGTTGACTGAAATGTCTACCACAAGTTGCTTAATAATCTCCGGAATATTTATACAGGGAGAACAGTGCGTCGACCTAGCTTCACATGCTACATAAACATCTGGACGTGTGTAACATGCATGGCCAAAATTAGTCTTGAAAACCATGCGATAAAAAAAGTATGAGATCTACATTGTTGACTATCAGAACAATTATCAAAGTCGCCCCATATTATTATTGAAAAATATTTCGGGAACCGGCGCCGCAAATTTGCAACAGTTGCAGCCCCCCTCGCGAACTTTTACATAATCGTCATTCAGTGCCACGTATACGTACAACCGTACGCGTACACATTTCTTACACGTACGAAATAGCTACTGCACCGAAAATTTTGTCTCCGCCTAATTATCTGGTTCGCAAACAGTCGACTGTAACTTGTATCACATTGCGCTGCACGTTCAGCTATGGAGAAAATTCGTTACAAGTTGTAGAGGGAAGTTCATATGATGGCTTACTGCATGGGATCGACCAGCATGAAACAAAAAATATCAGAGCTGTAAACTACATTAAAGGCTACATTAAAGGAAAAAAATTAAAGCTTAGAAACGAAAACAAACACGACAAAGAGCTCACTAGCAGCAGGATTCAAACCATAATTCATTGCTGCGCCATCAGATTACGCTTACAGCAGCTCCATTCTGAATTTTTGTGTGTCATTTTTGTGTGTCATCATGTGTCACAAATTAAAACATGATGTACAAGGATGAAGTCTGACATCGTTTCAAAATCAAGAGCAGAAGCTTTAGATTTTGTAGTTAAGTTCTGCGCTTTTCTCTGCTGACGGCCGAAAGTTGGCTTTAGTAACGTATGCCAAAGAAACCTTCGCAATGCAGCTGAAGTTGGCACCACCGCTTGAGTCACTCTGCCCTTACTGTGGCCTCCACTTGCTGCGATTTCGGTCGATGTTTCCGTTCGCACGAAGGCCAAGAGAATTGGACCTTCTAGTTCTTTGTTCTGGCATGCAGCACATCAATAAAACAGCCGCCGTCGTTTCACAGCCACTCGATTTTACAGGAGAAAGTCTCCTCATATCATCATCAGCCGGACTATACCCACTGAATGAAGAAGACCGCTGTTATATTGCTCCAGAGAACCCTCTTTCATGATAGCTGCATACACTTGCACCCAGCAAACATCTTAACGACATCCGCACGCGTAATTGTTTCTCGCCTCCTGATGCACTTTATTCCCTTGAAATACATCTTGATACTTCTTAAATAAATGATAATTGTATCATTTATTCGGAATACGTGTCCCCCACCCATACCCATTATTTCTTATGATTTTTACAAGAATATAATTAACTCGATGTATCTCTTTGATTCACCCTGAACGCTTACTATCTCTTAGTGTTACACCTACAATTTCTCATTCTGTAGCTGTTTGATTTTTCCGCAGCTTAAGTATAACCCTTTTGGCTCGGCTTCATGTTTCAGCTTCATAGGAACTGTATGGTGGTGGTGGTGAAAAACTTTATATTTGGGAGCCTTAAGTGATTACATGCTAATGACGGATCGCCTCTTGGCTGCGTGCTGTGGCCGGAAGCTGGTGCTTCCCAGCGACACCCAAAGCCCAGTCCGTCAGCCGCTTTTGAACGGCCGGGTCAGAGCTGGACACCGCAGCCTCCCATCGCTCGAGGTCGGAGAGTTGCCAAGTGGCTGGAGGGTGGAATTCCGAGCATTTGATCATAATGTGTTCAAAATCAGCTTTAGGTGCCCCACACAGGGTGCACTGCGGCGAGAACAGTCCTGGATGGATCAAAGCTAAGAAAGCAGGGGATGGGAATGTACAGGACTGAAGCTGGCGCCACGTCACCTGCTGTAGCTTAGTCATAGATTTATGAGGAGGAGGGTAGATGGTTCGTTGATCACAGTAATGGAGAGAGATTTCGTGATAAGATACCATGCGCTCACGAGCATCTCACCAGGCAGTGGCAGTCCCTGCTCGGCTGACGTATCCTCGAGCAAAGGAGTGAGCTGCTTTGTTGCCTGGGTGACCCGTGTGAGCGGGCACCCATATTAATTGAATAGGGTGTTCGGGTGGGGGAAGGGAGGCGAAGAACCGGAAGGCTGGGCTAGAGATCCGACCTCGAGCGAAGTTCCGTACGGTGGATTTAGAGTCGCTAAAGATGGTTGTGACTCGGGTAGTAGCTATGGCGAAGGCAACCGCCGCCTCCTCCGCCTCCAGGGAAGTGGAGGCAATAGTTGTACCGGCCGCGACCAGTTACGAACAGTTGGAAACAGCGCTGAGGGCGAACGCAGGGCGGGAGGGGTATGAGGCGGCGTTACGTAAACGGTCTCTGGCTGGAAGCCATAGTGTTTGTGAAGAGCTTCTGCGCGTGCCTTGCGGCGAGCGACATGGTGCTCTGGGTGCATATTCTTTGGCGGGGGATGCACCTTAAGAACGCGGTGTATCGCAGGGGGAAGTGTATGTTGTGTAGAGCAGTGACCGGGAGGTGGGAGATGGATGCGAGCAAGGATGTTCCGGCCGGTGAGGGTAGATGATAATCGCGCGAACTGGGCTGAGCGGTGGGCTTCCGTGAGCTCAGCTAGGCAATTATGGATGCCCAGGTGAAGAAGGCGTTCATTGGAGGTGTAGCGGGGTAAGTTGAGGGCGGCCTTATACGCCTGTCGGATAAGGGCGTTAACCTTGTCTTCCTCCACACGCGTGAGGAAGAGGTAGGGGAGCAAGTACACAACACGGTTCAGGACAAATGCCTGTACCAGGCATCTGAGGTCATGCTCGCGCATGGCACGATGGCGATTGGCTATGCGACGAATGAGGTGGTTTGTTTGATGAACCGTCACCGTCAGCTTAGTGATGGTTGCGGCATTCTTGCCATTGCTTTGTATCAGGATACCAAGAATCTTGATGTTGTCCACTTCTGGTATCCGGGTGTTGTCAATTGTCAAGAAGATGGGGGGAAGAGGGCCTTTGTCTGTATGACACCTAGGAGGTCGGAGTATGAGAAGCTCCGATTTGGTAGGAGAACAAGCCAAGCCGACATTTGAGGCAAAAGATACTACAATGCCTGCTGCGCCTGTAATGTATCTTTCATGGCGCCAATGTTACCTGTGGTGGTGTACAGTGTAATATCATCGGCGTATAAGGAATGGGACAGGGCAGGGATTTGGTTGAGGGCGTGTGCCATGGGGATAAGGGTAATATTAAAAAGCAGTGAAGAGAGGACAGAACCCTGTGGCGTGCGGATGCTACCGAGTTTTAAAGATGGAGATGAGAGCGAGCCGATGGTGATTTCTGCTGTGCGGTGACTAAGAAAGGTGGATATGTAATGGTGGACACGCGAGCCGACTTGAAGCGATGAGAGAGCATCTAAAATGGCTGCGTGAAGGACATTATAAAAGGCCTCTGTGAGATCTAGGGCAAGAATTGCTCTGGTGCACTTTGCGTGGCGGGGGTGAAGGAGATCTTCTCACAGCTGCAGCATAACATTCTGTGCGGAGAGATGTGGCCGGAAGCCGACCATTCTGTCAGGGAAGAGGTTGTGGTCGTCTATGTGGTTCTGGAGGCGTGCGAGCACAACATGTTCAAAGAGTTTGCCAAGACAGGAAGTGAGAGATATTGGTCGGAGATTCTTGATGTCGAGTGGTTTGCCGGGTTTAGGAATAAATGTGATACAGGCATGTGTCTACTGGGCCGGAAGGGTTCCCGTGCGCCAGCATTGGTTGAAGAGGTCCGTGACCACATCGACAGATGGGTCATTCAAGTTACGAAGCATCTTATTTGTGACTCGGTCCGTCCCAGGAGCTGATGTCATCCTGAGGCGGTGCGTCGCCGCCGTGACTTCAGCTGAAGAGATTTCCTCATCAAGGGCAGAGTTGGGTGAACCGGTGTAGAAAAAGAAGGGGGTCAATCAATCAATCAGTTTATTTCCAGTTTTCTTTACAGATAAACTGAGGGCGGCAAGATAAAAGCAGTCATTACGACCGCTTGACCAGCCTCGCCACCCCTAACAAGAGGCAGTTTTGTAGCGACTGAAAGGGCGAGATTGATATACACTTGTTGTTACACACGGAAGAAATAGAAGGTAAAGGACGCATACACTCAAAATTATCTGGGTACATCTGACGCATACACTCAAAATTATCAGGGTACATCGGACGTTCAGGAATAAAAAGACAGAAAAAGAAAAAGAAAGGGAAAAGAAACACAGTGGTTACATAACGTTACAATTCAATACATGTTTGCAGAAGCACAGTACAATCATTTTATTCAAGTAATGTGTTGTTCAAGAAGGGGTTGTAGTGATGTACTGATCTTTTAAGGTCTGAAGGAGGGCGTCATCATCTAGGGGAAGCTGATGAATAATGAGGGTAATATTCTTACGCTGCGTGGCCTTGGTATGCTCAGGATCAAGGAGGTAGCGTAAAAGCGACCAGGTGTCCTTAAGGCCTAGATTACCGCTCATGCGGTCACAGACCTGCCCCCACTGCTGGTGAGCGAGGACCCTTGTATGAGCTTCAATTTCTTTCACAAGGCGGTAAATTCTCCGTTTGAGGTTATGCTTTTGGGACAGCCACCGTTTCTGAAAGCTGGCGTGTGCCTCCCACATTTGGACAAGGCGACTATCCGCAGCCAAAGTGTCCTCTGGTTCCGGGATAGTGGATGTCACCGACTCCACATCCTGTGTGAGAGAAGCCACCCAGGCCTCCAGGTCCACAATGGTGTCCGGGGCGTTTTGCCGGATGCGGCGAAATCAATTCCAATCGACCACGCAGGGCTGATTGCGTTTGGGTGGGGTGATGGAAGAGATGGAGAGCTCGGTGCATAAAATGTAATGATAACTGCCTAATGAGTGAGTGGTATTAGTACAACGGCTTTCTCGAACGCATTTTGAGAGAGTCAGGTCTGGGCTTGTGTCGTGCTGAACACTAGATCCGATTCGGGTGAGATAGGAGGTGCCGTTGAGAATAGAAAGCCCTTCGTCCTGAACGAAGGACAAAATTGCCGTACCCTTACGGCAGTTCTTTCGATAACCCCAGCTGGTATGGCCAGCATTGAAGCCCCAAGCACTAGTAGGGATCCTCCCGCGCTATCTCTGAGGGCTTTCTTGATTGCGCCAATGAGGGGGCAGGAGGGCTCTTGGGAGGGCTATAGAGGTTGAGAACAAAAAGGGTGTGTGCTTTTCGTGTGCGGGGTAGGAGTTCCAGCAAAAGACCATCCACGTCCTCCACCTCATAAGCGTGTTCGACCGCGGTAAAGTTGCGGTGCACCAACGATGCTACCCTGGATTGAGGCTGGGTGGAGGGCTCGTAAGAGGTATAGTCGCTGAGCTTAACCGAGACAAGCGTCTCCTGCAGCGCTATCACTGCTGGTACCTCGTTAGGGGATAGGGTAGATAAGTGAAGCTGCAGATTATTCCGCTTTGTGCGGAAGCCTCAGGAGTTCCACTGCCACACGCTAATTCTGTTGGGGTGTGCCGACATGTTGGGTGCTATCAGTAATAGCTAAAGGGATGGGTAGTACAGTGCAACCTCTGCAGAGAAGCTCACAAAATTGGGCTTGGATTTGAGAAAACGAGGCTTCTTGAGCACGTTGACGCTTCTCAATAGCCTCTAGTTGTTTTGCGGCGTTCGTCATCCAGTTCTGAGTTTCGGCGCGGAAAGATTGTACCGAGTGTTCCATTGACTGCATTGCCATCAGAAGGAGGGCAGTCTGGTCTGGCATTGATGGCTCGGAAGGAACTACCCCAGTGGCTATCCTGCGTTTTGCGGGAACGCCACGAGCAGGTGTCTTAGTGCGCGAAGACAAGGCGGAGGGGGGAGAGTTTGAAGGAGTTTTGGATATGCTGGGAGGTGCTTGGGTTTGCAATACTGCAGGGGACTGCTCTCGCCTTAAATGGAGTTGTAGCTGCCGTTTAAGCTCGGCAATTTCTTGAGGCTGTGTTTTTAACTGAGCTTTAAGTTCCGCGTTCTCTCGCTCGAGCGGGGAAGACTGCGGCCTCCAGCTCACCTGTTTCGTCGATTCCTGGACTGTTTGGCCCGGGAGTGACGGGAAAGACCTCGAGCGGCTTCTGCTGGGGCCATGGCGGGATCCCGTCTTGGAGCGGCTGCGCGTCTTCGAAGACGATCGAAACCGGCTTCTTGATGGTTTAGATGACTTGAGAGTTGTCTCAGTAGGTCGAGCGTCCGAAAGCGTTATCGGCGGTGTGGATGTTTTGGATGAGTTTTAGGAGCGTTCGAAGCGCACTTTGCAGCGTTTGGTCCCCGTGAAGTGGGCTTCACCGCATAAGATGCACCTGGGCATGCAGTCCGGCGTTTGCTTGAGTTGATGGGCAACGCCGCAGCGGGAGCACAAGTCAGTCTTCTCCTTGGGACAGACGTCGGCACGGTGTCCAGGCTTCCGACAGTTGAAGCAAGCTTCAACTTTTGCCTTGAATGGGCAGCAAGAATAAATAGTGCCGTAGAAGTTCAGTTGATGCGGTACCTCCACGGTGTCGATGAACGTGACTAAAATTGACTTAGTCCTGCCGAGCTGCCGGGCGTCGGCGATGGTGAAGGACTTGCTCTGATTAAGGGCCACAAGGTCTTCGAAGATTTCGTCTTGCGTCTGATTGTAGACGGCTTTGTAAATAATGCCTCTTACGACGTTGTCGGGGGCTGCGTCATAAGCTTTCGGGGGGTACATCTGGTCGTTTAGGCGACGTCCTTGCACGCGGACAAACTGTTTCATTCGAGTTTCAGAAGGTGTGCTCACCGTGAAAGAGTTGTGCGGGTTGATGCGCAACTTGTCGTTGATTCTGGCTTCGTGGTAGTCGACTACTGCTTCAGTACACATCAGAGGCAGGAGTGCACCTCCATTGATTAGGCGAATATCCAAGCTCCCGCCCGGTCGGAAAACAACCTTGTCCGATGTGGGCAACCGGGGAAGAGGAGCATGCCTCTTCAGCTTGAGAGTGGAAGTCGCCTTTCGGCGCGGAAGCAAGGTTGTCCGAACTTGTCGAGGCTCCAGCAGACGCGGTTGCGCCACTGTCCGAGGCTTGCTTCAGGTTGGGGTAGAGCTTGTTCCGGGCCCGCACCGCACGGGTCCAACGAGGATCGTTATGAAATTCTTCTGGTGAAATATCTTCTCCTTCTACACCAACTTCCATCTTGAAAGATGAAGCAGTCAAGGAGTTTGGGCGATGAGCAGCTGGCGGCGCTAGGCCTGACCGGCAAATGTATGAGCCCTTGGTGAGTTAGGCCTTACGAGACGCGCTCGGCACGAAGAAATCTTCGAAAAATGATAAAATATGGACATAGATTGTTCGTAATTGTCAGAAACGTACGCGGAGCACCTTCACTGACCGATTTGATGGCGATCACGTCATTTCAGGTCGTAATTCCGCCACGTAAGTTGAAAACCACAGGAGCCGATGTGAAATACGTCCGCAGGCTCCGAACGCGCCGTTGGCCGCTTCAAGGAAGCGCCAAGTCTAGGGACTATATGCAAAGTCGTGGATCATCAATACGTAGGCGAACAGGGTAACTATTACGAATGCCACTATAAATTCAAAGCAAACCCATGTATAGTATATAAAGGAGAAAATGTTTGGCTATTCTTCTAATTTAGATTTAGGGTAGACATATCTCAGGTGATGCCATAGAAGTCAGTAATCAAGCTCTCCTCATAAAGAACTGTTACTAATTAGGACTTTGGTTCTTGTAGTTATGCTTAAGTGAGCTATTTTTAGTTCTACGGACTTGTTGCCGGGCACAAGAACCGCCTTAATTTGGTGCCGCTTCTTTTTCTTCGAAATAAATATGACGTGGCGCGCAATTCTGACAGTATTAGCGGCTGGCATAGGAAATGTTGCATATTACAGTTCTCAATATCTCATTATGAAAAAGAAATGCCAATTTGTCTTTGCAGCGCAGCGAAAGGGAGAAGTCACGTAGTGCATGATGACGAGGACAAAATCTTGCATGTACATATATTGCAGTTCCTAAGAAAAGTAATATGCTTCATTTTTACATGTAGTTTCTGAAGTTGTGGGTATGAGTCTTGCTTACTATTGGCGATGGCGACGCTGGAAACGTTGCACCCAATTATTCTAAGCAGCAACGTTGCTAATAACAATGTTTCAAATGTTAGTCTTTGTGCTGCCTATGCTACACTGACTCTGCTCTGTAATCACATGAGATCAGGAGAGAATAATATTTGCGGGAGTGTGTATGATAACCCATGAGTAGCCTCGCCACTGCCTGAAGCAGTGGCTGAAATATTTGACACAGTTTGGCAATACATTCGTAACAGTGCCCGTGTAAACGTACTGAGAACGCTATCGGGCTGCAAGAATGAAGCAGCGCTGTTGCGATGAGTAGACCAAGAGTCGCTTTGTTCAGCTTAGGTTATGTAATAATAACGCGATAGAGCTAAGGGAAACGAGAACCTGGCGACGCCGGTGGCATGACGTGGCTTGACACAATCATCAGGCAAATGTCGGGACGTCGCATGGCATTGAATTTAGTTTACTTGTGATTTTAGTTGTGATTTTAAGGTCGCAACATAGCTTAGCACTAACTACGTCATGTACACGACGTAAACATAATTGATTCCTTTGAATTGATAATTTGAATCATTCGAAAATAGGATACGGGACCTTTGAATCGCGAGTCGTATCCAATACTCCTAGCCTGCCGAGGCGCTTTCATATATTGTTGAAGGGAGATCTTGCTTGCTTATTAAGGGTCATAAAATAAAAATTAATATACGATCTATGTCTGCAAAACGTTACACATAGAGGACACTAGGCGAGAGAAAGGATGCATTACCACAGTTGTGTCCTAGAACACCGAAATTTTTAAACATTTTCTATAAGGGGGAGTCAGAACGCAATTGTTTCGCATGTTGCATTGTATTTCAATATACCAATCAATATATACGCAGCTTTTCATTCCGCAGAATTTGAGCTTTTTGTGAATATTTCTCTACAGCGTACCCAATTTGCATTACATGTTTGCAATTTGCATTACAAACTTTATTATCGCCAGTCACTGCACCTACCTATCACTCTTCTCCTGTCTATCATCAGCACAAGACTGGATTCATATTTTGCCATACTAACATGTTCTTACATAATTTTATTGTCGCACATTAAACAGTTGGAACCACCTTCCCGCAGCCGTGGCTTGGCTTGCAGACCAGATTATGCTGAATATCGTCTTTCATTGATGAGGATGATTTTATGTAATGCCACTTGTTAGGCATTCAGTGCAGTTTTCTTTTCAGTTTTGTGTTGTCTTTGTGAGGTTTATGGGTAATATTTTCTTCTCTATATGAATATTTGTTGTTTTATCGAAGCTTAACTATGTACACTTGCCGATTTCCTATATATTTTCCTTTGTTGTATGTTCCCCACTCCCCTCTAAAATGCCTTGGCACTTTACGCTAAGAAAAGTAAATAAATAAATAAATTTCTGTCATTTGTGACCAAATAGCGTCACTATTGCTGGAAAGCTTTTCTTCCAGGCAGGTATTTTAAAAACTCTAAAATTCGCTGGTTAAAGCGCCGAAATGCCGATGTACGCTATTTGTCTCCTGTTCCGCTGACGCGACCGTACATACCAGCACGACGGTTGCTCAGAATTTACCCGCTAGATGACATCCCCTACGCAAAGTTGCAGCGCCTATGATAAAACTGCCTATAGACTCACCTTACGCTGGCTGCGATCTTAGTTACCACATGGCACATTTGCTGCGCAGGTTGCTAGCGCATTATCTAGCTGGCAGGCCTTGAAGAATGTTTGAATTGTTTTGAAATATTTAACGCAATATCGCAAAAGACCCTGTCCACTAGAACATCCGGCGTCGTCACGGGCATTGCGCTAGCAGATGGTAGCCAGCATATGGAATGGCCAGGCACGCACTCTGGTTGTTTGCTCGACTTAACGAGGTCACCTAAAATTAGAACGTTTAGAGGAGTGGTGGAAAGATGGAATAAGAATCAACCTTCCAGTGTTATTGATTGCCGATTCAGGCAAGTGCCTTTTTAGGCGAAATCTTTTTAGGCTCATGTTGCGTTGGGAGAAACTAACCGCCGGACGTGACCGCTGGGCACGTCATCAGGAAATGCCCTCCATGTGAAGACAGATTACTGAAGTAAAAACGATTTATATTGATAGTCGGCGAATAATACAGTTTATAATATTGATTTGTGAAGGTTATAATGAATAATATTGACTGTTAATGACTTGTAATGACCCATAAGCCGAAAAAGGCTTGTATTGACTACAATTGATTAGAAATTACTTAATATGCTTAGTAATGAGTTGTAATGACTAAAATGACTACTAATGTCTTGTGATGACCAATATACTAACGACAACTTGTAATGACTTCGAAGTGAGTAGTAATGACTAAGATGACTATTCATGGCTTGTAATGACCAATATGTATAACGAAGACTTGTAACAACCACAATTGATTAGGAATTACTGATAATGCTTAGTAATAAATTATAACTACTACTACGACTACTACTACTACTACTACTACTACTACTACCACCACCACCACCACCACCACCACTGCGTCACCGCGGTGGGTGCAAAGAAAGAATAGATAGACTCGCTCCTACGGAATTTTGCAGTGCAGTCGATAGAGTTCATGGAGTGGTCGCCTTGGTGTCGGGCAAATGTCTGCCCTATGTCCTACCGTGCCACACAGGTTATACGCTGGTATGGTGCGACGGTAAGTGGCTACCGGTACAGCTTCCGCATCGTACAACACAGCTATGGG
The DNA here is from genome assembly GCF_055883805.1 of Amblyomma maculatum. Classification (NCBI taxonomy): domain Eukaryota; kingdom Metazoa; phylum Arthropoda; class Arachnida; order Ixodida; family Ixodidae; genus Amblyomma; species Amblyomma maculatum. The sequence goes on from NC_139351.1 coordinate 7,977,556, forward strand.
CTTGTACTTCCCTTCGAAGGTGACATGTCCAGGATTTTGCTCTCTCCACGAAAGCTTGTAACCTTCCCTCGCAGGGCTTCGGCGGTCTCCGGATTGGCCACTGTGATGACTCCGGGTACCACGTTGTCTTCACATTGCTTTACGTGTCCACGCAGATAGAGGTTGCGTCCGGAGTGCAAAGTCGGCGACCAGTCTGTCTGCCGCGTGGATGCTCGACGTGCCTACGATGATCAGGTTTTGGTCCGGTGACACTGTGAAGTAAAATTTGTCTTCTTCGGCCTCCCCGACTCGCTGTAGCAGGGCTAGGCCCAACTCGCCGTGTTGAGTGTTCAAGTTTGTGGCCGTTAGTGGTTTGATGATTAGCACCACGTCGTCTGGTCTAAATCTGCGCACAAACTTGGGCTTCCATGCAGCTCTGACTTGCCTTGGGCCTCCGGCTGCGCGCTCACCGGATTCCGAGTTGGGTTGCGCGTGGCGGCCTCCGTCTGCTGACGTGGCCTTCCTTTGCGCGCTGGCTTGGAGTTTCTGGGCTCTGTTTTCAAAAGACCGGATCATATTTTCACTGCAGGCTTGCTCTCGGCTGGTGTACGGCAAAGTTATCCATGTCATCATGCCTTCCGGGTCGTAGCCGCGTTGCTAGTTGGCGTTTGCCATGTTCGCCGGGAGCGGCCTTTCCGCCGTAGAACGCCGGTGTTCAGCCGATAGGCTGAGCCATGGCTCCAAAATGAATGGAAGCAAAAGTGTTCCACAAAGTCGAAAACTCGGCCCACAGGATTAAGAGTGGTCTCCCTGCGTTCGGAATAACTTGATGGTCCTTCAAGGTGCAATTGTTTTGGGACCCGACGCGGTCTTCCACCGCTAGAGTCGAAAATCGCCGGAGCCGATGTTCCATGCGTGGGCTAGCTACGGGCGCTAGCAACGCCGCCCCCCCCCCCCCCCTTTCTTCCGGAGATTTACTCGTATAGTGAGTGCTGCTATTCCTGCATCCTGCTCAACGCACGCGTAGATTCTTAGCCAAAGTTTAGCGCACGATACCCAAAAGAGAACGTGTAACTCTCTCCTTTCTCGCAACGCTTGTGAGCACCGTTCTCGTGAGGCACACGGCGGATCTAGAAGACGCAATGTTAAGCTGAAAGGCTGAGTTTTTATAGCCACAATGATGGCGTTTGTATAGTGGGTGCTTGCGCTGGTAAGCTGCTAGCGGATGTCCGGGTAAGTTCCTTACACGGCGCCTAGATCCCTTCTTTTAACGCTCACTTCACGACGAATGTGGGAATCACGGCACTGTCTCGCTGAGTCCTTTTAGAGAGCTCAGGCTTTATTGTCTACAATCAGGAGCAAGTGGGCGCTTCTAATGGGCGCTTATTAATATGCCAGCATGTATACTGCTCGGTCGCTCGAAAAGCCGTTGAAGTATGCAAGTTTAGTTCCGGGTTTTGTCGCATTACGTCAGAAATGTTTCGAACGGGGCAGGAAAAATGGAGGCTTGTAGAAGAACCGGTGTCCCGTTTCTTACAGCGCGGCTCAGATAACCCAAGAGAATTGTGGCAAATACCCCCGTATTACTTTTCTATAAACCAGGTTATAAAATAAGCACAGATATCCACAGAAAGGTGACAGAGTCACGCTGTGAGTTAATTTACTCAGAAACAATAATATTTCATTGAAAAACTTTACTAAGTGAAATATGGGGTTTAGGGATAGTGGGGTAGAAAAGTGTTCGTGAGTGAGCAATGATCGGCAATCCTCGATCTAAGAGTCCGTTGGTCTCATCTGCTGCTCTGGAGTTTCATGAACATAAGCGCATGCTGGAAAGTGGAGTCAGAGGACCCTGCAAATAATGGGGCTGCCTAATTTATGTATTATAAGGTTAGCTCTGCATCTCTATGTTGTATGGTATAATGCACCTGACACATTACCTTTTGTATCTTATGGGCCATATCAGTGGTATGCTGCTCTATTTGGATACGTGTTTGTAGACGCCTCAGTTCATAGGCTTACTTTCGGCTCAGTCCGTCGTGTGGAAGTGCGTACTGTCTATGCCTATACCTACACGCCCGTGTTCTTTCCCCACATGTTTGTAGCGTTGTGGAAGGCTCTACCGATGGCGCCGCGAATTGGTTCACCAGAGAAAAAAACAACTTGAAGAAAATTAGAGTCGAAATTTGCATCACAAAAAGGCGGCATAAAAGGCGCTATTACATCTGCTAATAGGGCGTAACTTCAGCCCCTAATTATATTATCGTTATTATATTGATGCCGCGTGATGTCTCATATATTCTTTCAAGCGCGCTGTCACTCTAGCTGCGTTTAGTGCATTGCACGACGTCATGTATGCGCCGTTAATTTTGGAAAGCCATGACGTTTAAATTACAGATGAACTAATTTGCCTGGGGTGCTGCTGAGCAGGTGAAGATGAGCAGTCATTGTGCATACACATTCATGTTTAAATATATGCATCAACAACGCTGAAAATCTTGTATGGCTGCAGTCGCACATCTTTATTGAGGTTAATGACTGCAGGGACACCATAGGAGTGCTTGATAATTTTGAACGCTTCCTTGGTGCCGCGCATCACCAACTTTGTTTCTTTCCGTCTACACCAAATATGGGGCCCGAAGCCGGAATCACGTGCATCAGCCTTGGCCTGAGTAGCCGAATGCTGAAACATTTTAACCATGGCGGCTGCTATTTCCAGTAAAGTAGAGGTGCATAACTGTATTGAAACGAATGTGTGTATCTGATCTGTGCTTTGTTACGTATCTACAATTACTCTGCTTTATAGTTGAGCAAACTTGTATACATGAAATGGATCGCAGGAAACAAGTTTTCAATAATAATACCCGCAACCGTTTGCGCCCTGTCTTGTGGCTGCGGAACGGTCACGCACCTGCTATGTTTCTTTGACGAGGATAGAGTGGATTGCCTCCTTCGCAGTCGCCTTTTGAGCAGCTGCCTCTACATAGCCGCTTCATTTTCAGCTGGGAATAACGGCCGTCGTTTCTTGGCACATTTAGCGTTATAGGTTTATCCGCGGTGAGAAGCACACATTCTTCTGTCTTGGCATCCCCGCAAGAGTACTTCACTGCGTTCGCAGTTTGATACACTTTAGCGCTTGCTCTGTCTCTATCCGCTGATTTTACCTACGGTATCACCACAAAGCGGCCGCTTTGTGTATCGACCTAGACGTGATACCGGCGCACAGCAATCGGCTTTAACCGGCGTCTACATTCCATCTCTCCCGTTAACTCTCCCGTTAACTGCGAAATAATCCTCATGACATTTCCTCCAGGATGTCCACTAAGGAAGGAAAAGATAAGAAATCTTTATATTACGGGGCACGTAATCTCATGTTGCAAACCTATGATAATTTCTAGCGGTCATTTGAGCCCCGTTTACGTTCTGATCACCACTCATCAGCCATGATTTTAACGGTCGTATGTCGTGTTCAAAGCTTGCTGAACATTCAGCTTAAATTTCACTACTTACTAAAAAACCGTACAGATATGTTTTATACCAGAAAAAACAACGTCAGTTTCCTGATCGATTGTACTAAATGAAGAGTGCGATTAGATCCTTGCGGAGACGCGGAGCTACTTCTGTATTCGTACCGCCAGCTGCATTTGCAAGCAGAAATGGCAACTCTATTCCAAGCTACTCCTATGTTGTTTTTCATGCAATCCCTCATAAAATTCTTTGAATAGGGAGTTCCTCATTATTTATTACAAGCGTATGCAACAACCATGCGTTATTCTTTCCAAAATAATTGGTAGGAAGGCTCTGACAGCCAGAGCATAGTTCATATAACCATTTCTCAATGCCAGAGCATAGTTCAAGCTAACCATTTCTAATTACCGTCCAATTTCTATCACTTCTTGTTGCAAGTTATTAGAACACATAGTCTCTGGTTATCTTAACTCCTTTCTAGCTGAAAATAACATTTTATCCTCCTTGCAACACGGCTTCAGAAAGGGTATGTCCACTGTAACGCAGTTGGTAACTAAAGTTAATGAATTTCAAATAGTTCTCGATAAATCTGGGCAGATTGATGTCCTCATTTTAGACTTCTGCAAGGCCTTTGACACAGTTTCCCATAGTAAACTCATTTATAAATTAGTAAGTATCGGCGTCCCTAACTACCTTGTTAATTGGATTAATGATTATCTTACATACAGGAAACAATACGTAGAGGTTAATGGTTTTAAATCAAACGAGCTTCCAGTCACATCAGGTGTACCCCAAGGGAGCGCGTTAGGACCGCTGCTTTTCATAATTTATATTAATGATCTGTCTGTTTCTCTTCCTGATAATGTCTCTTTAAGGCTTTTTGCAGATGACTGCATACTTTTTAAGACCATAAATGAGCCCAACGATCACTACACCTTGCAAAATTCGCTATTAGCTGTTCACCAATGGTGTCTTAAATGGGACATGAAATTAAACCTCGACAAAACAGTCCTATTGCGAATTTCACGTAAAAAACATGTCAGTCATTTCTCTTACAGCCTGCTTAATCATTTAATTGAGGAGATTACACATTATAAATATTTAGGGGTAACCTTAACTCATGATTTAACTTGGTCTTCTCATATTTCCGACATTTGTTCCTCCGCATTTTCCAAGCTGTGCTACTTGAGGCGGAAACTTAATGATGCTCCAAGTAAACTCAAACTTCTTGCATACACATCATTTATTAGGTCTAAATTAGAGTATGCTTCAGTTTTATGGGATCCTTATTTAAAAAAAGACATACATAAAATAGAGATGGTGCAAAGGAAAGCGGTTAGGTTCATTTACAGTAAATACAAGAGGTCAGACTCACCTACTACACTAATGAAAGCTAACCATATTCCACTACTTGAACTACGCAGAAAAATGTCCCGTTTATTGTTTATGCACAACCTCTTAACACACAAATTAAACATACCTCGCCCTGAAATTCTTAAACAATTGTCGCGCAGGACACATCATTCAAGAAGTAACCTGCTCGAACCCATTTTTGCAAGGACTGACTCTTTCAAGCACAGCTTTTTTCCACGGACCATTTCCGACTGGAACTGTCTTCCTGAGGCCATTCTCCAGTCTTCCAATTTCATTAAAGCTCTAGAGTTACATTTTTTTGAATGATACAGTGTTGTATTTTGTTGACTTGTTCATTTACTCTAATCCCGTGTTTTGATTTTTATTTTTATTTGTTGTTTTAATGCCTTGTATATCCACTCCTGCCTGGGCCAAAATATTGGCCTGCAGTATTTTGAAAATAAATAAATAAAATATTCTTCTGTAAGCGACTGTACATACCATACCCGTGTCAAGGAGCACTTTTCAGAGTTCTCGAGTATTTCACGATTGAATAAGCACAAAAAATATTTATTGCCATCTCTATTTCACCTCAGAACCAACGCAATATAAAAGTCAAATCCAATGAACACTTGTGCATATATGACGGCTGTAAATTCGAAGCACGAACTGTGCTTCATCCAATCTGCATCTTTCAGTACTATTGCAGCCCGTTTTTCGTGCCGCAATATTTCTCTGTATCCGTTACACAAATCACCACGTGCACGTGGAAGCTTGCACGTGCAGTGGCGAGTCCTTTAATATGGTAAGTAAAATAGTAAGTAAATAGTAAATTTATCTACTGTGCATATGACTCGCGCAAGCATCATACGATTCTCTGGCGCGTTCCTTTTCGCTACTGGCACCGTCTGCGGCCGCGTGTGCTATTTCGCCCAATAACGGCCGATCGCCCACGACAGCAGTCAGTGTTTTGTACAGTGGGCCAGTGCGTGCCTTGTGAACAGTTGGACGCAGAGCTATTGCGGAGGCCCGTCCGATGTGCCGAGTGCTCAGTGACCTAAGACATTTGCGGGTGGGCCTCAAGCAAACTACTGTATACTGTACCATAGTGTATATATTTCGTTTATTTTTACCTACCCTTTTCTTTCTCCCTATCGCTCACCTCTTTGATTTCCTACCTCTTCCTCGCTATCCCTTTACTTCCGCCGCCCCAGTTCAGGTGCTTCAGATATCAGATAGCAGATACTGGGGCTGGCAAACATCTTTTCTTTCCTTTTGTATGTACAATAAATAACCGCTACCACCACCACCACCACTGCCTTCACAACGCTTTTGGGAGTTGAATCTTTTCCCCAGAACATTCACTCACGTATATGTTGGGCGATTTTAGTTTTGGAGTGAAAGCATATTTTCACACCACGCCATGCTTAAAGGAGTGGACTCAGGCACTTCGCGTTGGACGAAACCGCATACACCCGTCTCTTTTGCCCCATGTAGGCCACGGCGTAAGGTGTACCGAAATTGCAGTGCAGTATCAGACGGCGCAGTGCAAGACAGCACAATGCTAGCTACCGCGACTGCCTGAGAAGCTCTCGGGCAGCCATATTATCCTAACCGTGGCGCCACCTACAGCCCCTTCAACTTGTGAATTGGCATTATCAACGGGTTTGGCCGCCATTGTATTTTGCTGTAAGAGGCTGAATTAGGCCGTATAGACGTACGTTGCTATCTCTGGAATCTGCCTGTTCATTTGCGCGATCACCGATGTTGCACTAATTGGAGAGAGTATTCTGTAGCGCATTGCTAAACGAAAGTTTACTAGAGCAGCCAAAGCTGGTGAGAAGGCGCCAGTGCTGCACAGAATACTCTTCAGGACTGAGGTCCTTTCCTTCTCGACAATAAGCGGACCAAACAGTTTCAAACTGTCATATTTCGCTTGACTTCTAAGTGATTTCGAGCGAATGTTTGTCTGAATGTGCTGGGGATAAGGACCATACTCCTTTTATGTTTAAAATTTATTCATTATTGCTTATGGCCGAGACAATCCCTGCCGCTCTAATGCGGATAGAGCCATGAGCGTTTAAGAATGTCATGTGAACGTTTCTCTAATCTAAGCTTTATTATATTACTTTGAGGGTAGCTGCCTCTGCGCCATTGCCCTTTTTTGAACGTTTAGGTAAACTAATTTCCAAGACCATTTACAACATCGCAGGTTTATGTACAGGTTTACGTACAACATAGCAGGATAGTAATTTGAGCTTAAGGCAAATTGGTGAGATTTTAAGAGCGCAGATAAAAATGAGGAATGTTTATTGTAAATTCTGAGCAAAGTGATATTTAACATCTTAGCTGGAGTTTCTGAGTTCTCCTGGGTTCTCCAGCTCATAGGTTCTCCTTCAGTGAATCCAAAATTGTTTGTTTTATTGAGGCAGTTTTGTGATGGCTTGCACTCCTCATAGTCACTGTCATTTTGAGAAACACAGCGCTCACCGCAGCAAACGCCTACACATGCCTCTCCCGTAGCGTTATCCTGAAAAGAATAACCATATGAGATAGTAAAAACTAAAATGTACTTTGAAATGCGGCTAAGCACTTAAACGTTTTTATGGCGCTCTATTCCTTTGATAAATGCTTAGATGTAATGAAACCTAAGTCAATGTGACAGCGCCAAGAATAGAGCATGCTAGGCATCGAAAAAAAACGCAAGGTGGTGGACGTGTGAACTGAAATATGAAGTGCGTGGAGCGACGCAATTATTTCAAGTAACGTAGGAGATGACAAAGCACACATAAAAACAACACGCACACGTGAAGGGACACAGCATTATTGTTTTATTATCTATTTCCATACTGCAATGAAAGCGGATGCTAATATGCTTAAAACCATATTTCTCGCAAAACGTCTCGTTTTCTATATTTCAACCTGGACTAGTACTCCTAGTGACAACACACGAAATTTCTGCTTCTCGAAAGTTGTAACGTCATGGTCTCCGTTCCTGCGTGCCAAGCGAGACCTGCGCCCGCTCGCCCACGCCGTTAAACTGGTGCCGCTGGATGCGCGCTGCACGAGACTTACCCAGCATGCTGTGCCATTTTCCCAGTGCCCTCTCGAAGAACTAAGCCACGGCGATCCGGATGAGCAGACGTATTGACATGCTAAAACTGGATCGTTTGGCTGGAGAAGAATGGAACAAACAAAAAAGTCATCATTCATTAATTGGACTGAAAGGTTTTGGTAGCTAGTGTGCATTCGCGTTTCACATGGTAAATGCGTTATAAAGGTCGCGATTCTCATTAGTTATAAAGCTCATTAACCGCATACTCCTTTACGTAAGTAAATTTTAAACGAATTTGATCACCACGTTGTACCTTGAGCTAACACATCTGAATAACAGACGCATGAGTCACATTGCAGGAAGGCTATGAAGGAGGCGAAAAGACCTGCGTGCACTGAACGGTGCAGATGTGCGAGTGAGAAAATCACGGACGTGTGGTGCGGTCCAAGTTGGATACCCGCTGTGAGTCTCCCGAATCATAAGAACCACCATATTGTTGTAGCGGCGTGTGCCGCAGATGTACACGGACTGCCAAGCAACCAAGAAAATCTCCTTTATTTCAACATGCAGTCACTTATATACACAGAGCGAAACTGGTGCCTCTGGCGGCCGGTGATCACAAACTCAAACCGAAACCAAATATACAACATATTCCCTTCCTTATAAAAACGGCTACATTGGTTAGTAATTTAGTAGAGGTAGTACGTTAGTGCTCGTTTACCGAATTATATTTACAATAACGGCAACGTGCTTGTCCTAGCACTTAATACAAAAGTATATAGAAAACAAAACAAACAAACAAACAAAACAAGATGCACTTCAATAATGTCCACATCTTTCAAACTCAACAACATTCGTGCGGAGAGTGACAAATTCATGTTCACTGCAGCACAACGAGTCCTTCTGCACTTAGTGTCCATAGCGGTCTGGGGGTCGCCTGTTCCTTGGTGGCTGTACCCTACGCGGTGGTCCCGGTACTTCAGAGAACCCACTGGCTGCAGGCGAAGTCTCTTCCGGTTCACAGCAGGTCACTGGTGGCATAGGTTGCTGCTTAGCAGCAGCCACAGCTGAAGACCCGGTTGGCGCTTCTGAAACGGGCCCGTCCATGGTAGGCGGTGAGCTGCTTTCCGTAGCGGTATCATTTGTACCATTCCTTTCACCCCACCCACAAAGGGATGCAGAAGCTTGTGGCATCCTCGACAATTTTGAAGCGTTCCACGTTTTTCCATCATCAAGGTGAAAAGACGATTGCCCCTGCTTTCTTATCACTTTCCTTGGACTGCTAAAAGCGAAGTCACCTTTAAATGCAGTTGTAGGTCTCCGTACCCGTACAAGGTTACCAACATCCACTTTGGTTTCCCTTGCGGCCCTGCGAGCGTCTGTGTAGAGTTTACTGGATTGTTGCTTTTGCTTCACCCGCTCGCGTAGGCGGTGGAGCTCTGCACTAGGGTCAGTCGAAAATATGGCTGACGGGTACCCAACCCCATCAAGCAGAGTTCTTGGCAAACGTCCATGCAGGAGAAGTGCTGGGGCAACTGCAGTTGTGGCATGTGGCGTGCAACGGTAAACGCCCAAGTATTCTGTTACAGTCTGGCGTAAGGGACGCTGCTCGAGTGTAGCTACTTGAACAAAACTTTTAAAAACTCTGTTAAACCGTTCTACTCGACCGTTTGCTTGGGGCTAGTATACGGACGAATGCCGCAAGCGGATGCCGCGATTCTGCAGAAAAGCTTGGAACTCTCGAGATGAAAACTGTGGCCCGTTATCGCAAAAGATTTCTTCTGGGTAACCTTCACGTGCGAACACTGACACCAAGAAGCTTGTGACTGTGCGTGTTGTGGCTTGGTTGCAAAAATATACCTCGGGCCACTTAGAAAAGTAGTCGACCAGCGTGATTGCTTATCGGCAATCGTGTGGCGATCTCTCAAATGGGCCAACAATGTCCATTCCCAGCTTTAGCCACGGTTCCTTTGGTAAGGGGACCGGGTTCAATGGTGCAGCCCTAACCCCTTCGAGCTTTTCTCCGCTGCCTGACATATACTACATGTTTGGATAGCTAGCTCGACTTGCCTGTCCATGGCTGGCCACCAAAATTTTTCTCGCAGACGTGCTTTCGTTCGTACAATTCCAGGGTGGGCCTCATGAGCAGCGGTAATTATCCGCGGTGTAAGTGATGCGGGGACCACAAGGCGTTCGCCACGCAAAATCAAATTGTCCACCACTGAAAGCTCATCGCGAAGTTTGAAGAAAGGTTGAAGCTCACCCGGCAAGGATTTGTGCGTAGGCCACGACGATTCAATGTAAGCCTTGATTTGTTGCAGTGTGCCGTCTTCCGACTGGGCCTGTTCAAACTCTTCCCTGGTAATGCAAGAAGATACAAAGGCAACTAATACAGTTTCATCTAGTAAAGTCTCTTCTTCCTGAGGAGATGACGCAGGGAGACGAGGAAGCGAATCTGCTACTCGATTTTGCGAACCCTTCCGGTACTTTACTGTATAGTTGTACTGCAGTAGGCGCTCGGCCCACCATGCTATTCGCAAAGGACGCCTTCCTGGCCCTTGGGTAGAAAGCAATGCGACCAAGGCTTGGTGGTCAGTAAGCAATGTGAAATGGCGTCCCCACAAGTAGACATGACACTTCTCGCACGCCCAAACACACGCAAGTGCTTCACGTTCTCCTGCTGAATATCTCCTCTCTGAGGATGAAAGTGCTCGAGAAGCAAAGGCGACTGTGTGCAGTTCCTCTCCATCCACCTGTTGGAGAACCGCTCCAAGCCCACAGCCAGAAGCGTCAGTAGAAACTACAACGGGAAGGGATGCATCGAACATCCGCAGGACTGTGCTGGACGCAAGTGCCTCTTTGATCTTTCGAAAACTGGAGTCTACCTCGCCAGACCAAACAAATGGTTGCCCTTTTCGAAGAACACGCATCGGTTCAACCATCTTGGCAAAGTTGGGAACGAACCTAGAGTAGTATTCGACCAGTCCAAGGAACGATCGAAGGCTGGCTGCATCGGTGGGTGCCGGGGTATCCTTGATGGACGCAACCTTTTCCTCCAGTGGAACAATACCACTTGCTGTGATCCTGTGACCCAAAAATAAAATTTCCTGCGTATCGAAGATACATTTCTGTTCAACTTGAGTCCTGCCTCTTTAATGCGTCTAAGTACTGATGCAAGGTTATCTATGTGCTCCGGCCGGCCCCGCCCGAAGACTATAATATCATCTATATAGAAAAGCACGCCCTTACATCCCTGCAGGACTTTGGACATCATACTCTGAAATGCAGAGGGCGCGGAAGCCAGCCCGAAGCACACTCTTTTAAAACGAAAGAGGCCTTCGTGAGTAAGAAATGCGGTCAAATCGCGACTCGCAGGGTGAAGCATGACCTGATGGTAAGCTGATGCGAGGTCTAGCTTAGAAAAATTTGTTGCCCCCACTAGACTATGCAATAGCTCTTCTGTATGAGGAAGGGGAAAGCTGTCTGCTACGACAGCTTTGTTTGCTTGTCGAAGGTCTACACAGAGGCGAATACCTCCCTCTTTCTTTTTAACGACCACAATGGGTGACACCCATTCAGATGCCTCTACCCTCTCTATCACGTCCATATTTTCCAATCGACGGAGCTCTGCCGAGACCAATAGTCGCAGTAAGAGCGGAAGGCGCCGAAGTTTTGATTGGAATAGCTGCACTGTGGATCGCGTTTTGACGTGGTGCACAAAACCTTTTGCGAGGCCAAGGCCTGGATCGAAAAGAGATCCAAACTCTTGAACTAATTCCTTTGGGAGGTTAATTTCCTGCACGGCTTTTGTCGGCTCAGAGCGCTGTTCCCTTCGAGAATCAGACGTTAGCGTCGTTTCAAGTCATTGAAGAGATGACCCATCAATCTGTAGCCCGAGCGCCTTGATGGCATCGATACCCAAGAGTGAGGTGCCTTGTTCTACAACATAGAAAATAAGACTTGTTGTGTCAGCTTTGTACGTAACGTCAGCGAAGAAACAGCCACGAACCGGAATTGGCTGTTTGGAATAGTCTAGTAACCGAACTGTTGGGGCAAAAAGTACGTGGTCTCCAAAATGCTGCTTGAAAAGGTCCTGTGTAACAATGGAAACAGATGACCCAGAATCTACAAGGAAAGTTATGTCCGTGCGGCCAATCGAAACTGTGACGTGAACTGCGGAGCGAGCGGCCGTCGTCACAGCCAGAATGCTCAAAACTTCCTCTCTAGAAGAATTTTGGCTGTCTACCTCACGAACCGGCGCGGAGCCTCGTTTCTTGCAAACAGAGCGGAAGTGACCCATAACACCGCAATGGTGACAACGCTTGCTTTTGGCTGGACAGCGAAATGATGCTGCACTATGCTGAGATGAACCGCAGCGATAACAACGCGATTGGCGGCTGTGTGACTGCTTCGAGCTCTCGTCGGAATATGGTGTGCGCGTAGGCGTATTTCCACGAGTATTTATACGTCCAACAACTTCAGAAGGAAATTCTTGCAGATCATTGTACGCCTGCTCAAACTGCCTTGCCAGGAGTACCGCTCTAGCGAACGAGAGAGACGATCCTTCAAGAAGAAAACGTTCGCGCAAGCTCCGAGACGAAATACCCGCAATGAACTGGTCACGCAGCGAATCTTCCTCAACAGGAAACGAGCATGTAGCAGAAAGCTCCCGTAATGCAGTGATGTACTCATTCACTGATTCACCAACTTGTTGGATACGCCTACTAAAACGATGCCGTTCGGCAACAACATTGCTTGTTGCCGAAAAATGAGCATGCAGAGCGGCCACTGCGATATCATACGATGATACTTCAGGCCTTGCATCGCCTGAGCCCGATGCTTTATCAGTAGCAATTTGCTCACCGAGCTTGGCGTTGTCCAAAGATGGGAGGGTGTAAAATATGCGCTGACCTTCTACCCCGAGACTGTGAAGAAGTAGTGCCTTGCGACGATCCGGTGTGCAGTCGGAGGCACCCGAACCAAGCAGGTAGTTCTCGAAGATGCGGAACCATTGCGACCACGCAACAGCAGGTTGGCCAGGCGCGGGCAGGAACGGGGGGCGGTGGCGCGAGTCCCGAAACACTCATGGCGCCGAAGAGCAAGCGGCGAAAGTCACGCCCCCCGAAATCGGCCAATCCTCGTCGCCAATTTTGTAGCGGCGTGTGCCGCAGATGTACACGGACTGCCAAGCAACCAAGAAAATCCCCTTTATTTCAACATGTAGTCACTTATATACACAGAGCGACACTGGTGCCTCTGGCGGCCGGTGATCACAAACTCAAACCGAAACCAAATATACAACACACACACACACACACATATATATATATATATATATATATATATATATATATATATATATATATATATATATATATATAATATTTAAATATTCTTTCTTTCCGAGGACAATTACGGAATGGAATAAACTTAATAGCGAGACTGTAACTCAGAGTTCTTTACTAATGTTTGAAAAGTGCCTGCAAATTTTATGAATATGAGTGCGTTTGTATGCTTGTATTTCTTTTTGTTTTTCCCACCCTGCTATGATCTGTACCAGATCGCAGTACCTATAAATAAATAAAATTGAAATAATAGCATTAGTAGTTAGGGTTTATCTACATTACTGATAAATCATTACAGTCACGTACCTGTAACCGATCATAATCAACAAGCTTTATAATGATCGTCATCCGAATTAAACTATCTGTAGGTCAAACGCCTCTTTCATATCCGCTGTTATGCTAGCTGCATTCACATGATCTCCGAAAACTTCAGATCCGCCCACCCTACTTTCCGCCACTCTGTGCTACGCTTGGCTTCCTTTGAAATCGATTGCTTGTGTTTTCTGCTCATTATATTTCATGCCTATATTAAGTTATTGGTCTTCCTCATTTCAAGCAGAATGCTGTTAATTAACGCTTGGTCTCTGACCGACTCTATAGCGTGATTCCGTTCTCTCAACGGTAGGGTCATCTGAGCAGAGTCACCAGGCAAACAATAGCGGAAAAAAATCGCCAAAACGATTAGGAGCGCATTTAAAAGCGGGACTTGCGTCACTTTTCTGGCGCAATGCATTAACACTACTTATCTCAACACTGAAACGTCTGCTCGAATAGACTGAGTGCACTTTTTTTCTGAAATCTTTCTCTTGCGTTTTATTCCTAATAGCCGTAAACCTAGCCGTGAACAGAGTCAGGAGGTGACAGTTTTTCAACGCTTACACTGCGCAATTACCCTCACCGCAAACATTTTCTGCATTGAGTGAGTGCCCGATACCTTTATGTAGCGCTCAGAGACACTTCTTAGCAGTAATAGTCGTTTTAACCAGCTCTGATGCAAACACTCCGAAGAAAGAAGTTGCTGGACTTTTCATTTATTTCATCCTTAAGGGCCCGAGGGCATTACATAAGGAGGGGCTACAGTTGGGGTAAATACAGTCTTGATGAAGGCAGGCACAGTTAACACAAACACTACAAATTGTAAAAGGCAGGAAAAATAAAACAAATAAAGTGCATCAAGGTATCCGTGGGATCATGCAGAAAAGCAACAAATGCACGTGCGGCGGCAAGTAAAGTTGAAAGCCAGTGAATGATTGATGGTAACGCAGATGAAATCCTTACACATCTTGGAAATGACTAGAGAGTTTTGTGCGTAATGATTTGCGATCGTCGCATGTAACTATGTCGTTAGGTAGGGCATTCCAGAGAGTAATCGCGTTGGGGAAAAAAGAACTGTTCATAGCTGAAGTGCCGCTCCTGATACCTGCTATGGGGAGGCGGTGGCTTAGGCGATAGGATGTTCTGAGCGGTGGTTGCAGCAAAGGGTGTCTGGAAGCAGGGTGGTAAAAGAAGCTGTGCAGTAGGCAAAGACGGGAGATGATGCGGCGCGACTTTAGAGTGGGCAGGGAGATAGAGCGTTTAAGTGTAGTAATGCTGATTTCTTTGGAGTATTCAGAAGTGATGAAGCGGGTTGCACGATTTTGGATGGCTTCGAGTTCGGCGGTGAGGTAGGCTTGAGATGGGTGCCAGATTGATGATGCAAATTCTAGTTTAGGACGGACGAAAGTTTGATAAGCCAGTTTTTTCACTTCCGGGGATGCTGATTTGAGGTTTCGCCGTAAATAACCTAGAACACGTGAGGCATCAGAGCATATTGTTTGGACGTGATTGACCCAAGATAACGAAGATGAAAGATGTAATCCAAGGTACTTGTAGGATGATGTTTCGGCAACCAGGGTAGCGTTGATGGTGTATGAATGCTGAATTACTGTTCGTTTGCGAGAGAATGACAAGAGTTGGCATTTGTCCAGGTTCAAATGCATAAATCAATTGTCACACCATGTGGCTATTGCATCAATGTCTTTTTATTTATTTATTTATTAGTACCTCACAGGCCCCGAAGAGCATTGGGTGAGGGGGGCAAATCGGTACAAGAATATCGTACAAGAACGCGGTACAAGTCAAATAGAAGAAAGGAACACGAAATTTATATAAAACCGAGTTAAAATAACATCGGAAACGAGACACGAAAAACAACGTTAAGAACAAATGAAACTGTTGTACATTTCGAACATCACTATGGCAATAGATGTATACATAGATGTTTTTTAAACTCACCAGGATCAATGAAAGAGATTATGTTGTCAGGAAGATCATTCCAGAGTTTTATTGCTCTAGGTAATGCAGAGGAATTAAACGACAGGGTCTTCCCATATATCCGGTTGAAGCTGAGTTGATTGTGTAAGCGTTGTGAAGAGCGAAAAGGTGATGCCAGAGGTAACCACGAAGGACGGGTGTGAACATATTTATGGAATAAGCACAGAAGTGAAATGGAGCGCCGAATTTCAAGTATCTGTATGTTATTAAGGTTTTTAAGCTGGGATACACTTGCGAGGGGACTATAATTGCTAAAAATGTACCGGGCAGCTCTGCTTTGAATGGACTCGAGCATATCTATCAGATATTTCTGATGGGGAGACCATATAGGTGAGATAAATTCCAGCTGTGGGCGAACAAATGTAAAATATGCAAGTTTTCGAACGGAGCTAGGTGAGTTTCGAAGGTTCCGGCGTATGAAACCCAATGTCCTCGACGCTTTGTTGCAGACTGCAGAAATATGAGAAGACCATGAAAGATTTGGTGTGAACTGAATTCCAAGGTATTTGTACGACGTAACCCTTGATGAAGTTAGAAACAACATGCTTGCGGCTAAAAGTCATTGATTTACATTTATTAGGGTTAAGAATCATTTGCCAGTTTTGACACCAATCAAAAATAGTGTCAAGGTCATTTTGAAGGGTCAGGTGATCAGTCTCAGAAGCGATCTTACGGTAAACAACACAGTCGTCTGCGAAAAGGCGTAAACGGGATGAAATGTTAGTGGGAAGGTCGTTAATGTAGATTAGAAAAAGTAAGGGCCCAAGTACGCTTCCCTGTGGTACGCCTGAGGTTACGTCACATAGGGATGAGGAAGAGCCGTTGACAACTGTGAATTGCTGACGTAATGAGAGGAAGTTTCGAAGCCAAGATAATGTGAGGGAATCAAGGGAAAGGGTAGATAATTTTGTAAAAAGCCGGCCATGTGCAACTCTGTCAAATGCTTTTGAGAAATCTAAAAAAATGCAATCTGTTTGCTGGTTATCATCCATGTTGAAATGCAGGTCAGTAGTAAATTCAAATATCTGGGCATCACATGAGTAGCCTTTCCTAAAACCAAGCTGATTTGAAAAAAAGAAGTCATTTCGTTCCAGATGGTTGTAAATGTGAGAAGCGATAATATGCTCAAGTAATTTACAGCATATGCATGTTAACGAAATAGGCCGATAGTTATCAGGAGAGGTTTTGTTACCCGTTTTGAAGACAGGGATGACTTTGGCTTTTTTCCAGTCAGTGGGCAGTTCTCCGGAGGATAGTGATTGCTGAAATATATGACACAAAATCTGGCTGGAAATTGAAATGGTGTTTTTAAGTATCTTCGAGTTAATGTTGTCCACTCCGGCAGATGATGATAACTTTAGATTTTTAATTAGTGATGCGATACCCTCAGCACTAATGGTGATGGGCTACATGAATGGGTAGTCAGACTCGAGAACAATTGGCATACTGGAATAATCTTCCTTAGTAAACACTGATGCAAAAAATCTGTTGAACGCGGTTGGACATTCAGTGTCAGCTAGCGGCAAGCCATCAGTATTGTGTAGTTGTATGAGGTCATGTTTACTTTCGGGAGATATAGTCTGCCAAAACTTCTTAGGATTAGTCTGCAAAAGTGACGGCAGATCATGAGTGAAGTATTTGTTTTTGGCAGCGGTAACAGCAGAACAGTACGCTTTCAAACACAGTTTATATCTTTCCAACGAGGTTGAAGAAGGAGCAGATCTAGCTATTCTGTATAGGCGCATCTTTTTATTCCGTAATCGACGGAGGGCCTTGTTGAACCATGGATTTTTTATGTCATTAGCTATTGTAATCAGAGGAACATGTTTCTCTATCAGTGCAGATAGTTTGTGTTTGAAGAGCAACCAGTTTTCTTCGGTAGATCGTTCGTTCCTTAGCGGGAAAAACACCTCATTTAAAAATGAGGCAAGTTCCGTGTTAATTTCATCATATCGTGCTTTACTATAATCTCTAATTTTTTTAGTTGTAATACCTGCAAACAAGCTCGGAACTAGAATATCAAACTGCAACATCTTATGATCGCTAAATCCGTCAAGATACATAACCGGCCCTATGGTATCGGGAGCAGTGGATAGAGCTAAATCAAGAATGTTAGAACCACGCGTATTCTGGCTAATCACTTGAAATAAATTGAAATCTAGTGTTAGGTTGATGAATTCTGTTGCAGCATGACTAGTTGAAGACAAAGAAGGCCAATCTATTTCAGGAAAATTAAAATCACCCAACAAGTAGATGTTGCTAGGTGAACTGTGTTCGACAGCGGCAGCAATGCTAGACCGAAGATCATGAATGAAAGAAGTCACAATCGGGCGGACGGTAACACACTCCAAAAAGTAAATTCGAAGATATAGTTTTGCAGGCAGCCCAAACTATTTCGAGGTCTGAGTTAGAATTGATAACAGTGGATGGTAACGTTTTTTTAATACCAAGAAGCACCCCACCCCCGCTTTTATCTGCACGGTCATGTCTGTAGATATTGTAAGCATGTGCGTCTGGAAAGATTTCATTGTCTTTGATACCGGTGTGCAACCAAGTTTCAGTTAAAGCAACTATATCAGATTCACTGTCTTGCAAAAAAGAGCAGAGATGATCACGTTTAGGCATCAAGCTTCGGATATTAGAAAATGAAAGGGACAGCGTCGGAGCCTGGGGACATGACGTGGACTGAGGACAATCACGCAATCTAGGTGCATTGCCTAGCTATGGTGATACTAATATGACCGAATCAGTGGCTCGGTCATACGCATATGTTTGTTTGTCCATTCTAAGTTTATCAAATGCCAGTTTATAAGACTTGGATTGTGACTTTGCAAATTTGGTCAACTTGCTTCTAGCCTCACGAGTTGTAGCGGAAAAATCCTCACGGATTGCAAAACTGGAGTCCTTCAATTTGTGGCCATTTGAAAGGATGTTCTGCTTGTCTTTAAAGAAGGTCATCTTGGCAATGATTGGTCTGTGCCTATCAGTTTTGAATTTGCCTAATCTATGAACCCTTTCAAACTGTGAAGCAGTTATAGATAAATCTAGGTGCTCTGAACAAAATGCAATGACTTTCCCTTCAGAATCTGCCCAGCTTTCGTCTTCCACATCGTCGATGCCAAAGAAAAGCAAGTTATTTCGGCGCAATCTATTTTCAGCATCATCACACCTTGAGTAAATACTAGAAAGCTGGGAAGAAATGGCTTGTATGGCATTGTCAGTTTCAAGAGAATCAGGCCTATCAAGTGAGGTTGCCGTTGCCTCGAGGACTGCCACTCTCAACGTCAGCTGCTTGACTTCTTTATCGGTAGCATCCTGCCTTTCTTTAACACCTTTGATTTCATTAAGTATTACAGCTTGGCCAGCTTCAATTCTTTGGACAGTCAGCAAGGGGGCTTCCAATGTTTCTCTTTCAGTTGCATTCATAGGCCCAAGATTGCTTTCGATGTCACCCGACAGTGAGAGCAGCATACCATAAAAAAATAGGTAAAGGCGAGAAGGCAAAGACAATACACGCTTCAGTACATCAATACACTCTCCAGGGCACGACACCGTAAATAGACAGTAATCACTGCTCTTCACACAGGCAGCGCCTTCCAAATAACTAACCTGCAAAATCCGCAGCGGTAAGATTTCCATGGCGTTCACGGTGCCGTGCCCGAGGTGGGTGTTTTTGGGCTTGCTCTTATATGCGTCGTCGATGTCGGAGATAGTAGCTGAAGATCCATGTTGCCAGATGAAAAATCGGTCGCCAACTACGTATGGCCAAAAAGCAGGCGAGAGCGAAGGTCGCTCAGCGGCAGCGGATGGCGATGAAGCAGCGGGATCCGGGAAACAGCAGGAGCCACATAGGAACGCGGCCTTCAAAATCCGCAGCGGTAAGATTTCCATGGCGTTCACGGTGCCGTGCCCGAGGTGGGTGTTTCCGTGCTTGCTCTTATATGCGTCGTCGATGTCGGAGATAGTAGCTGAAGATCCATGTTGCCAGATGAAAAATCGGTCGCCAACTACGTATGGCCAAAAAGCAGGCGAGAGCGAAGGTCGCTCAGCGGCAGCGGATGGCGATGAAGCAGCGGGATCCGGGAAACAGCAGGAACCACATAGGAACGCGGCCTGCAAAATCCGCAGCGGTAAGATTTCCATGGCGTTCACGGTGCCGTGCCCCTTTGGCACGGTGCCGTGCCACGTATAGTAGGTGGCTATCGGTGAGGTGACGAATGGGACTGTAGATGACACAGTCGTCCGCAAACAGTCTTAGTTTATTATCTATATTAGCTGGGAGATCCTTGATGTAAATGAGGAAGAGTAGCGGGGATAAGCCGGCGCCCTGGGGGACACCTGATGTAACGTCAGAAAGGGGTGAGCGGTAGCCATTGCTTGATGTGAATTGTCTGCGTCCAAGAAGAGACTGATTGATCCAGGTTATTATGTTATCAGGGATACATAGAGAGGAAAGTTTTGCGAGCAAGTATGAGTGCGGAACACGGTTGGAGACCTTGGAGAAATCTAAAAATGTGGCGTCAATTTGAAAGTTTTCGTCCATAAAGTGAAGGATATCATGAGTGAATTCAGCCAGTTGAGTTTCGCAGGAGTAGTGTTTTCGAAATCCGTGTTGATGGGATAAAATAAGTTTATGGAATCAAGGTGGCTCATTAGGCTGGGTAATATAACATGTTCAAGTAATTTGGAAGGAATGCTGGTTAGAGAAATAGGGCGGTAGTTGGAAGGATTTGTGCGGTCACCTTTTTTGAAGATCGGGACAATTTCTGCTATTTTCCAGTCGTCACGGACGTCTCCGGATTCTAATGATTGGGCAAATATTAGATGCAGTATCTGGCATGATACTGCACAGGTGGTTTTTAGTAGTTTACTGTTGATCTGGTCGCAACCAGCCGATGAAGAAGTCTTGAGTGAACTGATTAGATTAGCTATGCCTGCCGGAGTGACTGTAATTTGGGGCATAGCTACTGTTGAGATGGCTCGAAAAGGATTTGGACTGCCAGCTGCTGGGGAGAACATTGAACAGAAATAGTCATTTAAGATTGCCGCGAACACGGAACACGGTCTATTGGTTCACGGTTAACGTATAGAAGCTCATTTCTATTGGATCGTGTTTTAGGGGAGAGAATGCGCCAAAATTTATTGGGGTTGTTTAGAGGATTGAATGTAAATCGGAGTAAAAAAACTTTTCCTTGGCGGAGGTCAATTTTTCGTTATATATTTTTGCGCACTGATGGTACCGTTCCTATGCTTCGGGATGCTTTGAGAGAGCGGCATTACACCTGGGGGTGTGGTTCATTTTAGGTTGGTTATGGATTGATTTTGAATCTAAGCAGCATTAAAACCGGTTGTGAACACAGCCAGCCAGGAGGCGGCGCCATATGTTAGGGTGATACAGCGATGACACAATGCAATTAACTGGACCGAAATCATTTAAGCCTTTCCATGGATGTGTGCTATATTCAAGCGGTGTGGAGGAAATGTTTTGAGTCGAAATCAGCATTTAAATAGGTGACAGACGACCAGGGAGGAGAAACAAGTCGTTGGGCATTACCGCTGAGAGATCGAAATCACGCGTCTCGACAGGCTTCGACCTCTCAACATTATAAATTCCAATGTTCGTTCTACAGGTCGGTGGTTTGTGATTGTTTCAATTTGTAATCTTGGTAGTCTCCATGTTCTTGTTCAATAGGGGTGCACCGGTAACATACAGCTCTCATGAATTTTCCTCTCGAGCGGTACTGGCAACATGCATGCCATTAGTGATATGCAAAACTTGACGAATGCTTTCTACACATTCTGACTCTTGTAGTTATTACCTTGAGTGGTCGATCTGCTTTTGCTGTCTTTCCTAAGTAGATGTACTTTCTTTCCACTTGCAGAATCTCGAAATCAATAAATGGTGTTCCCTGTCGGGATTGTTGAACATTATTTTATTGCCAGTCATTTGCATATTGCCAGCCATTTCACTTGTCTGGAACATCCAGGCAAGCCAAAGCTTGACCTTTTGCAATTACACACCTGAGTGTACACAACAAACCAATAGCATCACTGAATCGGAGATAACAAAAGTACTCGCCATGAACCCTTATGGCTAACTGTTCACTATCCAGTACTCTGAATACTTGCTCTAAGCGAGCGCTAAATAATACTGAAGATATCGTGTCTTTTTGGCTAATCCCCTTCCATAAAAAAGTTTTATTACATTCTTTAATAGGTACTTTCGCTGCTGTACTTTCACCTGTAGCTTATCTTCACCCTGACTGCGCAATGGTTGCAGAGTGGAGAGGTTTCGACTGAATGAAATGCCTTCTCGTAATCTATAAAACCTGGGCATAACATACATGCTGGTTTAATTGCAAACATTTTTTCTATGACCTGGATAAAAGTCAGGGTATAATTTATTGTCGTTTAATTTGTTGAAGGTTAAAGTTTTTAGTATTCTATTAGTAAATGAAATACTCTTAAATGCGGCGTCTGCGACAGGTAGTAAGATGATCTATGTGAAATTCTTGATGACCCTGCTATTTTATCTCAAGATAACTTCAACCGTTCGCGCAAGGTTTCGGTATAGTCGAGGTTATGATCCAAGTATATAGCGGGTAATATAGATGAATTCTATAGTATTAATGAGAGGGTTGCAGGCATCGTAATTAGGCTTAATAAACGGTATAAGCTGAAGGTTGTACAGGCCTATGCACCTACATGTAGTTATGATGACCAGGCAGTTGAAAGCTTCTATGAAGATGTAGAATCGGCAATGCGAAAAAGTAAAGACGCAGTATACTGTACTAATGTGCGACTTCAATGCCAAGGTAGGGAAAAAACAGGCAGGAGACAAGGCAGTAGGTGACTATGGCACTGGTTCTAGGAATAGCAGGGGGGAGTTACTAGTTGAGTTTGCAGAGCGCAATAACTTACGAATCATGAATACCTTCTTCAGCAAACGGAAGAACCGGAAATAGACATGGAAAACTCCTAACGGAGAGACTAAAAATGAAATCGACTTCATAATGTGTTCAACCCCGCCATTATGCAAGATGTAGAGGTAATCGGGAAAGTGCGATGCAGTGACCACAGGATGGTGAGGTCCCGAATTAGCCTAAATCTGAAGAAGGAACGCAACAGATTAGTAAGAAAGAAACCCATCAACGAATTAGCGGTGAGGGGGAGGGCAGAAGAATTCAGGATCTCGCTACAGAATAGGTATTCAGCTCTAACTGAGGATGGCGACATTACCCTAGAGGCAAGGAACAATAATTTCAGAGATATCATTACTGAGTGCGCGGTAGGAGTAGGCGATAGGATAGCTAGAGAGGATACCGGTAAGCTGTCTAAGGAGACGAAAGATTTGATTAAGAAACGCCAAAGTATGAAAGCTTCCAATCCAACAGACCAGATCGAATTGGCCGTGATATCAAAGCTAATAAATAAGCGCAAGGTGGCCGATATAAGGAAGTATAACGTGGAGAAAATTCAGCATGCTGTAAAGAACGGGGGAAGCCTTAAAGCGATAAAGAAGAAATTGGGCATAGGCAAAAACCAGATGTATGCAATAAGGGACAAGGCGGGCAACGTCATCACTAATATTGTCACAGAAGCCAGTGAAACTGGTTCAGCAGGTTTACTAGGACTAAGTGAAAGCACCGGCAAGATCAGGCGCGGAACCGACTGGCGGGCGAGCACCGAGAGCGAAGACGAGCGCGTGCCAGTCTCCCGAGCTCGCCACATGGCGGCGCCAGTACAATAACATTGCGGCATTGCTCCTCCCGGTGGAAAAGGCATCGTCCCGATGCCGAGTGGCGAAGTCGAGGATAACCGTAGTCGGCGACGATGTTCACATCAAGTAGTTAAAGGAAGCAGAGAAAAAAAAAACATGTAGCTTGACCTAGCGGGAGTAAAAGGGCTTCATCCTGGCGACATGTACGACTTCCGATTGTGCTTGCCGTCGGGATGAGCGAACAGTTCCTTGCGGGGTCACTTCGTAGGTGACGTCGCTGAGTTTGCGTTGTACTTCGTACGGGCCGAAGTAGCGGCGCAGAAGCTTCTCGGAGCGACCCCGCTGGCGAACAGGTGTCCACACCCAAACCTGATCGCCAGGGTTGTAAATTACCTCCCTGTGACGAAGGTTATACCGTCGAGCATCTTTAACTTGCTGTGTCCGGACTCTCAGTCTAGCCAGCTGGCGAGCGGCCTCGGCATGCTGGACGAATTGGTCGGCACCGGCAATCGATGGGTGGGCAACATCTGGCAGTAGCATTGCATCCAGCATGGTGACAGCTTCGCGACCGTACACCAAACGAAACGGTGTAAAGCGGGTCGTTTCCTGGACTGCGGTGTTATACGCAAATGTTGCATACGGTAGTATCTGGTCCCAGTTCTTATGATCTTCGTCGACGTACATAGAAAGCATATCGGCGATCATCTTATTGAGTCGCTCAGTAAGGCCATTCGTCTGAGGGTGGTAAGCTGTTGTTCTGCGATGACAAGTGCCACTGAGCCGCATCACTTCCTGAGTTAGAGCTGAAGTAAATGCCGTGCCTCTGTCAGTTAAAACAATCGCAGGGGCACCGTGACGAAGGACCAGATTAAAGATGAAAAAGTTCGCAATATCAGTTGACGTGCCGCTGGGAAGAGCTTTCGTCTCACAATAGCGGGTCAGATAATCTGTGGCAACTATAATGTACCTGTTGCCCAATGATGACGTAGGAAATGGCCCGAGCAAGTCCATACCGACTTGGTGAAAAGGTACTCGCGGAGGAACAATAGGCTGCAGCAGGCCGGCCGGCTTGACAGGTGGTATCTTCCGGCGTTGGCAATCACGGCACGTCCTAACATAGCGCTGAACCATAGCGGCAAGCTTGGGCCAGTAGTACTTTTGTCGTACTCGTGCCAAGGTGCGCGAAAAACCGAGATGTCCGGCAGAAAGCTCGTCGTGGCATGCCTGCAAAACGTCGGTACGGAGCGGCGTTGGGACAACCAGCAGATACTGAATGTCTGTGGAAGCGTAGTTTTTCTTGTAGAGGACGCCGTCACGCAAGCAGAACGACGACAGGCCACGCGTGAAAAGGCGAGGCGGCGATGAGGCGGTTCCTTCGAGGTAATCGATGAGGGGCCGCAGTTCGGTGTCGTCTCGCTGCTGTTGAGCGAGATCTGGCGTCGATAGAGCGCCGAGAAAGACGGAGTCATCTGTTTCACTTGAAGAACACGGGATAGGGTCTCGGGATAGGCAGTCAGCGTCACTGTGTTTCTTGCCGGACTTGTACACAATAGTGACGTCGAACTCCTGTAAGCGGAGACTCCAGCGGGCTAACCTGCCTGAAGGATCTTTAAGGTTCGCTAACCAACAGAGTGAGTGGTGGTCGCTGACCACTCTAAACGGCCGACCATACAAATACGGCCGAAATTTTGTTACCGCCCACACAACTGCAAGGCACTTCTTTTCGGTAGTAGAATAATTCGCTTCGGAACGAGACAGGGTGCGGCTGGCGTAAGCAATCACCCGCTCAACGCCTTCTTGCCACTGAACGAGAACTGCACCGAGGCCAACGTTACTGGCGTCGGTATGCAATTCTGTGTCGGCCTCCTCATCGAAGTGGCCAAGTACGGGCGTTGTTTGAAGGCGCTTGCGAAGCTCCTCGAAGGCCCTTTGCTGCTCGTCGGCCCAGATGAAAGGCTGGTCGTCCTGTGTTAGACGAGTCAATGGTTCCACTATTAGGGAGAAGTCGTGCACAAATCTCCTGTAATATGCACAGAGGCCCAAAAACCGACGCACGGAACTTTTATCAGTGGGGGTCGGGAAAGCAGCTACGGCAGCCGTCTTCTCTGGATCAGGGCTAATTCCCTCAGCACTCACGACATGACCCAGGAACTTGAGCTGTTGGAATGCAAAGTGGCATTTTTCTGGTTTTAGTGAGAGTCCGGCCCCGCGGATGGCATTTAGCACAGCCGTCAATCGTTTGAGGTGCTCTTCGTAGGTCGCAGAGAAAATGACAACGTCGTCAAGGTAGACTAGGCACGTCTGCCATTTCAGGCCGGCTAGGACAGTGTCCATCATTCTTTGAAAGGTTGCGGGAGCGGAACACGAACCGAAGGGACGCACCTTAAATTCGTACAGTCCGTCAGGAGTAATGAATGCGGTTTTCTCTCGATCACGTTCATCGACTTGGATCTGCCAGTACCCACTGCGTAGATCGAGCGATAAAAAGTATCGGGCGTGGCGAAGTCGGTCGAACGAGTCATCGATTCGAGGCAATGGATAGACGTCCTTTTTCGCAATTTTGTTAAGCCTCCTATAGTCGACACAGAATCTGAGTGCTCCATCCTTTTTAGCGACCGAATAGCCTCTCGTTCTTTCGGCGATACTCGGTAGCGGTGTTGGCGAATAGGGCGCTCGGTGGGATCAACTATAATTCGATGTTTGGTTACTGACTTCTGTTTCACTTGGAAGTGACGGCAAAGCAGTCACGGTAAGTGTCCAGAATTGCTTGAAGGCGGCGTTTCTGAGTAAGAGACAAAGCTGGGTTCACGTCAGTTTGAACAGTATGTCCAGTGCTCTCAGGAGGGTTCTCGTTGGCCAGCGAAAGGGAGCAATGGGCGGATGGCGCACTGACTTCGTCAAAATAAGCGATAGCTGTACCTTGTGGTAAATGTCGGTATTCGGCACTAAATTTCGTTAAAAGTAGTTCAGTTCGTTTATTTCTCAAGGCAAAGATCCCCCGAGCGACGCAGACTTGTAGGCTCAACAATAAATTCACGTTCGTTTCCGCGAGGCCTTGCAAGGCGGGGGGGGGGGGGGGGGGGGGTTGTCGCACTGCACTGTAACAAACAAGCTGGTGCGTGGAGGTAGAGTGACATGGTCGTCGCACACTCGAAAAATTGGCCTGACTGTGTAGTCGTCGCTGTGCTGTCTGTACTCGTCGGAAATTGCGCGGTGAGTGGAGAAAGTCACCATGAAGTCACGGAGGTCGATGACTGCGTCGTTTTCTCTAAGAAAATCAAGGCCGAGAATCAGGTCCTTGGAGCACTCTGCTAGCACAACAAAGCAACACGAGAAAGTTACGTGGTGAATCTCGACGCGAGCGGTGCACACTCTGAGCGGCGTTACCACATGCCCTCCGGCTGTCCTTATCGGGGCTCCGTGCCAAGGAGTCAGGACTTTTCGCAGAATGGTAGCAATGCCATGACTCATAACGCAAAAATCAGCGCCGGTATCTACAAGGGCAGTCGTGTTGTGGTTATCAACGACGATCGGTATCTCGGCGGAATGCAGCTCACCGTCGACAAAGTGCGGCGTGTCAGGGATCGTCGGGCTGACGGGTCGTTCGTTGCGTCCAATTACGGCGTCGAAGGTAAGCTTCTGTGATCGTCGGGAGGTCGTCGGACTCGTTGGTGGTGCGGTGCGTCGATTGGGGGCGTCGGAGGAAAGCTTCGGCGATCGTCGAAAAGTGGTCGGATTGTTCGTCGGAGCGAAGGGTCGGAGGTCGGTCTGTGTGATCGAATCGGTGAGCGGAGGATGTTGGTCGTAGTGTCCATCGACAGCGGCCCTACCCCCGAGGGTCGCCGTCTTCAGTTTTCCCGGTGCGGACTTGGGGACTGCCTGAGGAAAGAACGGCGGCTGGTGGAAAACTGTCTCGGCGGTGGTGACCTGGACTGGCGTCGCTGGAGGGACGCAGGTGGGACGTGGTCACTGAGGTATTGGTCGATGTCCCGAGGTCGTTCGCCATAGCGCGGCCGAGGGGCATCCGGGGAAAATCCGCGCAAGCCCATCCGACGGTACGGGCAGTGGCGCAGAACGTGACCGGTTTCGCCGCAGTGAAAGCACAAATGCAGATTGTTCGGCGTGCGCCACGCGTGTGCTTTGCGAACGGGTGGTCGAGCTTCAGGCACACCACTCGAAACTGGATATTGGGATGGAGGACGAGCGGGAGGAGCAGGTTTGCAGGGTGCCAATGGTTCAGGCGCAGGGGTACGCAACACGTCGCTGTACGTCGTGATCTGTGGCGCAGGCGGCTGGGGCGACGGTACTGATGGTACTGCTTGGCGGAGCTCTTCGCGCACAATATCCGAGATGCCCCCAACACGTGGATGTTGTTCGAGAGAGGGCAGCTTTTGCAGCTCTTCGCGCACGATGCTTCGGATAAGTTCGCGAAGGGCTTCCCTGTCGTTTCCGACCATTGGCAAGCGGAAGTCTACGGCAGCGATGTTCGCAGACCGATCAAAATGTACAAATCGCTGATTCAAGGCACGCTCGATGCTTGTTGCTTCTTTCGTAAAATCAGCAACAGTACGTGGAGGGTCACGTACAAGGCCAACGAACAGCTGCTCCTTGACGCCTTGCATAAGGTAGCGCAGCTTCTTTACCTCCGACATGGAGTGATCCGCCCGGTTGAAAAGGCGAGTCATTTCTTCCACAAACATGGCGACGCTTTCATTAGGCCGCTGTGCTCGGGACTGTAGAGCGAGTTCAGCCATCTCTTTTCTTGTATCGTTGCCGAATGTTGCGAGCATCTGCCGCCGGAAATCCTGCCAGGTGGAAATGGTAGCCTCATGGTTTTCGAACCACATCTTGGCGGCGTCTTCTAGTGCGAAATAAACATTGTGCGATTTTCGCTCCTCGTCCCACGCATTAAACACAGCGACCCTGTCGTAGCTGGTCAGCCAGTCCTCAACGTCTTCGAACTTGTCGCCATGAAACGGCGTGGGCATACGTGGAGTATGGCAGATCAGCTCCTGGGCACTCACGGGAAGCTGAGTGGTGGTCTGAATTGCCGCTGTAATCATCGTGGTTCGCGGTGGGGAAACAAGAGGACCACACTCGGGTGCTAAGCCTCTCAAGCGACGGCTCGCCTTGTGCACAGGTGTCGTGTCCACGGTGTGTAGATGGGCGTAGGGGGCAGCCAGAGGCTCTTCGTACATGGGATCTACCCAGAAGCTCCACCAAAAATGTCACAGAAGCCAGTGAAACTGGTTCAGCAGGTTTACTAGGACTAAGTAAAAGCACCGGCAAGATCAGGCACGGAACCGACTGGCGGGTGAGCACCGAGAGCGAACAAGACGAGCGCGTGCCAGTCTCCCGAGCTCGCCACATGGCGGCGCCAGTACGATAACATTGCGGCAATATGGACAAGATAGTCAAAGTAGCTGAGGAGTTCTATACAGATCTCTACAGTAGCCAAAGTAGTCAGGACCGTAATGAGATTGGCGGTAGGGAAAAACAGTCAGACGTTCCACCAGTGACGAAGGACGACGTCAAGAAAGCACTAGAAACTATGAAAACGGGGAGATCAGCTAGAGAGGATCAGATAACTACAGATTTGCTGAAGGACGGGGGGGATATCGTACTAGAAAAACTGGCCACCCTGTATACGCAGTGCCTGGTGTCATCGACGGTACCGGAAGCATGGAAGAATGCAAATATTATCCTCATTCACAAGAAAGGGGACTCTAAGGACCTTAAAAATTACAGACCAATCAGCTTACTGTCTGTTACGAATAAGGTATTTACTAAGGTAATCGCTAATAGAATCACGACAACCTTAGACTGCAATCAAGTAAAGGATCAAGCAGGGTTTCGGAAACGGTACTCTACTATCGATCATATCCATACCATCAATCAGGTGATAGAAAAATGCTCGGAATATAACCGGCCCTTATACTAGCATTTATTGATTACGAAAAAGCATTTGACTCAGTTGAAACCTCGGCGGTGATGCAGGCGTTGCGAAATCAGGGGGTAGACGAGCCGTACGTGAAAGTGCTGGACGATATATATAGTGGCTGCACAGCAACCATAGTTCTGCATAAAGAAAGTAACAAAATTCCCATAAAGAAATGTGTTAGGCAAGGAGACACAATCTCCACAGTACTATTCACAGCTTGTTTAGAGGAAGTATTCAGAGACTTGGAATGGGAGCAGTTAGGGATAAGGGTAGATGGAGAATACCTCAGTAATCTGCGATTTGCTGATGACATTGCCTTGCAAAGCAACTCGGGGATTAACTGCAAATAATGATTGATGACCTAGACAGAAAACGTAGAAAGGTAGGCTTGAAAATCAATATACAGAAGGCTAAGGTAAAGTTCAACAGCCTCGGGAAGGAACAGCAGTTTACATTAGGTAGCGAAATACTGGA
The DNA here is from genome assembly GCF_055883805.1 of Amblyomma maculatum. NCBI lineage: Eukaryota > Metazoa > Arthropoda > Arachnida > Ixodida > Ixodidae > Amblyomma > Amblyomma maculatum. The sequence goes on from NC_139351.1 coordinate 8,007,204, forward strand.
AGTAAGCGAATATCTTTACTTAGGACAGGTAGTAACCGCAGATCCGGACCATGAAAAGGAAATAACAAGAAGAATAAGATTGGGATGGAACGCATTGGCAAGCACTCGCAGATTATGACTAGCAGCTTACCGGTATCGCTCAAGAGGAAAGTATACAACAGTTGCATCTTGCCTGTACTCACCTATGGGGCTGAAACATGGAGGCTAACCAAGAGAGCTCTACTTAAGTTGAGGACAACCCAGAGAGCTATGGAACGAAAAATGGTAGGGGTAACATTAAGAGATAGAAAGCGTGCAGAGTTGGTCAGAGAAATAACTCAAGTTACCGACATTCTAGTGGAAATTAAGAAGAAATGGACATGGGCAGGACATGTAGTGCGGAGAGAGGATAACCGATGGTCGCTGAGGGTAACAAACTGGATTCCAAGGGAAGGAAAGCGTAGCAGGGGGCGGCAGAAGGTTAGGTGGGCGGATGAGATTAAGAAGTTCGCAGGGGTCAAGTGGATGCAGCTAGCACAGAACCGGGTTAAGTGGAGAATTATGGGAGAGGCCTTCGCCCGGCAGTGGGTATAATCAGGGTGATGATGATGATGATCCATTGTGTGCACAAAATGGCCAGTCTTCTATAAAAATCCCTCCACCATCCTTAACAAAAGTGCAGCCACCCCCTACCTGCTTTCCTTCCATTCATAGCTTCTAAGGCTTTATTTTCTTTTTCTTTATCGGCGCGAAATTAGATTTCTCTGCATTACTCCCAATTCTTTTTTTCGAAAAATTTGCCACAAGGCATAAGTTGACAAAAAAGATACTCCCATTTTACTACTACTGCACTTTCTAATATTGCTGCATAAATCGGTATACATACAGTATATATATGTGTATGCATGTATACTATGTGCATGTATACATATTCATATACATAGTGCATATGTATCAGCACACATATACACTTTATGTTCCAAATTAACGATGACTTTACTCTTCTTTCCGTTTAGGGCATATAACATATTGTTATTAACTTACTCCTAATTTCCTCCCGAGCAGCTTAATGGTTTCAACCATTCTTTAAAGAATGCTCATTGTTACTTTATGCAGGATAATTCACGATTACTGATTTGCTTTGAGAGCTAAGCCAATTATATTCCGTTTGAAGCTTTCATGGTTTAACAGTTTAAACACTATCTTTCGTCTCTTTAGGTATATAGATTTGCAGAATCAAATCTGATAATCCTTTTTACAGCACTTTAAATAAGGATTGCTCTGTAAGTATTGTTCATTGTTTTTATACTAAAGTTTTACTCATCCGTTGTCCAAATATATGTTCTGCATCGATATCCCCGTTTAGTCTAGTTTCTCTATTCCGGCCAATTTGTTGATACTACTTTCGTTCCTCATTAAATTTAGGCAAATTCTTTATTTTGCTATCCCCTCGACGCTGCTACGCGTTTTTTCGATGACTTTGCTTTCTGCAAAATACTACGATTATAGAACGTTGAGAAATGTATATCCATTTATCTCCCTTTTCGGGGTTTTCAATACCACTTCTTGCCCTTCGCTTTGCTGAGGAGGGAATTCTTCATTGATAAATTGTTTCGATCTTTAAACGGTACTAAAGACTCTCCATTGTTATCTTTAGAGCGCATGTATTAGTCACCTATACTGTCTGGTCGTGAGCCTGCTTCTTGCTCACATTTCGATAAAAACCTTCTACCAGTACAGTATACTATGTTTCACTTTCCCCTATATTTTTTTACAGAGCTTTTAGACCGGCATAATGACTAAATATTGACGCGTAGGCATGTGCAGCGTTAGTTTATACCTCCTGACAAGCTAAATTACAATGTCGACGAACGTTCTGCTAAAGCCATAGAACTGGTCTATGTTCCCAGCGATTATTGGCCGGATATCCCATACCAACTTATCGTCTATCTGCTAGCCCAAGATGTGCGTGCCTTTTAGTATACACTTCATTTATCTTGGAAGGATTCTAAATTGTTCGGCAGCGCATTACATGATTGCACTCCACCTGATAACTTCAAAGGTTGCTTGAAGCACCAAGCTCAGGATGTGGACAGACAGTAGTAAGGAGTATGCAAGATAATCGTGTTATTGACGGGAGCGGACGTACTCGTCGGCGCTGGAGGACGTAGGTCCTGATATGACGGTGCTGCTTATACCAAAGTGTACTTACATTTGGAGGACATTTCGGTCCGCATCTCTGACCTGCAGGCGTGATGCTAAAAATAGAATGCGCTGAAAGATGAACATGACACATTCTACACATTGTAAACAAAAGTCAACGTGGCCGGTTTCACAAACTTCTCACCATATCATGCAGTACAGTTTGCTGCGCCACATTCAAAATTAAGGGGCAAGAGAGTTACTAATGACTGTCCTGTTGCACTAAGTACCGAACTAAACGAAGGCATACATTACATGCCACAACACCGGCGGCAGTTAAAATTTGCCGCTATAGTCAATGCAACACGTCAGCTGCGGACTACGCCCCTCGTGGAGATTTCCGCAAGTCTGAGAGGAAGTCGATTCTTGCTTCCTTGCAATGCAGGACTTTATAAACTTAGCTTTTGCTCGTTTCAAGCATTGGATAATCACCTTATGCACTGGATCGAACAAATCAGTGGGACTGCTTCCCTGCAGTAAAAACGAAAGGTCGGGAGACAAATTTTAATGTGAACTGAAGAGCCTCTGCAGTACAAAAGTCAGCCGTTATGAAAAAGGTTCTCCCTGAAAATGTTTCCTATTAAATATAAACTTTTAATTTTTAACAGCTTTTAAAGTTCTTGCTAAGACAAACGCTATACTGGCTCTACGGGTTACGCCCAAAAGCCAATTAGTCACGGCCGTAATGTCCTAAAGTGCCAGGTAATGATGTAGCTATGGTCTTCCAATAAACGTCTGCGAAAAGTTCGGTTCGTATATACTGAGGCCATAGTGTAGCTGCAAAAGTAATTATTGTAAAAGTATTTATTTATTAGTGCCATTATTATTGGGTCCAGGTGGTCTAGGTGATCATGTATGATATTTTCATAATTCTTCAGAGAGCTCGGCGCACGTGAATCGAAGCCCTACACAATGTAATTAAAAAGCCCTACTATTTGAAATTACATTTTGTACAGCAAAAATAGATGTGCCGGAAACGAAAGCGGATGGTGGGGAAAATATAAAATAGGAGGCAGCTTATTTCTACTGTGCTTAAATAACAGCATAGCATGGTTGGTCATCATTTATGCACTGGCTTTTCTTTATGGGCAAGGAATGGCTGGGTTAATCGCGATGTCCCCATAAAACTCCAAATTCCGTAGAACGTCCTCATGAAAGACTAAAACGTACAGCCTTTGCTAAATGTTGGCTCAGATTGAGGTTATAAAAGTCAAAGTCCCAGTAGAGACTGATGCTATGCAGCCACAGCCGGAATATATCATTTCAAATGACCAACGAGTAGAAATTTGATAGAGTAAAGGGGTGGCATTAGCCCCCGCTGTCACGATATCTGCAAGTGTTTCTGTTTAACTTTCGGGTTTTCAATTTCATTCCAAGTAGGCACCGAATATTTGTGTGCTTAAAGGTTTCAGTATTGTATGACGCCTCATAAAATAACCCGAAAGATTGCCATATCCGGTTGGGAAGATCCTTATAGTCTTCGATGAACATAAATGTGACTATGGTGCGGGCATCAGCCATTCTAGTCGTTTCTTCTTAAGCACTGATCTTCTAGGTTTTCGTATAACATTTATTAGAAGTACAATTCTTTATGAAGAATAAATAATCACGCTCGAACGAGAGCGTGGTTCCGCGAAAATGTGAGGATGAAAACATAGACATACCCAGTTGGCAGCGAGCATTACTAGAAATGTGCGCGCAACGACATCTAATTATCTAGAATTAGGCGCAGTTTGTTTCTGCCGCTGCGTATAATATTAATTTCCGAATCGCACGTTAGTAATTGAAATTGTCGCTGAGGACAAGGCGTCGTAGTGTTCTATTTTTCGTATAATCTGGCTCGATCGCCTTTCTTGCGTTTCCTCCGCGCAACGCTTTCGATGACGAAACATCCACATTAAATACTGAGATATTTTCTTCCGTAACTGCCACCCTCATGAAGTTCCTGATAATGCCTAATACAGTATATCTGAATGTCTTTCCCGTTCTTTATATTCAAATTGTTGGTGCTGAATCAAGTTGGGTTGCATATTTATTAGGCTGCATTTGAAGGTTTCTTTTCCGGTCCTGCGCTGTATTTTCGTGTGTTCAGTTTTAATGTTACGAAATGCATTTTAAAATAGTTTTTGAACTCCTAATTCATTTTGCTGCCTCCGCGTTTCTTTTCTGCCTACTTTTTATGTTTAATTCTAGTTTTTTTATGTTTGCAGTTCTCACTCCCCCACCCCCTCCCTTCTATTCACTGATGGAAGTGTGGGGGGGGGGGGGAGGCAGTTAGAAATTTTCAATAAATAAATAAATGATTTAGAATGGTAATTTAGGTGTTTTTCGTACTGATCTTTTTAAGCCCCCAATATTTCGCTTCGCAGTGTAGGTGACATTTTTTTTTGCATGAAACATGGTTAAAATCGAGTGTCTGCTTCAACTCGGTTCAATAAGTAGAATAGCTAGGACTCCTCAACCATCGCTTTGAATGAATGCCACATGGATTATCACTACAGCTTCCCTGCCTACTCTTTCCTGTTCTCTCGACAGCTTGCAAACATATGATCACTACCGCAAACAAGGATTCAAAAGTGCATACTCTTTTCTGAGCCCAAATTTTTAAAATTGGTGATTATTACCTGGAAGCCTGAGCAACGAACAGTTCATTAAGATCGCCACATGCCCGTTAAAGCGCAAACTTCGTGGTCCCGTCCTAAACCCTGCGCACAAAAACGAGCCGAATCTTCTAATCGAGAAGAACTGATTTTTTTTTTGTTTGCGTAAATAGTGTATAGACGTAAGAAATGCTCTAAGTAGAGGTTAGGAATAAGATTTTGCCTTGGACTCTTCCGCAGTGAACTCACCAATAAAGATTACATACAAGATGTCCAGAATAATTGTCTTCATATTTCTAATGATTATAAAAGTTGGTAACTCTCCACTTGCACGAATTGCACTTAGTGGCCTCTGCTTTAAAGATGTATTGGATGTCCATGGCACAAAAAAATGTGCTTTCGATCGTTCTGTTTTTATATCCAGAACACGGGACATTGTTTCGCGTAGCAAATATGACAGCAATAATTAGAAAGGTCAGATTTTACATTTTCGACTGAAAGACTGCCGAGCTTTACATATTCTATGACAATTCTTCACTATTGAATTTGTTTTCGAGTGCTGTATGAGCAATCTGTATTTCGTAATATTTAAACTATGCTGGATATCGTTGCTGACTGTCGACTCGTGTTGATGAAGATGCTTGACTAGTGAGCGCTAAAACCGGTATTGGCAACTTCGTTTTGTTTTGTGATATAATGTTTTTTTTTAGAAATCAATGAATATACGAGCTTCGCTGCAGCATCGCTGAGAATAGCATTTATAATAAAGTCATTCCCAGAACTTTTCGCCACCATGGCGTGAAATATCTATGCTATGCCTGAGGTCTTAATTTGGCACAGCCCTCCTATATTCAGACGCCTCATTGGAACTCCAAAATTAGTAAATATGAACTTTGTAAGGCCCTACAAATCCTTGTCTCAACATGAGAAAAAAAACTAAAAACAAAGGTGTCCGTATGCTAAGGAGGTGGCGGCTTGATCAAAGTTTACCATTTTTCTTTTCGAGGCATGCATTGACCGAGTATGCATGACTGTGCTGATTAGCTTATGCTAGCGATGGTAAAACGTAATATATATTCCATAGGAGTTCACACGATTCGTAAAGGTGCTAGGAACGTTTTCAAAGGAGCCGAACTAGGCGGATTAGCAACTGCAATGCAAGATACAACATGTAGAAAGCCTATGTAAGCTTTTTTTTATTGCGCAAGTTTGCCCTTCGGCATAAGGGTAAAAATATATTGATACAGGCCTGTGGCCCCAATGAAGGCCGACAGTATGGTGGTGTGTCTATACTCCTGTGTCAGGCTGTCTGGTAGGGTGGTAAAAGTGGCTTTTAAGGCGTGTCTTGCAGGCCACGCGAACATCAGAACAAGTTGATTGGAAGTGGTTTAGTGTGGCGTCCGTAGCAGGATCTGGGCAGAAATGGCAGTTCATTGGAGCAGTCTGGGTGGTCCAGGAAGATTTTACAGCAGGCTTTAACGCAGCACCCACGCGAATTCTTCTCAGCGCCACCTTTACGGCGAGTTAAACCGCCGGGAAGGTTTGATCCACACGGTGGAACTAAAACACTCGTGGAGCGGCGAAGACATTCTTTCGCAGGCACTAGGGCAACTCCTGCGCACAACTTCAACATAGGCAGAGGATATGTCACTTTCTGGAAACAGGACGCATCATCTGCTACTGTGAGACGGAGCGTAGTGGGGGGAGACCACACCACACGCACAGGGCAAGAAAATGTTTGCACAATATTGCAGATATCGTTGATGTCGAAGGTTGATGATGTCGGACTGCTTGGCTGGATTCTGTATGTAAGATCAAAATAAGTAAGCAGAGGTGATGAAAAAAGTGTCAGGGCTACCATTTCTTTATTCAGGTTAGACAAGATTTGTTTTTGACAGCGCAGCTGTTATTGACCTGTTCTGCTGTTGAGCCGCGACACTGTTCTTGTGCGTGTGATCTAGCGAATGAGAGCCACGAGGACTGCACCGATCGCTCATGGCACATATTTCTCGTCTTCAGAGAATTGTTTTTTTTTATGAGAAGAATGAAGAGTGAATGCAGCTGCGCATACATACATGCGAGCACCTCTCGATTTTTTTGTCTCGGTACACTGCAAAAGCGCTCGAATCGCTGCGCTCAAATTTCGCATCAGGGAGTATGGTATAATCATCCTTGGAATTTGTTGTAAGGGCAATGTTCTAGCTCACCTGCAAAATTGTGCAAGCATCTAAGCTAGCTTAAAAGAGACAGACCATCGCTACGGAGCCAGCATCCCGCCTCATACAACCTATGTATGGAGCACCCAAAGCCTGACCACTGCCCCGCTACACACACAGCCTCACTCGAATTAAAAGCAGCCTCCACGTAGCATGTATACCAAAAAAGATGATTAGAATAGCGAAAACAATCTTACAGGCTTTGAAATCTATCTGCAGGGTGCGGGAAGAAGGTTCAAATTGAGCAATGTTAAAACATGTCAATGTGTTTTAAATAGCAACCGATAGAGGGAAGCATTAAGTTAATGAACCTTCAAATACAGTTTGCGTCATACTGTGGAGAAGCACTCAGCACCAAAACAAATTTGTAGGATAGAAAAAGCCTAATACAAGTCATAATTTTCAAACACAACAGGCACTTTACCGTGTGTACGCTGGTTACCCACATCCTGCCTCCATCAAAACGCAGCCGCCTTGTACAGGATCGACCTCGCGTCTGTCGGATCAGCAATCTAGTGCCGTAACCACTGAACTAGCGCTGCAGGATGGTACAGGGGAGACGACTCAGACATATGTCAACAAATGGCTGATCCTCGTAACATTGCATTCCTGTTAGCAGTAAATCCATATAGGGGACTGCGCAACAGTTAAGCCTTAAGCCCATAAATGACTTCATAACAATATTTGAGTAAATAGGAAATAAGTAAATTCGAGAGCACTCTAAGCAAACGTCAATTGCGTAATCATCCCCATCATATTTGTCCTCGACCCGTACTATGCCCACTGCAGGACGAAGGCCTCTCCCATATTCCTCCAAATAAACCAATACTGTGCTAGCTGCATTCATGTGACGCATGCGAACTTCTTAACCTCATCCACCCACCTAACGTTCTGCTACTCCTACCACGCTTTCTTTCCTTGAAATCCAGTTTGTGTCCTTAGAGAATATTGGTTATCCTGTCTTCACACTAAATGTCCTGCCCATGCTCATTTTTTCTTCTTGATTTCCACTAGAATGTCATTACTTAGGTCCTTTCTCAGACCCACTCTGCATGCTTTCTCTCTCTTAAAATTACACCAGAAATTTTCCCTTTCATAGCTCTCTGCGTTGTGCTCAACTTAAGCAGAACACTTTTCGCTAGTCTGCACGTATCAGACACATAGGTGAGTAACAGTAAGGTGCACCTCTTCTGTACTTTCGTCTTGAGCGATACCGGTACGTTTCTTGTCATAAACAATGAGTACATTCCCAATCCGCTCCCTCCCAATCTGGTTGTCATAGCTATTTACCTTTCACAGTCCGGATCTGCGGTTGCTGCATGTCCTAAGAAGATTTCTTCCCTTACCACTTCCAGTGCCTTGCTGCCTATTGTAAACTGCTGTTTGTTTATGCGGTTGTTGAATATTGCCATAGTCTTCTGCTTGATAACTTTAGGGTGGTCATTTGGCGCTGTGAAGATCGGTCATTAAGAATTATTTGGCTCTCCACCGCTGCGTTAATTAGCATTGCAATATCTTCATCTAACAGTGAATTGGTGAGTTACAATTTCCTGTACCCATATTTCTAACTGTTCCGATTCTAACTCTCTGAGTGCTTCCATTGAAAGCGAAGAATTGCATTGGGGAGATCTGTTTCAGTGCCTAACAAGTTTCTTTGTAAATATTGACACGCTGCATTCTTTATCTTCCCTCTGTGCTGATCGCGAGCGTGTGCCTCCTCGAGGCGAAGAAACCGACGTTCGTCTTTTCGAGGCGAAGAAACTGAAGTTCTTCTGTCGAAGCGGGCCTGCTAGTTTCCTGCCGCACTGTGACTTCTGATACTCCTGTGTCCCGCGGTGACTTCTGATCAGAGACTTCACACCGTGACATCTGGTGGAGGTGCTGGGCAACGCAACCCATGCTCCGAACACCTCCAACCAGCCGAGACTCCAGCCCTCAAGGATCTCCTACCATCGAGATTACGCCTACCCATCAGAGTAGCTGACGGCTTCGAGGGCTTGATCCTGAATTCGCGCCTCTACAATTTTCTCGTACTGCGAGGCCGCCACCATCTTCTCCAGCACCACCTTCGGAGACAACACAACTACCCGTAATGACGCAGGTAGACACCACTGCCCCCTCCTTCGTGTTGCAGCAGCCGCGGGAGATACCCATCTTCCAAGCCTTTCCCGGCGACGACCCGGAAGACTGGCTAGATAAATTTGAGCGAGTAGCCCAGTACAATCGCTGGGGCGATGACCAGAAACTGCAGCATGTATTTTTTTCGCTCGACGGTTCAGCTCGTACATGGTTTGAAAATCATGAGACTACTATCACAACGTGGAGTTCCTTCAAGGACCAGTTCCTGCAAGCTTTCACCACCGTTTTTCGGAAAGAACGCGCCGAGCTGCTCCTACAGACGAGAGTTCAGCTCCCTAACGAGAGCGTCCTCGTTTACTTCGAGGACATGACGAGGCTATTCCGTCGCGCTGATCCAAACATGTCCGAAGAAAAAAAACTTCGCTATCTCATGAAGGGAATTAAGGAACAGATCTTCGTTGGATTAGTGCGATGTCCCCCCAAGACCATCGGGGAATTTGTATCCGAGGCCACTACCATTGAGAGGGCTCTCGAGATGCGATCTAAGCACTACGAGCGGCCGTCCATCCCTATTGCTGCCGCCATCGCGGACACTGGTAGCACTGACGTGCTCCGTGAGACCATACGGGCCATCGTACGCGAGGAGCTGCAAAAACTATTTTCGACGGCAGCACCCCCTCAAGTATCCAGCCTTTCTCAGATGGTTCGGGAAGAGGTCAACCAGGCACTCAACCCACCCGAGCCACTCCCGACAATGCCACCACAGCAGGCCATGACCTACGCCGCAGTCACTCGTCGTGCCTGTCCACCTCCCAGTCAGCATCCACCTCCCAGTCAGCACCAAGCAGCCCCTGCATACACTCGTCAAGCACCTCCCGCTCGAATTTCTCAGGTGCGTCCACGCAAAAGCGACATCTGGCGCACTCGCGGTAATCGCGCGCTGTGCTTCCACTGTGGCGAAGCTGGTCACCTGTTCCGCGATTGCCATTACCGGCGAATGGGTCTGCCGGCATTTAGCGCCGACGCGCGAAAGCCGCAGCGTGGTGAACGACCCCCTGCCATTGACGCGTACTTGGCTGAATCATCCGGAACGCCCTATGACTACTCGCGGTCGCCTTCACCGCGCCAATACTCCTCGCAGACACGTGGTAATGCCGGCCTGACGCGGGTCCGCTCCCCTAGCCCCCATCGGGAAAACTAGACGCGGCAACCTTTGGAGGGAAGGTTGCTCATCGACGAAATTCTCAAGCTCCTCCACCGCTGCAACCGGATGGCCACTCCGTTTCACGACGACACGACGCGCCCCACAATGATCCGCTGCCTCGGCGCTCCAGTTTTCCGACGACACGAAATCAGCTAGTACCACACCGCAGCCGTGACCGGACCCCGCGACGTTCCGGCAACACCACAGCCGTAACCGCCGACCTGAACATTTTAGTGGACGGAACCGACGTGACAGCGCTTGTGGATACCGGCGCCGATTATTCTGCGATGAGTGGGCCTTTCGCCGCCACTCTGAAAAAGGTGACTACACCCTGGACAGGCCCACAAATTCGTACCGCCGGAGGCCACTTGATAACGCCGACTGGTACCTGCACTTCTAGGGTAACTGTGCAAGAAGAAACGTACTTAGCAACCTTCGTCGTACTTGTCCAGTGTTCCCGCGACGTCATCCTTGGCATGGATTTCTTAGCAGAGAATGTAGCCGTTATCGACCTGCAGACTAAGTCAGTGACCTTATCGACTGAGAACGCAATACACAGTGCTTCAGAGCGACCGACAGCACTGCACATCCTTGATGATCACGTCACTATTCCGCCCCGTTCCAGCGTGATGACGTCTGTGGATGCGAATACACTGCGAAACTTTGAAGCTGTCGTGGAGAGTAAACAGATCTTACTTTTCGAACGCAGTCTTGCTGTAGCCAGAGGAGTCGTTCGCCTCGAAGACGGCAAAGCAGACGTCCTGCTCGCAAATTTTGGCGGTGAGCACCAGCATTTAAGCACTGGGACTGTAGTGGCTCATATTTGCGGTATCACGCATGTTCGAAAAGCCTCTGGACTTGCGACGCTGTCATTGACCGAAATGGAGAGGCCTACCACCGATTTACACTTCGACATTAATCCTGCGCTTTCTCAACTGCAGCATCGCCAAGTGAACCAGCTCCTCCGGCGCTATCGGGCGACCTTCTCCAACTCTTCACGTGTTGGCAGAACCGATCTCGCCAAGCATCGCATTATTACGGATGATACCGTGCCACCTCTCAGACAGTCACCTTACCGAGTGTCTCCGACTGAACGCGCCGCTATCACCCGCCAAGTGAAAGAAATGCTTCGCGACGATGTCATCCAGCCCTCGCGGAGTCCATGGGCTGCACCTGTCGTTCTTGTGAAGAGAAAGGATGGTACGCTGAGGTTTTGTGTGGATTACCGCCGGCTAAACAAAGTCACAAAGAAAGACGTCTATCCCCTGCCACGCATCGACGATGCTTTGGATCGTCTCTGCTCCGCGAAATATTTCTCTTCAATGGACTTGAAATCCGGATACTGGCAAATAGAGGTAGATCAGAGGGACCGCGAGAAAACGGCGTTTATTACTCCGGATGGGCTCTACGAGTTCAAGGCTATGCCCTTTGGTCTCTGCTCTGCTCCGGCTACTTTCCAACGGCTTATGGATACCGTACTTGCAGACCTCAAGTGGCAGACATGTCTCGTTTACCTTGACGACGTTGTGGTCTTCGCTCCAACGTTCGAGGAGCACCTTCGGCGCCTTGAAACTGTTTTGCGAGTCATAACATCCTCTGGCCTTACGTTAAAGAACGAGAAATGTCATTTTGCTTATACGGAGCTCAAGTTCTTGGGGCACGTCGTAAGCCACGCTGGTGTCCTGCCGGGTCCAGAGAAAACGACAGCTATTGCCAACTTCCCTCCGCCCAAAGACCAGAAAGCTGTTCGACGATTTCTTGGCTTATGTGCCTACTACCGGCGCTACGTCAAAGATTTCGCTCGACTCGCCGAGCCCCTAACACGTCTGACAAAGACAGACACGCCTTTCACTTGGGACGCACCACAGGAACAAGCATTCAAAGAGCTCCAACGCCGCCTACAAACACCTCCCATATTGGCTCACTTCGACGAAAACGCCGACACGGAGCTTCACACCGATGCAAGCAACATAGGCCTGGGCGCCGTTCTAGTTCAAATCCAGGGCGGAAAAGAACGTGTAATCGCTTACGCCAGTCGCTGTCTATCTAAAGCGGAATCCAACTATTCCGCAACAGAGAAAGAATGTCTAGCCATTGTGTGGGCGACGTCGAAGTTCCGGCCATACCTTTACGGGAAACCATTCAAGTTAGTGACTGACCACCATGCCCTATGCTGGCTTGCAACCCTAAACAACCCTTCAACCCGTCTTGTAAGATGGAGTCTACGATTACAGGAATTCGACATAACTGTCACGTACAAATCTGGCCGTCAGCATTCGGACGCAGACTGCCTCTCACGGGCCCCTGTAGATCCCCCCGCAGATGAAATTCCTGATGAGGCCATACTGCTAAATGTCATCAGCCCAGAGTGCCTCGCTGAAAGACAATCTGCAGATCCCGAACTTCGTCACATCATGGACTATCTAAACGGTGCATGTACAACCGCTCCGAGAGCTTTCAAGCGTGCTCTGTCATCGTTATGTGTGCGCAATGGTGTCCTCATGAAGAAAAACTTTTCCGCCAGCCAAACGCCGTACCTGATTGTTGTACCTATGTGTCTACGTGATGAAATCTTACAAGCTTGCCACGATGAGCCAACCTCTGGACATTTGGGAGTCACCCGCACGCTTGCAAGGCTCAAGGAAAAGTACTACTGGCCTCGACTTCACTCAGACGTTTCACACTATGTGAAAACGTGTCGCAACTGCCAGCGTCGTAAGATGCCGCCGACTAAGCCCACCGGACTCTTGAAGCCAATAGACCCACCGTCGAGGCCTTTCCAGCAGATTGGCATGGACATGCTGGGACCATTTCCCCTTTCACACTCCGGTAACCGGTGGGTCATTATTGCCACGGATTACCTTACACGATACGCGGAAACCTCCGCTCTACCCAACGGTACTGCCTTAGAGGTTGCAAAGTTTTTCATCAATAGCGTTGTCCTGCGCCATGGCGCACCGGAGATTTTGATTACTGACAGAGGAGCCGCATATACAGCAGAATTGCTGCAGCAGATTTTAATTCACAGTCATACTGAACACAGGAAGGCAACACCTTACCATCCTCAAACGAACGGCTTGACCGAACGCTTGAACAAAACACTCGCTGACATGCTCTCAATGTACGTCGACGCAGAGCACAAAACGTGGGATGAAGTGCTCCCGTACGTTACCTTTGCATACAATACAGCGGTCCAGGAAACAACGAACATGACACCTTTCCGTCTGGTCCATGGCCGCGAAGTGACCACAATGCTTGATGCCATGTTACCACATCTAGACGACGGCAACCAACAACCAGATGTTCACACCTTTCTGCACCTCGCCGAAGAGGCCCGTCAGCTGGCCAGGCTGCGAATTCAGAATCAGCAACGCCGCGATGCCCAACAATACAACCTCCGACACCGTGACGCCCGGTACACAGCTGGAGACCGTGTCTGGGTTTGGTTTCCTGTACGTCGACGAGGCCTCAGTGAGAAACTGCTGTGTCGTTACTTTGTCCCGTACAAAGTGGTAAGCCAAGTTGGGGACCTAAACTATGAGGTTGTTCCTGATGGATTTAAAAAGTCCCGACGCTCCACGCTCCCGGACGTGGTCCACGTGGTCCGCCTGAAACCGTATTACGACCGATAGTGTCGACTCTTTCTGTGCGTGAGCAACTGCCCTTCGTGCAATGGTTTTTTTTTTATCTCTACCCACACTTCCAGCATGGGACGATGCTTCTTGTATCCTGGGGGGGGGGGGGGCAATGACACGCTGCATTCTTTATCTTCCCTCTGTGCTGATCGCGAGCGTGTGCCTCCTCGAGGCGAAGAAACCGACGTTCGTCTTCTCGAGGCGAAGAAACTGAAGTTCTTCTGTCGAAGCGGGCCTGCTAGTTTCCTGCCGCACTGTGACTTCTGATACTCCTGTGTCCCGCGGTGACTTCTGATCAGAGACTTCACACCGTGACAATATTACATTACTTTTCAACGAAGGAGTGTACTCGATTTATATGCTGTATAGATATTCTCAGCACAACATTAGTTGGCCCATTTCCATTCGGTGGGTACTTTGTGTACGATGTCTCTTACACGATACTTCCGTATAGCCTCCACCAACGTGCCGATAGTCACAACGTGCCTACGTTTATTTATACGAACACTATTTAGCACAACCAGGTATAGCTCAGAAGAATTCATTGTCCTCTAATGCCGATGCAAAACCGAAATTGGCCAAACATAATACTTGTTAGGCGATGCAACGTGTCCGCAAAGTGCACGCAAGCTTGAAAATCAAGCATGCTATAAAGAAGTGGGCAGACTTAAAGCGACAAAGTGGAAATTAGTTATGAGCAAAATCAGATGTATGCGCAGAGCGGCAAGGTGACAGAGTCTGTATCAGGCATGTGTGATAGCCTGATGACGGATCACATGTCATGCGCAGTGCGTAAGCCGCGCTATGGAAGCTTATAAATACGATGGCCATCAATAAACATCCGTTCTTCTTGTTCTGACCGTCATGCTGTCGAGTGCCTTCCTGTCGATCTGATACATGGTGTCAGAAGTGGCCAGTTAGCCACGGTCGATGATGGACCTGCTGAAGCCCCCAGAACCCTTGCAGCTCCCGGGAAACCTGTCTCAGAACTGGAAGCGATTTAAGCAGAAACTGGAGCTGTTCATCAAGGCGACCACGTCTAAAGAGGATCCTAGAACCGGTGCAGCAAAAGCAGCGCTCCTCTTAAGCGTCGCCGGAGATGAAGCGCTTGACGTCTTCAACACATTCAAGTTTGAGGCTGGTGAAGACAAAGAAGATTATGACACTCTGGTCACGAAGTTTGAGGCCTACTGTGCTGAGGTAAGCAACGAAGTGCATGAGCGTTACGTATTTCGCTCGAGGAAGCAAGGGGATGGAGAACCATTTGAAAAATTTATCCGAGATCTCAAGAAACAGGCAACGCAGTGCAACTTCGAAGGCCTGAACGATTCAATGATCAGAGATCAGATCGTCTTTGGGACGAACGATTCAAAGTTACGTGAAAAATTGCTCCGTGAGAAGGGCCTAACATTGATAAAGGCTGAAGAAATGTGCCGAGTAGCGGAATCAGTGGCACGAAGAAATCAGATCTGGGAGAAGCCAGATAACAGTATTGACGCTGTCTCTCGGTATGTAGCGCCATGCCGTCACTGTATAGATCCACAAGAGAAGACTGCACTCGACAGGACTGCGTATCGCTGCAAGAAGTGCAACCGACGGCACGAACAACGGCAGTGTCCGGCATATGGGAAAAGATGCAACTCCTGCCGAAAGCTCCACCATTTTGCAATTTGTTGTCCGGCCAAGGCAGTCGTCAGCGAAGTCAGCGAACTTAACATGAACGATGAGTTCGACGTTCTTGACGTTGGCATCGCAAGCAGCGACAGTAAGGACTGGACTGTGAAAGCCCAAATCGCAGGTCGTGAAGCACTCTTCAAGGTCGACACCGGATCACAGGCAAGCATTATACCCTTTTCAGTATACCGTAAGCTACACATTGCCGAACTGAACCCTACGAGCTCTGTGCTGCGAGCCTACAATGGAGGCGTCATCACAAACTTTGGAACAACAGTCCAAAAAGTGACAATTGGGAACGCCGCCACTACGGTGAGGTTTTACGTTGTGAAAAATGGTCGTCAGGCCATACTTGGGCTTGAAGCAAGCGAAGCATTGGGTCTGGTGCGGCGGTCAATCGACACTATCAGCGCTTCCGCTGAATATGGAGCACTTAAAGATTTTAAGCACGTCTTCGAAGGGTTAGGTTGCATGAAACAACCCTACAGCATGGTACTACAGCCAGCTGCTGTCCCGGTCGTCCAGCCAGCGCGGCGGGTGCCCCTGTCCTTGCGTCAACCCCTGCGTGACGAGCTTCAGAGAATGGAGGCGGCCGGCATCATCAAAAAGGAAGACGACCCTACCGACTGGGTAAGCCCTTTGGTCTTGGTCAAAAAGAAAGATGGCAGACTTAGGGTGTGCATGGATCCCAGAAGGATTAATGAGTATATAAAAAGGCAGCATTACCAGCTTCCCAGGCGAGAAGATATTGAAGCGGAATTGACAGGCGCCTGCTTCTTTAGCTGTCTAGACGCAAATTCTGGATTTCACCAGATACCGCTCGACGAGAGAACATCAAAAATATGCACATTTGCCACTCCTTTCGGTAGATATCGTTACTTGCGTCTACCGTTCGGCATCGCATCTGCGCCGGAAGTTTTTCACAAAATGCTCAGTCAGATGCTTGAGGGGCTACCAGGAGTGCATGTGTATATCGACGACATTCTTGTGTGGGGGGCTACACGGCAAGAACATGACGAGCGGCTAGTGGCAGTGTTAAAAGCCGCCGAAAAGGCAGGACTGACATTCAATGCCGAAAAATGCAAGTTTGGTCTAACCGAGGTTCAATTTCTGGGGGACGTCATTGGACAAACTGGAATTTCCCCAAGTCCGAAGCTAGTGCGCAATTTGGTTCAAATGCCAACGCCAAAAAGCAAAGCCGATGTTCAGCGCATGTTAGGAGTAGTCAACTACTTTGGAAAATACGTGCCTCGCTTGTCTGACAGAACAGCGCTGCTACGAGCGCTTATCAAACCTCAAGTCGAGTTTGAGTGGACCGAAAGTCACGAGAAAGAATGGAAAAGCGTCACGCAGGTACTCGCGACAGAGCCCGTATTAGCAATATTTGTGACATGCCCCCACGATTACAGAGATTCTTTTTAAGACTTCTTAGGTACGACTATGTGCTGCAGTACGTTCCGGGCAAGCACCTCGTCCTGGCGGACATGCTGTCACGAGCGACTCCGGCAGGCGAAGTTGACAATGCGGGTGCTACGGAAGATGTAGAAGTTCACGCACTTCAGCTCCTGAACTGCATGGTCAAGGAAACAACACAACAGGAACTGGCGAAAGAAACAGCTCGGGATTGCTACTTGAACACTGTCGTCGCCGACTTATCAACAGACAAAGAAATTCAAGGTGAACTGAAGCCTTTTTCATCTGAACTGTCCGTTATCAGCGGAATACTCTTCAAGGGTACGAAAGCCGTCATACCGAAGAGCATGCGCCGGGAAATGCTAAAAAGAATTCATGCTGGTCACCTTGGTTTGAACAAATGCAAAGAAAGAGCCAGACGTCTCGTTTTTTGGCCGGGCCTCAACAGTGACATCGCTGAGCTGATTCAGAACTGTTCAACGTGCAGAAAGTTTGCGTACAAACAAGCCAAAGAGCCCTTGCTCATGCGCTTGGTGCCACAGTGTGCATGGTACAGGGTCGGAGCGGACATCTTTTGTTTTGGGGGACATTCTTATATTGTCGTATATGACTCTGTTTCAAACTTCCCAGATGTCGAGAAACTTCCAGACACAAGTGCAAAAAGCGTTGTTGCGGCTCTCAGCGCTATTTTTGCTCGATATGGCGTTCCTGTGGAACTCTGCACGGATAATGGACCCCAGTTCTCAAGCCAAGAGTTCGCGGTCTTCTCCAAGCAGTTCGACTTCGCACACGTCACGTCCAGTCCCTACTACCCGCAGTCTAACGGTCTCGCAGAAAAAGGTGTCCAAGTTGTAAAGCGCATAATGAAAAAAACAAGTGATGCAGGAGACAACTTCTGGCTAGGCCTTCTAGCCTACCGCTCAACACCACTGGCCGATGGTCAATCCCCTGGTGAACTTCTTCAAGGGAGGCGCCTTCGATCTAATATTCCAGATTTCGGCAAAATCACGGCCACTGATGTGGTGAAGCATCGTCAGACATGCGAAGGGCGGCCGTTGCCACAACTTGCTAAAGGTGACGTGGTGCGACTAAGAGATACGACTTGGTCACAGAAAGGGAAGATTGTTGGACAAGCTGCTCCGAGGTCATACCACGTCATGACTGAAGATCGTCGTGTTCTTCGACGAAACAGGAGACACCTGCTTCACACTGGCGAGAAGTATGCTGAAACAAGTGACGACGACACCGACAGCATTGGTAGCGTAACACCACAGCTTTCCAGCACTGACACTGCTACAACACAGCAGCCCTCTTCCAGCCCACTTCCAGCCCATGGTGCCACGCCCTCAGCTGCAGTCACCCTTCCAGATCCAACCAGGACGACCACCACTCTCAGAAGGTCGACTCGCACCATACGACCACCACAGCGCCTTTATTATGATGCTGCTTTTAATCAATTAACATGAACATTTGCTTTATTCTTGTGTTAACCATGGAAGGATGTATCAGGCATGTGTGATAGCCTGATGACGGATCACATGTCATGCGCAGTGCGTAAGCCGCGCTATGGAAGCTTATAAATACGATGGCCATCAATAAACATCCGTTCTTCTTGTTCTGACCGTCATGCTGTCGAGTGCCTTCCTGTCGATCTGATACAGAGTCATCATGAATATGGACAAGACTGTCAGTACCGAGGTGTTCTACACTGACTCATAAGTAGCCGAAGTAATCAGGAAAATAATATGATTGGCCGCATTAAAGAGGAGTCAGACATTTTACCTTTAAAGAAGGACGAGATTAACAAAGTTGTAGAAAATATAAAATGGTTAAAAGCTGGGTAGAATCAAGTATGTTGAAGGACGGGGTGATATCGTGCTAGAAAAACTGACCACCCTGTATACGTAATGCCTGCCGAGATCGACAGTACCAGATTCATGAAAGGGCGCTAATATTATATTTACTTTTTATTAAGGGGACGCAAAGGACGAAAAAGTAAAGATGAATCATATTACTATTCGTTACTACAAAGCATTTACTAAGATAATCTCCAACAGAATCCGGACAAACTTAGGCTTCAATCAAGCAAAGAATCAAGCAGGTTTCCAGAAACGCTACTGTACCATTGATTATTGTCACGAGCTCGGTAATCCCCGGAGGTCATCACCGAGACATGCCAAAAGAGAGAAGGGGGGGGGGGGGGGGGGTTCGATGCCCGGCGTAGCCGGTAAGTAACGTGGAGAATGAGACGAAGACACGTTGACTTGAAACAACAATAAGAAGAGGTTTATAGGTTCAGAACGAGGAATACACAAAACAATACACAAAACAGCAATTAACATTATAAAAGGCAACGACACGAGTGAAGAAACAATCGAATTAAATAATTTGAATTACGTATACACGGTCATGCTTTTCCGGGATGGAAGTAACAATTCAAGCAACAGTAAGGAAAAGAAAGTTCATACCAGTTTCGAACATACTATTGACTGGGCAGCGTGGCGGCAGTCCATCACTGAGACGACGCAGACGGGCGGCGCTCGACGTCGACGGTCCTTCCGGTGCAGCGTGCGGTCTGAGGATGCTGTGCCGGCGGCGGCGCTGGGGTACTCCCCCCCCCCCCTCCCCCCACCCGGGAGCACGCGGCATCTAGGGTTTCGTTATTTGGGAGCGAACTGGGCGGACTGACTTTGGGGCCTCGGCGTCTCCTTTTTAAACCCTTGTCGACGATGCCTTGTGCGCAGGGTCGGGGTCCGAAACAAAACACACACATAGAGCGCACAAAGTAGTTCACTCACAGAGGAAGGCGCACGTAGACACACCACACTTCAGCACTGCATGGCCGCCATCTTAGGTTTGAAAAACATAACGCACAAAAAAACAACAGTCACGTACGCCCCTAACGTCGGTTCTTCTGGGAGGAGGAGGAGGAAAAACATTTATTATATAAACTTCCTTTTCTTCCTGAGTGGAGCCCTCAGTCCAGGGCTCCATGTGCCGCCTGAATCCTGCAGGCCCGCCAGAACAGCTTTCGCCGGTCTTGCGGGTTGTTGCGAATAAAAAGGTCTCAGAAAGAATAAATACAAATCAGTCCATAAGCCCATGGGCCACGGCAATCCTCTCGGCCCGCTCGATTAGCCGGAGTTGTTCGGTCAGCTCCGTGCGGGACAAGGCATCTTCCCAAGATGAGAGGGTGGGGTGAGGTACAGGTGGAATGCCGCCGGGTGGCTTTGGGCAGGCCCAAACAGAATGATATAGTGTAGGTCGGTGTTGTTGGCAGGTGGGGCATTTATCTGGGTTGCTGATGGGGAAGAACAAATGTTTGTGGTACAAATTTGTATATGTGTGAGTCTGCAGTTGTCGCCATGCCACAGCTTCGGCCTTGGTGAGTGTTGGGTGCGGCGGTGGCAGAGTTCTTTGTGTACGGTAATATAGAGTAATGTGGGTGTAAGACTGTAGAACTGTGCTGGCGTCATCTGTGTCTACTTACCGCTCCGCTTCCGTCGACAGCGCCCGGAAGGTTGCTGCTCGGGCGAGCGCGTGCGCACTCTTGTTGTCAGGAAGGGAGGAGTGACCAGGAGTCCAAACAATTTTAACAATGGGAAAGGTATCATAGCTTATAGGTGAGAGCACGCGTGAAGCCTCGAAAGATAATGTATTCTTCGCGGCTTCACGCGTGCTGGGGGTCACATTGCCAGGGAAAAAAGAATGTACGGATATACAAAGGAAGTAGTAGGGGTGACTTTGAGTGGGGAACGTACGACATAGGCAGCACGTACTCCTCATCATCACATCATCACTTTATTACCTTAAAGACCCCCGGTTCGGGGGTATTACATAAGGGGTGGGTACATGTATGAAGACATGTATACAAAATAAACATAAGGGGTGGTACACGCATAAAGATTATATACAAAGTAAACATATTATTGGTTGAATATGGCAGTTATACAATCGCAAAAGCATGGAGAGAGTTGTAGCTAACACAGGGAAAGCTGCACTGTTCCGAGGCAACGTGCACGTACGCGTTCTTGCGCGCCCTACCGATGGTCACATATACAGGTCCCGTGAACATATGGGGTTTACAGAACAACAATTCCGCGTGCGTATAAACGACATGGGTAACTTAATGTATGCCGCCTATTCTGTGACACGGCCCCCCACTTTCGGAATATTATCGCATAATATTCTAGACACACAGAAGGCGGCACAGGGGCATCTACTATACACAAGTAAGCTTGCGGGACAATCATAACCGTTATATAAAATTAGCACATAAGTCAACCTACACGTATGATACAGCATCTGAATGTCAATACAGAGAATATCATGCGAAAGAATATATAACCAGCTAAGATAATCGGCTCCCAAGTTTTCCTTGCCCTTTATATGCTCGATTCTGAACTGATACTCTTGGACCAGCAAGCTGCAGCGCAGGACTCTGCTGTTTAGTTGCTTGGCCCGTTGCATGTAGCTCAGCGGTTGGTAGTCCGTTTGAACAAGGAAGGGCACCCCGTACAGGTAGGCGGAAAACTTCTGAATCCTCCAAACCAATGCCAAGCACTCTCTCTCGATTGTGCTGTATGCTGCTTCCCTAGGAATATTTCCTTACGTGCACCGGAGCGCTGGTGGTGAGCTCTAACCGACATTCAGCCCAGACCGTTTTTCCCAGAACGTCGAAGAAAATGCGAGCGTGTTCTGAAATTACACCTCGAAGCTGCTGTCGTTCATCCACCATCAAGCTATCAGAAAGCTTCACGTCTTGTTGGCCCTCTGTCTTCTGACAAGCCGGAATAGGAATAGCCACATCGCTGTCCCATTCAGTGATGCCGCAGACCGCGTTGCACACCCTTTCTCTTGGCTGGCTTTCTCGCGCCTCGTATCTTCTAAGCAGGTTAGCGTGAAAACTCTTTCTCCCTCCTGCTGTCTCGATTACATAGTCTGCTTCAACTTTCTTTTCCTTGATATCGAAGGGCCCCTTCCACAGAAGTAGTAGCTTGTTGTTGTCGGCAGGCAGCAAAATCAGGACGTTGTCTCCAGGTACGAACATCCTTTCTTTGGTTTTTCGGTTGTACATTTTCGCGTAGCGTGCTCCGGCCTTTGCGAGCTCCTCGTGCGCTAGCTTACAAGTTTTTTCTAGACTATTCCGGAGGTCGAAAACATATTGATACGTTGTCTTCGCCTCCTCGTCGAGCTGGCGGGTAGTCCACAACTCCTTCAAAATCGTCAGGGGTCCTCTCACTTGTCGTCCATACAGCAACTCAAAGGGTGAAAAACCGAGACTTGCTTGCGGCATTTCCCTGTATGTGAAGAGCAACGGAGCTAGGTAGCGGTCCCAATCTCTAGCCTTTTCGGCGCACATTCTCTTCAAGAATAATTTCAGGGTGCCGTTAAATTTCTCGACCATCCCATTCGCCATCGGGTGGTACGGCGTCGTGTGAGGCTGGCGTATGGAGAGACGCCAGGCCACCTCCTTCATCAAGTCGGAAGTGAAATTGGTGCCCCGGTCGCTTAGAACTTCGTTAGGGACTCCAAATCGAGAGAACATCTCTACCAGCGCCTCAGCGGCTCTCTCAGTTTCCACGCTCGGCAGCGCTACGGCTTCTGGGTATCGGGTTGCATAATCCATTAGGGTCAGGATATACCGATTTCCGTGCTTGGAAGGGGGCTGAATTGGACTCACGATGTCTGTGGCCACTCTTTTGAAGGGGGTCTCAATTAGTGGCGTCTTGCCTACCCGGGGTACCCTGCTGTTCGGAATTGTTCGCTGGCAGATGTCACATGAAGCAACAAATCTTTTGACGTCGGCGGTGATGCCCGGCCAGAAAAATTCTTCCAATATCCGATCCTTGGTCTTTTGCGCGCCCAAATGCCTGGCCATTATTCCGTCGTGTGCGGTTTTCAATACCGCCTCGCGGTGGCATTTTGGGTCAACCAGCTGACGCAGTACCTGCCCAGTTTTCTCTGTGTAGCTTCTGTATAATAGCCCATCTTCCCGCCTGAATTCTATCTTGCGCTCGGCGTCCCGGCACGTGAGCTTCTTTCCAATTTGAAAAAAAACAAGGCTCGAGCGACTTGTCCTCTGCTTGTTGATCCGCGTAACTCTTTCCTTTCGGCTCCTCCGCGACATCGGGTGTTTTGAGCGCTGGAACTCTCTTGGTTGCTTCCTGGTTTGTGCTCGAGTTACAACTGCTGCTACAGCTTCCTCGTCGACGGGCTTGCTACAAACTGGTTCTTCAACCACCTCCTTCGGGTCATCAGGTGCCCTTGCTCCTTCTACATTTCCCAGAATTAAATTGTAGAGAGGTTCCTCCATGCAGAGAGCGGTGATGATCCCCGAAAAATACGGGGTTTCAACCTCAATCCGCGCCTCGGGCAGCATTTTCGCTGTTCCGTCGACTAAGTAAACAGGCCTGCTCTTTCCAGTCAGCTGATCGTAGTGGACGAGCTCTTTCCTCATGATGGCTGTATTGCATCCGGTATCCCGTAATACGGAAATTTCTTTACCTTCATACGTGCCTGCCACCACCGGCAGTCCTTCGACCAGAAACTTTGGTCGCGTCATCATAACTGCATTCACGACAGGGATTCTCTCCCCGCTTTTGAGCTCCACATAGTCATCGCGAATGCTTTCCCGATTTACTTCCTGGGCGGGCGAGTAAATACATGACGCCTGTGTCCTATAATTTGGCCCTGCACGGCACGCGTCCGCCTTGTGACTCTCGCCCGTACTTGAAGCAGGTGGGGCTGTAGTTAGTGGCATGATTCCGGCATTGCGAAGCCTGATGCCCAGTGCGGTTGCAAAGATAACATCAGGAAGCTGTCCTTTGACTTCCTCTTTTATCGTCTGCTTCGGGCCTCCCGGTATCGTCTCGGCTGTCTTTCTTTGATTTAACGAGATTTAGACTTCCATGAGCATCTCAAAACTGGTCAGCAAAATCCAGCATCTCTTCCAGCGTATTTGCCTTTCTTTCCTTCAGGTGCAGCGCCATGTGGGAATGACGTCCATGCAGAAACGTTTCCCCAATCAGGAGCTCTCGCAGGTCTTTGAATTCCGTTTTCGTACCTGATCAAAATAGTGGCTGAAACGCGTGAGAACTGAGCTGCGGTTTCTCCATCTGCCGGTTTTCAGGAATTGAATTTGTCTCTGAAGCCGTCCGCCGTGAAACGAAACCTCTTCAAAAGGGCTGTTTTACCTGTAGTGTAGTCAGCTGCATCCCCAGGTGGCAAACGCCCGTAAACGCTGAGTGCTTCCCCACTCAAACCAGTAGCCAGAACCGTCGCCAACTGGCTCTCTGGCCACTTCTGGCTTTTCGCAAGGCTTTCAAAACGTCTAATGTATGCGTCTAAATCATCCTTTTTCTCATCAAATTGGATAAGGAGTTTACTTGCTTTTAGCTTTAGTTCACCCCTTTCTTGGCTTCCTTCCTTTTCTCTGGTTTCCTTCTCCAGTTGCTGGCACTGTGTTCTCAAGGGCATCATCTCAATCTGACGTTCGTCAGCTTCCTTTGCGGCCTCCGCTGCCTGTCTAGCAAACGCTCGCCGACCACGCTGCTTGTCCTCTACCTATTTCCTAAGCTCAGTGCCACTCAAGCCAAGCTGGCTACCCATCGCGATCAACTTTTCAAAATCCATGTTTCTATCTACGGAAACACTTTAAACAATTTAAATAGAAGCTCGCCACAAAACATCCTGTTCACGCACAACGCTCTTCCAGTCTACGGAGGCACACTTCAAGAGTCAAAACGTCTCTCTCTCCGTTTGCCACGTTCCCTTTGCACCGAACGTCCTGTTCGCGGACGCCAGTTTAATTGTCACGTGCTCGGCAATTCCCGGAGGTCATCACCGAGACATGACAAAAGAGGGGGGGGGGGGGGTCGATGCCCGGCGTAGCCGGTAAGCAAACGTGGAGAATGAGACGAAGACGCGTTGACTTGAAATAACAATAAGAAGAGGTTTATAGGGTCAGAACGAGGAATACACGAAACATTTAGAGGGCAACAATTAACATTGTAAAAGGCAACGACACGAGTGAAGAAACAATCGAATTAAATACTGCGAACTACGTATACAGGGTCATGCTTTTCCGGGATGGAAGTAACAATTCAAGCAACAGTAAGAGAAAGAAAGTTCATAGCAGTTGCGAACATACAATTGACCGGGGAGAGCGGCGGCAGTCCATCACTGAGACGACGCAAACGGGCGGCACTCGAAGGCGACGGTCCTTCCAGTGCAGCGTGCGGTCTGAGGATGCTGTGCCGGCGGCGGCGCTGTGGTATCCCCCCCCCCCCCCCCCCCCCGGGAGTACGCGGCATCTAGGGTTTCGTTCTTCGGGAGCCAACTGGACGGACTGACTTTGGGGCCTCGGCGGCTCCTTTTTAAACCCTTGTCGACGATGCCTTGTGCGCAGGGTCAGAGTCCGAAACAAAACACACACATAGAGCGCAAAAAGTAGTTCACTCACAGAGGAAGGCGCACGTAGACACACCACACTTCAGCACTGCATGGCGGCCATCTTAGGTTTGAAAAACATAACGCACAACAAAAACAACAGTCACGTACGCCCCTAACCTCGGTTCTTCTGGGGGTCACATTGCCAGGGAAAAAAGAATATACGGATATACAAAGAAAGTAGTAGGGGTGACTTTGAGTGGGGAACGTATGACACAGGCAGCACGTGCTCTTCTCCTCGAGCATGGAGAGAGTTGTAGCTAACACAGGGAAAGCTATACTGTTCCGAGGCGACGTGCACGTACGCGTTCTTGCGCGCCCGACCGATGGTCACATATACAGGTCCCGTGAACATATGGGGTTTACAAAACAATTCCGCGTGCGTATAAATGACATAGGCAGCTTAATGTATGCCGCCTATTTTGTGACAATCACATTGTTACAGACCAGGAAAGAGTAAAAAGCGGGCAGTGGTGCTCGCGCTACGGTTGTAACAATATTAGTGTCAACATTCAGGTTATATAAAATTGCGAGGAATTTAAGCAGCTCTTATACATACAATTCATTGATTACAAAATATATTTATCTTTGTACAAACATCGGCAGTCATGCATGCATTGAAAAATAGGAGTGTAGGCGAGCTCTATGTTAATGTACTGGAAGATATATTGTGACTTTATAGCAACAATAGGTCTGCATAAAAAGTAATCAAATTTTCATAAGGAAATGTGTTAGGTAAGGAGACACGACCCCCACAGTACTAATAAAGATTGCCTAGTTGAGTATTCAAAGACTTGGAGTGGGACTATGTAAGGACAGGGGTTGATGGAGAACACCTCAGTAATCTGCGATCCACTGATGACATCGCCTTGTTAAGTAACTCAGGGGATAATTCTATAGAATGATTGATGATTTTGAAGAAACAGAAAGGTAGGCTTAAAGTCAATATGCAGAAGACTGAGGTAACATTCAACTACCTCAGGAAGGAACAGCAGTTTACAGTAGGTAACGAAGCACTGGAAATGGTAGGCGAATATGTCCACTTAGGACATGGAGTATCCGCAGATATGGACCATGAATGTAAAATAACTAGGAGAATAAGGTTGGGATTTAACGATATAGGTAAGCACTCGCCGATTATGACTAGCAGTTTACTGGTATCGTTCGAGAGGAAATTACATAGCATTTGCATCTTGCCTGTAATCCTGTATCGGGCTAAAACGTGGAGGCTAACAAAAAGGCACTGCTTAATTTGAAGGAAACGAGAAGAGCTACGGAATAAAAATTGTAGGTGTAGCGTTAAGAGATAGAAGCGTGCAGAGGTTGTTAGAGAAACAACTCTAGTTAATAACATTCTAGTGGATGTCATGAAGAAGAAATGGGCATGAGCAGAGCATGTTGTGCGAATATAGGATAACCGGTGGTCGCTCAGGCTAAAAAAGAGGGTTCTAAGGGAAGGAAACCATCGCAGGGGGAGGTAGTAGATAAGGTGGGTAGATTAGGTTAATGGGTTCGCAGGGGTCAAGTGAATGCAGCAGCACAGAACCGAGTTGAATGCCGGGTTATAGGAGAAGCCTTCCCGCTACAGTAAGCATACTCCAGGATGATGATGTTAGCTCATGACCAAAACCCTGAAACCGGAAACCGAACTTCAAAATACGTCTCGTGGGATATTTTTTGCAAGAACAGGACAATCCATTCGAGGATCAGCATTGCCATATATATTAGCTGAAATAGTGGGAACGAGAGGGATTTCATCCTTGCCCTATTGAAATGCCAAAATTCGAGGAACAAATGAGTACTTGCGAAAAGCAAAGCCCGACAATTCTCAACGCAAGGCGTTTTTTCTGATGCGCTGTCTCTGTTGTTTATAACAATGCTTCATATTGTCGTTAGTTAAGACCTATAAGCAGTGGCTCTACTTTGTCATGTCCTAAAGGGCAGCTCCGGTGGTTTTTTCGTCGTTTGAGTTTTTGACAGCATTACATTCCTCAGTGTGTCCTGACTCCAACACACAAAAAAAATTCGAAATTCCAAGTAGAACTGTTTTTTAAAAGAAAAAAAACGAATCGAAAACAAAACTGCTGTCATGGCCAGAAAAGACGTTCCAGCGACGAAATAGTGACGTCTCACACAGTATTCGAAAAACACTCGCAAGTGCGTTGGATAGTAGGATTAAAATATGGAAATGATGAGGGAGTACTTAAGATGTCTGAGATCGCTGATACAAGCCTCAAAATTACATTATCACGCGGGGAGTGGGCAGTAACGATGGTGTACTGTTCGTGACGCCGCAGACCAAGTGTTGCCCGCAGAAATATTTTCGAAAGAAGCCACGAAAACTGCACGTTTTAAAACCGTGCTGCGCGCGAATTATTGCACGGCGCCCAAATTTGGTAGAATGCGTCAGGGCGGGTTGGACAGCCCACAGAAAACATTTTATCAGAATATTCGAATGTCGAAAACTTCTGGAGTAGCCCTTTAAGCAGCTACAGATTTATCAGTAAGATCTGAGAATACAAGGATTCAGTTATTAGTTATTCCCAAGGGTGTCTGGTCATGAGCCTGAATAGTGCTGAGGGGTTACGGGAAGGGTTTTACAAAGGTATATAAGCGACATTTGCTCACCGTATATGTGTTGATAAGGCAGTTGCAGCGGCGATGTGATCCTTGACGTGGTTAGAAGAAGAAACTCAAAACCCTATTTACCGTGTGATGTCACCGCACTTTAATAATTGTGAAGCGATAGTATTCCTACACCAAATCGTTTCAGGCAGCTAAATCATATATACGATATTACATATACAACATTGTAGTATCGGTTAAGGAGTACGATTTCACAGGAAATAGCCGTGGCCACTCCATCGCCGGCAAGTGCAGTGCTCGGATCGGATAAGAGCGCGCGACACAGACACATCGTTCGCGTCGCGATGGGCCCAGCGAGTCACCTAGCAGTATATAACACTTCTCTCCCGCCCCTCGAGTTCTAACGGAGGTAGGAAAGAAGGAAAAACTTTATTTGGCTTTATGCTGTTTCAGGCGATTTTGGGCAGTATTCATAGATTCTCGATCTATCCCCAGGAGCTTTCTAGGTCGAACGCCTCCGCTTCAAACCAATGGTCGGTTGCCGTCAGTCCAGGACTCCGCTGGCAACTGCCGCCATTTGAGATTTTTGGAATAGACCTTGTTAGTCTTCGTAGCGGTCTTTTGACAGCAGTCATCCTATCCTCCACGCTGGGAGTTTGTATCTGTGGATCATGTCTATGTTTATGTCCGCGCATGCCGTGGGGTGCATTTTGTTTAGTATGTGTAGGTTTGATATGAACCTGTCTGGTAATTGTCTCCCAAAGACAGCTTACGCTCTTTTCAGAGGTATGTGCAGCGGGGGATATCACATTCTACTGTCTGTAGATATTTCTAGTATGGCCGAGTATTCCTTGAGTGCTGGCTCGAGTTCCGTGGTCTCGTCGGATGCTCGGAAAATACTATATCCTCGAACTATCATGTAGATAAATGTTCGGCTTTTTAATGCGCCTTTCCCGCACGGACTTTGAAGAACATGTAGGTGCTGCCAGTTCGCCGTTCATAACCGAATACGAATAGTCATCATTTTTATTCTCTCCAGGTATTGGCGTGACGATTCTCCAAAACTTACGTTCGGAGGATCGCTCAGTTCAACATTGGAGATCTGGTGCCTTTGAAAGTGGGTGGCGTGCACTCTTTGCAGTATACCGCCATTGGCCAAAGAGACTGCATACTAAAGCTTGTCAATCTTCCTGGCGGTGTTAGCAGCCAACAACTTTTGAGAACATATAGTCGTGCATGCCGGTATTCTAGCAGGAGTGTTCTCCAGTCCAACGCAACATATCTAAGGCTGCTCTAGGCTGACGTCGAAACATAAGTTTGGCATAAAACACATGAGTTGTCACTTGAATCGCGAAGAGTTTCGCTAAAAAGAACCTTGACAGCCGACATGCAATGTTTCCTTGTATTTTTCGTAGTGCTATGTTTTCATCCCGAACCATTCTATCAACTTGTACGTTTGGTGTCGGCATGGTACGGTGTGCCTTAGACATATAGAATGCCGTTACGCTGCCAACAATCTTTCACGTCGGTCGAGGTAAATTGAGTGCCTGATAGCCATTTCTTGAATACCAAAGGTGGCGAACACAGAGCACACCTTCTGGATGACTGTGCCTGATATCAATTCCCGAAACTGCCACAACTGAAGCCATTTTGTGCCTGCGTCCACCACACATTGCAGTTTCTCGACTGTACCGGAAAAGCGAATATGACCGGACCAGTGCGTTTGTGATCTATTTCAATCTCGGCATATGTCCAGCTTGTCAGCCTTTACATGCCCTTGAGCACATTGGTATCCAACCACGCACTCTTCGATTGCATGATCAAGATGTGAGTCCCCGAATTCATGGTGAGAGGTTCGTTTCATGACCGACATTTGTCAATGTGCCGCGTGTAGCAGCCTGAGAACCGTTTCCCAAAATCGATAACACATTTATGAAGGGGTACTTTGGAGAACACATTGTTTATGCTTTAACCACACAAATTTCATTGTTCTGTACAGAGCGTACTATAGACCAACGCAAGTTGTGTAGCCGCCAGTTTGGGTACTGCGAAACGCGGTGTCCAGCACTGGACTTCTCTTATAGTAAGGTTTGTTACGTTTACATTCGTCAAGGCGACCTGAATCACAAGAATGTTTCCCGGTGGGGTCTGCTCATCTGTGCCGTGGAGCGGGAGGCACCGCTGAATGGCACAGATAGATGGCATATATATAGGTATAGATAACATAAGAGTACTTCCAGATGACTTACAATCTATATCTTACAATGATTTTGCCGCACCCTAGGTGTTAAAAGTCTTGAGAAGTTACCTTCTCAACGTCTACACTTAAACTCACTAAGACGCAAAGACAGAGATACCTATAAGACATCTCAATAAGCCCTATATGTCCTAGCTTTTTTAACATGTTGTAAGAATTCCTACACTGTGGTTCTGTGTTGGGTGGGTCGAAAACGCCGTTTCTTCCTGATATACACCGTCCTTATCTGGTTTGAAAACCACGAGGACACGCGGACGACATGGGAGCGCTTTTATACTGAACCTAAACTGCTTCGGCGATACGTGAGCGCGCAAGAAACGGTCCGAGCAGACACTGGCCCATCGTGACCAACTACCCGAAAAGACATGCACTATCTACACTGAAGAGGTCCTCAAACTCTGCAAGATCATCGACTCTCGCATATAGGATTAGGACAAAGTCAGGAATCATTTGAAGGGCATTGCAGGTGATGTTTATACCTTTGTCATCACTTAAGATGATCCTTAGACTGCCTCCGCTGTCATTCGTCACATCCACACAGTCGATGGGCTAAAGGTTTGTCGAATAACGCCTAAGTTTGAAGGCTGGCCAGTATGAGAACTGTCAATAGTGTTGCCAAGCATGTCTTCGCGTACATTACCTCGACTACCCGGCAAATCTTTGTTGAAGAGCTCCTCCGGTATTATTCTCACAGACCAGCCCACCTTACCAGTGTCGTCCCACCCCTTTTTTTTTTCGTGCGAACTTGCCTACGCAGCGTAATCTCACCCTGAGATTTCTGTTCCCACAGCATACCCTGCCTTTTCGAAAGAATGCCGCTGCAACATATAGCAAGCTCTGTTTCCTCTAGGCATCCTGATCAGCGTAACGACTTTCGCCCGCGAAGACCTAGGCGTCCACCCAGGTTTGCAGATCTGCGCGACCCTGGCTATCATCCACACCCTGACACTGAGTGCTTTCGGTTCCTATCCCTTCTAAGTCTTACTCCCTTCTGTTAGCGTAGCAGAAACCTGGGTAATATTTCAAGACAGTGCCGCCGTCGTCCACCACCACGGTATGACCGGCCAACGCACCCCGGTATGACCAGTCATCATCCAGTTGACTACTCTCAGTTCTGGCCATTTCCTCCACATGGCCAGTGTCAGCCTCGTGGCATATGCAACCACTACCCGGCTTTCGACCAGGAGTCTGACTCCACAGCCCACTTTTCATGCACATCGTTCGCCATTCGCGCGGCGTCGCTCCCAGTCTCAAGCGCCCCAGTCTCAAGCGCTCCCAGTCTCAAGCAATCAGATTTATTTTTTCGAAATACCGTATGACTGCCCCCCCACAGAATTAATGAGACAACATGGAATTCAGACATTGTAAATAAGAAGAAAAATACAACATTTTTCTTCCTAAAAATAATATCCTCAACCTCACTCCTGAACCTTATGTAATGCCAATGGCAGCACGCCGAACACGTCATCGTCATATTCTTTTTCCCACGTACTGTAAATGATTGGAATAATTTACCTCAGTCGCTACTAAACAGTATTGATTCCATTGACCGTTTGAATTACTGATTTCATTTTCTTGTGAATTAGAAATTACTCAAATTGATCTTTGTATTATATTTCCTTCTCACTGCTTAAACTCTACTGACGGTTCATTTGTACATTTACCCTTCAGTTTTTTGTTTTGGGAATTGTTTGGTTATAAAACCGAGTGTTCTTTTTACCCATTTTGTTATCGCAGCTGGTAGGCTGCATTGCTATTGTGCACACTATTAATTTGGCCCTTTTGTTCTTACGTCTGTAATGTAATAATTCTGTACTTTGTATGCCTCTCCTGCCTGTGCCGTAACGAGGCCTGCAGTATTGTATAAATAAATAAATAATAAATAATAAATAAATGACTAGGCGCCACACCCGCTGGAGATGAGGCCGCCGGAGAACGATCGCTAACGCAGAAATACTTTCTTCCGTGACTATGCTCAAAAATATGATCCATATATCACTTGATGGTATTTCCACAACGGCGTTAGTGGACAGTGCAGCTATTGTAATTATGAGGTTGTCGTTTAAAACCTTTATGGGGCCTAAATCATGCTTTCTTGGAACGGTGATGCAAATTTTCATAGCATTGGTTGAGATTTTTTATAGCCCGCTGAACTGTGTATTGTCAATGTGTCTTGGAGCAGACGCCTTTTCGGCGGCGTGCGCCGTACCACCGTACTCCACGAAATATGTAATTCTTGGTATTGATTTTTGGCGTAAGTGTGGAGCTACCGCAGACTGCCGCACCTACAAGATCAGTGTTAAAGGCTGCCCGGCCGTGTGGGTGTGCGATGATACTGTGGTTCCCCCGATGTCTATTCAGTGCGTTCCGGTTTCGTGTTCTCGCTGTGCGACCGATACTTTTGATGCGACCATGACGTCTAATTATTCGAACTGCGCGAAGACATCTGTTCTGATACCTTATTGTTTTGTGACGGTAACTCAGGGCTGCATGTGATTGCTGACCATTAATTGATCCTCAAAGCCATTTCTTCTACCAGCTTGAATGAAGCTTGTCTCTTGTAATGACTACGCCAATATCAGTAGCGTTGGTTACAGATTTACCTGAGCGGTATGTCGCAGCATCCCCAGCGAATGCTGAACTCCCGATGCACTCAGCAGATAAGAAGACCGCCTTCATCACTCCCGATGGACAGTTTCAAATTTAAAGTTATGCTCTTCGGTTTGTACAATGCGCCTACGACATTGAAACATTCATGTATGCTATACCACGTATAACGGAAATGGGAGGTCTGTGTGTGCTACCTGGACGACGTAGTCACATTTGGCCGGATATTCAAAGAGTGCAACGACCGTGTAGTCCTTGTCCTGGACTGCTTGCGCCAAGCTGGCCTCATTCTGGATTCAAAGTGCCGCTTTGGTGAGCGGTAGGCGTTGGTGCTTGGTAGTCTCGTCGATAGTGACGGCGTCCGGCCTGATCCTAAGACGACCGCAGCCGTTGCCGCGTTTAAGCAACCTCAAAACGTAAAGAAGCTCCGCTATTTTTTGTGGCTTTTCTCATTTTCCTATAGAGCTTCATTCCTCATTTTGCCAATAATTGGCAACACGAGCGGACTTCTCCGCTTAAAAGCAACCAAAATATACCTTTTAGCCAATGTAATATGAGTGCCATAGACTAACACAATAAGAGCGCGAAAGAGATAGCTGGTTTGATATAATATTTGCAGATATTGTATACTATGTATACTACTCATCGATAAGCTTTCTATCCAAAACTTTGTGAGGAGCTACTGAAAAATCTTTAATTCACTAGCACGATTTCTGATACTCCGTTAGTGCACGAACCACACTGATATGTGACCACTTATTATTTCCGAGAGTAATAAGTAGGCTTTGATAAATACAAAAAAAATGGAACTTCATGTATCACGTAAACTGGCGTGAAAACAAAAAAAAATCGTGTGTAATGAACAACGCAGTTGAGGCGAAAATAAGATAATTATCTCAAAATAGCTATCTGTTCTTCCTTTATCCCTATTTTCATAATGTTCTTGCTCATATGAAGCCTATGGATGCGGTATAATTGATGTGGTTGAATAATCGATACGGGGTTTTCCCTAGACAATAAATTTTGGTTTCATCTTTTCACAATGCATGTCGACAACCCCATTTTTATGACTCATATCTTATCGTTTAAGATACTTCACTCCGTGCTTTTTTTTGGATATTATAAAAGAGCGCAGTTTAATTACACAAATATATTTATTGCATATGGAGTGCCTGCAGTTACTTCGCTTGGCAAGAACAATAACATTTAAATATTGGGCAGCAGAATGGCAAATGTCCACATTTGGTTGTCTCTTCGCAGCATCTGGGGTAATCTTCAGCAATCGAACTTCTGAGATAAAATAATTGCACCGTATGTGTCAAAATATTTGCATAATAACACTGTTGGCCGAAAAAATCTACGAAGAGTATTTTTTAAACTAACTACTGCAGCCTTTGCATGGAAATCAGTCATGGAATGCTTTTAGATCAGATGAAGCCTGTGCGTTTGTTCATGCCCATACATGTTTCAGATGATTAGTTTCAGTGTGCATGCCAAAACGGACTTTTTTGCGCATGCTTACTGCCCTTAATATTTTATGCGGTTGACGTCTCTTCGGAGCACCCGAAGTAATCTTCAGTAGTCGAAATTCTGAGAAAAACATATTGCACCGGAAGTGTAAAATATGTGCATAATCACACTGTTGGCTGAAAAAATCTACGAAGAGTATGTTTTAAACTAGTTACTGCAGGTCTTGCATAAAAATCAGTCATGGAATGCTTTAGATCAGATGAAGCCTGTGCTTTTGTTCATGCCCATACATATTTCAGATGATTAATTTCAGTGTACATGCCAAAATGGATTTCTTTTTCGCATGATTTCTGCCCTTAATATTTTCGGCGGTAAGAGGCACAATGGAGGAAAACTTTATATTTAAAACACATTTCGGTCTAGAACTGTCATAATGTATTAAAATAATAAGCAGCTAATAGCAAGTGTTTTGTCTTATAAAGACATGCTAAGCACTTATGCTCCTCAACAGCCTCATTTATGAATATTGTATAGTGTATGACCAACTTAATTTTTTATATTTTTATGCCTTCTAAGTACGAAGCAAGCAGTAAAATTCACCGTGTTGCCAACGTATGTTCGATGTAAAATAAGCATTATAAGTAGTACATTATATGTTGTCATGCATTGACCAGAGCTAAGCGAGTAATTGACACGCAGCTCACAGCGATATCTTGGAACGAATCATAAATTCTGTGTCTGTGTAAATCAGCGCGTGACAATTAGCAATCTCCTACATATAACCATTTTCTCCTAAGCAAGAGCACAAATACATGTTACATGTGCCTAAATCTCTTAACAAAGTCATCATGTTCTTCCAATTAGTTTTCATTTCTCCAACCACGAGCACGAGGACAAGCTGTTGGCAAGCTTCATCTTCGGCTGAGAAAGAGGGGACGGGCAGAGTAGCAAAGGAAGAAAAGCGGGGAGGGAGGGGGGGGGGGACAATAATTGGATTGAAGGTTAGGGGAGAAACGCGGACAATACTCTTTGGGTATGATTCAGACGATGGTGCCGGCTGTATCTCGCTGTGAAGGCAGGTACCTAAACGCAGGTACATAGGTCTAAGGTTATCTTCACAGTGAATCTGTTACTTGAAATACTCCAATGGGTTAGTGATCCCGGATTCCCGGAATCCGCTGTGTTAAATTTATGAATAAAATACGACTCACATTGCTCACGCTCACGATTAGTTCTGAAGCTGCTTTTAGCAGAGTAACTTCTAGTTTTTCAAAGTCATGACTTGTTCGATTAGTGTGTTTGGATAGAGGAAGGTTAAGTAGTGACTTAGTGTGTGCGCAGTGGTTATTGAATCTGATTCTGAAGGGAGTATAGGTTTGACTTTGTATTGCATCTGGCGGTGACCACGTTCCAGTAGGTATACAAGGTTGCCCGAGTCGCTGTTATGGTTTTATTTAATGTCATGTTTGAAAGCGGAATGTGTGCTTTCAGCCTGTTTTGATGTCTGCGTGTGTTTGCACAACTGGCATCGACTTTTGCAACGAGGTAGACAACTTGCGGGAAAGGGTTCATTTACTTCTTTATGGACTACGTAATTAGGCCGTCTGTGAGCTACCCGTGGAGGATTTGGGAAAGTTTTTGAGAGTCAGTCACTCTGCTCAATAATATTGAAGTGCTCCTTCAAAATTCTGTTGATGTTAGGGGCGTTATTTTTGCAGGTTAGTATCAGGATTGAGGAGTGAGAATTCGCAGGCTCAATTTGGTGTTTCCTGAAAATATTCTCACGGCTTAGTTTGGCAACCTTACTAATAGCGTCGGCAATGATAGGAACCGAATAGTGATGATTCTTAAGGACCATCCGCAGGCAGTTGCAGCTTTTCAATCTTTCCAGGGCATGAGCAAAGACACTTAAACCTAAGGACCTGGGAGTAGGGTATAGATGTCTTGCAGTGTCGTTGTTGGCAGCTCTTAAAATGAAGGTATTGTTGTCCGTCAGTAGGTTTTTGTAAACGCTAGTGAGTAGTGTGCCCCTTCTATTTGGATCGTGAGGTCCAGAAAGTTTATTTTGTGCGAGGAGTAGGGGTGCGTGAAAGATATAGTTAGATGGGCATTGTTGAATGATGTAATAAACTGGGTTAGGTTGTTTTCTATGTCTGTCCATATAATAAATTTATATTCAATGGATCGCTTGTAAAGGACCGGTTTAAACAAATTTGAGGAAAATAAATTTGACTCGATATGATACATAAATATTGCTACGCGTTACGCCATTACTCGCGCGATCCCAACCAGCTGCGCTACAGACGTCGCTGACTTCATCCTCCACGACGTGATCCTACAACACGGTGCCCCATGTGAACTACTCGCGGATCGTGGTCGCTGCTTCCTTTCCAGAGTGGTTGACAAGCTACTTCGTGTGTGTACCGTCCGCCATAAATTTACCACCACCTCTCACCCTCAGACCAACGGCCTGACAGAACGCCTCAACCGTACGCTCGCAGATATGTTATCAATGTGTGTCTCCGGCGACCATCGAGATTGGGACATTAATCTACCGTTTGTAACATTTGCCTACAACTTTTCTCGTCATGATACCGCTGGCTACACTCCCTTTTATCTGCTCTTTGGCCGGCACCCATTACTCCCCCTTTGATACATCGCTACACACTACTGATGCCGCCATTAGTACTTAGGCTCGTGATGCCATCTCTCGCGCTAAAGATGCTCGCCGCATGGCTCGCGACAGGCTCTTAGCCTCCGAAGGCTCCCAGCAATCCCGTTATAACAGTCGCCATCACGATGTGCGCTACGCCCCAGGCTCTCTCGTTCTGCTCTGGCTCCCATCACGCCGTGTGGGCTTGTGCGAAAGACTTCTACCACGCTACACAGGCACCTACCGTATCTTGCGCCAAGTCACCGACGTCAAATATGAAATCGAACCTTTGAACCCGAAGTCTTCTGCATCACAAGCTTCCGACACTGGGCATGTGACATGACTCAAGCCGTATTATTCACGCCCTGCTTCGTTTACCTAGAACGCACCGGGACTGTGCTTCTGCGGCGGGGGTAATGTTATGTGGTGTACCATGCTGGCATTCAGCAAGTGAAGAGAGAAGTGTCTGGGTGTGTGAACGAAAACGACGCTCTGTGTTTAGTTGTGCGTCCAAGCGGTGCCCAGCGATTTCAGAGTGGTGTGACACATCGGTCGTAATTTCCACTCGTAAAAATATATTGGCGTAATTTGGTGCCATTTTAGTTCCCTTGGCCATGCCACTCGTTTGGAGGTAATAGCTAATATTAAATTCAAATGAGTTTAGTTCCAATACTGACCTGGTGAGTGTAATAATTGCTATCGGGCTAGGGGAACCTATGCTGCTTTGTTTTTCGTAAGCTGTATGCCATCATCATGTGTAATATTTGTGTAGAGGAAAACCAAAAGTAGCGTGCCTTCGGGAATTTTTACTTTCGTTAACTCTTCGAGAAAGTGGCTGGTATCATGTATGTAGGACGGGTGAGAGAGGGGTATTTGTTTGATTAGGGAGTCTATGTAAGCGGAGATAGATTTAGTGAGCATGCCGATGCTGGACTTCATTACTCGACCTGGTTTGTATTCTTTATGGACTTTTGGGAGAATGTAGAACCGCCCCGGAGACGGGTTGGCTACTGCAAGCGTCTTGTTTATTCGAGGTGTTATTTATTCTTCCCGTGTTCACCGTGGTCGTTATAGTAGTGTGATGTTCGGCGGTGGGGTCTGCAAGGAGAGATTTGTAAAACTGGGTATTGTTAAGTCGGCGGTTTCCTTCCTCTATGCATTTTTCTGTATCAAAAATTACTTTGCCCTCTCCTTTGTCCGCGCGTTTGATAGTGCTATCATCTCGTTTATTCAAAGAATCTAATGCATCACGTGTGCTTTTGAGAGGTTTGGTGATCGGTCGGTTGTTTCGCGAAAGCGTGAAGTACATCTCGTCCTTCAGCTGTCTTACAGCTTTTTTTTCTGCTTTCTTCCCCTTTCCATCGCGTCTGTACAATTTTCAAACATTTAAAACCCAAACTCAAGCAATTGTTGTCACGTACACGATGATTCAGGATACCAAGGATAGCAGGGGGTTAGCCCAGACACAACAGCAACAAGCAGCACAGACGCAAACGCGCAAGTGACACTTCGTCGTCCTTTCAACTTCGTCTTCCATCAGTCAGTCATGAGCTACCTGGCAACGCTAGGCGCCATTAGGCCCCCTTCCGAAAAAAAGATTGAAAATAAAGATTAAGACGGCTGGTAAGAACGATGTGAAAAGTAAGGGAGTGGTCACAAGGGGTGGGCGTACGTTATCGTTGGTAGTACGGCTTCAGCCGCACAATGTGCACAATGCCCGAGCTGGGCTTTCGACGTTTTAGTAGTGCCGCCCGATGTGCACACGGGCGAGCTGGCGGGCTTTCTCAACGCGGCTGGCATATTGCTGGTCATCTGGAAAGGCTGGACATAATCTGGGCACGGGATCATGGAATCGAGCATGGTTTGAACTTCACGTCCGTACACAAGTCGAAATGGTGTGAAGCGCGTTGTTTCTTGTAAGGCTGTATTATACGCAAATGTAACGTATGGCAGCACCTCGTCCTAGATCTTGTACTGCACATCGACGTACATTGACAACATGTCCGCAATCGTCTTATTCAACCTTTCAGTAAGACCATTGCTCTGCGGATGGTACGCTGTGGTCTTGCGATGCGTCGTGTGACTCAGCTCAAATATGTCATCAATGAGCTGCGAAGTGAAAGCTGTCCCTCTGTCGGTAATGACGTACGAAGAGGCGCCATGCCGCAAGACTATGTTGGGCATCAAAAACTCAGCTACTTTGGAAGCTGTGGCATGAGGGATTGCCTTTGTCTCAGCGTATTGAGTCAAGCAGTCAGTAGCTACTACTATGCATTTGTTTCCCGCCTGCGACAAAGGGAAAGGGCCAAGGAAGTCCATGCCGATTTTGTCGAACGAAACGGTGGTGCTCTAACGGGCTTTATAAATACGGCAGGCTTCAGGGGTGGTGTTTCACGACGCTGGCATTCGCGACAGCTTCTTACACAGCGTTTCACAGTTGCGGAGAGTCCTGGCCAGTAATACGTGTTGCGCACTCGAGCAAGCATTTGTAAGAAACCCAAATGACCAGATGTCGGTTCATCGTGGCAAGCAGCGAGAATATCCGCACGGAGCTCGTATGGTAAGAAAGAGCTTACCAGAAGGTAAGGTCTTCCTTGGCCTTGGGAGTTTTTTTTATACAAGACGCCTTGCGGCATACAGAAAGACCCAAGGCGCCGAGATAGGTATCAAGGGGGGTCTTATCATGCTCTTCACGTTAAACGATGAGTGGAAGGATGTCTGGATTAACCCTTTATCGATGCCTGAGCTCAGATGCACTGAGAGCTCCTAGAGACGCTGTTATCATCGGCTGCAGCATCGCCAGTGTCAATGGGTGCTCGTGACAGCGGGTAGCGTCTTCGTGTTTGCGGCCTGGCTTATAAACAATAGTTATGTCAAACTCCTGAAGCCTTAAACTCCGGCGTCGTCCAGATGGGTCACGCAGATTTGCCAACCAGCACAGACAATGATGGTTCGTGACGACTTTAAATGGTCGGCCGTACGGATAGGGGCGAAACTTCATAGTGGCCCACAGGACCGCCCGGCATTCCTTTTCCGAGGTGGAATAGTTCGTGTCGGCACAAGAGAGAGTGCGGCTAGCATAGGCTATTACTCGCTCAATCCCGTCTCTTGATGCTGAACAAGGACACGCCAAGACCGATACTACTGGCGTCAATGTGCACCTCTGTGTCAGCCGCTTCATCGAAGTGCGCCAGAACAGGGGATGTTTGAAGGCGTTCGCGAAGCAAAGAGAAGGCCGTCTGCTGCTCAGAGTTCCACACAAAGGAGGTGTCCTTCTTTGGGAGGCGCGTCATGTCCTCGACGTACGCTTGGGCACTCTCATACGGCACCTGGAAGCAAGAATCAAGGACACGTTCTGCATGATCGCGACGATCCGCGCTAGTGTAAGCCTCGAGAAGTTTACAACGGAATTACCGACACGATGTTAACACTTGCTCTCGGTTCTCGAACCAGCTACGGGCGCCATCCTCAACGCTGAAGTAGACGTTCCTCAGTTTGGCAGCATCGTCCCACTGGTTAAAAACATCGACACGTTCAAACTGAAGGAACCAGTCCTCCACATTCTCAAAGAGGTCCTCATAAAAAGACTTCGGTACCCGAGGGGCCTGCAAGGTGTAGTTACAAGGCCGGTGCGACGGCCCGTTACTTGCTGAGCAGAAGCACTGGATGTCATGGCGGCGGCTAATGGCTGAAGCTCCGGAGACAGTCCCTGGAGCCGTCGACTGGAGCGATGCCCTGGTGTGTCCAATTGCACAGGGCTGGCGCAGCGTCTTTCAGATGGAGACCCTGACGTAGGTGATCGTTACACCCAGCACCTCCACTAGAATGTCACGTATACGGTGATTCTTGATACAAAGGATAGCAGAGGGTTATCCCAGACACAACGGCGGCAGCAAGCAGCACAGACGCAAAAGCGCAAGCAACACTTCGTCGCCTTGCAACATCGTCTTCCTTCACTCATATATATATATATATATATATATATATATATATATATATATATATATATATATATATATATATACTGCGTGTTCAAAGTTAAACTTTACTGACTATTTAAAATAAAAGCAAACTGCCGTACTCTCATGCCGTTTTTGTACATTGTTAATGCGGCCAGGCGGGCACAAATTGGGATATTAATTGTCTCCGTAAACTCAGTAATTAACTAAAATTTAGTAATTACCTATTTATTGGATGAAGTTAGCGTATATGTTTATATATAGAACTTGGAGGCAAATTCTTTTTAGGGCTATTTATTCCATTTTGTAGAATTTTAGTAATGCGGCTGCGTCCTGAGATGCGCACGTCTAAAATTTTGTCCCAGTTAGTCTAATTACGCATGCGAGACGGCGGCCCTCAGCCTGAAGCACCTCCCACGTGTGACGCAGCTGTTGCGTATGGCACTGCCTTGCAAGAGTGTGTCGCGAGCGGCGACGCGGATTACTTTTTGTTCTCGGCCAGCGTTCCTTTCTTGGCGCGCGAAAGGGATGATTCACTGTGCTAGCAGACTAGAGCGAGCGATAACTTTCAACTAGGCTTGGTGCCACCGTATAAACATGGATGAGATAAAATGGGCCATTATATGCTGTTTGTATTCCCGATAGCAGCGCTAGTGCAAGCCACATGGACAGGCAGATGTGCAAGGCTGTGTCATACGCAACAACTACGTCCTTCACGCTGAAAGCCGCTGTCTCGCATGCGTAATTAAACGAACTGGGACGAAATTTTAGACGTGCGCATCTCAGAACACAGGCGCGTTACCAAAATTCTACAAAATGGAATAGCCTTAAAATGCATTGGCATCCAAGTTCTCAATATAAACATATACGCTAACTTCAGCGAATCAAAAGTTACTTCATTTTAGTTAATTACTGAGTTTACGGAGACAATGCCTCAATTTGTGTCCGCCTGGCCGCATTACTAATGTACAAAAACGGCTTTAGCGTACGGCACTTTGCTTTTTGTTTGAAAATCAGTAAAATCTAATTTTGAACACCCTGTATATATAAATGTATACACACTGAGAGTTGCAGTGAGTCTGTGATGATAAGTCATGGATAAGGCAACAAAGCTCAGTGCAACCGCTCGTTATGCTTGCCTACATGCTGAATCTACTCATCCTACCGACATCGATCGCGGTGAAAGAGCGGCACGTAGGAAAAATGCACCTGAGAGAGCTAAACGAGCGATGCAAACCCCAGAACCGCGAGTGCAGCGACCTTCAAAGCCACAACGCAATGCGGCGGAAAAGGTGCGACAAGAACAACAAAACAGAAGCAATTCGGTCTCGTCTACGACTGCTACTGGCTTTGCTTTGCATATTTTGGCTTAGCGTAGTATTGTGTACGCAATACTAC
This sequence comes from Amblyomma maculatum, assembly GCF_055883805.1. NCBI lineage: Eukaryota > Metazoa > Arthropoda > Arachnida > Ixodida > Ixodidae > Amblyomma > Amblyomma maculatum. Next base: position 8,049,587 of record NC_139351.1, read on the forward strand.
GCGAGGTTTAAGCCCGTCGCGTAAACCTGACCAGAAGCCAAGTTTGACCTTTGACCTTCAGAGAAAAAGAAAAAAAAGGAACAGATACAAAAGCTACGTCGGCTTTGCTTACGCAACCTACCGGGTTTAACTAAGGCTAATTCCCAGCTAATTTATTTTTTCTTTCCTGCTTGCCTTTGCGAAAAAATTGGTAGCCGCTCTCTTTAAGTGCTTCGCCTCGCTAGAAAGGTGCTGAGCTGCACCGGTTTTAGAATTTGATGCGCTTCAGAGGGTCGAATCTGCAGGGTTTGTACGTTAAGCATACGGAATATTTTGGCTTTAGCTTTTGAAATAGTGACGTAATCATCGATTAAAGTTGCTACCCCGTTCAGGCTTCTCCGCAGTGCACAGCGCTGGAGGGGGGGATGTCAGTAGCAGACGACAGGAGTACGACAGGCGGTAGTGACGTCAAGGACGGCGTCTACCTCTCTTCCGCTTCTATTGCCAGAGCAGGCCGTGCATCACCTGTCGTTTGCAGGCTACGCAGTGCAACCTTTTTCTAGTCTCGCGCTTGTTTTCTTCTTGCGAACGTTACCGCAAGCTTTTCAGTGCATCACACTGGCGGCCTAGAGGATGTCGCGTTTCATAAATTCCCAAAGGAGCGCGAGCTATCGGCGCTTTAAGTTGCCGCAGTCAAGAGGAAGGATTTCAAGCCAACAAAATCGTCGGTGATCTGCTCAGATCATTTTCGCGACAGTGACTATCACCAAATCTTGTCGTTGATGCGATCTTTTGGGATACCGATGAAATCTGCGCGATTGAAAACCGGTGCTGTGCCTTCTGTCTTCGCACACAAGAGCACCTCTCCGCCGCCAAGAGCTGCTTTCGCAAAAAGAAGAAAACTCGAGGTAAGAGGTCCAGTACATCATATTGCTCTTCTGTTCTGTTTACCTTTTTGTTCTGTGGGGCAGATGGGTGGCCGGGCAGATGAAGGCACAGGTGAAAGTAAAACTATTCAGCATTGGCACCCGCTGACGCGGCTGGAAAACTGTGAGAGTAGGACTTTTTTTTTTTCAAGATTAGGCTATCGGTGCGATGCGGAAAGAGTCATTACACTGCTGAATCGACGAATAGAAAGGCAGCCCTTATTTGCTCATGAAAAGTTTTGTTCAGGAAAACGAGCAGTTTTGGACCTCTATACGTTTTGCACTTGGCGATCCGATTCTGCTTGCACATGCCAAGTATGAACTTTTTAAAATGGAAGTCAGAAACCTATGTCATAAAGAAGAACGCACATCCTAAACTCGCCTCTGCTTTGTTAAATTAAATTTCTTATGTCATGTTTATATCTTATGGCCAATATCTTATTTTTCAGGTTCTTGGAGAGCTCCTGGGAATTCAACTATCTCAATTAAGAAAAGAAATCAGGGCAGCATGATGTCTGTGGTCGAAGTCGCAGTTTAAGCGCAGCTAAATGAAGTGTGCTCAACTCGCGACATGGCAGCGCGTGACTGCCGATAGCTGTCCTAGCGTTTCGGTATTTTTACCGGTGTTCTAAATGGGATTACGCGCGCGCAGCAAGGTAGCGGCCTGGCTTCTCGTCGATACCGCGCTCCCGAGTTAATTTGCTAAATCCCGCCAGATTAAAATGTATACGTACTCGAGGTTGCGGGAGCTGAGAGCATGACTTTTGCTGCTCTTGCTGACATATAAATGACTAAATTCACGCAACAAAACTGGGGCGACGGCTCGTCTGGATGAGTTCATTTGTTTACAATCCTCACATCAAGCGCATTGACGTGACACTGCTTCTTACGAGTCTGGCAGGAAATTTAGAGCACGAGTAATGCAGATATGTTCAATTGAGAGCGGATCACAGGCGCATATAGCAGTGCAGCGCAGCGGTACGTACCAGTGTGAATTTCCCATGCGGGAAAAGGTTAGCGCTGTCTCCTCTCTCGTCATGTCGCCGCTGCCGCCAGTGTCACCTTGTTCCGAAGCCGCCGCTGGTTCGAACAAGTACGGCTCAACATCATATTCCCCTGAGCAGCGTGATCGTTGCATGTTCAGCAGCATACATCCACAGAAAAGCACGTGCGTGCATGTACAATCGGTTAGACCGCCGCTACCACTGAATGGCACGCCGTCATTGACGTCACGGCGCGCTTGACCAATCACAAGCAAGAGCGCCACTTTCAAAACGCCCCACGGCGTTGGTGCACGTTTTTCTGATTAAAAAGTAGTTTGCGGTCACTTCTGACTAAATTTAACGTCGTATTCGTGTTCAGGGGGTCGTAAACTGTATATCTGCATTCCGAGCTCTTTCTTTTTAAAAAGTGATGCAGCTGCCCTTTAAGTATTGCTACAAAAGCAATGAAAGGCAAAGGTTTTATGTATTTGGTAAAGCTCTGGGCTACGGATCCAAGGCTGGAGGTTCGATTCCCGGTGGAGATAAGGTTTATTAATTTATTTTTAAAATTGCTATAGTACTGAAAAACTTTGACCACACCACACAAGTACGTTTTTAATATAGTTCAATGCAGAGCTTTCGCAGTATACACGTGGAAGTCACGTGATTTGGACCGCGCAGTCCACTACATCTGAAGCAGTGTTGAACTTCGTCCTGAAATAGTTCAGAATGATCCGGACAGCATGAAGCCGAGAGAAGGCTTCGTACTTGTTGATCAACGAGCAGCTGTTCGAGAAATCCTCGTAATCCACGTCGTACACGGCGATGCCAAAACGCAAAGTTGGGTGTTGACCTTTTATTGTGCAGAGCTGCCGAAGAAAACAAAGAAGCTCTGAACTGGGCTCCAGTTAAAACGTTAGCAAAGCTTTATTGTTTGCCAGGCTGCTATTTTGCAGTGCATTATTTTTGCCAGCATGATAAAGCAAGCGCTAACAAAGCCTTATTTCTTACCGCGTTTTGTTGTCCTTATGAAAAATTCTTTTGCGCATATTTGCGAAAACAAAAATACCTTATGTTTGCTTGTAACTGCAAATCCAGCTGATGCGATGATAGCTCCTTTCATTTTTCAGATAAAATCTTAAGTACTTTCTGAAATTCGTGGCCGACGTAAAATAATTGTTCAATTATTTCTTTATGCAGTCAAGAAAAAGTTAGGCGAAATAGTAATATTCGCCAACTGGTTTCTTTATACGCCAGTAATATATTCATAAATGAAAAACATGAAAAGTTCAAAAATTCCCATTAAAAATTAACGAATGGCATATTGAGATTGATCTCAACCGTGACAAAAGAGTAGATGCAAAAGAAGACGTTCGATGAGCTCCCCAGTAACCAAAGAAAAGTGAAAAATGTCGTTGAGATCTAACAAGAGATGCCCTTGAATTTTTTCTCTATGTGAATAATTACTGGAGATCAAAATATAAGAGAGGTAAGAACGCATATATAAGAAGCGGAGTCGTAGAGTAACTGAAATTCATAATTCAGCACTTGTTTGAAAACGAAAGAAAAACCAGACAAAAGACACAAAGACGAATATGGGGTCCATGCGCACTACAGAGCAATCTATAAACGAATACTAATACACAGGAAATATGCCCAGACGAGAATATCCTTCTTGGCTTCATGCCTTGTGCGAAAGGTCACGAAAATGTATTCAGTGCCGTACAATTAGGCTCAATCTTACACTGACATAGATATGAAGGAAAGCGTAACTGTCACATCATTTCTTCTCCTTGCACACCCATTATAGAGCCGTTTCCCCTGAGGGTCATTCAAATTGGATTTTATATGTTTGCGCAGTATAAAACAGACTTTGGCTTCTTATTCTGGTGTTCTTCGCTCGCCGTTTGCTGTCATAGCAATCGACAGGGTGCCTACGTGGTTCTGATTCCGATGGCCCTCTCTTTGACGTCGTTCTTCAACAGCCATTCTTTTTCGTCTCATACGTTATATGTACAATTCTTGAAAATAGATTTGCAAGCAATATAGGTCACCTCAATGCTAACTCGCATATAACCAGAAAAAAGCATGGCTTCCAGAAACAGCACTCGTCATTACAGGATCAAATTCGTTCCTAAATTTCAGGCCCTATAGATTCCTCCAGAGCCATTTATTGTGAGTTTCTAGATTTTCGTAATCTCTCTACGGTAGCAGTTAATGACAGGGTAGTATAGAACAACACCAATTTGTGACGTAGGCGCGATGCGGTGGCGCTTCTATCGCCAGGCTGGGCCGACTGGGGGTGAAAAGTAGGCTTAGCGTCCATAGGAATACATGTAACCGAGAGATTTCAACGCAGTTTTCTCATTTCACGGGCACCTATGATGTCGTTATTCGGCACAGAGCAACCATGGACATTCTAGAACAGATCGTGGAAGTATGAAATCGTATTACCGAGGCGAATAATTTTTAAAACATCGCGAAACGTATGGAGGTGCGAGTTGGGAAGGCGACCCATAGAAGCACAAGTAAACACAAATTACCCCAACATTTTTCTGGTTTCGCAGAGCTCCAGAAGTGGTCGCCGGTCGTTAACCGTTGGCCAGCGCTTTGAAGGAGTGTGTCACAAAGTATGCTGCGTCATTACGGAGGCAATCTACTTTTAAACCCTTCGTTGTCTAGAATCGGTAGCCCGCCACATACGAAATGTAAACAACGGTTCGCAAAGAAGATGACTGCGCCTACGAAAGCAGTAGTTTGTTAAGAGCTCGTGCAATATTTTAAGACCATGTATACAACACTATTTCGCGTCTGACATTTCTGTAAAGCATACTTATCAGAAAATATGTGCGGCGCGTTTCAAGACGAACCCCCATGTCGAGGAGGCAAGTATGCCCAGCTGCTCTTTTTTCTTTGTGAACATCTTGTACCCCGTCCCAACATTGTGTTTCAAGGTAAAAAAACAAAAACATTGCGAATGCTGGCGACGCTTATGAGCTATGTAAGGCAGTAATGATGCCGTCTAAACACGGTTCACTTTATAAATTGAGATGATAAAATGCAAAATAGTGGGCACGATGTCATTCCGGTCTGAAAACATCTATTATGGCTGAGTAGAGACGGTCAGTATTAAAATGATTGATCTATTTGGGTCGCGATAGATGCATGTGATGAGCATGTCATAAGCAAACATTTTGAGAGGCTTTATATTCCGACGGCCGTGCACGTGCTGCATGGTCTGCACCGTACGAAAAAAAAAAAAAAACAAAGACGAGAGCACCGCACAGAGAGCGCAGAACGATATATTATAACCGTAAATATACCACAGGAAAAAAAAATAAAAGAAAAAAAAAATAGTTAACTAGCATATATGCCCGTTGATGACCTTGTGCGCACCCACCTATTTAAAAGTAATTGTATGTATCGAGGGACTTGTGTGCCAGAGGGTATCTGGAGTGAAGCGACTCGGAGAAAAAATCAAATGCACTACAATGTTTGCCATGCCCTATTGTGGAAAAGAACCCGCGTCAGTCCAGAGGACTTCCCAATGTGTTTCAGGCATAGCAAGTTGGCCCGGGTGCACAACGCCGTCAATGTACAGCTTTTCATTGTAGCGTTGTTTATCAGATTCCGATAAGCCTTCACGTAGTCCGTCATTGCTGCATGGCACACTACATTCCCTTGCAAGTACTTCAAGTCTGATGGTCTACGGGACTGTTGACAGCATGATAAACTGACCGCGGACAGTTGCAGATGATCATGCACCACCGGCGCCCTCGCTAGCAGACGTTCCGGAGCTGGAGGCGGCCGCTCTGGGTATCACCAGCTACCGTCTGCTGCATTGTGCGATTCTCGTTCGGTCCATATTGTCGTATGGCGTTTGAAAACTGCTTTTTAAACGTAATTTTGTCTAGGATGCCTCACTTGACAGACAGGATTAACAAGCTAATTTACCCCTTGCGGCAGCATGTCACACTAAACAAAACTGCGCGATTCGCTACATGTGCCTTATGGTTGTGTGCGGATTCACAACATAGATTAATCGGGAATTTTAAAAATAGACTGCCTGCGCAATTGCGCATCATACTTTCTTATACACGTCTTCAAAGCGCTGGTGAACGTTTAACGACCGGCCACCGCTTCTGGTGCTCTGCGAAAGGAGAAAAATGTTGCGGCATGTTGTGCTTACATGTGTTCCTAAGGGTCGACCTCCCAACACGCACCCCCAGGCGTTTCGCTGTATGTTAAAAATAGTTCGCCTCTGTGATGAGGTTTCATACTTTCACGATCTGTTCTAGGATGTTCGTAGTTACTCTGCACCGAATAACGACATCATAGGTACCACGTGAATTTAGAAAACTTCTTTGACATCTTTCGGTTCCATGTATTCCTGCGGGCGCTAACCCTACGTTTCATCCCCACACTCTAAAAAAAAAAGGTGTGATCTTAGTCTTTTTGGGGGGTAAACTGCTTGTCGCTGAGCTAACACCTTTTTGGGGTAAGGTTACGCTGTGTCTTGGAAGACTAAGTATTTATACCATTGCATGTAGTGTAACATTACGCTTCTGGTAGCATAAACTTGCACCTTCACAAGCAGTGTAACTGTATTCTACCTAGGCATAACGTTGCACCTTTCATAAAGGCCTATGTTTTAGTCTGTCGATGGCATAAGCATACCCTTGCATCAAAGGTGCAAGTTTGCACCTTGACAACGTAAGCTTATCCTGTATGTACAGGTGCAAAGTTACCATTTTAGAGTATAAATTTATATTACGACAAAGAGCGCAAAGTTTTGCACCTTTATGGTGCAAGCTTATACCACCAGGAGAAGGATAACGTTGCCCTCCAAGCAGTTTAAAGTAATGCCATATTACATAGGGTATCTAAGCATCATCTTGTGGTATATATATGCTATCCACACAAGAGTACTATTACCAATCTGGATCGTAAACTTGGTCACTGGAAGCAGGAATAAAGCTAACCAATACATTTCAAGATTTTCTGGAAGGAAAGATTATGTTGAAACATTGCAATATCTTTGTGTCGTCTGGAGTGTGACAGTGAGCAATGTTTCAGGTGAGGTAGGCTGTGTCATGTTGTATTCAAGCCGTAAGTTATGTTGCAGAGTGAACAAAAAGAATTTACAGAACAATCGGTTAAGATAACATACCATGGTGTTTATTTTACCTCATTATACACCGAAGTTGCAGCAAGGGACTGGATAATCTTCTCCGCACAGTCAGGGCAGGGATGTACCACGTATTTGACCTGCATAGAAAAGAGAACTTGTAATCAGTTACTCACGAAGAAAGTCTCACAAAACATGCTTATGGAGTAATTAATTCACATATAAAAATAACACTGCACAAAGGGCAAGTAAAAAGGAAGACAGATGGAAATAGTGCACCAGTACAGGCTTCCAAGTGTTTATATAATGAGAATTGTGAAATCACACAATATATAGATCAATGAAAATTCTCCAAATCTGAGCTTTACCTGTGCCACTAACACACACATAGACAACTAGCACATTGCAATCTCAGAAAAAATTGACAATATGCTCAATAAGACACAATATACAATGAGACATATTCTTGTTAGGAGCAGGGTCAAGCCATAGGCATCACTGATGTTGGACTACCCAGAGGGTTATTTAAAGAAATATGAATGAAAACATATTGATAAAATAGAAGCTAGCCTAATAAAGGCAAAAGATGTGATTTAAAAAACCCCTCCCTCTACTCGTTCATATGTGCAGTTCTCCTTTTTTTTATCATTAGCTTTTTATGTTAAACTTTGTTTTATCACCTTCACTTTCACCTTTGTTGTTTGCTGGTTTCCACTCCAACACCCAAACATTATAGTTTGCTTTCACACCTGACCATACCAGTGGTCTTGTTTCTAGTCACTATGGTCTCACCCTCCTAGAAAACACTGTCTCTGGTCCTTCATGACATTATCTTATGTTGCCTATAGTGTTAATGTTTTCCTGAGACTACACTGTCTTTAGTCATCTGATCATCCATCACAAGTGACAACTGCAAATCTCTTCTTCTTCTTTTTTTTTTTGGGGGGGGGGAGGGGGGATGGGGGGAGGTTCTTTTGTTCTTGCATTCGTTGTCATTTCTCATGAATATAACGAATGAAGCTTGTTCCTGCAGAGCTTGCTCCTGCAGGGGTATGTCTAAGGCCATTCTATTGTTTCTGCCTTTAGTGCAGTTTACATTCCTGGAAAAAGGCATGAATATACCACAGAGGCTATGCCTTATAAAATGCGGGATACCACTTCTGAAAGATGGAACATTTCATGCTAAAAGAGCAATGATAGCAAGGCACATCGAAAGCACCTTCTGCACATGTGCATTACTGCAGTGATGTCACAGATGCAGAATTATGTAAAGCATGACAATAAAATGCAACTTTTACATAAGTTCATTGCTAGTTTCACACCACACATCAGCTTATGCCGATGCCAAAAACTTCTCGAGACTGCCGTTTCTCTTCAAAACTACATTATCTTGCTCAGGAGGCAAAAAACAATACACTTCAATACCCCTATAATTCCTTGAACAAACCACAAAGCTTGAGATTCTATGTATTGCTGTTTCATGTAATGCTCGCAGCACATGCAGCAGGAATAAAACTTCTCATAAACTGCAATTTGCCAGAACTGTCAACTGCTTATCTCTTTAGATGCCTAACTAATGAAATTGTAAATGCTGACCAATATTATACAAGAATGATTATTAAAAAGTGTTTACAACAAATTTCTCGAAGATTATGTTCTTTACCTTTACAGATTGCAAATCATAAACTATGAAGAGACACCCGTGCAGTCTCCGCCGGTGGGTTGTGCAGCAATGTGGACTTTGGGTACCTGGTACAGCTTCAGGATTAGACTTAATTATCTATTCTTTTTGTTTATAAGAGGCAATATGAAAACTGCAAAATTGAAGGCTATTAATGAGTGAGCCTAGGCCTAAAACCCTCCTAATCATCTATGTGGTCTAACATAACTTACAAAGCTTTTAAAGGAATATTTTTGATGCTCGTTTTTCCACATTACATAACTAAAAAAGGGTGTTGCTGACATTTCTTATTCAGATAATATAGACATATTTTGTGTTTTTGATGATGCAGAAGAAGCTAACATGATTCTGGCAACAATACCAAGTGCAGCAACATTTTTTACATGCAATGTGGGAAAGCAAGACAATAGCTTTCAAATACGCCTTTCCTTGTTCAGTATTTTGAACTACATTGCTCTTTCAGAAAATTTAAGAACTGGGCTCACCTATAATATTGGGGACCCTCATTTCTGGTATATAATACTGTCCCCTAAAATTAAAATGCAAAAGTTAAGTCAATTTTGGTTGATTAGCCATTCAACCATTATCCTCTACCACAGACATGTCCACTGTGCTGCACAATCCAGTTCTAATTGTACTGCAAATTTCATTTCATTCATTCTCCCTTTATAGGCCCATAGACATGACATAAGGGGTGGGGGCATATATATATATATATATTTGTTAAATGGTAGTGGTGGAACACAAGGAAAATACGCTGAGTACAAATGGCACAAAACAATATAAAGAACACAAAAGAAACAATAAAGCTGAAAGTGCTAAAATACCGTCCATTACATATCACCTGCAGTACTTCATTTTTAGTTTCATTCTATTGTGGACATACCTAGCAACATAAGAGCATGTGAGTTGTTGAAAATTACACCCATCAGAGAACATAACCTTACTGCTGAGAACCAAGTGCAAACAATTTAAATATTAGGTTTTGAAGAAAAAAAGAAAAGAGGCATACATTAACAGCTCACTCAATAAAAAGAAGTCAACATGTTCAGATCGATTACATACTGAAAAAATTCCTCCCTTGCTAACTTGCTCAATAGCACTGAATGGTTCCAAAATCAATGTAATGCCAGGGCTATTGCTCCTCAGCATCGAAAAATATGCTCTTTGATAGACATAAAGCAACAATGAACAGACCACAATGCCACAGCTATGTCGAAAAATACATACCACACAAATCTTGCCGTAAGTAGTCGTCCAGCGCTGAAGAAAGCAGGTTGATCTTTAGAAGCAGGAGTAACAGCACTTCTACACCGTATTCCTCCTACTGGCAGGTACGCTGCAGCAAAGGTATCATTCATAACATTAGCATGATACTTGTAACTAGTACATACATAACTATAGTACAAAAAATAATGGCACCGCACATGCCACAACAATGACTCAAATATTTTGACAATGAGCTTAAAAGCTACAACTCCTGTTCCTAGATATATCTGTAACAATATCTGCCACCTCTTTACAGTCGAAATAACTGCTTAAATAAACTAGAATAGCAGATTTATGACAAACTGCTAGCACAATAACAATACACATTAACTTCAATGAGGGAATGTCTCAGTACCAGTGAATTGTAGTAATGAGTATAACACAATGTCTGACAACAGAAACTACAGAAGGAAAAGAATGTGTTGTTATTGGTCAGGCATAGCCTCCTTTCTATGGGTCAGGAGGCTGAAAAGTTCAGAATGGAAATAGCTGAGTAGAAACTATAGCAAATCCCCAAATGAAAAATATTAGTGATATAAAAATTTTCCTTAGCTCGCTAACGAAAATTAGCACATTTAATCAAAATAGCTGTTTGGGCCAGTTGGTTCATACTTACACCCTAAAAGACCAGCGAAAAAAAAAGAAAACAGGTACAAAGGAACACAAAACGTATTTCAGTGCCCGTCCTGTCATTTTTTGTTCCTTTGTCCCCGTAATTATTTTTTTTTTGCGCTGGTCTTTTTATGTACCGATTACAAAAAGAAAGTCAGTCTTAAAGCAGAGAAGGGGTGACACATGGTTTGCTTCAATGCTGAAGACATCTGATCACCAGCTAACCCAGATTTTTCACTTGTTAAGTGATTTGATCGAGTCCAATATTTATTATCAGTTTTTAACATAAGTGATCAGCAAGTTAAATAACACCATTTACTCGCACACGCCCTCAAACACAATGAAACTCAATTGATAAGTCACTGTCTGGGCGTGCACCATATTGCACGGCATGAGCGAAAATGGCAACACGCAAGGAGACACACACATGGCACGCGACATAAATATTCTCCGACGAGAATCCCAAGCAGTATACATTGAGGCAGATGTCAGTGATCAGCAATATGTGCCACAAAAGTGCGCGTGTCAATTTAAACGCCCCTTTCTGGGCGGAAACAATGCTTTGGACTTACCAGCACGGATAGCAGAGACCAGTTTCAAATTCTTTGAAGAAACGACAGTCTACGTTCTTGCGCAGACGAGACGAAGGACTTGAGCCTGCAGCGAAAAAAAAAAAAAAAAGCGTGAGAAATGTCTTTCCTGCACATTGCGTCACTGCGACAGTATACATGTACACGAATCGGCTCGGTCCCACCTCTGGTCTCGACGCCATCAGCTCAAAACTGCGGGGTTAAATCGGCGTTCTGAAAGCGTGACTTTAGGATATCAAACGCGCTGCCTTCGAACGTACAAGTTGCTGGCAAAAGAACCGTAAACTTAACCCATCACCCTGCATGCTCTCCCGCATTTATGGCAACGTTCCCGTAAAGCAGCAACAACAGACGATCAAAATCGATTGTAGGCAGCGAGCAAAAATAATGCGGCATGCAAACACGTCAATGCGTATCACCGGGACTGCATTAGCGCTCGTCGACGCATACTTTCGACCGCGGGATATGCTTGTGAGCGTCGTAGACGACTAAAAATGCACCATTAACATCCCGCAAAAAGGTCGTGACCATCTAAAAATTTTGGGATGCGCCGCTCCTCCAGTCTGAACTGAGGGAGTGGTATGCTCAGGTTGGGATCCAAGACGTCGTGCTCAGAGGCCGTTTCACAGACAAACAAGCAGCGTCGCGGACGTAAGCAATAACAAAACATGTTCAGGCCAAGTTAAATAGCAGAGAAAAACACGTAAAACGAAATGTAAAACGTCACTTACATGCGCGGCTGAAATTTGGCGCCAAGGATCCGTTGGAACGCCACCACCGCGACGACCAGCCATCCGCCGTTTCATTCCGAAGTTCACACTTTCACGAAGTCGTTTCATAGTGAGGCATCGATGAGCGCACTCGATGAAATAATCGCTGAGAGCAACCGAACTTTTCTAAAAACACAGATGAGTACCAACAACAAAGAGCACGAACGCTGACTCGTGCGGCAATCGCCGTCGTCGTCTTCTCGGACTAGCAGAGTCGCAGGGAACGCAGGCAGGCTCAAGCAACTACGAACACGTGACGCTGCGTTGAGAATAAAAGCAACAAAACTAAAAAGCAACTGCTTCGCTTCTCGTCTCACCACCACTCCCCCCTCACCTCCCCTTTCTCCCTGTTTTGCAGCGTACACACTTGTCTGTCCGCCCTTGTTCTGAGTTCGGCCTTGCTCTCTCCACGGTCAAGCTCGCGTAGGAGTCAAAAGACGGGACGGGTGTCGGGGGGGGGGGGGGGGGTGAAGGGGGGAGGCACCGCTTTTTGTAAGAAGGTACGATGCTCCCAACTTTCGATGATTCCCCACCTCCTCCGGGGAAAAACGAGGGGTCCTTTTGTGGTAGCTCTTGAAAGGACATCGGACGGGAAGTAGGAACACAGCCGCACCCAGCTTGAAACCGGTTACCATCATAAAAAAAAAAAAAGAAGAAACAAGCGGCAAACTTTTTTTTGCTTGAGCTGCAGGGACGAAATGGTGTAAAGTCATGCGAGAGAGACTAACGTCTTCCGTGCGGGTGATTGCGCAGGGTATATTTAAGCCATGCGGTTTCAGATAGCATAAATCCCGAAGTTACCCTCCTTTTACACTCTTTTTTTTTAGAGTGCAGTCGGCTGCGGCTCCGCGAGCGCCCCCTTGTTTGTAAACACGGTATTGGTCAATACATGCTTCATTGTATGAATATAAATGAGGAGGCTGCTGGTAGGAATCATGTATGACTAGGATAAAATCTTTAAGTTTCAATATACATTTCTCGAACGTATCTGCCCGCTCATAATGAATGAGCACTGAGCAAGGGTAGATGGGGAAGGCTCAGTTTACAGGTCGAGCCAACGTTTCGACAATAGGACTTGTCTTCGTCTTAAGCTTAGGACGAAGACAAGTCCACTTTTCGAAACGTTGGTCGTCCTGCGAACTGAAGAATCCCCCCCCCCCCCCCCCTCTTTCTGTACCCTTGTTCAGTGCTCTCTCATACCGTGTAACCATCTTCTTCCTCTCTTTATACCTACCCCTCGTAAGGCGCTCAAAAAGGTCAGTTCTCCGAATCTGGCTTTGTGTTGTGCAATAAACTCTTGTACAATGAAACACTGCACGCTACACGCGAGTGTTTGTCGAGGGCTGTGTAATGAATGAAGAAGTGACAAATGCCCACTAGCAGCATGACTTACAGCACTATCTTGATCTATTTACCGATAAATACGGGTTTTAAGACTCCGGCGCACAGAAATATCAAGACATCAGTATTAATTTTGTACTAAATGCATGCAACTAGAAACGGGTTTTATTCCTTATTAAATCCATCCGCATCGTGCGCAAAAGAGGTTTGTATATTGTTTTCTGTAAATTGGTTTAATTTATTGAGTTTAACGTTGCGAAGCGCCTCAGACTATGAGAGCAGGCGTTTTAGAGGGGTACGGAAATTTGGACAACGTGGGTGCGTTAAGGTCCACTGACATCGCACAGCACACGGGAGCCTAAATTTGCGCTTGCTGCGGCCGCTGGAGGCGGGATTCGATCCCACATTTTTGAGGACAATAGATGAACGCCCAAGCCACTGCACCACCACGGCGGAGCTTTCTGTATATGAACCGTATATAGCTGAATATGCTGCATCACCATGTGGTCGTTTCGAAATTACCGTGAAAGTGTACAGAAGAGAAAAAGTCTATGAGTAGCTTGCTTTGCATCGACATATTCATAGTAACGCCATTGTTGCTAGCCGTGATATGAATGTTTAGAGTAGACCCAAGGACGCGGGATCGAATGCCGGCCACGGTGGCAGCTTTTCGGTGGAGGCGAAAAGCAAGGCGTCTGTGTGCTGTGCGTTGTCAGTGCACGTTAAAGAACCCCAGGAGGTCGAAATTACCGGAGTCCTCCACTACGGCGTCTCTCATAGCCTGAGTCGCTTTGAGACGTTAAACCCCACAAACGAAACCAAACGAAACGTGTGTTACACAACCCTCTAGAGTACTTGTGCAACAAAACTGGTCACTTTAAACATGCAACCTTATATATGTCGGAACGGAGCCCAACAGTCCCTCACGCAATTCATTGCCATGTTCCCCTTGTAGCTCAAGATGCCACAGAACGTTCCACGTCCGCCGCAATTGCGGAGGGTGGCGATGGCAAGCACACTCAAGGATAAATAGCAAAGAATGTAGTATAGTAAGCAGACACTGTCATAGTTCAGTGTTAGAGCATTTAAAGCGAAATTTTAAGATCGTGGGCTGAAATCCTACTGCAAGTATGAGGGTATTTTGTCTATGCTCTAGCCATGTGCTGCCACAATTAATTACTACTTCACATTCGTAACCAAAAACGATAACTTGAGCTTTTCTCTGCGTATTTAGCTGTTGACTCTCTCCTTACGTGTTTCGTATCAGATGCCCCTATTTTCACTGTATTTGTTGGCTGGTCGCCAAATATAAGTTTCATGCGTCTTTATTACATAACGACTCAGTGGCATATGCTACGTTTTCTGGTAAGGCTCTAAAGTTGTTCATTGCTTCTTGCGTAGAATCTCTAGGATGTTTCAGATTTTTAAGAATAATTGTTCTAAGGGTGTATCTGACCGTTTGCTAGATATGATAATAAAGTAAATCAGAAAGAGCACAGCATTCCGGGGCCATATATACATGGATAATTTAGAAAGCTATATGATATATCGCTAGTTATATCAGGTACTGGCATTGAAGGTTCATGCCACTGGAAGGCGAAACTTCAGGTCTAAAATTATCTTGACCTTTAATAACTCGAGTTTGCATTAGAAGAAAAACGCTATATCGCACTAGGACTACAGATCCATCCGCTTTGACCGTGACCTTACTGCACACGATTTCTAAATTACTTTGTTCAAAAAACGATTTTCAATCGCAGATCGAGACTTGAATGATTTGTGTTCATTACATTTTATTATTCTCAGGAATAAAATGTTTTACTCTTTATTGTGTTTTTGTTTTATTTTGCCTTGTGCAATTTTACACCATGTAGTAGAGAGACTGCTCTAGCGTTATGGATAAATATTTAAGAACCTTTCGGAAGCTTCTGCCCCTGCTACAAAACCCTGAACAATTCGTTTCACCATCGCTCTTTATTCACGAATGAAAGAGGCATGATTTTCATTTCCTTAAAGCATCGAACGTGCACTAGACCTCCTCTATGTCCTCCATTCCGTGCTAAGGTTAGATCACGTGATGTTTTTTTTCTTGTACGAAGAAAGCAATATGACTAAAACCATAAATCTAACACCTGATGGGCCAGTGTAGTTAACAAGCAGAGTCATTCACACTGCATCTATAAACATGCATACAATTTCACCTTGATCGTCAATCCAAGCGTTTAGCAGCAGCTACATGCATTTCACGCGTGTTCAACAGAGCTAAACTTCTCTCCGCCTCACCTTCTTACAGAGAGCCACTTCATCGTCGTAGGCGAACATTTGGATGTCTGTGCCGTGGAAAGCCAGAACTGCATCCACCGCTGAGTTGTAGACATATTGGGGGTACCTTCGGCTCATGCAGATCTGGGACAGAACACTCTGTTTAGAATTTGCCTACAGTGGTGCACATGATCGAATGAATCATGGGCATGTTGGTGTCGATCATGTTTTACTTATAACCTTACGTTCCGCGAGGTCAGTAGCATCATTAAAGCACCCAGCGGCGTGTGTGACGTCACGAGGCTACATCACGCGGCAGACGCAGCCAACTCGGGCTTCCCATTTGATATGAGAGGGTTGGATTGAAATCGAACTTCTCAAAACTCTTGGTCGAGTAACACTTTCTACTCGTAGGTGACAGAAGCACGTCTGTACAGCTTAATAACCTAAGGGTTTAGAGGTATTCATGTCGTATGGAATTTCATGTTAAAGGGTATGCATTCCATATAAACGCACAATTGAATATGTAGCGATTACCAGATTGCATACCGGCGAATAAAGCTCTGCAATAGCCCCAGTCTGGTGCGGTTAACGTCTTTAGCTGAGATGTGGCCCTTAGAAGCTATTATATATTTTTCTCTAATTTTTTTTCCAGTTGTCATCCCTGTGCCAATTACGGCTCGTTCGACGGAATGCGATTGCATGGTTTGAAAAATCCATGTGTGAAGAGTAAATGCCTCTGTACCGTTGAACGCTTCACTGCTGCTGATGTACAAAGTTCACGTCCGCTTCCTCACATGTTTAGAAAGTTTTATTAGAAATTCACATGACATAGGTACTCTCCAAGGCGAAGAAATTTGAGTATTATATATTTTTCTCTAATTTTTTTTCCAGTTGTCATCCCTGTGCCAATTACGGCTCGTTCGGCGGAATGCGATTGCATGGTTTGAAAAATCCATGTGTGAAGAGTAAATGCCTCTGTACCGTTGAACGCTTCACTGCTGCTGATGTACAAATTTCACGTCCGCTTCCTCACATGTTTAGAAAGTTTTATTAGAAATTCACATGACATAGGTACTCTAAGGCGAAGAAATTTGAGTTTGGCTACGCTGAAGTACTCATCGTTGTCTGAACGGCACCTCTTAAAGAAACGATAGAGGACAGGTTAAGTCAGTCTCTTTCTGTTAGCAGCAAAAAGGGGAAAACAAAGAGCGAGAAAACACTCGATTTTAAACGTAGCCTTACCCCTACTTATCTTGCTTTTAACTAGCGTTTTTGTTCGAATCAAATGTTTGACTCAGAAGAGAATATTGTAAGAGATTTGTTTCAATTTTGAACATGATTCACTGTAATAGCTGTTGTTGTTGTTGTAGCTGTAGGAAGAAGGAAAAGAAAATGCACGGGCTTGCTACTGGCTCTGTAGCTGAGCCACCTCCGCTGCCTCGTGCAGATAGAAGAGAATATTGAGAAGAAAGAAAAGGAAGAGGGAAAGACGCGCGCCGCAACAACAGCCGTCGTCCACCACCAGCGGTGGCATGTGCTATGACGGCCTAGAACACATAAAAATTCGGCGCCAGGCTAGCCCCCGCCGCAAGCGGCGGTGACCCACCTGTACCAACCCCATCAGGGGAGAGCTCAATAGCTAAAACGAAAGGGCCACCTGAGGCGTTTAAAACATCTGGCCCCACCCAAGCTCGTTGACACAGGCGATGGCACTACGGGGTTGGGACGTGAGCCAACGCCGCTCGCGGCGGGGGCTAGCCAGCCACCGAATTTTTATCTGTTGTAGGCCCTCATTGCACCCGCCACCGCTTCGGTGGTGGTGGACGACGGCCGTTGTTGCGGCGCGCGTCTTTTTCTCCCTCTTCTTTTTTTCTTTATTTTCTCTTCTGTCCACACGAGGCAGCGGAGGAGTCAATAGCAGGCCGGTGTATTTTAACGCGGTAGCGTTAAGGAGCTCGTGTCGCAGAAAAGCCGGTGTCGTCGGCGTCGGCGGCGTTGGCCGTGAGCGATAAATCCCGGCATGCACTTCATAAATAAAAAGCAACTTCCAAGATGGGCTGGGTGGGAATCGAGCCAGTGTCTCCGGAGTGTGAGGCGGAGACGCTACCACTCAGCCACCAGTTCGATGCTTGAAAGCGGTACAAAAGCGCTTCTAGTGAATGCGGTGTTGCCTTAGAAACATGCCGTAGAACGTTATACTGCAGTGTATATCGGTAATTATGAGCATGTTACTTACAGAAGTCGCAGTTAGACGAGTAGCGAATTTACGTTTCCGCTACATTTCTTCTGTGCTCTACGCACATGCAGAGCCATCTTGCGGCAAACACAGAAGAACCCCTCCTCGCAATGTGCGGCGCTGCCCCGACACGTGGCGCGCCACTCGCCCCTGACGTTTCGCCGTGCACCCTCACGGGTTGTAGAATCAAGCGTCTTTCCTTTCTTTAGATCACTATCTTCGCTCACCCGCTTCTCCCCTTCGGGCCGCGCGGGTACCGGTGCGAGGATGCCCCAATACCCTTGCGTTTAATAAGTTTTCTCGCTCTCTCCCCTTCCAACATCCAGCGTGCGTCACTCGAACAGTGGTGTTTAGGCGACGCGGCTCCTCTTTCCGCTCACAGCGCGATTGCTAGGTGCAGCGTCTGATGCCGGACGCCTCTGACGTGATCGCTGCGCCGTAGCGCTTCTGCTGGAAAAGCGTCCCCTGCGATGTGTGCCGAGCTGCTTCCGAGGAATCATGCTTCTGCGTGGTGCTCCCAAGCGATTTGAAGCAGTCCAAAATGACTTACACTACGATGAGTGAAAATGCCAGTTTGGTGTGTGTGTATGTGTGTGCTGACTGACCGACATACTCAGTGCGTGTGAACGCTAAAGGAACACGGGAGCAAGAAACGCTGTAGTGTGCGCAGTGCGATAATGTAGATTGTGAGAAGCACTTGTTTGAACCAATAATTAGAAAAAAGTTGTACAGTGCACTAAGAAGTGTTGAGTATGAAAACAATGTCTTTGTGTGACTCAAGAGCATACCAAGCGAATGAGTGGGCGGTGCGAACGAGGTGCAATAACGCTATCGCGTTCCACTCTTGAAAGCGAAGCTTAAGCGTCCTTCAAATTTTTCTTTTCCTTCTTCCTACAGCCACAACAACTCGTTGACACAGGCCTAGCATGCAGCTGATACGTCGCTAGCATCTGAAGTATTTTGGATAAAGCCAAACAAATTCGGCAGGCAAAGGAATTAGGACTGAGCCGCCACTCACAACCGCCTCACTAGTCATGTGACTTAATGTTAATAATAATAATTTGTTTACAGGAAAGGAAAGGCGCAGTATCTGTCCCGTTTTTTCTGTGTACACCTCAACTGCGCCAATCGGTTGAGGCGCCAATCGGTAGAAGACAACATCGCTTGGAAAGCGAGTCGGAAAGACATAAACATGCCAGGCTTATGTGTTGGAATGAAAACAGGCGAAGGCAACGAGCCGAATAAATTTATCCAGGCAACCACACTAACCTGCCCTTGCAATCAAGTTCAACCAAGGCTAACCAAGCTATGCCTTAGCTTTCGCTACGTATACCCTGGAATAGCGGAGCTAAGCCAAAGCCAATTTATTTCACTATGTCTAAACGGGCCTTCCGGATACGAGTGATAGATACTGCGCCTTTCCTTTCCTGTAAACCAATTATAGAACGCCGGTGAACTTTGATGCGTTCAACGAAACTCTGGTTGTGTTCGAGAAGTGGCACGCTATGTACCGTGTGTAGGAAGGACGCATAGGCTTTCGCATTGGAAATTGAATACAGGTGGGCAAAAAGCTCTACCCTCTTTCTCCCTATCCGTATTCAATTTTTTCATTTTTTTTTACTTTTATTGCCTTTCCGTTCGCCCAAGCCCTATAAAAGAAGAAGCAACGAAGAAACATTACTTACTCTTGAAAAATATCGGTCCCCGACCGAAACACCGAGTCCAATAAATATACTTCTTTGAATGCAATTGAATGAATCATACATTCAATTGCCCAGAACACTATGCAAACTATACATATATATACAGCGATGTGTACGCTGCATTCAAAGAAATATATTTATTGGACTCGGTGTTTAGATGAGGGACCGATCTTTTTCAAGAGTACGTAATGTTTTTTCGTTGCTTCTTCTTTCATAGGGCTTGGGCGAACGGAAAGGCAATAAAAGTAAAAACGTGAAAAAAAATTGAACACGGATAGGGAGAAAGAGGGTAGAGCTTTTTGCCCACCTGTATTCAATTTCCAATTTTAGGAAGCGTGATCGAATCCCAGCCTCGGCGGCCGCTTTTCGATGGAGGAAAAAAGCAAGGCGCTCGTGTGCTGCGCGATGTGAGTGCACGTTAAAGATACCCAGGTGATCGAAATTTCTGGAATCCTTCACTACGGCGTCTCTCATAGCCTGAGTTCCTTTAGGACGTTAAACCCCTCAAACCAAACCAAACCAAACTTTTGGGTTTATTTGTTTTTTACTTCTATTATTATTTCGCTTGCCCAAGCTCTATAAAAGGGGAAGCAGCAACGATGAGAAATTATTAAAGAAAAAGATCGGTCTTGGGTCACAGCAGTCATTTCAGCGTGGTTGTTGTTGTGACTGTAGGAATTAAGAAAAGAATATGCTGTAAAACGAAAGAAATTGTATCGTGCATTGTGTGACATTATGTTCCCTGTGCCTTTGTACAGGACCTTGTACGATGGAGGCCCAGGTGCAGATGTTTTAAAAAGGGTAAAAGAATGCAGGTGACGCCAGAAGCAAAAACCTTCTTTTTTATATTGTGTGCTAAATTGCACACCGGAACATTGCTGGTGAAAATATGTTTGGAGAAAAAGCGACTGTTCATACTCTGGGGATGACACCTTTTAATATGCAGGAAGCCAGAAACCATAGACTATTGGGAAGGAGTATATTTTTGGTACGTATTGCAAAGAACGCTAAGGAAAAAATTTACGCTAGGCCCGCATGGTATTCGGCACTTGTGCGTAGAAAGTGAGGATGGGGTACCATTTGATTTAATTATGCTCATGGACCTCCACTGTATATGGCGCTCAAGAATGGTTGGTTGGTTTGTAGGGTTTAACGTCCCAAAGCAACTCAGGCTATGAGAGACGCCTTAGTGGAGGACTCCGGAAATTTCGACCACCTGGGGTTCTTTAACGTGCACTGACATCGCACAGCACACGGACGCCTTGCTTTTCACCTCCATCGAAAAGTTGCCGCCGATGGAGGTGAAAAGCAAGGCGTCCGTGTGCTGTGCAATGTCAGTGCACGTTAAAGAACCCCAGGTGGTCGAAATTTCCGGAGTCCTCCACTACGGCGTCTCGGTTACCATTGCGATTAAGATGCACGGCCTGCCAGAATTTATTTTCAGCAAAGAATGAACAGGTTTTTGGCAATCCAGAAAGCTGCAGAAGAACCTCCCGAGTGGCTCTCAAGGCTAGAGCCTTTGTTGTGTATGCGTGAAGTTTAGTGTGTCATGTGTAGATAGCGTATGTAAATAGCATTTCAGTGAGTTTTGCTGATTTTGTTCTCGTGCTAAGGCCAGACAATAAAGAAAAAAAAACACGAACCTGCTACTGGCTCTGTAGCGGATCCACCTTCGCTGCCTCGTGCGGACGGCATGTGCGGTGCGTGTCTTTCTCTCCCTCTTTTTTCTTTCTTTTCTATTTTCTCTCCTGTCCTCACGAGGCGGCGGAAGTGGCTCAGCTACAGAGCCAATAGCAGGCCAATGCATTTTCTTTTAGAGCGCAGCGCTTTGGCGTCCGTTCCTGGGTTTCGCGTCGGCGTCGGCGTCGGCCTCGTAACCAGCTCCGCCCCCCTTTCATCCCCCCAGCGCTAGCAGCGACCGACTGATACCGCTGGATGCCGCTGACGCCGCTAGAGAGTCAAGATAACGTGACTGCATAGAACACCGTCGCCTCCATGCAGAAAGAGGTGGAGAGGGTCCCCCCCCCCCTTTTCCTGTGTGGCGGATAGGGTGCTCTTCAGTTGTCGACGCGCCGGCTATTTCACGTAGGCCCCGGCACGTCGACGAATACCTGACCACCTTCCCAAGGCTAGACCTGGTTCCTGGCGCTGCGGAAGCGAGGGTATCATATTGTTTGCGTCGGCATCGGCGGCGTTGTCCCTGAAACCAACTCCGCAGCTGGAGTTGACTCACTATCGCCGTCAGCAGCATCAGTCAGTCGCTGCTATCTCTTCCCTCCTCCCTTTATCGCGTTGTCTGCTTGCTGCGCGCGCTTCTGCCCCCATCGTTTGCCGCTGGGTGTACACGCCGCGCCCCTCCCCCCTCTTCCTGCGAGTCTCCGGTTGTCAAAGCGCCGGCTCGAACTTAATTCCTTTCTTCGCTCCTCCTCCAATGCAACCCCTGTGCGGTGGCAATCAGAGAGCCAGATCGGTGGCGGCGGATCTGTATATGTGCACCGCCCGAGCCGAAATTGCCGCTGCCGTTCGCCACTGCGAAATTATCTGCCAGTTCTTTATGAGCCATGAGCGAGACGAATGTTGACATAAAGACAAACAGGAATTTCTTCACACTTATGCGGGAGAACATCCCGTTCCTCTCCCTCGTAACGCGTCCCACGGCTGTGACAACCTCGCGAGGCACTTGTATAGATCTCGTCTTTGAGAATCAAGCATTGGTGTATCAAGTCGAACATATATCAGTCTATTTCTCCGACCACAAAGCTTCCTTCATGACTGTCAAGAACTGTTAGTGGAGTCTTTGTTAAAGGAATACGTGTGAAAAATAAAAAAAAAATCTGTCATAGCGCATACATGTGTTGCTCGATTTCTTTGCCTCAATCTATCGAAAAGGTGAAACAGCTTATTTGCAGCGCTCAAATTTCGCATTAGGAAGTAACGTAATCGTCGGCAATTTTTTTCTTCTTCCTAGAGCCACAACAACAACAACAGAAGAGTAGAAAAGAAAGAAACAAAAGAGGGAGAGAAAGACGCGCGCTGCAACAGCCGTCGTCCACCACCTAAGCGGTGGCGGGTGCAGCGACGGCCTACAACAGATAAACATTCGGTGGCTGGCTAGCTCCCGCTGCAAGCGGCGTTGACCTACCGTCCCAGCCTCGTTGACCTACCTCCCAGCCATGCACAGCTACCCTTCACAACCTCCACTTCCCCCTAATTTCAGCCCACGTTATCCCCAGGAGGTCGGAATTACTCCGTAGCCCTCCACTATGGCCGCCCTTTCTTTCTACTTTCACTCCCACCTCCCTCCCTTTTCTTATGGCGCGGTTCAGGTGTCCACAGAGCAAGTGTGACAGTGCGCCTTCTCTTCCTGCGAACCAGTTAATATTTTTCACAGGAAGGGAGAAGCGCAGTATCGGTCACAGTTGTTTTTGTGGACGCCTAAATCGTGCCGTACGCTGTTGCGGCTGTAGGAAGAAGGAAAAGAAAAGGCACGGGCCTGCTACTGGCTCTGTAGTCTAGGTGCTAGGTGGTGTTGAGCTGAGCCACGTCCGCTGCCTCGTGCGTACAGAAGAGAAAATAGAGAAGAGAGGAAAAAGAAGATTAGGGGAATGTAGGACAGCGGTAGAGAAAGTGAATGGAGACGACGAGCCGTAGTGGAGGGCTCTGGAATAATATCAATCACCTGGGACATCATGTGTTGATTTGCAGGAAAGGGAAGACAATCTTTGTAACATTTCTTTGCATAGCCACAAATAAACGTTATACCAATCCAATTGCATAGAAACAGGCCGACACAACAATTATGCGTTGGTAGAAAGAAACACTTCGCAGTATGTGTAATATTTTTTGTGCACGCCTGAATCGCATAGCAGCTGTTTATCCTCCTGCTACTGAAGGTCCAATGAAAGTCAAGGCTGCTGGGTGAAGGGTGGCTGTTCCTGGCCCTACGAGGCTGGGACGGTAGGTCAACGCCGCTTGCGGCGGGAGCTAGCCAGCCACCGAATTTTTATTTGTTGCGGGCCGTCATTGCACCCGCCACCGCTCAGGTGATGAACGATGGCTGTTGTGGCGCGTGACTTTCTCCCCCGCTTCTTTTTCTTTCTTCTCTAATTCTCTGTTCTGTCCGCACGAAGAAGCGGAGGTGGCTCAGCTACAGAGCCAGTAGCACGCCCGTGCATTTTCTTTTCTTTCTTGCTACAGCCACAACAACAACAAGCAATAAAAGTCAAATGGAAGCCGCCACATAAACCATCTTTACAAGTGAAACTTTAGTTTCAAAATCACAGAGTACACGAAACGAAAACAAAGGTTCCATAATCCAACATAAATCCAACATCCTAATCCAACATAGCACTAGCTATTACTAGTAGTAATGCCGACTTGATCTTCAGCGATTCCAAAACAGCCATCCGAAATTTGGCGAGGGGCAGAATATCTGTCACAGCGGCGCGATTGCTGAATCGGGCCACGGGGCGAGGGACTACGGAGGCGGAAATTGTATGGGTACCAGCACACTCTGGGAATCCTGGGAACGAGACGGCTCACATGAATGCTCGAGGTTTCGTCAGCCGAGTAGGTGAGCCGGACGTTCCGGGAAGGTCCACGAGAGATGGGCTGGTATCCTTTCATGACATTACTAATCATTTCAAACTTGAGCGGAGGATTTACCCACCCCCGGACAAGCAATTGGTGGTGGTGGTAAGAACATTTACTTACACAAGGATGTTTGGATCGGCCCGTAAGGGGCCGGTCCTTACAAACACTAGGTGGAGGTCCCTAGTTGGGGACCCCAGTGGCGGTTGCCGCCGCTCGGGCGCGTCCGACTAAGGCTTGTTGGGCCTGTTACGTTTCTCCACCGAGAAGTGGGACAGCTGACGCGGCCACCGCATAGCAACAGGCAGAACCGCGAGCGGATCGGCCATTTCGGCGCCGTTCATCGGCCGCGCAACGCTTCCTCCCGCGGGCAAGACTCGGCGTGTTCCTGCCACGCGCCAAATGTGTGTGCGTGCGTGTGTGTGCAAAAGCTGGCCAAGCCTGGAGATCGAGGGAAAGTGCGTCGCCCTCTCCTGTCTGCAGGAGGTGGAGGAGATGAGGTCGGAACACCTGCGATTGAGTCATTCGTCGTGAACCAACATGTTTGGCTCTCCCTTTCCTGTGAGGGTTTACCCTTTCCCTGTGAACGGGAAAACCTATAAAAAGCAGCGGCCGACTCCGCTGGGACAGAGACTACTTTGACGCGCCGTTGTTACGACGCTAGACACCAGCTGTGTGAGAGTGTCTGTAATCTCTCCGGGTCAGCTTCACAGCCCGTTTCTTCCTGATGTTACAGTAAAGGTTGTTTCGTTAAAAGACGCCTCGTCTTTGCTGGCACCTTTGATGCCGTCCGCCGTCCACGGAGCCGCCAGGCCAACGCTACCGAGGGGCCGCGCGCCGCAGCGGTACGCTACCCCGGCACTCGCGACCCAAACGTAACAATTGGTGGCAGCGGTGGGATGACGATGACCAAGCCGTAACCGTGGTTGGAGGGATGAGCCAGGCGATACCGTCGTCCAACAACTGGTGAACAGCGGAAAGCGGAGAGACGAGGACTACCAAGTAGTGACCGTGGTCGGTGAAACGAGCCAGGCCTGACCGAGGTGCAACATCTGGTGGGAAGAACGGAGATGTCCGAGACGTGACTCGTGAATCAAAGCAGCTCAGCGGAAAAGGCGGGAGCAGTGCAACGAGCCCTGTGTGATGACTGGTTGCCTGCAGCGGAACGACTGCGTTGGATTCTTGGCTGCGAGGTTTGGTGAGTGCGGGACTTTCTTCTACTGGGTTTTGCCAGGCTTTTGTTAAGTAGAGAACAGAGCTGGTAATTGTGTTGTCGTTGTTGCTGGGTTAATTGCAGCAAGGCAATAGTGGGCAGTAGAGAAGGCAGCACTCGGAACAGCCATGGGTTTGGATTTGAAGTCGTTGCGCAAACCGAAATTGCTGGAGCTTGCGGAGGAGTTGGGTCTGGATTTGTCAGACAAACTCAGAAAACCAGAAGTGTTAAAGGCTATTCTTGAGTTGAAAGCTGAAGATGACGAGCTTTTGGAATGCCTTGAGATCATTGAAGAACGTAAGGAAAGGCTAGAGAAAGAGGAGCGTGAACGTGAACGTAGGAAACTGATGCAGCTGGAGATTTCAGCACATAGAATGAGCGTGGAAAGGATTAAAGCTTGCAATGCCATTCAGTGTAACGGTTCAATACCGCGAGATGGTCCGTCACCGTTCCTCATTGCCGAGGATGTGGCCGAGTATTTGGCAGACTTCGAGAATGTCTGCAGAAGTAAACGCTTCGAGCGAGATAGTTGGGCGCAGAAGTTGGTAGCTCTTCTTTCCGCTGAAGCGTCGGAAGAAATCAAGCGATTGGTTGGCGACCGCTTGAAAATTTACGATGAACTAAAAGAGTCATTGCTGATACGATATCAGATAACGCCTCAGGATCTTCGGAAGAGATATGAGAGCGAGAAACATTGTAACGAGGCATACTTTGATTTGGCCTATCAGTTGAAAGCCGCTGTAAGCGAATGGCTAGACAGTGCGGAAGTTTCGGAGCAAATCGAACTTGCACCGGAGTGTGAGAAACAGCTTGGGGAAGCGGCCGAGCAATGTGACCGCAGTGGCGAGCCGACCGAGCCTCGAACAGAAGATTATCATGTTACCTTGGTCGAGCCACTAGCTGAGACGGTTAGCACAAGCTTAATCGGCGAGAAGTCCGAAGTGACGCCGTTAAGCGAGGTGAACTGCACGCCGACCCAAGTAGCTGCAGGAGATACAGTTCCATCATGTGAGTGTGGGGAACTGGTAGTAACTGAACCGCCTCTCGAGTCGAAAGCAGAAGCTTGTCTAGAGCGTGGCGGAGAAGGAAACCAGCTAGGAAATGACAGAATTTCGGTTTCCGAAATCAGCTTCGTCGTAGAGCAGGGCACGCAGAAAAACGAAGTGCCGATCAGGGAAACTGCGCAGCCCGCGAGTTGTGATCAGCCAGGGCAGACCGACGAGGAGTGTGCGTCCGCTGTAGAGAGCGAGACTTGCGAAGGCGACAGTGAGCGACCAGAGCAGAGTCAGAATAGTTCGTGCTCCGAAACCACGCTAGGTTGTATTCGCGAAAGCAACCCCAGTGCGAACGCGGACGTGGCACACATGACCCTCACGCAATCCGAAGCGCCCCAGCTGTCGAACGAGCTTGATCGTGCGCCGGTTAGCGCTGAGCAATGCGGCTCATCGGAGGACCCGTGTAACGTGAGTGGCGAGCCGCCAGAGGAAATGCCTAGCTTGAGGGCTGGCATGAGCGGTTGTTCGGATTTGAATGAAAGTGAGTCAAGCGATGCAGCCGCGGCGCTGCCAGAGGAAATGCCTAGCTTGAGGGCTGGCGTGATCAGTTGTTGTTCGGACTTGACTGAAAGTGAGTCATGCGCTGCTGGCCACGATGCAGACGCGGCGCCGCACTTTGACCACTTCGACGACACCGGTGTCCTACTAGCTTCGGTTACCGCTAGCACGTTGACCGCTAGCTTGCTGGAGCTCGCGCCGAAAGAAAGTGGGACTAGAGGATTCAAGTGCTGCCACCGAAAAACGCGGAAAGGCAGGCGTGAGAAAGATTGCTGCCGTCGTAAGGAGAGCAAGCTCAAACGGTTGCAAAAAGAAAGCCGAAGGCTAGTATTCCAGCGCTGCCGACGAAAAACGCGAAAGGGCAGGCGCGAGAAAGAATGCTGCCATCGTAAGGGGAGCAAACTCCAAAGATTGCGAAAAGAAAGCAAAAAGCATGGGTTTCAGTGCTGCCGTACAAAAAAACGGAAAGGCAGGCGCGAGAAAGAATGGAGAAAGTGTAAGCTATCGCGAAAAAGAAAGCGACTATCCCAAAGGCACAAATGCGCCCGTGCCGAGAAATCGCGTGACTGGTGTGCCACACGTAAGGAGAGGGATAGGTTGTTCAGAAAAGCGAGTGATTCATCCTCGTATGTTTCTTTGCACAGAAACAGGAAGGTACGGTTGTTCCGTGAAACGGACAGCCGAAGCTTCAGTGAAAAGGGTGATCGGCGTTACCGTTGTAATGCCGATGGCTTAAATCGGAGCCCCTAACGTGAGAAGCCTCAGTTTTCACTTGGTGTTTTTCTTCCTGGCATAAGATTTTGAACATTTGTATTGTATTATCTTTGTTTGAAGTGCTGTTTTGAAAATGCGATTTTCAAATTTGTGGACGCGTTCCAAGTGCTGCTAGGCTGCCCTTTAATATAGATAGGGGTCATAAGAGGGAAATAGTCTGGCAAAACTTACTGAAGTTTGTGCCATGCTTGCTGGCTGAGCGGTTGAGTTTTTAGCGTGGTTGTGACGTTGTGGGTTGTCAGAAATCTCTCCTGAAGACAAGTTGCAGAGTGCCTTGGAAACCGAACTTGCCAAGGACTTCTTCAGGCTGTTTGAGCTCAAGAGAAGCTGAGTCGGACGACCCCGGCTAGCAGCAACATCCCGATCCCTCCGGACAGCGGATGCAGTCCCCTGCCCTTCGGGATCTCCCTTCACCCGGCGGGGCAGTCTGTTACGTTTCTCCACCGAGAAGTGGGACAGCTGACGCGGCCACCGCATAGCAACAGGCAGAACCGCGAGCGGATCGGCCATTTCGGCGCCGTTCATCGGCCGCGCAACGCTTCCTCCCGCGGGCAAGACTCGGCGTGTTCCTGCCACGCGCCAAATGTGTGTGCGTGCGTGTGTGTGCAAAAGCTGGCCAAGCCTGGAGATCGAGGGAAAGTGCGTCGCCCTCTCCTGTCTGCAGGAGGTGGAGGAGATGAGGTCGGAACACCTGCGATTGAGTCATTCGTCGTGAACCAACATGTTTGGCTCTCCCTTTCCTGTGAGGGTTTACCCTTTCCCTGTGAACGGGAAAACCTATAAAAAGCAGCGACCGACTCCGCTGGGACAGAGACTACTTTGACGCGCCGTTGTTACGACGCTAGACACCAGCTGTGTGAGAGTGTCTGTAATCTCTCCGGGTCAGCTTCAGGACTTCCTCGCGCGTCCTCCCCCCCTCCCCTCCCAACCTACCCCTACCCCATTCCCCTGGGCACCAAGAGTGCCGCCGCTAGCTCAGGCTGGCATACGTCGTGCCCAGTACCCCATCCCCCATCATCATAGTCACCACCACCACCACCAGCCCGTTTCTTCCTGATGTTACAGTAAAGGTTGTTTCGTTAAAAGACGCCTCGTCTTTGCTGGCACCTTTGATGCCGTCCGCCGTCCACGGAGCCGCCAGGCCAACGCTACCGAGGGGCCGCGCGCCGCAGCGGTACGCTACCCCGGCACTCGCGACCCAAACGTAACAGGCCTGTAAGTCGTGGCAGCCGAGCAGGACCGCCTCCCAGTTCTCCCGGGTTGGGTTGTGGATGGGGGGAATAGACGGGTTGGAGGGGCAGGCCCACACCATGTGATAGATGTCAGAAGACACCGCTCCACAGTGTGGGCAGCTGCCACTAAAGGAGGGGTCAAAATGTTTTAGGGCTGCCGGGCATAGCAATGTATTGGTGAAAAGGCGGAGGAGCCGCTCATCCGCCTTTTTGAGACCTTTACATGGGCTGGGGTAAAGGCGATGACAATTTTGATAGTACGTCGTGATATCTTTGAAGGTGTAGGCCGGATTAAAATCGGGTTCCTGATCGGGTAGGGAGGAGAAAACAGCCCGGTGAGAGAGCGCGCGGGCGGCTGCGTCTGCTGCCTCGTTTCCTGCCAAACCCTGATGAGCAGGGGCCCATATAAGGTAGCGGTGTGCGGGGTCCGTATCCCGTATGCAATTTAAGTAAATTTTATAGGCTAGTAAGGGAGTCCAGCCTTGTCTGACGTTCCGACAGGCCCCTCGCGAGTCGGTAATTATGTATTTTGAGTCGGAATAAGAGGCCACGAGAGCAATCGCCACCTCTTCTGCGTGTGTTGTACTGTGGGCTCTGAAGGTGAGACCGTTAACCGTTTTGCTGTTGTGAACTACAGCGGCCGTGTACCATCCCCCGTGGTGAGGGCCGGAGGCGTCCACGTAGTATACTCCTGTTTTGTTGCCATAATGTCGGGCTAGGGCTTCCGCTCGTGCCAGGCGCCGACCATTATGATCTTCGCGTGACATATTCGCTGGCAGAGGTCGCACGCAGAGGGCGCGTCTCCACAATTCTGGGATGCGAAACCTGTCTTCCATGAGTGTGGTGTGTTGGATACGGAGTCGAGCAAGAAGGCGGCGACCCGACTCCGTTTGCGACAAACGCGTGTACTGATTTGTAAGGTGGGCCTCCCGGAGCTCCCGGAAAGTATTCACCACCCCAAGGGCCATAAGACGCCTGTTTGAAGTAGTGATGGGGAGGTCCAGGGCACGCTTGACAATTTTACGAAGGATAACCTCAAGGGCATCCTCCTCTTGTTTCCTTAGGTGGAGATACGGTGTCGAATATAAAATCCGACTGGTCACGAAGGCGTTTGCCAGCCGCAAGGCATCCTCACTTCGCAACCCCCCGCGTTTGTTTGAAACCCGGCGGACCATGCGGCCCACCTGGTCCCCCACCTTACGGAGTTTGGCCAATGTAGTGTCTGATCGTCTGTGTTTGTGTATGTAGAGTCCGAGTACCCGTATCTCGTCAGCTTCTTGTATGGGACCACTGTCTAAAGATAGAGTGATTTGAGTTGTGCACTTTCGCGAGTGGCGGAGGTGCACGTTGGGCCTCACCCTCCACACTGACCCGGTCTGCCCAACACGGTTAGGAAACTCCGTGACACGGGATACGTGTCCAGACTTAACCTTCACTCGCAACATAAGACACGCAGACTGGCTCAACACCAAGGAAACCCTCGGTAGTGACCACTGCATCCTTAACATTACAATACACACACGCCCGCTCAAACGTCCCACAACACAAGCCCGTATCCCAGATTGGACGAAATTCAGGCAAAATTTTGACTCACTTGATAACACACCCATTTCCGAGCAAGGCTACTCAGCATGGTCTCAACAGCTGCTGACACACCTTCGCTCGCATGAAACACAGATCCAGCTCTCAGAGGCGGTTACGGACGTGGATAACCACCTCCTACACCTCTGGGAAGCCCGTCGCAGCCTCGTCCGCCGTTGGCGACGCCAGAAACACAACAGAAAGCTTAAAGCTCGAATTGCCGAGCTCACCCAGAAAGCGGCTGAGTACGCGGCCCATCTCGCCGACTCCAACTGGGTGGATAGATGCAACACGGCCGCGCGACAAATTTCTAGCCGCAACACATGGCGCCTCTTTCGAGCCCTCATCGACCCAACCCAAACACGAACTGAAACACAGAAACATTTGCAGAGAGCCATGCATGCTTTCTCTGGCAACACGACACAACTGGCACAGAAACTCCGGGACCAGTATCTGTGTACAGCCCAAGACCCCCTGGATCATCATACTCTTATGCAGGAAGAGAGAACACAGAGCTGGATCAAATTTTCCAGCTCCATGATCTGCGGGCGGCTCTTGCCAAAATGAAACGAGGCACTGCCCCGGGAAGGGATAAGGTCACCGTCAAGCTTTTGACGAACCTGCCCGACTCGGCATAGCAGTCCCTCCTCGACTACATCAATGCGATTTGGCGCGGGGACACCCCCCTGCCAAGCGACTGGAAAACGGCTCTGGTAACCTTTATTCCTAAATCAGGGAAACCAATTGACACAGATAACCTCCGTCCCATCTCTCTCACCTCCTGTGTGGGCAAACTAATGGAGACGATGGTGCGGGACCGGCTATCTGAATATCTTGAACAAAAACATGTATTCGCAGGCACCATGTTCGGATTCCGCCCACACAGATCCGCTCAAGATGTCCTCCTGCAACTCAATCGGGAAGTCCTTGACCCACTCGAATGCCCCCATAATGACCGGGTAGTACTCGCCTTAGATCTCAAAGGGGCATTTGATAATGTAACACACGAGATTATACTCACCCACCTAAGCCAGACCGACTGTGGTCTCAACACATTCCAATACATCAAGCAATTTCTCACGGATCGTCAATCCTACATTCGCATCCAAGATAATGAGCATGGTCCTTACCTACTCGGCACGCGGGGAACCCCCCAAGGCGCAGTACTTTCCCCACTGCTCTTCAATTTGGCTATGATGCACCTGCCTGCCCAGCTCGATGGTGTCGCTGGTGTGCAGCACGACCTGTATGCCGATGACATCACCCTGTGGGCCACGCATGGCAGTATCGGGGACATTGAAACCAGCCTGCAAACAGCTGCGACGATAGTAGACCGCTACGCCCGCCGCTGTGGTCTTCAGTGTTCCCCACAAAAATCAAGCAATTGGTGAAGACGCAGGAATGCGTCTGGCGACGATTGCAGACTAGATGTTTCTTCAACCCATACGTGTTGAGCAAAATCTGCCCGGACATTCAGCCGGAGTGCAAATGGTGTCAGGAATTGGCAACCTATGACCACATATTATGGAGCTGTAGCATAGCACCGCCACCGGCGGATATTATGCGTGATCCTTCCCTCGAGCAGTGGGAGGCCGTGTTGGCCAGCTCAGACCCGGTCGTCCAGACCAGGGCCGTGGAGTGGGCCACCCAGGTCGCCGTCAGCCATGGGTTGATGGCCATCTAACACGGATTCATCCATACATGCTCTCTGACGAAAATAAAGTTTTTCCATCCATCCATGCCTAGTAGGGCTTAACATACTGAAGCGACACAGGCGAAGAGCGCCACTGAAGAGGAGAGTTTCGGTTACTTTTACCCCTGTGATTGTTTAACGTGCTCTGATGCCGTAAACTACAAAGCAACTTACACTTTGCCTCCATCGAGCGAATACGTAGTCACAGTACAATGCAATTCGCGCCTTCCTCTTCTCCCGTAGAGCGCCCATTCCACTGAGCTACGGTATCGAGGCAACAAGCTCGTTATGAGATGAGATACATGCACAGGAAGCCAACTGCCACTTAAACCAGCGAAGGCATTGGGGAATGTGTTTCACTTGCGGTGTTCATTGATGTGTGTCACAGAATAGGCGGCATCCATTATTTGACCATGTTGCATTTTTTGCACACTCTGAAGCATTCGTAAGCCTTATATGTTCACGGGACCTTCTTGCACAATGCGTACGTGCACGTTGCCTCAGAACAGTATTAAAGAGAGAAAGAGGAGCCGTAGTGGAGGGCTACGGAGTAATTTCGACCACTTGGGGATCTTTAACGTGCGCTGACATGGCGTCCATGTGCTGTGCGAGGTCAGCGCACGTTAAAGATCCCCAGGTGGTCGAAATTACTCCGCAGCCCTCCACTACGGCTCCTCTTTCTCTCTTTCCACTTTACCTCCCACCTTCCTCCCTTCCTGTATGGCGCGGTTCAGGTGTCCACAGACCCAAGAGTGACATATACTGCGCCTTTCCCTTCCTATGAACCAACCAACCAACCAACCTTCCCTTTGTTAGCTCCAACTCTATTCATGCTCGAGCGGGAGAGTAGGTGCTGCCTGTTTTGTCTTCGTCTTACTTTTTCCCCACTCAGTCACCTCTACTACGTCCAAAGTATAGACCTTCATTTGTATATCTGTAAGCATAACCACAGGCTAAATCATAAAGCATTACCATTAGCTAAACCGTAATAATAATAATAATAATAATAATAATAATAATAATAATAATAATAATAATAATAATTGTTTCACTGGAAGGGAGAGGAGCAGTATCTGTCACACTTGCTCTGTGGACACCTTACGATGTCCCTTCCCTTACGGTGCGTAAGGGAAGGGAGGAAGGTGGGAGTGAAAGTAGCACCGAAGCTTTTCGCTTCGAGATATCCAGCCTTTGCTTAACTAAGCCCCAGCCAATTTTTCCCTGGCAATGTGACCCCCAGAAGAACCGATTATGCGGCATACGTGACTGTTGTTTTGTTGTGCGTTATTTTTTGCAAACCTAAGATAGCGACCATGCAGTGCTAAAGTGTGGTTTGTCTACGTGAGCCTTCTTCTGTGAGTGAACTACTTTGTGCTCTCTAAGCGTGTGGTTTGTTTCAAACTCCGACCCTGCGCATAAGGCATCGTCCACAAAGGTTTAAAAGGGAGCCACTGACGCCCCAAAGCCACTCTCCCATTTCGTTCCTGGAGAAGGAAACCACAGCTGCCGCGTACTGCCTGGTGGTTCTCCATTCGCCGCCGCCGGCACCACATCTACGGACCACAAGCCGCCCCGGAAGGACCATCGCCTTCGAGGGCCGCCCGTCTACGTCGTCCCAATGATGGACAGCCGCCGCGTTCCCCGGTCAATTGTATGTTCTACACTACTCTGAACTTTCTTTCCCTTTTTGTTACTTGAATTGTTACTTCCATCCCGTAAAAGCATGTTTAACTCTGTATACGTAATTCGGAGTATTTCATTCGACTGTTTCTTCACTCGTGTTGTTGCCTTTTAGAATTTTAATTGCGGTCTGCTAAATGTTTTGTGTATTCCTCGTTATGAGCCTACAAACGCCTTCTTTTTGTTGCTTCAAATTGACATGTCTGCGTTTCAATTTCCACGTGTTAATTACGGCCTAATAAATGTTTTGTGAATTCCTCATTCTGAGCCTATAAACGTCTTCTTACTGTTGTTTCAAGTCAACGCGTCTTCGTCTCATTCTCCACGTTTGCTTACCGGCTACGCCGGGCATCGAACGACCCCCTCCCCCCTTTTTGTCATGCCTCGGTGATGACCTCCGGTGATTACCGAGCGCGTGACAATTAAGTGTGCGTGAACGGGATTCTTTGTGGCGAGCTTCTATTTAGTTGTTGAGTTTCCGTAGATAAATGTATGGATTTGGAAAAGTTGATCGCGATGGGTAGCCAGCTTAACCTGAGTGGCAATGAGCTTAGGAAATGGGCAGAGGATAAGCAGCGTGACAGAGTGAGACGACAAAATATAAAACTTTATTGCTGAAAGGTCGCTGATTAGGACGTAAAAGAAAACGCACAGCTTGAAACCATCGTTGTGATCTGAAACGACTGCATCTGAATTTTTCACGCCATGTTTACGACGTTAGTCACACCTGTGGCTGCTCAATCATATGCTTTCGTCAGTAGTCATTTTACGTGTAACCAAACCTATAGGGCAACCAGCACAACTATAGCTAAACTGCCTACACTGCCCTTTCTTGGGATGCGTTTGAAAAAACAGTGTTCTTATATTATTTCGTTCATGACGCAGTATGGAATGCGCAAAGCGTTATTTCCCTCACAAATTTATTGAAGAATGATTGGTCAGAACAATTTAAAAGCATTGAAACTCCATCTATTCTACTCTCTCCACCCCATCGGACAGTTGCATATATGAAAGCATTTCACGCTAAGGCTATTTCACACACAAATCACTAAGGCTATCGACTCCACAGCTAGTATTTCAATGCTGTGCAGGAAACATTTCGGTATCGATCAGGCGAATTTAAGATAAAAGTCCGAAAAGAAAGTGAAGTTTTAAATTTAACCTTCTCAATTATAAATATATCTTTCTTCATGCAAAAGGCACAATTTAGATGCCCATGATGCCGGTTTGGCTGACAAGAAAATTTGAATAAATTTTGTCGTCATCGCTATATGAGAAAAAACATTCGTTCAGGAATTGCGCTAGATTGCCAAGACCACGAATGTAAAAAGGACTAACCGCAACCACAAAAAAAAAAAAAAAAAATATGAGGGCCGCTTAAGCTCCGCATTTAAGAGTATGGCGCGATAGCATAGGCTACCAGCCTACGCATAAAGACCTGTTTTAGGAAAGACGTATCAACGTGCCTGAGTGGCCTAGGGGTAACGTGATAGCAACGGTCCCGCTAGGCTGATTCTGATATGAACCAATCATATGAAAGGAGAGACCAATTCACAATCGTACACGTCATTATCACCAGCTGGATAGTGCCCACTTCCGGATGAAGGCCTCACCCATACTCCTCCACTTCACCCGCACCTGTCCTAGCTGCATCCACATTCCTCCTGAAAACCTCTTAACCTCATCCGACCACCTAGCTTTCTTCCCTCTTCCCCACTTCCAGGCTTTTCTTCCTTTGCAATCCAATTTGTTAACCCCAAGCGATAATAGATTATCCTCTCTTCACACTACATGTCTTGAGCATGACCATTTCGTCTTTCTGATTTCGACAGGAACGTTATTAACCCGAGTTATTTTTGCGCCCCATTCTGCATGCTTCCTATCTCTTAACGGTACACTTACCATTGCTGTTGCATAGCTCTCTGCGTTGTCCTCAACTTATGTAAAACGCTCTTGATTAGCCTCCACGTGCCTGTCCAGTAGGTAAATACATGTAAGACGAAACTTTTATATGCTTTCTTCTTGAGCACTAATCTAAGATGCTAGTCATTATCTGTGAGCACTTGACGAGTGCGTTTCATCCCAATGTTTTCATCGTACACGTAGGCAGTCACGAGTGTCTCTGCTGTATTTCCAGCAAAAAGTATGCGTGGAACCTTCAAGCCATGCTTATGATCAGCTTATGCACATTTACAGCTGAAAACAGTAGTACAGGCACATCAACACAATTCGTTAGGCGAGGAAAGCAGAAAATGTTGATGCTCACCTCTGAATAATAAGCGCCGAAAGAGGGGGCGCTTCGGTTAGACACACAGTCTACTAAGAAGTCGTAGGACACTCGTGTGGTCGCGGGCGTCGTGAAGCGGCCCTTCATGGTCACCGAGAGTGCCCAGATTGCCGCCACTCCTTGAAATGACAGTTGGTTGATGGTGTCACCCGCCAAGCTCTGGACAAAAGCGTAGATTTTTGTAGGAAGAGCTGCAGTGCGCTACCAGTCAAGCATTTTTCGACGAGCGGGAGAGGCCAGTTATGCGAATGCGCCGTTACCATGGAAACCGGAGAGAAGCAGCAGTGGTGGCGTGCGCTTCGCCTTCACCGCGGATGCGACCGCGCGTCCGCTCTGTCACGCGGATGAGCTGTTGTGCGCATGCGCCAATACCACGGGGCACAGAGGGACCCCACAGGTGCGCAGTGCGCTTCGTGGTCGCCTCGCCGCACGCCGCTCTATCACCCGAACCGTGCATCGCATAAGCAGCATTGCGTATAAAATGCGGAGATGAAATAGGCGGCTGTATCAACAATTGTCATGGATGCAGCGAAGGAGAGTCCAGCCACGGCTAAACAGCTGTATTGAGAAGAGAAGGTTAACGCTTCAGATCCTGAGGTTGTCGCCTGGCACTTGGCTGCTCAACAAAGAAACAATATTTTAGGCTGTGTATCTCTGAGAAAAGGCCTTCCGTTACATTGACACCAGTGTACGAGTTTTGCGTACTGTGGTGCGTATTAAGTTTTTATTCAATAGTGATGTTCAGTGGCCTGTGGGAATGAAGTGCGCCATCTTTCTTAAGAATGCTACTTCGTATGACAATAGTCCTTCAATACAACTTTATGGTCGTGAAACGTCCCCCTAACTCTATGGGAGAGTTACGTACGCTGCCCGGAGCCGCTGCACGGCGTCGCTGGCGTCTATTGAGGGGCATGTTTTGCGGACGGTGGTGCGGGTGGCTGTCTGCGTGAAAAGGGATGTGTTGAGGGAAGCTTAGTAGTGTTTTCGCTTCGCGCGGTTTTGCGGGCGCCTCGTCGAACTGTGCGAATGCGCTTGAGTTCATAAAGCCATTGAGTTCTGCGAAACGATGTTGCCAGCTTGTTGCGTTGTGGGCTGGCGCTACGGCTCTGGGAGCAACGACGAAAGACTCGTTTTTTTATTTTATGTATGGTGTCGAACTACGAGAGTCGTTGATACGCACCATCCACCAAAATGAAGTTTGTGACCTCTGATTTGACTCCCCGAACTTGCGTTTCACTAGGATATATTTAGGCACCATAGACATCGCGCGTTGCTTTGAATTCGAAGGGAATGGGAAATTTGCACCTTTAAAAAGCCCCCAAAACTGATGCTGTAGCAGCTTCGAAAATGTTCGAAGGGTATTTAACGCTGACAAAAGCACGGCCCCAGTCTCGTCCATTTCCAAATTGCGATATAGTTCATTGTTTCTGAAGTGTCGTCCACATTTTTTTCATTCGGGTAAAAATCAACGCCTTCAAATCGACTAGGCATAATGAATGCCCACCCAGCGAAGGCAGAAAATTAGTATCGTATATTTATTTCGACAAGATCAGAGATGAAAGGCATTGCAGAAGGGGGCGGGAGGAAATATATATTGCATAACAATGCGCAGAAATGTATTACGCTTGAAGCGGCTTACAACAATACTTTGTTACGGAAAATAGCAACAGTGAAGCAGGTGCAAATAAAATTGACAAAAGATTACATAAAACAGCCGGTAATACCGAATACTTGGAAAAAGATTTACAGGGAGGTGGGGGGCGGGGGGCTCCTTAGGTGCGGAAATGCAAAAGCATTGAGAGCTCCGTACCGGACTTCCGTTATGCGCTGGTCCTCCATTTCGTTGCTCTTAGCTGATGCCTACAAATTTACTTTTACTTTACTTGCTTACTTTACACTGTTCTTCTTATCTGTTTTGGTTTTCATAACGTCTGCCCAACGGCGATGGTGGAGTGGTTATGGCGCTCGACTACTATAAGGCATAAGGTAAAGGTATAAGGTAAAAATCCTTATAGACTGTTGAAATTTCCGGAGCCATCCACTACGGCGTCTCTCATAGCCTGTGTCGTTACAATCTGTTAAACACCATGCGCGTCGCTAATTAGACGAAGGGGCATTTAAATGTCGTCAGAGAAGTATGGTTATTACCGTCATTTACGTGCGCTTTCTTGAGCGTCAAGCACTTTCTTGCTATCGGCGTCGCTAAGTGTGTTTCTTTTCTGGCGCTGGTCAAACGACCAAGTGTATCTATAGAAAGCCCTTCGCTGTTTTCCTCACTTCCAAACTACGTTACAGTATATAAACGCATTGTTAATTCTGTATAGTGATCTCGCTTTTTTTATTTTTTACATGAGCACGGCCGATGACATTGATGGATAATTTGGATAAATTAATTTACATTGCTAGAATAAACACTTCATTAGAAAGCTGTAATGTGTATCTGAGGGCGTAGAGATCAAAAACGGTGTTATTCGATCGGTGTCGGAGAATTTATTGATACCGTGTCATAGAATTTTCAATTTACACATCATGAAACATGCCGTCACATAGGTAAAGATATGCGCGCAAACATTTACCATAATAAACAAAAACGAAGTAGAGAAAATTTTCTATGCTGTGCAAGTATTGCGAGCGAGAATGCACTGTTCCAGTCAGCGCTAAATTCCGTTTACAGGAACAATGAGGGTGACATTCTTGCACGTTCGCCCGCTACAGTCACAGAAGCTTAGTTATCAAGCACACAGTAACATCCCATGCCATCTAGTTGTCAGCGTGCAGCAAGATGAAGTGTTGCACTGTGAAACCTCTGTTGATGTCTAATGATCCCATGTGCAAGCCGGGCGAGCAGCACGTGCAATACGAATTCATTGAATGCTGTCTGCACTGATCCACGCTCACTCGTATGTTGTAGGATAATGAACAGACCACACTTTTCGGCAATGTTTTAGTGCGCCACATAACAAATATCCCGTCAGAAGCAAGACAATCGATGGTAAGGAGCCAGCTGCACATGGCTCTGCCGGAAGTGTCTTCGTTTTATATAAGCTTAAACTTTACTACGAATTCGCATGTGCAGCGGATACAAGACGGCAGCTTCAATTTAGCAGAAAGTAATAAGCACTAGGACAAAACGGCAGGAGCGAAAAAGCAAGGATTTCGAGTGCAAATACCGTACGCCGTTGGATGGCTGGCCGCTCGCGCCCCCGTAATCGGCGGTGGCGCCCCTCGTGGCCGCTTTTGTTAACGAGCCAAACTTTCGCGGTAGTTTCATGACAATTAGCAATATTGAAGGACTCTGGCATGACGTCGGTGTTTTGGTCGGGTACAATTGCAACCAATAGTTATTTTGGTACAGCGTTATGCGAAATGAAACATGGCTCTGTGTTGCGTCGGCTGTTTTTGAGCAATGTGTTTAAGGACCTCTATTTAAATTCGGTGCTTTTGTTCATATCTAGATAAAGAAAACGCAACAATGGCAGTGTGCTTTGTGACGTCAGTGCATGTTAGAAAACACTAGGTGGTCTACAGTAATGCTAAGGTTGGTATTGCAGCTTCACTTCAAAGCTATGTGTAGTTTCCGGATCGATTAGCCTCAAACACAATAGCACAACAGGTCGTAATCTGTAAACGGTATTATCATACAGAAGAAAAGCATACGTGTGTAGTGGTTTCCAAAGGCTTTCAATTTAATCAGCGGATGTATTTCGGCGACAGTACTAAAGTTCTGTTCCTAAGAAGGAAGAGAATGGGCGCTACAACGATATGCTGCACTGATACATGTCGAGTATTACAGTCTTATAAAAGCAATCTAAGCTTCTTCAGAAGTCTCCTCATTATTTTGCAGTTAAGTTTATATTCCTTTTTTTCAATGACTATAGAAGTGCGAATATTTAAGGAGGCAAAAGTTCGTTTTCCGTTGTGAGTGAGAAATTGTTCTACATCCTTAATTATAACAGCTTTAAGCCAAATCAGTATTTGAAGCATGCACTTATAGCAGTCAGTCTCGTATGTATGTCTCTAATATCTATCAAACTAAATTGATAACTGTGTAGCGTTATGTGCCATGTAAATTCCAAGAAACACTCGTCAATAATTTATATCTCGCTGCAATTTCGTATGTTTTCTTTTTCTTTTGGACACCTCCCTCCTGTCGAATTGCTATTAACTTTAGTTAAAGGCGATTCAGGTAAGCTAGCACTGCACTGCTTAAACAACCATACGTTCCTCGCATTTTTACACTAAGGCGCGTAGACGAGCACAAGATGCTTCATAGCACGCCGAGCGTCTCCAAACCGAGGTCAAAGGAGTACCGCGCGTACACGTGTGCTCCCCGTGAAGCCAAAGAGGTAGCTGATGAGAGGAGAGAAGCCAAAGTTGAAGGTGCGCGAATGACACCCGATAGCACAATCCGGAGCAATCATCATCATCATCAGCTTAACTATACCCACTGCAGGGCGAAGGCCTCTCCCATATTTTTCCACTCAACCCGGTTCTGTGCTAACTGCATCCACTTGACCCCTGCGAACTTCTTAACCTCATCCGCCCACCTAACTTTCTGCCGCCCCATGCAACTGGCTTCCCTTGGAATCCAGTTTGTTACCCCAAGCGACCATCGGTTATCCTCTCTTCGCACTACATGTCCTGCCCATGCCCATTTCTTCTTC
Source organism: Amblyomma maculatum (assembly GCF_055883805.1). Taxonomy (NCBI): domain Eukaryota; kingdom Metazoa; phylum Arthropoda; class Arachnida; order Ixodida; family Ixodidae; genus Amblyomma; species Amblyomma maculatum. The sequence continues at coordinate 8,090,337 of NC_139351.1, forward strand.
TTAATTTCCACTAGAATGTCGGTAACTTGAGTTATTTCTCTGACCCACTCTGCACGCTTCCTATCTCTCATTGTTACCCCTTCCATTTTTCTTTCCATAGCCCTCTGGGTTGTCCTCAACTTATGTAGAACTCTCTTGGTTAGCCGCCACGTTTCAGTCCCATAGGTAAGTACAGGTAAGATGCAACTGTTGTATACTTTACTCTTGAGCGATACCGGTAAGCTGCTAGTCATAATCAGCGAGTGCTTGCTAAATGCGCCCCATCCCAATCTTATTCTTCTTATTTCCTTTTCATGGTCCGGATCTGCGGTTACTGCCTATCCTAAGTAGACATATTTGCCTACTACTTCCGGAGCAACAATCGCTACTAAAGCACCACCGGGTGACAGCCGCGATGGCCGCTGCTGTGATATGCGGCACTGTCTTTGGCTTCGACTGCGGAGCCACTCCTTCTGATTGGCTACTTGCACGTGACTCGCGTTTTCACCTTCCCTTTTGCACTTCAAATTCACGGAGAAGTAGAGAACGACATCTAATAGATAATCGAAATCTATGACTGTGGCTAGTACTGTCAAGGGGTTGAAAAGTTTCGAAGCCGATTGCACGATCCCCGTAACAAAATAAATGTACAACCTTCTTTTTTCAGCCCTCTTTTTGTTAATATGATCGCCTCACTCCTTTCTAACTGCTGTATCCCTTTTTCCGTGCTCTCATTTGATAAATAAGTTATTCACTGATTAAATGGTAGTTAACAAGGTGACGTGATACTTATATCCCTAAATACAAAATCCCGCACAATGTTCAATGTTCGTAGCCTCACTAGTCGCGCAGTCGACCTAGCCTCACTAGTCACGCTCCTCAGCAAGCGAACATCTTAGACATCGTAGGTTTCACAATTCGAGTACTAAATCAATAGCAGCATGAAGGTACAGCCCACACCTCGCGTGATTCCGTTATGTTAAATAAAGATATGAAAAAGAGATTGCTCATGAAGAAACTCAGAGGGCACATGTAAGGATATTGGATGCGCTTTGAATAACGTGTCACTGCCCTCTGGTTAGAGGCCCTGGTTAAATGCGGCAGTTATAATATGAAAGTAATAATAATAGTCGTTGCGATCCAGAGTTTGTGAACTGAATCAAAAAGCAATTTATTACCTCCTGCTGTAGCCCCGTAATCCGCGAACTGTGATGCCGTCCTAACCGACCGAGCCGTTTTTTTACTTTCGCGACATTCATTTTGCTGACATTCGTTATGTACATTTTTCCCTCCTAACAATTTTTGACCATACTTCTCCAGTTTTATCTGCAAATGTCCATTTACTAAGCTACGCTGCGATGGCTTGATTCCTGAAATAGGAACGTTATTACATAACATGGCTTCACATGATTGGCATCTCACCAGGTCGTGTTGGTAACTGGGGTGACCTTGAGGCCTCTGAACTACTGTAGGTGGCATTACGAGACATTGTGGTAAAGTGTTGTCGCCGTAGAAGTAATGGCCCTGGGCAATGAAGAGGTCCGGCTTGTAGACGTTCCTGCATAGGGAATCCAGTGTTTAGGATAGGATCCCCTTTTGTCAAGATCACCTAGAAAATAAAAGCATCCACAGGATTCAGTTTTGAAAGTCAAATACTTTAGCACTGGGTCGAATTATAATTTTTTCAATTTATTGTGGACCATTTTCACTAGCCTGTATGTCAACCTTAAATTCCTTGTCCAGCAATGTTATTAGCCGATCGCTGATTACTTCAAATATTCCATATACCAAACTGTTCGAACTCCACGTCCCGATGCCCTTTCTTTAAGTAGACTCTTTATATCACAGAAGTTATGTCTCGTTTGCAATGCTCTTTATTTTGCGCTTTTGTTCTTTATTATGGAGGACTGTTGCTGCTGGGCGGCCACTGTGGAGGTCTTCTAGTAACTTCACATATGGCTCTTCTACCCCTTGTTTTCTGAATACCTGCGCGACTAGGGTTTCGACTGCGGGAAATGTTTGCTTGTAATCGATATATGTTGTCAATAGCAGTTGGACATGTTCTGAGCTTTTCTTCATCAACCTGTTGATGTCAGGCTCTGATATATTGTGTACAAATGCCTGCTGGATTATTTTCTTCTTGAAGCCCAATGTTGCCATGATACTCTCAGCGATTAGCATAATATCATCGAAGTAGGTCACGGATAGTAGGGTCAGCCTTAATTTTTAACACTAGGATGTTCGCTATATTATGGTTACGGATAACGTAATCGTTGACCTAAGGTTCCGGCACTATTCACGTCATGAGGCATTGTGTGTAGAAGGTGGCCGGATTTTCAAGCACAATCTCTCCACCCTCCTTCAAAACGCCTACAGGTCTCCAGTCCTCTTCTGCCTCCTGCCCTCTTTTCATTGCTTCTCATCCTGCCTTCAAGTTTCGTTACCGCCGAAGCTTCCCATGGCTCTGCACTACCACCTCTCATTATCATCTTGATTATCTCGAGCACCATTTACACAACGAAACTGGGGGAGGAGTGTGAAAATTTTGTTGAAGCGACGTTTCCTTTGTGCGCCAACAAACCGAAAAACTTAGTCATAACAGACGCACCATGGAAAAAAACTCACTTTTAAGGACATCGCTGCTTTGCGTGACGTCGTCGTCCACACCAATATTTATTTATTTACAATACTGCCGGTCTTCTTCCAAGACCATAGCAGGGGGCTTTTAGTACACTTTGAGTAGAACATATGTACATATCTTTCAAGGGCAGCACAACAGGACATAAAAGTACACGTACGCGAAAAGAGGGAACATTACATGGGCTAAAATCACATACAAAGCAAAAGGATCAGCAATAAATAAAAAATAAAAAAAAAAACTTTACAATGCAGTGCACATCCCGTAAATCACAAAATTGTACACGTTACCGTATACCTATCAACAGGTAGCAGGTACGGCTCTTGCAGCGCTATCATGAATTTGTTAAATGATTTACTTCTGATATGAATGAAGATAGAGATTGCACGCTAGTAATGCGATGATCTAAGCGATTCCATTCACTGATAGCGAGAGGAAAGAAGGAATGCTTGAATGTGTCATTGTGACAGCTGTACTCTGTTAGTGTGTACGAGTGTTTGTGCCGAGAGGGTCGCGATTCTGAAAAGGTTATGTATTTTTCCCAGTCTATTTTGTAGTGGTTATGTAATAGTTGAAACAGAAACTTCAGGCGCGCTTGTTTTGCCCTCGATGATAAAGTAGGAAGGCCGCATGAATCTGCAAGCAAAGACGGAGAATCGGTGCGCTTGTATTTGTTATATATAACTCGTAATGCCTTGCGCTGAACGGCTTCTAGTTTATTTATGTTTGTTACCGAATGAGGGAACCAGACAATATTCGCGTATTCTAGAATTGGCCTTACGAAAGTTGTGTATGCTAGGAGTTTAGAGGCTACTGGTGTAAATCTTAGGCGTCTACGTATAAAGAAAAGTTTTCGCAAAGCAGCTGATGTGATGTTAGTGATGTGAGAGTCCCACCTCAGGTCAGATGACAGTGTGATACCTAAATATTTATGGTGCCTAACTTCTGTTAATGGCGCTCCGTTTATTGTGTACGAAAAGCGCGACGGGTGCTTTTTTCTTGTTACGGTCATGTAAACTGATTTTTGAGTGTTAACTGTCATTTGCCATGTTCTACACCATTCGGTTATTTGTGTGAGGGAACTGTTTAGTAACAGGTGATCTTCGTGGGTATTGATTGTTTTGTAAATCATACAGTCATCTGCAAAAAGTTTAATGCTGCAGTTAATGTTGTTAGTTATGTCATTGATAAAAATTAGGAATAACAGTGGCCCAAGAACTGATCCCTGGGGCACTCCCGACGTAACTGGTACTGTTTTGGATGGGACATGCTCATAAACTACGTACTGGAAGCGATGTGACAGAAAGTCTGTTAGCCATGATAGTAATTCTCCGTCTCCGATAAAGGTTTTTAGTTTTCCTATTAACTTAATGTGAGATACACAATCGAAAGCTTTCGAAAAATCGAGCATCACAATGTCTGTCTGGCTACAATTATTAATGCTAAGTGCTAGGTCATGTACAACCTCAGTTAGTTGCGTAACGGTTGAGAGCCCGCGACGGAATCCATGCTGATGAGGTGTTAACATGTTATTGCTCTCGAGAAAAGTGGTTATATGCTTCGAAATGATATGCTCAAGAAGTTTACATGATGTACTTGTAAGGGATATTGGTCTATAGTTTGCGGGCGAAGCTATGTCCCCTGATTTGTGGATAGGTATTATTTTCGCTATTTTCCACTCTTTTGGCAATCTTGACGACGAAACAGATTTGCGAAAAATAACTCCAAGGTATTTGCTACACCACTCCGCGTACCTTTTTAAGAACTCGTTGGGAATATTATCAGGGCCGGTCGCTTTTTTAGGATCTAGTCTGAGAAGAAGGTTAAAAATACCGTCATTTGTAATACTGAGAGGTTCAATACAGTTACAGGGCAATGCGCAAGTTTCTGGGCAGATTCCGTTATCTTTAGTGAATACTGAGAAGAAAAAATCATTGTACATGTTCGCAGTTTTAGTCTTTTCTTCTGGTGACAGTCCGGATGGTGTCTTTTCATGGTCACGAAAATGGTTCCAAAACCTTTGAGGGTTATTTTTCAAAAAGTTCGGGAAGGTCACGTTGAAATAATATAATGGTGTCCACACCAATAAAACTCCAGATCACATCAAGCGCATCCAAAACGTTTAGTACGGATATTGGTGCTACGAGATACGTGGCTGAAACGACCTGACACGCATGTGTGTATGAATGCGTGGGCCAGTAAGACGACTTATTGATTCCAGTGGACGTGCCTAGCGAAACAAAGCAGCGTCGACCTATGGGCATGCCTATATGCTTATTTCATCGTCAAATGCGTTTGTAAAGCTAGCTGTGCTTAGAAAGAATTTTGCTGAAACCTAACACCATTGTATTGTCTTCAGCAATGGCGCGAGCTTCCTAGATCAAAGGTGAAATCTTCGCCTCTTGCAACTTGTTAACACCTTTATTAATTTTCTCGTTTCCTGTTCAATACTACAGTAATTCTAGACGTTTTCATCCCGCGGTCGTATCATCGTGCTTTTATGATAACATCTACACTTTACAGCGCAGAATAAAAAAGCTAGTTTATTCTTCCTCCTTCATTCAAAGTTTTTTGTGTCGACTTTTTGGTGGCGCTTTCTTTTCGAAAGGGGGTATTCATGATACGAAAGATATTGCGTTCCGCGACCTCTACTTGTAACTCGCCCCTGCTGTGTCTAGAGCACATGTGATTTCGATCCACTGCCTGATTATGAGCATTCTTCTTGCCTAACTTGGGACTGAAGCACTCCATTACTACAACATACCGGGATTTTCCTGTAGGTTTTGCAGATTTCAGGTGTTTGCACAAGCATTTGACTTTCGAAATAACCATTTTCTTGATACTCAATGCTCAATGGCTGCTTGTTCAGTACCCAGAACAAGCGCGAAAAGTACAATCAGCATTTAGCCGTTATCAGCCATATTAAAAGTCATGTCCTGATTAAATTGCGATACCTTAATCCCCAATAAGTTATTATTTTCATCATCTCAATAACAGTCTGTAATCCACTGCTGCATTTCCCTTCTCTAATTCAGTGCGTTGTTGTAAAGCTTAGGGGTTTTTGCCTTACTATCAAATATGCCTCGCCTTCAGCCATTCACTCTTCATTTCGACTAAACTATCGCTATCTCGTGTTTGTTCTCGGGACCACTCCGCTATCCTTTTTGCAGTGTTAACGGCCGACTTGCAATCATAGTGGTAGAGTTCCTCAAATTCACTCCATGCAGTTTTTTTTTTCTTTCAAGCATTCGGCTGTCGTGGCCCGGATGTCAGCTCATAATGCTTCCAGGACCTTACCCTTCTACGTACACTCTGCAATAGTGTAGTCTTAATCGGTCATCTGTGAAGCCGATCCTTCGTGATATTATGCCGATTACGTATACATGAGAGCCTGTAATATCAACGCACCGCGCAACTCCTGTTGCTTCTTGATAACTTTCCCTTCTTTTTTTTATCTACCAACTTACGTCAAGGGCCAGCCTTTCTCCTTTTTTGGACTACATGCAACCTCATGCCACTTTTGACTTGTTACTTTTACTCAAGATGTAATTAACGTTTGTTTCATGACTCCTTCTATCGAATTACACATGTTACACCTGTCACTTCGCGTACCTTGTTGCGTTCGGCTAACCAGCCCATGCTTTCAGCCTTCGTGTTTAGTTCCATGTGCTAATTAATGAGAAGATGTTAGTACCTTTTTTTCAGGAGAGCCGCAGGCAATTATTCATGTAACATCAAGTGCCTAAAAATGCTGCAGAACAATTTTTTGAATAGTTTGTTAACCATCGTGAACCAAATAAGTGAACACGCCCTGCAGAATAAGCCGAGCAAAAGGATCTGATTAGCCGGTATGTTGTCATGCGGCTAGGTGAATGTCGGTTGAGGAAGGCTCTTAAACGAGATCAAGACGGGTGTTTCTGACAGCCGTTGTCAGGCAAGAATGGTGGCGAATAGGCCAGACATGGTATTGTAATTTACTGCTCAAAATGAAACAGAAGTGTGACCACGCACGCAAATTTCTCCTTGTAGAAGTTGAGCCAGGTACTATCAAATACTACCCCGGCGAAGAAAATGAACGACGGATTCCCCAGGTTTCTTTGGGAGTCGGCATGCCTGTCGAGGGCCTGAAAACAATTCATGGCCGAAATCAACTTCCAGAGAAATGAAGAACTATGTCTCAGGTTGTGACACAAGAAGCTTACAAACACGCATGCTCTGCCGCTTGAATGTTTATGTATTTATTTATTACTTTATTTATTTATTTATTTATTTATTTATTTATTTATTTATTTATTTATTTATTTATTTATTTATTTATTTATTTATTTATTTATTTATTTATTTATTTATTTATTTATTTATTTCACTTCTAAACAGCAGACAAAAGCAATGCCTGATGCTGGAATGAAAGTCGAAAAGCTATTTTGACATGATGCGTCATCTGTCGAGCATTGAGACGAGCTCCATCCCGGCCGTTGGCGCGCTTGCCTCGCTGCCCGACAGATGACGCACCATGTCAAAACAGCTTTTCGACTCTCTTCTGCGAAAATTGTGCACGCCGCCGAGAGCAGTTTTTTCTCGATTTCGGAAAATTTAGGCAAGTACCGATGTTGAATCACTTATCAGATAACGTAGACGATATATTGCTACTTTGTGAACGTTATTTCAGCTCGAATGGGGTAGTAGATTTTGCATAGGAATTTTTTTAAATTACAGCCCCCAAATATTCAAGACCCTGTATAAAGCGACGCAGTTCTACAATTACAAAAGAACTTTTCACACGCACAAAAGCAGAAAACAACACACCACATATTGCATAATATTAGCTTAATTTATATCAGTGTATGACAAATGTAATTTTTGTATAATAGCCCAAACAAATTAAGACGCACTGCATACGTAGATTGTGGGAAAATTTACGCATAACGTAAAATGCATACAAAAAACAAGATCACAAAACAACATGCACAGTTAAGTTTCTGTGTTACACAAGAACTATTTTACAAAAGAAAGTTCATTTCGGTGCATATTTTAAACCAGAGGACAACAATGTATCAAAAATATGGCTTTAGAACACACGCGTTGTACATTCAAAGTTTACCAATCCTTGAAATTTGTTTATGGTGATTGCTTTCCATTGATTGCTTTCCATAATTTGTCCTTACTTGTGGTGTGCGGAGTTTTCTGTTCCTTAGAAAATATTGAACACTTTCAGAGTTTGTATTTTCATGAAATTTATTTTGGTGTATTATTTGCAATAGCTTTAAATAATATTATTCCGCCCTTAGGATGCTGTGTGTTTTTGAACAGAGGAGCTGTTCCTAAATCATGTATGCTTCCATGAAAAGATTCGAAGCATCGCAATACCCTTTTGTAAAATCGTCGGTTTAGTATAATTGTATTGCGTAGCGTTTCCCCAAACAGTTAATCTGGAGTAAAAAAGGGCAAAATAAATATACTTTTTTTAGCCAGAGAGTTATCAAATTAGATATCTTGTACAGGCATCCGACTGTGCGGGCTAATTCCGTGCTTGAGTTGTTTATGTGAGCAGACCAGCTCAGACCTTCATCAAGCCCCGAAAAAACTTTTCCTCTTGCACTTGATTCATTAAAGTATCCTCAAATTTTACAGCGAGTTTGTTAGGTAAAAGGTTGTTGATAGGATGAAATGCGATATATATATTCTTTTAGATGTATTTAATCTTAGTCTATTGTTCTTTGAATGTACTACTAGAAGCCATAAGGGGAACTTGAAGTTTGCGTCTTTGCAGAGCACCAAAGACAACTGACAGTCTCAAATATGACGATAAACACAAGTAGGTCGTTTCAGCAGTATTTCCTCAAAAAACGATATCGAAGTTCGTTAGAGCAAAGTAGACTTATTTTTAAGCTTCGGGGAACTGTGCCATCCATCATTAGGTGTGTAATTATGCTTTTCATTGCCATTCCAGAGTGACGAGAGGGAGGAATTTTAAACAATTAGAAGGAAACACTTTTAGGGCGCACATGAAAGCTGCAACATTAAGACATTGTAATGTAAACATTTCAGATTAGAGTTTTAGAAACAAATTGTTCCAATGTTAAATAATTTTACGCGGTATCGGTGGAGCACCAAAATTGACAGATGCTTTAGTTGGGCTAATCACGAAATATCATGACAAAGCGTGCGACTTCATGGCGTTTAGCACGATGAATCTAATTTGATGATGGGAAGACTTTTACTGACTCTGTCTGCATGATTACAAAATGCATAGGAGCCGGCTTTATCTGGAACATATAAATAATTGATTTTTTTTACATTTTTACTCCGTCATTGTCAAGGCCAGTCACAGTCCAAAACGGGTTTCGTAGTTGTAGAAGTACTCAAGGATGGCTTAGGCGTAACTACATATTCGCGCTTTAAATTACTATATTATGTAGTTAACTAATTTCATGTCACCTTGCAGGCGCACACTAGAGAAGGGAACAGTGATGCATGCTGCCCGACATGAGCGACATAAATCTACGCATCACTCATATACGTATATATTGCATCACTCGTAAATCCCTGCTTCAACCAAACCGTACGAAAATGCCTACGTGCTCTGTCCACATAGTGTAAACTGTCCACCCAAGGGTCTAGTGTGGCTGCATTGTGTTATATCATCTAATCTTACTGGCGACGACCAAGCTCGCAGCGCTTACTAAGATTGCTGGGGAGTCCTCACACAGACAGAGGCAAAATGCTTTCGTTGTAGCGCCTTTTCGCTTAAACGTAAACACAAATATTACAATTTGAGACTTGTCCAATAGCAGTGGATAACCGCTTGCCAAGGCTTGTTTGAGGTACAGTAATAGAGGCACTATGTACAACAGGAGAACACACATGATTTATTCAAGTGCTGTGTCTATCGGTGAAAAGCGAGGGAGAAAAACTGGAGAGGGAGAAAAACTGTCCATCATGGTTCACCAACTCGCCCAATCAGCCGTTCTTCTACAGTTCATTTCTTGTACATGGGCTTCTATTTTGTGTCGAAACATCGATTTGTCTAACCCAGCAATACTGTCTCCCATCATCGCCGTGTGTATCTGCCGAGCCCGCACTGCGTCGTGGCATTGCCGATACGATACCATCTGCGCCGTCGTTGTCCACTTCTCCTCTGTCTCGTCTTTGTTGCGCACTTACATTACTGTATATCATGGTTCACCAACTCGCCCAATCAGCCGTTCTTCTACAGTTCATTTCTTGTACATGGGCTTCTATTTTGTGTCGAAACATCGATTTGTCTAACCCAGCTCTCCTCTTTGTCTCGTCTTTTTGCGCAATATACATTACTGACCATCATAGAAAAACTTTATTTGGCGGGGAGCTAGAGTGAATTGTTAAATGATGATTAAATCCCGTTCTATGTCTATCCGCTTGAAAATGTTGACTCTTCCTGCTTACCTTTTTATCGCCTTTTATAGGCAACGATACATAAATTTAAATGTTCGTCTTATAGTAGCCTTTACGAGATATATAGTTTTAAACTGCGGAAATACAGACATCTAAGCTTTACCTTGAAGGACATGATTTAAGAGCGCTGATGGCTACCGTTTGCCGGCGGCCTCTTGATCATATTTCGCCCATCAGGACAGGGAACCATACTGGGTGGTTGAACTATGCTGGCAATGCAAAGCGAATGTGGGCAGACATTTGACTGTGTTTTTGGGACGGACGTTCTCGCGGTCCACCATAATCGGCGCTCCTTTGCCTCTCTCTAATCGCTGTAGGGCTGTCAGCTGATGCCTTCTTGCGATGGCATCTTTTTCGGTTTGCTTCATTTAACGTGGAAGGTTTTCGCCATCTACACAATTAACTGGAGGTACTGCGTTTTGCACGTCTACCTCTATTGGATGTTTTGTCTCTGCAGGAGTGAAGCTCCGCACCCCTGCCAATGTTTTGTTTTTTTTTCGCTCAAGTTTTGATATAGCTGCCTTATTTTCATTACAGCGCCCACGGTTTTGCGTGTAGGCATGACCTTTCTTTCGGTAGCTTATAGGGCAGATACGCATTACACTTATGGTGCTGACGGGTGTGTCATTGTTGCAGACATCTATACTGGCGCAGAACTCGTTTTGTGAGCGTAAACGCGCCAGTCGCGCGTAGTTTGAAGAACGTGTTCTACCGTTCAATCGCGCCCAAATTTCTTCACGACGTGCCTTACGTCCTACTCGGAAATTTTATTTGCGTTATAGACACACAGAGCGGCATCAGAGGCACTGGATAGGACGCTACCAGCTACCCCACTATTGAACTTGGGAAGCTGATATGATCGTGATGCTTAGAGGACGCGTGGGTCGCCGTTCGCAGAGACCACTTCGAGGTAGCGCTCGCCCAGGGCCAAAGCGCGAGCCGGCTGACCTGGTTTCATTTCCTCCCTTCGGCACTCGACTTCCAAGGAGTGGGCGGTGCTGCCATTTCCATCTGGCTTTAAGCTAAGTGATCACTTCCCAGTGGTGGTTACCCTAAGGTCAAAGTATGGTCGTGCGAGCAGACTCCTGATGTGACGCATGGGTGCCGCCGTGTTGCATAATGAGCTTTGCCTAGCTGATATATGTGGGGAGTTGTGATTGTCTGTGGAGAGGGTTCGCGACATAACTCCAACTGCTTCGAATGCTCTCAAAACATTCCGGTGCGACATTGTCGTGTGCGCAGGGAAGGTGCCGCGTGTCCGCGTTTTGACTGCGATAAACGACGTTCTACGTCGTATGCGCATTGTGCGGGATGGAGGTGTTCTTACGCTCGCGATGCGCGAAAACCTCAAAACTCTTCGCGTGCGTTCTCACCGCAATCTCGAGGATAACTCGGGCGCGTCGGTTTGCGCGGAAGCCTCCAGCTTGCCGCTTAAAGATGCCGCGGACATCGGGCACGCTTAGGCTATTAGGCAGCGAAGTGACGGGTGAACTGATGACGAAATAGTCGAGGCTGGAAGATTGAATCACGTTTTCCGAGCCCGCTGACGTTCAGCGTTTGTTCAGCAAGAATTGCGTCGCCCTTTTTTCGTCAGAGGATCTTGAGCAGGAAGAAGGCCTTCAGGAAATGGCAAGTCATTTAGCGGGCCCTTTTCTCAGCTCCAAAAAGTTGCAAGCGGTAGTTTTCGAGGCAGCAACCTTCGAGAAGCTGCAAGTGTCCTTGAGTGCTATGAACAAGTCGACCGTGCCCGGTTCGAACGGGCTGATGTCTGGTTTTCATTCCACCTTTTTTGGTGTTCTAGGGTCTCTAATGCTTGGGAAAGGGAAATGTTTCCTCGAAAGCGGTGCGAAATCACCCTCGTTCTGTGTCGGCAGCATTGTTTTGATTCCTAAGGAGGGCTTGTCGCTGCCCAGTCCCTATTCGTGCCGACCAATATCACTCATTAACGTCGATTATAACCTGGTTGCCACTCTGCTGGTTAGGAGGTTGCGAGCCTACCTATAAGAATTAGCTAGTCCCTGCCAGTCCTCTGCTGTATCCAGACAGTCGCTTTTCACGGCAATGACACTGGCCAGGGAAGTATTTGAGTACGCTTGCGCCAACCATGTCACTGGAGCCTTTTCCTTTGTCGCCCTAACCAAGTGGAAACCTCCCAATACTTATAACCTAGCTACTTGTTTACATTGCTCTAATCTTTCGCTTCCCAGATGACTTCTTTCAGATCCTACGCGCCATTACATAGGCCTCCGCCCTTATAACCGGCTGCGTCGCCGGTACCTTTCCGATTACGCGGTGTGTGCGCCAGGGGTTCGGGCTTTAGCCGGCCTTCTTGGTACTGCTATTCGATCCACTGTTCCGTAGGATTGCCACGGATAGGTGGATTCTATATTTTCCTGGGGTTGGACAGGAAACAGCCATCGTCTGCGCGTAGATGGATGACACCTTGCTGTTCGTGCGCGACAAATGCAGCTTCGTTGCATTTATAAATATATTTGCTGAATATGAAGCTGTATCGGGTGCGCAGCTCAACACAAGCAAAAGCAATACGTCGGTTAGTTCAAGGGACCCCTAGTTTCTAGCTGTGCCAAATGTGCACGCCGTGCGCCTGCTTGATGTGCTGTTCGAACCAAGCGGGGTTTCTTCCCGCGTCTGGGACGAAGTTCGTTTGCGGGCAACACGTGCCATTTCTGATGATGAGCTGTTCAGCCTCACGATCAGGGTAAAGGTCAGTGTAGTTATGACGCGAGCGTGGGTGTTCCCATATCACGTGGCGCGTGTCGGGAGAATCGCGCTTCGTACGGCAATCCGACTTGTGTTTGTTATTGGGAACTTCGTCTGCGACGGTGGGACGGAACTAGTTTCCTGCCTTCGCCTATACATTGCGACGAGCAAGGGAGGCTTCGGTCTGCCCTCCAATCCGACGGTAGCTCAAGTGCTTGCACTGCGGCATGCGGATAGGCTGTTGCCTGACGACTCTTACTCTGGTCACTCCTGCATCCTGTAGTGGTCCAGTAGAGGGCAGCGCATTTGCACCTAGACATCACCTCAGTCCGCTGAGGAAAAAGCCTCAGCCTTTTTAACGCGCGGTCGCCGGGATGAAATCTGCGCTCTATGCAGACCTGCCAGATGTTCATATAGCCGACCTGCCAGCCACGCGTATCAAGGAGGTAGCTGCCTGTTCCAGGCTTTTGGTTGACGAACTGGAGACCGCTGTCTGAAAATAGCGTGTATGGTCAGTAAGTCGGCTACCGAACCATGTGAGAGACTTGATTGACTCAGGCGCTGGGGCGTCCTGCCCACGCGACAGCGCCTTGCCAGATGAGGGGTCACGCCCAATGCCCCGTGTGCAAACTGTGGTCCCCCCGAGATTCTTCTCACACGTCTTTTCCGCAAGGGCCTTAAAAAAAACACTGTGGCGATTTGTATATAGAATTCTCAAAGTCCGCGTGAACCCTGGGGCCAAGCGCTACCGTGGCTCCTTCGAGCAGTCAGGCTTTATTGCTGTTTTGTTTGTGTTGTCGCGGCACAGGTGTGTCACTGAGTACCGCCGCACTCCTGTCCTTGCAATGTACCCTGTCTTGTAGAACTTGCGTCTTATCATCTGGAAGTATCTGGCCAACTATAAAGAGATGACGAGGTGCGGTTTCTGGACGCTGGTACACGCGCTTCTTATTTGTACATGGGGGCAGGATAGAGACTCCTATTGCTGCTTATTGACAATGTCCAAAACATTGCAATGGAGTACGTGCCCTGTGCTTGGTGGCGTACTGTGCCATGTGTAATATGTAATGTATGCTTTCCCTTTTTCAGAACGAGAAACACTGGTCCAAACAATGCCTCCTTATTTCAGATGTACAATCTCAGAGCTGCGCGTTGTTTATCGCGCTGACCGCTTATTCTGTACCGTCCATCTTGGGGGATATGTATTGCAGTGGAGTGTATGTTTGCCATATGTTTATGTTATACTCGTTCCAATAAATTCTCGTTTGAAATCCGCACTTGCAGCATTTCGTGTCTGTGCTTGAAGCTTTTCGCCAATACACACTGACGCGCTAATGCCGTACGTGTGAGCGTTTCCAAGACTGCCCTCGCCTATTTGTGCAATAATATTTGTCTTCCAAAATGTGCCCACATGCAAATATATCGACTCTAGCTAACACTATGCTTGATGAAGGGAAGCCGCGAATTGTGTACCTGAGCTACTCACCTTCAAGACGTCCAAGGCCAGACTCACGTCCACTTCTCTCGCTCTATACGTCACTGTATCCAGGATTCCGAAGTGAAAGATGTTTCTGTGCCAGAAGGGTTGCAGCAGCGACGAACTGGTCGTGTTCAGCCGCCGCGCCAGGCTGAAAGCTTTGCTGCATTATAGAAACCTCATCAAGATGTGGTTTCTTAAAACAGTTCACTGATTCTGTTTCCTCAGCTCAAAACAAGCGCAGTTAATAAAAACCAGCTGTATGTGCGGGCCCAATCATATTAGTGCACCAAATGACCACAAATCTTTTCTATTCGTTGTAATTAACTTGTGCATAGATTTTTGATATCATCAAAGATTCAGTTTAACTTACACGGTTAATTAAGCCATCAATCAAAACCAATTCCCCCAACCTTCCACCCTTCATGCTTAAAATAATCAGAAACGTTAGACTAACGTTTTTTTCATTCTCAGGAGTATCTCAGTCACACTTACTGATATTTCTTATCATGAACAATATGATTTTATTCAGCCAGACGTTTCCGATAATAAAACACCGAATCAAATATGTATACAAGATTTAAAGTTCTTAAACCCCATTGGATTTGAGAGACACAGCAGTGAGAGACTCTAGTAAAATACATATTGCATAGGAACCTTCAGTTTCGCTTCCACCGAAACGTTGCCGACTCGGCCAGGGGCTAACATGTGCCTTTTTATCAGCAGTCGAGTGCCCTAACCCCATAACCGCCTCACATTACTAATACCTGTTCTTACCATAGCTCCTGGGTACACCTGTGTGGGATTTGATGCTAACAGAGTAGCAATCACAAACTGATTATTGTGCACCTCACGCAAGCTTAGCTCATCTAACTTCACAGTCACCGTCCGGTAGTTCAGAATTGTAACTCGACAACGCGCAAAAAATATTTACGAAACATTATTTATCTCTTTTTCGCGCGCTTCATGCAGATTTTCGTGTACTGTAATGAGCTCCGCACGGTTTCTCTCCCAAACACACGATAAAAGATTCCAGTCTCTAAGCCCGAAAGATTGGTTTGGTTTGTGGGGTTTAACGTCCCAAAGCGACTAATCCCTACTAATGTTCACAAGGAGGGAAGGAAAGCGTAGCAGGGGGCGGCAGAAAGTTAGGTGGGCGGATGAGATTAAGAAGTTCGCAGGGGTCGAGTGGATGCAGCTAGCACAGAACCGGGTTAAGTGGAGAAATATGGGAGAGGCCTTCGCCCTGCAGTGGGTATAGTCAGGCTGATGATGAATGAATGATGAATGAATGTTCACAAAACAAGCACGCGCAGGTGCAAAGATTATTGGAATCAAGGAGCGATTTTCAATGCTACAAGTCACAAATGATAATTCATCAGGTATAAAATATGTGCTCACCGTCGTATGTAATTCATCAAAATTTCTGATGACGCGCCACAGAAAAAACGTTTAGTATATCGGCCCTGTACGAGAACAATCTGAGCGAAAAAAAATTAGAACTTCCGATAATTTTCTTAAAACGCAGAAATTGATGGTAGGTAGCGACTGGGACTCCTGAGTGATGGACCGATTCATGACTTGCTTTGTTCTTAGCCTTGGCTGTAGAAGACGGAAGAACGGGCGCAAGCTTTCCTATAAAGATAGATCATATTCTTACACCAACTGCCTATGTGAGAGAGTTGGGGCCGTTTTTTGACTAGACACTTCATTGGGACGCAGTTTGTACTTGTATCCTGTATACACCTTTTGGTGAATTTTAAGTTAAGCGCTTAAAATTATTTCTGCCCATGCAAAATAAAACTGTCATACAAAACCCCAAAAGCAAGTTGCCATCAATTTGGGAACGCTGGTATAATGATCAGCCTTTCAATATTCGCTTGTTTTATTTTTTCTTCAGGATCTAAACTGCGCAGAAAATATTTTGACATACGTGATTATAAAAGTAAGTAGCACACAAAACAATACAGTCCATGCGGAAAAATCGAGCATGTGGATCACTACGCACGCCGCATAGTACTGCCCAAATGAGTTGGGAGTTCATCCACTGGAAAATAAAGTGTTTCAACTGAATGAGCTTTCGTAAGTCAAAAAGCGAAACCTTCAAACAGGGTTCGTGTTCATCGATGAGATGGAGTGAAATGGCCGATAAAATACTATTTTTGAAATCTCTCAAAATGTAGGTGTCGGCGTCCGGAATCTAGATGACTGAAGATGGCTGCCGCTTACTCAAAGGAAAAGCCAATTCCAAAGGCCGTGATGCTGTACTGGGAGTATATGTCAAGAAATGTGCGCAGGTCGTTGTCCCACCGGTCAGGTTCCATTAGCGGGTTGCGATTGTCCTTCTCGACCGAGTCGAAGAATATGTACTCGCACAGTCCGTCGAGAGGGAACATCTGAGGTGAGCTGGTGTTGGCGCCCATGGTGCACACCAAGGGTTGCTCATCCATGACTGCACAATTTAGTAAAGCAAGCATGGTAATCTTGACGTTCAGAGTTAGTTTAGGCCATTAGTGTGCAACAGGTCTCTTGCCCACGCCGGTGCTAGTGAATGCTTTTTATTGGTAAATTATCTTCAAAACGAAGATCTAAACAAGGCGAGGGGTATCTTATGAATCCGTATCTGACATAAATGACTTCCCTATTACAGAAGCCCCTCACATCATCGTAGTGGGTTAAGCAAAGTTGTCACAATGTACCTCCAAGAACAAGCATAGAAATATTTCGAGCCATGCCGACAGGTAAGGTGACTCAGCCACAACGCTCTGCAACGGTATTTTTATCTCATGTGTTATTAGTTCTAAAGCCACCATGTTTTCAAATGCATTTGGCAGCCTATTTCATCCCGGCCGTGGCACATAACGTTGCTTTTAAGAAAGAAATCCTGTGAATTCTTTTTGATACTTCGCAGACATGCAATTTTAGTCAACGCGAGGCATTAATTTTATATCATAATGGACATCGCTGACTTGTATGGTTTGTTATATAGCGTATGGGTAGCCTGACAAAATTGTGGTAGAGGTAATATGATTCTTGTTGACAAGAGAACGATATGAAGACGCTGCTTTTAAGACTGCACAAATTGACTACGTCATATTCCCCAAATATTATTACTTATAGTTGGACGTACCACAGAGCGGTAAGGAAAATGTTTTTGACAAAGAACGGAAACTCGGCATTCCTTTTAAGGGCAGTGTCGAACAGCTCCAGTCATACGTAGGTTACCCTTACGCTCTGTTCTTGACCGAAATAGTGGTGACATTTTATCCAATAACATCTAAATTATTTCTTGAAAGCGAACTCTGATTCGGTGTAATTATGCGATATGCAAATCAGACGAGATCCTTATCCCGCCCATCTATTAGGGAAAACGAAACATTTACGGAAGCAACACCAATGATTAAGACGGTTATGTGGGCGTACTGCCGAAACAATTACTGACCTCTCCGTGGTGACTGGGTCGATGCGGTCGGCGTCATGGCGGTACTTGCATCAGTCGCTGATACTGCGGTGGCGGAAGAACGGCGTGACATACGCACCACAGGAAACACGGGCGGTACAGGTGGCACTTGCGTGTCTTCTTCTGTGCTTTCTGCCTCGGTGCCGCGGAAGGAGAGCAACGAGCCTGGTACGTAAGACACAGTTCCTCAGTCACGTTGTATATGCAGCGACTGCTCTACATGCGGGCTCTTAGTTGTAGTGCGGTAATGCTGCACGGACGCAGTGCAGATACAATATACAACTTCCGCGCTTTGCTTCTAACGGATGACTGCATTCTTTGCTTTCGTTATTCAGTTCCATTACTAACAATGAAAAATGGGGTAAACATTGCTACTACTATCCCGCAGCTCGATCGGCCCTAGGCAACGTTTTACATAAAGCACACCGTGTAAATGCGGCGTACAATGCCTACTATGAAATATTCAGAGAACACTTGAAACACCATATAAGCGCGATCGTCAAAACACGCACATTATATGGACACAATATTCGTTTCCAAGAAAAATAATGCTCACATAGTGAAGATGTAATCGAAATAAAATATGTTCGTACACTTCACATAATCATGAGTGCCCGAAAGTATGGAAGCTTTAATTCTGTTCGCCAGCACGATCTGGGCAGTGGGAAGTTAAAGAATGGAGAAAGTTTTGGTGTCGGGTGAAATGTAACGGTGTAACGGATGAAATGTAACGGTGTAATGGTGAAATGTAGCGTGGTGAGGTGCGGCACGATCTCGTACCACGTCATTTGTCGTGTAGAGTGTGGTATAACATCGAGCGTTATGTTTGGTAGAGGGCAGTCTAGTATGTAACAGGTGTGTTTTAGGCTAATTTGAAAAGGGACGAGAGAGATGCAATGAACAGTGATGCGTTAATGCGAAGCATACAATGAGAGATGAGATGGCGGGTGGGAAAACAGTAATATGTATTGGCCAATGCAGCGGCGAGGCTGTGCGTACCTGGTACAAGAAACACCACAGCTATGGCTGCTGCAATGAGAGTAGCCAGGATGCAGCCTGAGCGCGCGGCAGTGGCTAGTCGGTTCTTCCTGGAGGAGAGTGAACAAAGCGAACGAGATAACGTGCCGATATATGAGCATAAAGGACATTGGTTAGTTTCTGGGAATGTAACTCCTTTTTATAATTGGTACATACCCCCTATCTTGCTTCCAATCAGCTAAGTCACAACTGTTTTAGAAATAGTTTTGACTCAAAGAGACCTTGCTAACAGCGATGCCAAAACGTAATACCCGTCCACCACATATACAAAATACTTAAGTCTTTGTATTTACGTAAAATAAACAATATGTATAATTTTATTGATATGAATCCACCTAGATACTTCAGAAACGAAGCTTCCTTACATTAGTCCACAGTTACAAAAATAGGGACTTTTATACCCATATTCGATAACATAAAATGACTCCGATGTACCCTAGGAGGCGGTAACTAAACGAAAACTGTGAAAAGACAGGTTGAAAATTTCGAACTATGACTGCGACCCTTCCAGACTCTAACGGCTCATTTTAAGCATACCAGAGAACCACGCATAAAAGAAGGAATTTAACTCGACAATGTCATCAGTATCAATACTGCTTTTGTAACAATGCATTGGCAGAGTAACATCGCCGTAATATTTGGCCATGCAAAGCGGCTGCAGGTTACTGAGCCCGGAAAAAATTAACTTCTCTGTTACGCTATACGGCTGCCAAAAGCGAGCTCAAGAAAAAAAAATCGGTTTGAAGGCATCTGAATACTGTTACCGATATGCGCTGATGAAACCCGACGCTAGTAATTTCTTCGTACTTTCTAGCCGCATAGAGCAGCAATATATAGCCTTCCATATATCGTTGAATCCCAGGAAACAAACTATTCATGAAGCATCGTTTAACATGGATAGCCAGTAGCCCGTACTAATATTTAAAAGCTCAATATGTTAAAGAGCCCCATTCTGAATAATAGCCGCAGTGAGCTGCCTCCTAGACAGATCGCTTCATTTCAACCACCGGAACATACTCTGACGGCTGCAATTCTTGAGGTAAAAATACTTCTACGTGTAATAGTTACCAACGCCGTTGCTGACACATCGGTGAATACCAAGGTGCGTACTGGTATGCAAGCTAGTAATGCGCATGATATCCCATATTGCCACTAAAGAATGAATAATAGAGCAAGAACCTTTTCGGTTGGTTCGAGCACTTATATTCATTTGAATCTTATGCTTGGGCCCATAGCTGTTGACGAGGAAGTGGAACCTAAATCATTTCGATATTATAATTAGAACAGCATACAAGAAGGCTTTGGCACTGCCATTGAAATCACGTACAAAGCGCTTGCTAGATTTGGCGGTGCCCAATACGACAGACTAGTTTGTTGAGGACTAAATATCAGTTAAAACATGAATTCGAAACATGCTTTCCGAACATCACAAAAGCAAGGAGGATTGCGAATGACAAAGTAATAAATAGGAGCTTCTCTAAATCAGAGGGAGACTTTCTCTGGATGATTCAATTCCTGCAGGAAGGTGCTCCACAATACTATTAGGGCATCAGGGGCAAAATGTCAACGGACGTTCTGTTCGGCACGGAAAAAACATTTCAGAGTTGGATGTGACGACATCAACGCCAGATTTTTATCCGAAAGGCAAAATATCTTTACAGACTGGGGCAATGCGTGCAGAAATTATATAAAGGGTGGAATTTCGCCGCTAGCCTGTAAGATTCTGAATAAATGCGGGGCATACGCTTCTGGCATGTAGCGTATGGGGTATCAGGTCATCAGGGTGTTGCGGAAAAACAGTGCGCACACACAGCCGCCAGGTATTTCCGTCACCAGGGCAATCTTCCTTCATCCCTATAAAATATTGTATTCTCCACAGCTATTATTAATCTATGGACACATATTACGTCGCTCAAGCTTAAAAAGACAAAGGTTGCTCTATCCAGCCGAGGGATTAGATAAATAAAAAGAGCGATTTACACCGGCTAAAAAAAAATAGCTTTTATTATTGAGTACCTTCACGGCCCAACATAAGGCGGTTGTGATTACTGATCTCGAGCCGGGCATCCTGAAGAGTGAAGTTGAATGGGCCATAGCCAGCCTTGCTAAGAACAAAGCTAGCGGAATTGATGGCATTCCAGCTGAGTTGCTTCAAAACCTCAACCATGACACTGTTAACATTCTGCATACATTATGTGAGAAGATTTGGACAACGCTGCAGTGGCCACAGGATTGGAGGAGGTCAGTTTACATCCCCATTCCAAAGAAAGGCAGTGCCAAAGATTGTTCCAACTACCGCACGATCGCGCTTATTTCGCATGCTAGCAAGGTGATGTTGAAAATCCTCCAAGGTAGGCTGCAGCAGTATGTGGATCGGGAGCTTCCGGACGTGCAAGCTGGGTTTCACGAGGGCAGAGGAACTAGAGACCAAATTGCCAACCATCGCTTGATCATGAAAAAAGCAACAGAGTTCCAGAAACCCATCTACTTCTGCTTTATTGATTATGCAAAAGCGTTTGACTGCGTAGATCACAGCAGATTGTGGCAAGCTCTCCAAGAGATGGGAGTTCCAATTCACCTCATCTGTCTCCTCAGGAACCTGTATGAAGGGCAAGAGGCCACAGTCAGAACTGGGCATGGTCTTGCTGATTGGTTTCCGATCGAGAAAGGAGTGAGGCAAGGCTGCATATTGTCGCCCTGCCTATTTAACCTATATGCAGAGTGCATCATGAGGACGGCCGGTCTGAACGAGTCTTCATCTGGAGTGAAGATTGCTGGAAAACGTATCAACAACCTTAGATATGCGGATGATACCACTTTAATGGCAGAAAGTGAAGTGGAACTCAAGAGACTTCTGATGCGTGTACAAGACGAGAGTGAGAAGTTTGGGCTTAAACTGAACATTATAAAGACAAAGATCATGGCGTCTTGCCCTATCACGTCCTGGAGCATCAATGGACAACAAGTGGAAGCTGTGACAGATTTTCTCTTCTTTGGCTCCATGATTACCTCGGAAGGAGACTGCAGCCATGAAATTAGGAGACGCCTGCTTCTGGGAAAGAGAGCAATGGTTAGCCTTGACCGCCTAGTAAATAGCAGAGACATTATTCTGCCAACCAAGATCCGTATAACTCGTGCTATGGTCTTTCCAGTTGTGATGTATGGGTGCGAGAGTTGGGCCGTGAAAAAAGCTGACCGCCGAAGAATTGACGCGTTTGAATTGTGGTGCTGGCGAAGATTCTTGAGAGTTCCTTGGACTGCCAGAGGATCAAATCAGTCGATATTGTCGACCATAAACCCTGACTGCTCATTGGAGGGTCAAATTCTAAAGTTAAAGCTCAGCTACTTTGGTCATCTGATGAGAAGAGAGGAGTCGCTGGAGAAAGATTTGATGTTGGAAAAGGTTGAGGGTCGCCGGAGAAGGGGTAGGCAGCGAACGCAATGGTTATATGGCATCCTCGAGGCACTGCAGATGAAGTTATGTGATGTTAGAAAGATAGTGAGAGACCGGAAAGCGTGGCGTGACATGGTCCATAGGGTCACGAAGAGTCGGACATGACTGAACGACTGAACTGAACTGAACCTTCACGGCATTATTTCAGAGTCCTTATCAGTCGAACAAGAATTCTGTGAACAGACCGTATATTTGCGCCCATCGCACGAGCATGCCATGGCAATAATAGATACTTTTTGTTTAGCGCTGCCGCCTACCGATGCCGTCTACCGCTACCGTCAGCACAGAACGCGCTGATTGGTCCCCGCGGGCGACGTTCGCTAAAATCTGACAGGAATGCGGCGCCATCTGTCGCCGTCGGGGTGATCTGCGCATGCGTACTGACGCTCGCTTAGTAGCGGTAGGCGGTAGCGCTAAACTCAAGTCTAATTCTTTAGGCACTGAAGAAAAGCCTACATAGGAAATAACGAATTCGCCCTGTCCTGCCCGGCCATCCAGGACAAGCAAAGGTAGCGATTTTGGCCACTGTTCTCAAAGTATGGGTACGGCTAACATTATCATTAATCCTCCTACCTGCTTTATTTTTATTGAACGTGTTCATTATCATCATGTGAATTATTTTCCACGGATGTGGGTACTATAGCTTCATCTAGCGTTAACTAACAAAATTTGTGAAGTAAGTTAGAGTGCCTAGAAGTTCGTATAAAGAGTTTTGAACTGCCTTTTTTCTGGCACACATCAGTACAAAAATGGCATTCAGGGTGTTCCTGTGACATAAATGAACTCAGGCTACCGTTCCAAATACTTGTAAACCTTATCGGCTCAAGACGAAATACACATGCCAATCAATGCAGATTCTCTCGGAGTGCGTAAGCCAGCATTCACTAACTGCTGGCCTTCAACCATGCTTCATTACTTTAAGATGTACCTTAAAGATGTACTTTAAAGCATTTGATTTTAAATTTGTTACTCTATGATTATTGCAGCCAGTCAGCCATCCTTGCGCTTTGTACTTTAGAGTGTTCTCGGTTGATTAATAACGTTCATGTAGGCAATTTCATTTCAAAATCATTGATGGTGAAATTCACTGAGGCAAAAAAGTGCAGGCGACCGTTTCTGTTTTTCGGGGAAAGAAGTTCTATGTGCGCTCAGAGAATTGGCCAGTCTTGCACAATTCAAATATGGTACAAGGTTACTTACGGTGCAGCATCCTTGTCTGTAAAAGCGCCACAGCGTGTGAAATATTATCAGCAGGACTATCACGCTGTTTTATCAGGAGCAAGAGCATTTGAAGACAAGAAGAGGGCTTTGTCTGGCTGGTTGGTTCATGTTGAATGGAAGGAAGAAACAGCTCAAACGGACGGGACGTATAGAAAGGCGAGACAGACACATGAGCTGACACAGCTCATGTGTCTGTCTCGCCTTTCTATACGTCCCGTCCGTTTGAGCTGCTTCTTTCTTCCATTCAGCTTTTGAAGACAGTAACACTGCAGAATCCGAATTACGCACGAAGAGTATGCAATACGTGTTAAGACCATTGTAGTTATTTAAGTCTCAGCGAATAAACATTTGCGAAATAAATATCAGAATCGGTTTTCTGATAAATTACAACAAACGTCAATTCGCAGCGCTCACCCTGAAAATTATATTGGCGTTTCACAAAGAAAGATGGTCGACAGTCGACAGCCAGGTCTATTAAATGCATTTTATTTAAGTGAACTGTTTTAGCTTGGTCATCAGGCTATTTGCGAACATCTCAGGATTGTGCGATTGGCTATAGAGTTATGCAAAGAGGTGCTTTAAGCAAAACAATAGCTATGTTTTGTCGACCATCGGGTTAGGTGTCCACGACGATGTGTGAGAGATACTGAGCCTTCACTTTCCTATAAACAAATTTACATTTGTATTTTAGTAAGCAGTAGAAGGATAAACTTTATTTCCTTTGTCAGCGAGTATAGGACAGTGTGACGGTATAGCCCCATCAAGTGGCGCTCGGCGACTCTAAGCCTTCTGTCACAATCCTTATTTGTGTGTCAGAGTCGGAGCTCAAAGGCGGTCTCGCACTTATATAGATTCGAGAGCGTCAAATCTTCTGCAGGGGGTTACAAGGGCGGCTAGCCCAGATATATGAGAGAATCGCGCTTTGGCAATATATTTTACGGGAATGAGAGTAGATTCCTGGACACATGCGAGCCTATATTGGCAGATTGTAGAACGGTAGGGGTCTCTTAAAACAAGTATGTGCTGGTGTATAAATAAAGATGTCAACGTAAGCGGTAACGCATGGTGATATCATGAAACGTAAGCATACAACTTCTCGCCCTCAGCTGGACAGGGGACTCCACAGACCGGTCGATAGATCAGCGCGAATAACTGAGTCGCCTCGTTACCTGGATATTCTACACAAGCTCTGTGTCGCTAAGGATCAGAACGATGGTGCCGTAATTACCTCCGATTTGTGACGTAAAGTTCTGCGTAGTGGCTTGTGTGTAACCGTACGTGGTCTGTCCGTAGGCACTTTGGTCATAGCCGTATTGGCTATAAGCTTGATAAGCCGAAGGGTCGTAGTTGAGTGTATCCTGCGACATGTTGGACAGAAAGCAGGCAGCCTGAAAACGATAAATAAATGCTTTTATTCAGTAAACTTGAGGGACAAAAAACTTAATTGCAGTCCGCCACTCTATTCTTTTCGAGAGCTGCACAGGACTTCAAGTATGATGAAGGGGGAAACTTATGGCCACAGCTTTGGATTAACCTATGAATGATACGAAAATATCAGTGGTACCTGCCCCCACAACATGAAAAGCCTGGGCCGGAACTGCTTTGTTCGTCCAAAGCCCTTGATTCTGCCTCATTATTTCAGATGAATCTGCTTGACGCAAGATGAAAATGTCTTATACAGGACATATTGTTACCTCATTTAAACAGCTCACACACACGCCAGTCTGAAATGCAATACAAGATATAAGAAATAAAGAACATGGCCATCATTATAAGAACTACGCCCTCTGTACGCGAAATTCCACATCAATATGCATCCAGGGAGCTCAGTCCTCAGCTGGCTGCATCTACTTAACCCACGAATACTGTTTATTTCTATCAGCGGCTGCGGTTCAGTGGAGATAAACATAGAGACGTCCGTGGCTGTGAAATAGGAACGCATTTTAAGATGAACCGATGGTCTAAATTACTCCGTAGCCAGCCACTATGGTTCTTTTTTGTCTCCTTGCCCTTGCACTCACACCATCCTTCCTTCCCTTACAGCATGGTTCAGGCCTCCAAGTAGAAAGGGCGACAAATACTGCGCCTTTAAGTTCCTTTCCTAAGTTCCTTTCCTATAACATGAAAAGCCTGGGCCGGAACTGCTTTGTTCGTCCAAAGCCCTTGATTCTGCCTCATTATTTCAGATGAATCTGCTTGACGCAAGATGAAAATGTCTTATACAGGACATATTGTTACCTCATTTAAACAGCTCACACACACGCCAGTCTGAAATGCAATACAAGATATAAGAAATAAAGGACATGGCCATCATTATAAGAACTACGCCCTCTGTACGCGAAATTCCACATCAATATGCATCCAGGGAGCTCAGTCCTCAGCTGGCTGCATCTACTTAACCCACGAATACTGTTTATTTCTATCAGCGGCTGCGGTTCAGTGGAGATAAACATAGAGACGTCCGTGGCTGTGAAATAGGAACGCATTTTAAGATGAACCGATGGTCTAAATTACTCCGTAGCCAGCCACTATGGTTCTTTTTTGTCTCCTTGCCCTTGCACTCACACCATCCTTCCTTCCCTTACAGCATGGTTCAGGCCTCCAAGTAGAAAGGGCGACAAATACTGCGCCTTTAAGTTCCTTTCCTATATACATGTTTGCTTTACTAACCCACCAGCTCAAATAGAATCTGTGGCCTCCTGCTGCACCTGCCGTTTAATAAAAATTCAATTTGTCACCCTTAAAAGACACTATTTACCCTTCATTCGCTTTACACGTAAATGTAAAAAGGCAAATTGGTTTATAAAAAGGAAAGCCCGGTAAATGAAATGAAAGTGGAAAGAGAGAAAAAGGTGCTGTAGTGTAGGGTTCCAGAGCAATTTCGACCACCTGGACATCTTGTGCACTGTCGTCACAAAGCACAGGGACACATCTCTGTTTCACCTATATTGAAACAAGGGGCCGGAAGTCGCGTTGAACCTCGGGTACTCCGATTTAGTACCCGGGAGTCCTAATTAGTGAGCTGCCGGTGTGGACCTAGAACTGAGGATGGAAGGAGCAGCAAAAGAAGAAATAAAGAGGTGCCGTAGTGCAGGGCTGCGAATACGCATGCCCATTTATTTTGGAATTCATTCCTGACCCACTTGCACACTTCTGAACTTTGAAAGGAAGCATAAAGAGGCTGCGTTTTATTGGATACGAAAGCAAGGCGCTCCTGCTTTCACAGTGCGTGTTAAAGGGACTTTAAAGACAGCCAAAAATGGTATGAAAATCTAATAAACTACACTTGGTGACACTGTCGCCGCATATCCGGCAGCAAAAAATCGAATAATTGCTGAGATATTGCGATAAGAAGTTGAGGTTTTTTCTTGTTCCCGCCGGTCGAATTCAAACTGTGGCCTCCAACTACGTAGTTGGAGTTGAGTGACGCTGACTATGACGTAAGCGGAGACTCCGTGATAGCTAGCGAGCCGGCGCGGCCCGCGGCGTCGCATCCCTCAAGGGCCAACTTGGCAACAGCGTACTCGCAATGACAGCCTCAGCCGAAATAAATAAAACGATGAAGAGAGTAATTTACCGAGCGATGGGCCCATAAAGGAAGAAAAAAAAAACATAGAGGGCTTGTAATGCACAATACTTTACATGTTTCTCAAGCTTTTGCGCTCCTTGCACTGTGTATAAACAAACCGAGCCCTCGGTCATCGCAACGCTTCCTGACATGTTTACATACAAATAAGATTTAGTTACCAGCAAAATATTGTCCTCGCTGCTGCGCTTGTCAGTTTTGAAGCTTCGTCGCACTTTTTTCCTTCAAGGTTTGTGCTACAGCTCCGTGTTCAGCGAAAATTACGTCCACGGTAGCAGAACATGACCGAAGTGCCGGCGCCACTACATTTGCCAGCGCTGTGAAATTCCACATGTTAAAATGGATCCAGTGCACAATATAGTGCGCATAGGCATCCAGAACATTAGTTGCAAGACGTGAGAGCAGGCAGCATGCGCCGATGATCAAGAAGTTGTAATTTTTAGACCGGCAGCAGAAACACTTTATTGTAAATGGGGCCATGACATAAAAACTAGAAATATTTCCAAGATTCTTGTGGCGCGAGCTCTCCCGGGAATTGTCGTTTCTTCTGACCGCATGTCAGGAGGTGTCCACGGGTATCTAAGGGAAGTGGTCTTGGCGTACAGGTTCTTGATGGTGCGGTTTACTTTAGACTATTTGTGGAGTGTAAACCGGTTGTTTACACTCCAGTTTTGTAAGCATACAAACGCCTGCCTACATGAGTGCATGATAAAACGAGAAAACTTTTCCGAAAATTTTGTTTGAAGGAGCATTTCTGTCCATTGCGATCTCATACAGTACTAGCTACCGGGTAACTCCCACGAACACATATCGCGATGTTTTAAATATTCCTCGCCTTTGAAATGAAGCTTCATGAAGTTTCAATCTAATTTAGGTAGACTGGGCTTTTTCTCATGAAAAGCTGATATCGTTCTTGCACTGTGAAATAAGAAAAATGCTTAAAAAATATTTATCTACATGTATTCCTATGGGGTGCTTTCCCACTCTGGATGCAGTAGTGGCCACCTGTGGCGGTGAGCGGAGCAGCGACCCTGGTTGCTGGTGGCGTGCGCGGAGCCAGTAGTCGAATGTTGCTATACCAGAGCTCAACTGAACACATACATAGTCCGCAATGCGCGAATACAGTAGAGGCTAGGAGCAAAACCTTGCCGTGCACGTCAGTGTTGCACGTCAGTGTCGTGCACGTCGTTTCACAGGGCTGGAAGCAGCCTGGAAATGTAGTATGGCCTGTTTCCTCCGCAAACTGTGGGAAAACGCGTGACTGAGCTACTTTTCAATTATTACATTCGGTTCCGAGTCCCAAGCGCTCGTGGATAGATAAAAAAAAAGGGTTTAGGGAATCTCACGTATCCAGCAGCCTACGCAGCGCCTGGCCGCGGGTCTCCGATACGTTATTTCGTAGGTTTTAAGCGATAGATTGTACTGCCCGCTCGGTAGAAAAGCCGTCGGAGTAGTAGTAGTAACCGACATCGCAGGCTGTAAATAATCGCAGGATGCATAAAACAGCATATCATCGCCGGGGTGGCGCAGTGGTTACGGCGCTCGACTACTGTTCCCAAGGACGCGGGATCGAATCCCGGCCTCGGCGGCCGCTTTTCGGTGGAGGCGAAAAGCAAGGCGCCCGTGTGCTGTGCGATGTCAGTGCACGTTAAAGAACCCCAGGTGGTCGAAATTTCCGGAGTCCTCCACTACGGCGTCTCTCATAGCCTGAGTTGCTTTGGGACGTTAAACCCCACAAACCAACCAACCAACCAACCATGATAATTTGTGACACCTGTGATTGAAGGTTTATTGGGACGTGATAAGCGATGAGAAGTTAATTTCTTCATTAAATTTACAGATTAAATGAAGAAGGGAGAAATGAAAATGAAAATTGAAAAAGCGCAGTTTAAGGGTTTCAAATGTTCAGAAAAAACTAACGTTTGTTAATGCAAACTAAGACTTTAAGTGCGTATTTGATTAATTACTTATTGAAATGCTTTAAAAAATGAAAATGCATCACCCTGCTCAGAAAGAAAAGCCTAATCGTGACTAATTTTAAGTATCGGCGTAAATATTTAGAAAGAAAAAGTTAAAACAAAACAATTAAAAAGGTAAATACATCGTACATGTGTGTGAAACGCTCTCGCGTCATACCCTTAACGGCACTTAAGTGACCATTAATTTTTACCTTTCTCTCCCAGGATACTTCTTGTGCTACGCAAAAGAGACCTTTGTCGCGTCCTGTCGATTAATGAGTGCATACGTCACCAATTTCACTCTACCACTGCAGCCAGGTTTCGTGGCGCTATAAAAAAAGGCGACAGACTCCCTATTTTTTTTTTCTGTGCTTACTTCAAATACTTCAACATGAAGGAGAACCTTTAGAGACTAAGCCGCAAATCTCAGCAGCGGTGATGTATCGACGGTAGAAGGAGACGCGCTCTAGAGCTGTTCACATTTTCTTTATATATTTCAGGTTTTCAGCTAATCAGTAGGCGAGATGGACAGCGGTTTTAAATCTGGGATCCTTTTTTTTTCTAATTCTTCGATGACGGTTTTAAGCTATATCAGCAATATTTCCTAAATACATTTATGAGTAGATAGCAGGTTCCTCAGAACCTAAATTGGCATCTGTCCACAGACCGGAGTGGACGGCTGTTTCCACAATAAAAAGCGGACTATTTACGGAGCATGCCATGAATATTTCAAATTATTAGCACTACGCACACGCAGTTCTGGCTGCATATCGCGTCGTGCATGCATAGCGGGATTTCTTTAATTATATATATACGCAGCTGTGGGTGCCGTTGTGACCAGGTGCTGGTAGCCCAAGCCTGCGGCGGTCGTATGCTGACAGAATAGGTTCGTGAAGGATGCTGCTACTCAAAGCAGTGAGCAGAGAACAAGCGACTCACCAAGTCAACAGATGTATGCCAGATGACAGCTGGTGAAAGCAGTGGAAGCGCCGATGTCCGACGTGGTGTTGGCGGGGTCCTCTTCGTTGCACACCGAGCGCGCTCTACTGGAGGCACGTGGCGCTCTTTGTCTTCTTTTACATGTGAGAAGAGAATAAAAACGAGGGGTTATCAAGATAGTGAATACGTTTTTAAAACAGCGAAGGGCATCCGTTAAAAGGATACTGGTCTCAACCATATTGTGGAGCCCAACTGGCAGAAGCCACTGCCAAATATTTGGCATCTGGAGACAAAACGCCATCATCATTGCGTCCTAACCATGACACAACAGTTATAGGATAGACACCTGACATGTTTAAGGATGTTGAAGCAAGTATGAAAACAGCAATGCAACCATTTACGGCGTGGAGAGATCTCCGCGGAGATTAATAGATTGTAGGGCCACCTATACGTAATTCAATTACGACACATGGGGAAGTTTTTCATGAGAACAATTCGTTAGAAAAGGGAAGCTACATATTGAATTCCGAAACCTAACTACGTTCTCCGTTGGATAATAGAATTTTTCATTGAGCTACTAAACTCGGATGGCGCCCCGCCGGGGTGGCGCAGTGGCTACGGCGCTCGACTACTGTGCCCAAGGAAGCGGGATCGAATCCCGGCCTCGGCGGCTGCGTTTCGATGGAGGCGAAACGGAGTGGCGCCCGTGTGCTGTGCGATGTCGGCGCACGTTAAAGAACCCCGGGTGGTCGAAATTTCCGGAGTCCTCGACTACGGCGTCTCTCATAGCCTGAGTCGCTTTGGGACGTTAAACCCCACAAACCAGCCAACCAACTAAACTCGGATGGCGTCAATCGACACCACAGTGCAAATTACTTAGGGCCTAAAGTTGCAAAAGAAACAACTGCGGAACCACTTTTTCTGTCTGCATAGCTGTTCTTTTATTCATATTGATCGCTTTTATTCTTTTGACATAGCCCAGCTCGTAGTATGTTTACCAGTGATTCCCGCCTGTGACAAATTCTCCAGGGACATAATTTCATCACTCAGATGGATTGCGCGTGAGGTAGCCGACAATGCCCAATCTATCATCATTTTCCAAGAAACTGACATTAAGCTCGAAGAACGGCGACTACATGGAGGGTTTGGCGCCGAAGAGCGTCGGAGCTGCGCGCTTCACCCGTCCGTGATAAGCTGCGCGTTGACGAATTGCAGGAGACGGAAACCAACTTTCCAATTAAATGCAGGCTCAGGTTTGATATGCCACACTTGCTTCATCACTGCGTGATCATCGCGACGCGCGATAAAGACTTCTCGCAGGACAGCCATTTTGCGTCCTTGGTCGAGGTTCCGAAAGAAGATCGAGGTTCCTGGAAGTGAAGTACACTATTCCGTCTCGGATATCCAAACATTAAAGAGAAAGGCAAAGCGTGGCTGAGGCTTCTACATGAGGTCAGTATCGAAAGTGGGAACTGGGCGCCGATGCGGATGTTGAAGATGGTCTGGGACTTCAGCGTGCTCTTTATGAATCGGCTCAATTTCGATGATTCTCTAAAAAGCAAAACTACCGGGCACTACCGCGAGCAAAAATATTTATCGCAATCAAAGTACGCGAATACGAGCAGAATTACGAGAAGGACAGAGTAGATTGAGATCCTAAGTTGGATTTCTCCCGCACCACTAATGTATCGCGTGTGAGGAAAGTGAAATCAAAAATTAAATAAAACGGTCTAGTGCCAAAAGTGCTCTTATATATAAAAAAATATTGTAGAGGGGAGGGGTAGAGTAGAGGTTTGGAAAGAGGAAAATAGTAAAAGGGAGGAGTATACCATCATCGCGTCCCCCAGCCAAGGGAGCAACGCCAGCGAAATCAGCGGCGTTTATTTCTGACTAAATAATTACCAATTATACAGATTATACACGAACAAATTCAATGTTGTAAACATATCATATAGAATAAATACAATACTGATGCTCTTATACATATTTTAGCAATTACATGAACATTATACATTTAGATACGTTATCACAAGTGGTTATATCAACATAAATTTATACTGGACACATGAAGAAACGCATAAACTTCATGAAAGTCTCACTCGTACACTTCCACCTTGTAACACTTTTTCAGTGAATTGAATATGCTTGAAATCTTCAGATGCATTACAAGCATCTCAATACACCATCACTGAGCTTCACAACATTGCACAGAATACATGGTAGAAGAACAATTGGTAGCGTAACTCCCATAGAAGCCTGCGTGTCGACTCTGAGCGAGGCTTTAGTTTCCCGGCGCCCCCTGCGAACTGTGAGGCACAACAAACACGTGACGTTGCTTGTGACGTCACAGTGACGTACTTTTGGCGGGGAATTTGATTGTCTTTTTACTTATGAACGAAAAACAAGGCCAACAACGACGGAGGCAGAACGATGCTCGGATAAGGCAGAAACATGGACACCGTAACTGTTCAGCCAACTTTACTTGACATGGATTTTTTACTGTCAAGTTTTACGTTAACTGAAATGTTACGGCATCTTTAACCACCTTATCATAGCATCGTTCTGCCTCCGTCGTCGTTAGCCTAGTCTTTCGTCGCGCGTCATGTAAACGAATTCTAGGGCTTATTTCTTCGGGCACGTTTGTGAACAAGGGCCTCAAGTGAATTCGGCAAGCACATGGATAGAATCACATGGCTTGAGGCATTTCACTAAGGGCATACATGAGTGAAGCTCTGCTGCATAGAAAGCCAGGCTTTATTAATTCACGATTACTTACATAGACGCTTCACGACAATGAAATCTTTAAAGTGTAGAAAAGCGACCACCGCTCATTCGTCACGGTCTTCATGGAATCCTCGTAATAACAAAATGATCTGAGCGTAGGTCTCCAAACGAGACGCGGTGAGATCATAAAAAGGTAAAAGATCTTGCTAACAAACAAAGTACATATCAGCGTCAAAGAACAATAAAAACAAACGAACGGAATAACTAACGCTAGCGCTGAGAACGCCAACCTGTAAGAGCTTAGGTAAGCAATTAAAATTGAGATTGCTAGTATTTAGAAGTTAATGCGTCTGAAAAGTGAAAATATCTACGATATAGCTTCGCTCCAATAAATCTCGCCCTGTTCACGATTCCATTATTTTACTCGCGCTTCATTTGCCACTGAGAGGAGTCAATGTGGGTTACAAATTTACAACTTAAGCATTTAACATGTTCATGAGAAAGATCCCATTGACAATAGGAACATCACTGTAATAACAGCTAAATCACGTTCAGCGAACATTGCTGCGGTAATACGACGCAGTAAGCAAAACACGCAGCAAAGGGAGCGGAACGGAAGGCTTTGAGCAATGCGACCCGCGTCTTGGGGGCAATAAAATCTCACCTTCACCGCTCAATTAAAACATGCAGCGATACGCCGCTCATGCAGACGTGTATCCGTAAAACAAGCTACCACTTTTGCGACGTGCCTGGGAGGCCGAGCCGAGCCGCCGAGCTGTGACGCAGCATTGTCCCATCGTCCGGAAATGCGCACATGCAGCGGCAATCATTTTCTCATCGAGCACAGTCAGTCTTCGCCTTGCTGTAAAGCTCTACCACAACCAGCAGAATGAAATACTCACTGTTTGTTACAGATAACCCACTCTGTACGCAGCACGCAACGATGAACGTTGAACCGGGGCCGATGACGCAACCAATGCGCGGATGAAAAAAGCTTTGGTCTGAGCCATATCTCAGCTTTGGGCAACTACGCAGCGGATAATAAATGGCCGAGAGAGGCCGTTAGAAACAAGTTAAAAAATTATTAAGAATATGACACGTTTTTTTATTACGCAACAAACAAAAACTGCTTTCATTTCTGAGCGCGAATATTATGTTTACTTTCTAGTTCTTTGGAGTTCTGGCATATCTTATTTTCTGTGCGCTAGTAATTTGCCTCACAGTTCGCAGGAGCCCTCATCGTCGAGTTGATGCCGCTGGCAGTAGGCAGCTGCACGCGTTTTCTTCCAAGTTGCGCGACCAGTTGTACATTGACCTTGCAGAATATCTTTCCTCTCTATTTGTTGTATCACTGAAGACACATCGTTTCGAATACACCAACACTACACATCACAGTACTGCACAAAATACTTTTCTTCTTCTCGGATACACCAACACTGCACTTCAGCACTGCACAACTACCTTTCTTTTTCTTGATCTGTTGTATCACTGAAGAAACATCATTTCGAGTTCCAGATGCTTGCCATATCAATTGGTATTCCACCAACCACACCTCACATTGCACATCTTTTCCATTCTTGATGCGTTGTTCCACTTCACGTCATGCGTTGTTCAACACCTCGTCTTCACTCTTGCTGTTGGTGACTGCTATGTAAATGATATCCTGCATCTTTACATTCAAAACTTTTTCTTATTTGCCATTACTTCCTGTGTTTTGTTTGTGTTGTTGTGTCCCAAATAATGCGGGGCTGAAGGGGTGGGCATTTGTGCCCACCTCGGTTGGCCTGAGCTGCTCCTCAGGTCCCACACCTGTTGTACCCAACATGTATCCTATATGACCTAGTTTAAATCATATGATTTTTCTAATATTGTTAGCACCATGCTTTCTAAAATTTTGTAGGTTTCGAAGTTTTTAATTATTCCTGGTTTACGTAGTTGTAAAGTGGAGCCTAATATCTTTATTAGCTTTTCTCTTTCGTTGTATCCCAATATTTTTCAATGCAGTGATCAAAATTAGACATTTTCTCCACATGAACATTTAAGAGAAGATGAAATGTTAAATCTGTGTAGATAAAAGGGAAATCTCTCATGTGATGATATTGCCTGCGAGGTGTAATGATTTGTGGGAAAGTGATACGGCAGGTTCTTTACACTCGTGATCCATGCGAATGCATTGCTTTCCTTTCCTTCTCTATTCCATATCTCGTTCCATTCCTCGTAAATTTTCTTTTGAAGCTGTTTCTTAATAAATTGTTTTGTTATAGGATTTGAAGTTTTTCTCCTTTCTCTAATGCTTTTTTAGCTAAAGCATCTACGCTGTATTTCCACTGTGGCCTTTTATGTATGTCAAAATGATATTCTTCCTATTCATATTACTTAGTTCTGCATGGGTGGTAACAGCTCAGGCGGAGGCCGCGTTGCCACTGCCGCTTAGGTCAAAGGGGCTGGAACAGAAGGTTGGCTATACTATACTGGTGCTCCGATTATGTCAAGGAGCTTTAGGAAGCGCAGGAGCTTTAGGAAGCGTGGGAAGTGCTTCTACGACTTGTTCGCGGATGACTTGCTGCAACTTTGCCACCAAAGGAGAGGAAGCGTCAGGACGATGGGGAACAAGAGATAGTTGACGGGCAACTTCTTCTCGAACGAACTGCTTTATTTGTGGCAGCAAGGAGGACTGCTCTGCGTAAGGTGTTAAAGCTGCAAGAGGCTCCTGGTTTTAGAGCGAAGAACTAGTTATTTGACGGCGCTTGCGTAATTCCTCAAAGTTTTGGCATGCATTGATTACGTCGATGACGGTTGCTGTATTTCTGGCCAGAAGCATGTGGAACCCGTAATCGTCAATACCTTGTAAAATGTGACCAATCCTGACATGTTCTGTCATTGAAGCACCCACGAACTTGCACAGTTCTACAGCATCTTCAATATAACTTGTAAAATTTTCACCAGGTAGCTGTGCACGGCCGCGCAAGCGTTGCTCAGCGTGAAGCTTGAGCACTGCAGGCCTGCCGAAGATATCGTAAAAAGTTGTCTTGAAAGCAGACCACGATGAGATATCAGCCTCGTGGATGCGGAACCACAGGTTGGCAACATCCGTTAGGTAGAATAATATAGAATATGACGTTATTTAATTTGAGGCCGTCGTCCCATTTGTTGTGCGTACTGACCCGCTCATATGAGGACAGCCAGTCTTCCACGTCGTGGTCGCCGGTTCCGCTGAATATAGGAGGGTCCCGTTGGCGCAAAGCTCCAGCGCAGAAGACGGGCGACGAGGAGGCAGTTGGACAAGGGGTGGTAGCGTCGGTCATGGCTGTTGTCGGTAGTGTGCTGCTGCGGAGCTCCAGGGCGGACGGAAATTCTCACCTCCACCACGTCATCATCATCATCAGCCAGACTATACCCACTGCAGGGCGAAGGCCTCTCCCATATTTCTCCACTTAACCCGGTTCTGTGCTAGCTGCATCTACTTGACCCCTGCGAACTTCTTAACCTCATCCGCCCACCTAACTTTCTGCCGCCCCCTGCTACGCTTTCCTTCCCTTGGAATCCAGTTTGTTACCCTAAGCGACCATCGGTTATCCTCCCTTCGCTCTACATGTCCTGCCCATGCCCATTTCTTCTTCTTAATTTCCACTAGAATGTCGGTAACCTGAGTTATTTCTCTGACCCACTCTGCACGCTTCCTATCTCTTAATGTTACCCCTACCATTTTTCGTTCCATAGCCCTCTGGGTTTCCTCAACTTAAGTAGAACTCTTTTGCTTAGCCTCCACGTTTCAGCCCCATAGGTGATGCAACTGTTATGTACTTTCCTCTTTAGCGATACCGGTAAGCTGATAGTCATAATCTGTGAGTGCTTGCTAAATGCGCTCCATCCCAATCTTATTCTTCTTATTATTTCCCTTTCATGGTCCG
This sequence comes from Amblyomma maculatum, assembly GCF_055883805.1. Classification (NCBI taxonomy): domain Eukaryota; kingdom Metazoa; phylum Arthropoda; class Arachnida; order Ixodida; family Ixodidae; genus Amblyomma; species Amblyomma maculatum. The sequence continues at coordinate 8,126,877 of NC_139351.1, forward strand.
GATATGTGGCTACTACCTGTCCTAAGTAGACATATTCGCCTACTACTTCCAGTACTTCGCTACCTAAAGTAAACTCCTGTTCCTTTCCGAGGCCGTTGAACATTACCTTAGTCTTCTGCATATTGGTTTTCAAGCCTACCTTTCTACTTTTCCTGCCTAGGTCACCAATCATTATTTGCAGTTCATCCCCCGAGTTGCTTAGCAAGGCAATATCATCAGCAAATCGCAGATTACTGAGGTATTCTCCATCTACCCTTATTCCTAACTGCTCCCATTCCAAGTCTCTGAATACTTCCTCTAAGCAAGCTGTCAATAGTACTGGGGAGATTGAGTCTCCTTGCCGAACAGTTTTCTTTATGGGAATTTTGTTACTTTCTTTATGCAGAACTATGGTTGCTGTGTAGCCACTATATATATCTTCCAGCACTTTCACGTACTGCTTGTCTACCCCCTGATTTTGCAATGCCTGCATCACCGCCGATGTTTCAGCTGAGTCAAATGCTTTTTCGTAATCAATGAATGCTATGATAAAGGCTGGTTATATTCCGACCATTTTTCAACGGGGTTCAACGGGGAATATAGCCCTCTGTAAGCTGCACGGCGAACAGCAGAGGAACACAGTCCATCTATAGGCACAAAACCTGTGAGCTCGAGCAGCGCAGCGGCAATTCGTCATTCTCTCCCTCGTCTTCGTGACATCCGCTCTTCGTTCACTACACGTTTTTTAATTTCTTGAATTGCCGGCTCGTAGGTGTTTGTATTTTGTATTGCCTGTAGTGCAGATAAACTATCTGTCAAAATCTGCACTGTCAGTAAAACTCTCCGAGAGCCCTGCAGGACGTGCACTGGAGAAATGCGACGTCTTGAGCGTTGCTGCTACACAAAGTATATCGTGCGCCTCTTGTAGAAATTTTGCTAGCAAGGCCGGGGCTCGCTCCGCACAGTGGAAATTTCCTTTCGTTGACCCGCGCTCTTTACGGAGCTATAACGATTATAATTGGCTTCCAGAAACGGAAAGGCGCATTATGGAATAAAACGTAAAAACTTTATTTGAAGCCATCAACGAATCAGACGGGGATGAAAGACTGAGTGTTGACCGCCAACATCTTCCTCCCATTGCATTAGGGTGGAATCCATTGCAATTCCATGATGTCCAGTGCCTCATGGATAACTTTCTTTTGAGCTACTTCATTCTGGCTGACCATAAAGCCTCCCATGACTCGATATTCTTGCATGGTTCGTAGCAGATAGCGCATGTCTACACCATGTGCATCATATCTGCAATTTTGTTATAATGTTTACACAGCATGGCCTGACTCACCGAATGCCATCTGCTTAGTGCGAGTTGTTTCGGAAATACTCCCGCCTGCAAATATCTTCCTGCTCAGATTTTTGTCCGCTCGAGGCAGTGTCTGTTTTATAATCTGTAAGGATTAAGAATGTCATGATATGTGTTCAGCTTCTCGCTCAAAAGGGGCTATCTGGTCGACGATACCATACTGGTACTCCAGTGTGTGAATCCTCAGGTCAATGCGTGCGCTTTCTCATTTCATCGCCCTCGTGGGCTGGAGTCCAGACGAAGTTAATTAGGTTTGTCGGTGTCTGTCTGGAAGCCAGAATTTTAGCATTTTCGACAGATACCCTAACTGCCCTGTAGCTCCAGATAGCCGATTAGGAATCGGTTAAAATCACCCTTACATTCTATTGACTTAGGGCGAGCTCAATATAGCTACCTCCTCAGCCGCTGTTGCGTCCCTCTGTTGGATGCTGCAACACGACACTCACTTAATGAGGCTGAACCTTGCCCTGATGGGGCGGGGGTAGGTGGGTTGTCTTCTGGCATTACATGGAGAAGCAGTTGTGTGAGGCTGTGATAAGGCTGATCCTTGCCCTGATGGGGCTGAGACAGGTGGGTCGTCTTCTGGCATTACATGGAGGAGCAGCAGTGTGTGGACCGGCACCAGCGTCAGCATGGACACTAGTCCGGACCTGACGCTCAGTCGCTTCCTCGGTGGCGTCACCTGAACAAGAACACAACACACACTCGGAAGCGATCACTACATCATTAAGATCTCGCTCCCCTTTAAACAATCCCACCACACAAACATCACCCACAAACTGGTGAACTGGGACGCCATCCGCGCATTGCGGAAGGGTGGCTTAAACACAACTATCACGGACATCGAAGAGTGGATAGAATAACTTATGACCGATGTCCAGCCCAATAACCGGCTGATTACAACCACAGAGGACACCCCCACTTTAGATTCCCGCCTCACCCACCTCTGGAAGACGTACCACAGCTTGCTCGAGCGTTGGAAACGCAACGAAACCCTAAACTTGATGCCGCAGCCGGGCATTAGCGTCAAGTCGTCCCGCGACCGTCTCCTAAGTGAAGGCGTTTGTTGCGGGATAGAAACCCGGCCAGAGGGGGGAAGCCAAGTCTTTTCGCAACTCTAATGAACGACAGGGGGCGCTGCGAAGTCTGGCCACACTGGGCAAGATGCTGGAAGTATCGAGGTCTGCGCGCAACCCGTCCCTTTAAAATGTATTGCTGTTCCTTGCTCGTGACGAAATTTGTGGTGTTTTGTGAAGAGTGGTCGCGTTTGTGATGGTTCACGCTTCATTCTGACATGCCCCAAGTGCCCCAGAGACTATCAGACCGAAGTTCAGGCGCCGGCGTCGCTGGAGATCCTCAAGAAATAGTGATCAGCTGACGAACGTGTTTATGAAATCTACCGTGGAGAAAAGCGCCGTGTTATTGCGTCGCCGATGCTTCTACGGAAGCACGTTGACACTGCACTGTGTTTACATATTACTACAGGTAAGGACCTCACCGATTTCGCAATTATTCAGCGTGAATTGAAGGCGCCACGCTCATCTTGCGAACCTCCAGTCGTCGAGCTTGTTGCCGCTGTTTGATAGCGATCAGCAGTATAACCTTTCCCCCCCCCCCCCCCTTCAGCGGTATGTTTTCATTTCCACGAATAATATGAAGCTATTAGTGACGAGAAGGGTCATCATAAATATTTTAAACGAATGTGGTTTTTGATGAGATTTGGCTTTTGCACGATAGTGCAGTTTATTTCACTGAACTAATGCAACAATTCATTCGTGATTGATGGTGCCGCTTGCATTGCTAGGTGTCAATTTAAGCACGCAGGCGTCAAACGTTTGCGTGTTATGTCGCTACGCCTACTGTGTGTGTGACGTGCACGTGTGCATTTGCTTTCATCGAGAGTGCGAGCGTGATAAGTGATGCCTCCGAAAAGCTTGCATGCTGCGTCGCCTCTTTCGCGTGTTTATTTACATCTAGCCTACCGGATATTATAAACTCGTTCTCTAGCGAGGCCCTAGGGAATTTTCGCTCCCTCAGGTAGTCTGTGATCGAGAAGCTTGTTAGTATAAATTCTGTATTGTTTTGTATTCACACGCTGCTCGGCCCGTCTGGCTTATGTCTACCTGTCGACAGTGTATTTCCAACCCGGTTATAGGGTTAAAAAAAAAAGTTGCTAAGAAAGTTCTTAAAAGGGCACACAGGAACGTAAACCATAAACCCGTGCTTTCTGTTGGCTTGCATGGTTCGTCACCCTCAATTTCGTCTTGCTCTTTTGATGCTTAAACCAGTAAAGTGATTCAACAACTGAAGTGAAAGTGAAATTATTATGGCACCTTTGGCTCCCCTATTGTGCACTCTACTCACCAGTTACCAGTTGTTGCAAGACACAGGCCCTGGATGTGTGTGCCTTTCTCATTCGGATGCCTAAATCGGTGTGCCTAAATAATTCGAACCATAACATGTGTTACATGGTATCTCACCCATTACTTTGTCACTGGCCTGGTTTCAGGTTAAGGGAGCATGGTACCGCTGGTGTAGGATGGGTGTCAAAAGTGTTTTTGTTTTATGGCACCAGTTTTTAAGTTTGAACTTTTCTAGTTACATGATATATAACCCGTTCTCTAAGGCTGCAGGTACCACTAGGAAGATATTTCAGGAGAGGAAAAGTTCTGTTTGAGGAAGAATATGCTTCTACGCATTTTCGGTACTAATAACTCGAGCATGGTATAAGAAGAGCGACTTGTCCTTCCTTTAATGTGGTAGAACTTTTTACTAGACTGTGGAACAGCATATGATTGTTATTTTAATCTGTTGTCATAAACTTGTTTCTTAAGATGTTAGACGATATCAGCGTCTCATATCTTCAACAGAAATCACAATTACCAAGCCTCTCCGTCCGTCCTCACATTTCTAGCCTGTGCTTATATCACAAATTTTACTTTTCCGATCTGAAACAAGAGCTGTACATCTGCGCGCCTCCATCACGCACGTCTCATCGCATCGGTCATCCGTTTAAAGTTTCACGCCAACGTGCTCGTACAACTACTTTTTCAAAGTCATTCTTCCTCCTAACAGCAAGTCAATGGAACGGCCTTCCCCACGAAGTTGCAGCCATCACCTGCCCATCCACCTTCCTAGGCAAAGTCACATCGCACTTGTCATCATGAAAATGGTTTAAGCACGTATGTTAACCCCACCCCTTATGTGGGGTTAACATAAGGTTAAGGACCGTTCCAAGCTTATCTTATTTGGTTTTTTCAACCTAGCGGGGATTGACTGGGAAAATCTAACAATAGGTAGAAACGAGCGCAGTAGTTGTGAAATGCTTTTGAATCTTATGTTTAGTTTTTCCTTGGTCCAACTTGTTAAGGAACCAACGCGTATACAAGGGAAAGCTAGCTCCATTCTCGACCTTGCTCTCGTTTCCAAAACACTTAGCCCCAATATCAGTATCGAGAATGGAATCTCGGATCATAAAATGGTACTACTCACTTTTGATAACTTAATCTGCAGCCCCGACCAACGGTCCCGTGTATCCCGCATATCTGTTAAGGACTATCACAGGGCTGATGATCTCAGCATTATAGATTACATTGAAGTAATGCTAGACGGTATCTTGCACCCGAAATCTGAAAATGTGAACTTATGGTTGCAGCTAAAACGAATAGTGGCACATTGTGAAGAAAAATTCATCCCAACTATAAGTGTATCGGACACGTGTAGTGACTTTTATCAGCGCCGATGCGTATCAGTGAAGCGCAGTAGAGACAGCGCGCGTGTTCGTTCCTTTATAAACTGTGCTGGCAATAAAGTCGTCATTCTTGCACTGACCGTGCTGCTGTACGCGTCGTCCCTTCAAGCGGCTACAATAAGAAAGCGAGTAAATAGAAAGACACCTTGGATTACACGCAGCATTATTCACCTCAAAAGAAAGATACAAAGAATGCGTAAAAAGAAAACCAATTTGGCTATTTTAAGTGAGCTTTCTCAAACGCTTAGAGCTGAAATTTCTACGGCAAGGAAACAACTGTTTCACGAATACGTTGACCAATTTTATAACACATGAGCCAAAAATGTTCTGGCGTTACATGGCAAAGCCGGGAGGATCAATCGATCAAATGGAAATAGACGGAGCTGTTACATACGACGCATACAGTATCGCAAACGCCTTTAATCAATATTTTCAATCTGTGTTCACTCGTGCCCCTGCCCCAGAATTCAGTCAAGCGGAATACCAATTGAGTATGCCTGACATTTTTGTAACGGAATGTGGCATTCTTAATTTGTTGTTACAGCTTGACGAAAAGAAATCGCCTGGGCCCGACGGCTTACCTAACGCTTTTCTATAACGATATGCGCAACAACTGTCTCCGCTCTTTCACAAAATCTTCTCCTTATCTATAGAAACAGCGTCCGTACCCATCGACTGGCTCTGCGCAAAGGTGGTCTTGATTTTCAAAAAAACTGGAAACAGACTTTGCGTAGACACATACAGACCCATATCACTCACTAGCTCTTGCTGCAAATTATTGGAGCATGTAATTAACAAAGCACTTATAACCTACCTGGAAAACAACAAACTTCTATATGCAAACCAGCACGGTTTCAGGAAGGGTTTATCAACCGTTACTCAACTACTTGAGATTACACACGACATTGCGGCTGCCATTAACTCTGGTCTGCAGGTAGATTCAGTGTTTATTGATTTTGCAAAGGCGTTTGACTCTGTGCCACATTGTAAGTTAATTGACAAGCTCAGTCTATTTGGTATTAATTAAAAAATAATTTCGTGGATCGTCACCTACCTCTCAGGTCGTTCGCAATATGTCGAAATAAAAAATGCTAAATCAGACACATTGGATGTTTGTTCAGGCGTTCCCCAGAGATCCATATTAAGGTCTACACTTTTTCTTATCTACATCAATGATATTTTCTCCTGTGTAACTCAGAATGTTGTATTAAGGCTGTTTGCAGATGACTGCGTTGTATATACTACTGTTCGTTCACAAGGTGACCAAAATAATCTAAACTTAACATTGCCTCTTGGTGTGACACTTAGGATATGAAAATAAATGTCAGCAAAACATCATCTGTTACAATAACAAGGAAGAAGATTCCCATTTACTTCACTTATTTGTTATCAGGATCTGCTGTGACACGCAGTAAAGAAGTTAAGTACCTGGGAGTAACAATCACGGAAAAACTGAGTTGGGAATCTCATATCGATAACATATGCACAAAAGCATACCGACAACTTGGATTCATACGACGGAAATTATCAGCTGCACCCTCACATGTAAACCTAAACGCATATAAGACATTAGTACGACCCATTCTTGAGTACAGTGCAATAGTTTGGAACCCTCATCAATCTTATCTGAACAAAAAACTGGAAAGAATTCAAAACCTAGCACTCCGGTTTATCAGTCAGTCAGTCAGTTCAGTCGTTCAGTCGTGTCCGACTCTTCGTGACCCTATTGACCATGTCACGCCACGCTTTCCGGTCTCTCACTATCTTCCTAACATCACATAACTTCATCTGCAGTGCCTCGACGATGCCATCTAACCATCGCGTTCGCTGCCTACCCCTTCTCAGGCGACCCTCAACCTTTCCCAACATCAAATCTTTCTCCAGCGACTCCTCTCTTCTCATCAGATGACCAAAGTAGCTGAGCTTTAACTTTAGAATTTGACCCTCCAATGAGCAGTCAGGGTTTATGGTCGACAATATTGACTGATTTGTTCTTCTGGCAAGGAACTCTCAAGAGTCTTCGCCAGCACCACAATTCAAACGCGTCAATTCTTCGGCGGTCAGCCTTTTTCACAGTCCAACTCTCGCATCCATACATCACAACTGGAAAGACCATAGCACGAGTTATACGGATCTTGGTTGGCAGACTAATGTCTCTGCTCTTTACTAGGCGGTCAAGGCTAACCATTGCTCTCTTTCCCAGAAGCAGGCGTCTCCTAATTTCATGGCTGCAGTCTCCTTCCGAGGTAATCTTGGAGCCCAAGAAAAGAAAATCTGTCACAGCTTCCACTTCTTGTCCATTGATGCTCCAGGACTTGATAGGGCAAGACGCCATGATCTTTGTCTTTTTAATGTTCAGTTTAAGCCCAAACTTCTAACTCTCTTCTTGTACGCGAATAAGAAGTCTCTTGAGTTCCACTTCACTTTCTGCCATTAAGGTGGTATCATCCGCATATCTAAGGTTGTTGATACGTTTTCCAGCAATCTTCACTCCAGCTGAAGACTAGTCCAGACCGGCTTTCCTCATGATGCACTCTGCATATAGGTTAAATGGGCAGGGCGACAGTATGCAGCCTTGCCTCACTCCTTTCTCAATCGGAACCCAATCAGTAAGACTATGCCCAGTTCTGACTGTGGCCTCTTGCCCTTCATAAAGGTTCCTGAGGAGACAGATGAGGTGAATTGGAACTCCCATCTCTTGGAGAGCTTGCCACAATCTGCTGTGATCTACGCAGTCAAACGCTTTCGCATAATCAATAAAGCAGAAGTAGATGGGTTTCTGGAACTCTCTTGCTTTTTCCATGATCCAGCGAAGGTTGGCAACTTGGTCTCTAGTTCCTCTGCCCTTGCTAAACCCAGCTTGCACGTCCGGAAGCTCCCGATCCGCATACTGCTGCAGCCTACCTTGGAGGATTTTCAACATCACCTTGCTAGCATGCGAAATAAGCGCAATCGTGCGGTAGTTGGAACAATCTTTGGCACTGCCTTTCTTTGGAATGGGGATGTAAACTGACCTCCTCCAATCCTGTGGCCACTGCAGGATTGTCGAAATCTTCTGACATAATGTATGCAGAATGTTAACAGCGTCATGGTTGAGGTTTTGAAGCAACTCAGCTGGAATGCCATCAATTCCGCTAGCTTTGTTCTTAGCAAGGCTGGCTAAGGCCCATTCAACTTCACTGTTCAGGATGCCCGGTTCGAGATCAGTGATCACAACCGTCTTATGTTGGGTTTGCACATTCGGGTCCTTCTTGTACAGTTCTTCTATGTATTCCTGCCACCTCTTCTTTATCTCTGCGGCTTCAGTGAGGTCCTTGCCTTGTTTGTCCTTTATCACGCCCAGCTTAGCACAGAAGCTTCCTTTGATATCTTTGATTGTCTTATACAGAGCTCTTGTGTTCCTTAATTGGCTGTTGCCCTCAACTGCTTGGCACTGTATGTTCAGGAAGGCATTCTTATCTCTCCTTGCTATTTTCTGAAAATCCGCATTGAGAACCTTGTATCTTTCTCTTTCCCCCATAACTTTTGCCATCCTCCTTTCCTCAGCTATTTGCAAAGCCTCTTCAGATAACCAGATTGCTTTCTTGCACTTCTTTTGCTTTGGAACTACCTTAGTAGCAACTTCTTGTATTATATCGCGAACATCAGTCCACATCTCTTCGGGCTCTTTGTCTTCTAGATCTAATTCTTGAAATCGATTCCTCACTTCCACAGCATATTCTAATGGAACTTGATCCAGATTATACCTGAAAGGCCTTCTAGTTTTCTGCGTTTTCCTCAATCGAAGCTTAATCTTGGCAACAAGAAGCTGATGATCGGTGCCACAATCGGCCCCAGGCCTTGTTTTTACTGCTTGTATAGCGCTTCTCCATCTCTGCCGGCAAATAATATAATCGATCTGATTCCTGTACAGACCGTCCGGTGAAGTCCATGTGTACAAGCGCCTCTTGTGCTGTTGAAAATGAGTATTCGCTATGGTCAGGTTGTTTTCTTGACAAAACTCTACTAGCCTCTGCCCAGCTTCATTTGGCTCACCAAGACCGAACTTGCCCGTAATTCCGGATATTTCTTCACTCCCTACCTTACTCACGTTACGAAAGTGTGACACATCTGCGTGAAAGCGCGGGCATTTCGACGTTGGAATGCCGGAGACAGACTGCGTGCATGAAATTTCTTTTCCTTCTATATAACAATTGCATCAACATTGATAAAGATTTGTACCTAAATCCGCCTTATCATCGCTCTAAAAGAATTAACCATGACATGTGTATAAGACCGTTTTCTGCTAAATGTGACTTGTTCAAATTCTCAATTTTTTCCCCGTTCCGTAGAAACATGGAACAACCTGCCCCACCAGTTTATGAATAATGTGTCGCTTGATGCCTTTTCTGCCAGCGTTGAATCTTTTTTTCAGGAAATGTCATTGTCGTAGGGTTGTTGTTTCACTGCCCTCTTTGTTCTTCACGAATCTTAACGTAGCTTGTAAATATCCTCAACCTTGATGTGTTTATTTATTTATTTATTTATAATACCCTCAGGGTACAGTTGTACGTTACAGAGGGAGGGGCGCATACAGGATATATATATAAAACAGAAGGTTAACAAAAGCGTACAAATCTGAAAAACAAAGCAAATAAAAAAGAACAAGGTACATGTGCAATTTAGGAAATTTAGGAAAACGGCATAGGTGTTAAAAACAACAATATAAAAATATAATAAGCAACAGTATACAATGATGTTATGCAAATAACCATACAGTAAGTTTTAAAACTAGGCAAAAAAGAAAGATTGCAGCGCGGATTTAAAATTTTGTTCTTCAGTTATACTTGTTAGTGATGCAGAGAGGTTATTCCAATCATTACAGGTGCGGGGAAAAAAGGAGTTAAAATAGGCAACTGTGTTTGTGTGCGGAATGTTTACCTTTTGACTATGGTTACGGCGAAACGAAATGTAGGATGGTGGCTGAACCCATGAGGAACGCAAGGTGGAGTTATGGTAGTATATTTTGTGAAAAAGTGAGAGGCGGGATAGTTTTCTTCGAGTAGATAACAGCGGGAGATGTAAGTATGCTTTCATATTAGTAACGCTGGCTGTCCTTTGATAGTTATTTAAGATGAACCGGGCTGAGCGATTTTGTACTGCCTCAACGGAGTGTATGAGTGTTGCTTGACCGGGGTCCCAAACAGATGAGGTGTATTCCAGTTGTGGACGAATGTATGTTGTATACATTAATAGCTTTAATGATGATGGTGCAAGGGAGAAATTACGACGAATGTATCCGAGAGTACGATTGGCTTTAGCGATGATGGAGTTGACATGCAATTTCCAGGTTAGATCACTAGTAACGATTACACCAAGGTAGCGGTATGACTTTACAGATTCTAATGGGACGTTATTAAGCATATACATAGGACTTGTTACATTAGTTCGAGATACCCTCATTGATTTGCATTTGTTAATGTTTAATTGCATGCACCATTTACTGCACCATTCGCTAATATTATTAAGGTCATTCTGGATTAGTAGGATATCGGAATTATCAGCAAGTTTACGGTATAAAACACAGTCATCAGCAAATCGGCAAATTTTCGAAGAAACACAGAAAGGCAAGTCATTTATGTAAATCAAGAATAAGAGCGGTCCCAGAACCGACCCTTGCGGAACGCCGGACCGGACTGGGACAGAAGGTGAGTTGATTTCATTAGCATTTACAAATTGTACGCGGGATGTGAGGAAAGCGCGGATCCAATTAATTACAGCAGGGTCAATGTTTAGAAAGCTGAGTTTATGAAGGAGTAGTGCGTGGCTTACTTTGTCAAAAGCTTTAGAGAAATCAAGAAATATACAGTCAGTCGAAAAGCCAGAATCTAAATAGGCATGCAAATCATTAGTGAAGGAGACAAGCTGAGTTTCACAAGAGAATTGTTTACGGAATCCATGCTGTGCACTTGAAAAAAAGTTGTTATTTTCGAGAAAGTTAACAAGATGTGTGTGTATAATGTGCTCCATAATTTTACAAGGTACGGATGTTAGGGAAATAGGCCTGTAATTGAGGGGATCGTGTGCTGGACCTGATTTGTGGATGGGGATCACTTTAGCGGATTTCCAGTCATGGGGCAAAATGCCAAGATCATAAGATTGCGAAAAAATGCACTCCAGTATTATTGAACAGTATTCTACAGTGTTTTGCAAAAATTTAGTATTTATCTCGTCAGTTCCACAAGATAATTTGGGTTTCAGTTTGTTTATTAAAGCTTTGATACCTGTTGATTAAAATATTATTGGGTTCATGAGCTGATGATTGGTAGCATTCACAACTGGAATATGACTGGTGGGTACAGGGGATGAAAATGACTGAATGAATGTGTCGTTAAATACTTTTGAACAGAGGTGAGACGGCACTGAGTCCCCTGAATTAGTGAGCAATGATAAGGTGTTGTTATTAGTGTTCCCTCGTATGACATTAAAAAAAAAGTAACTGTGGAAGAGTAGTGTTTAAAAATACAACTTAGCTGACCTTAAAGACGTGATGTAACATTTAGCCGCTTTTTTATACGATAGCCAATGAGTTAGTTTTAAAAGACTGTCTGGCTGCACGGAACAAACGCTTTTTCTTGTTTGATAATCTGTTCAGATGTGTATTATACCAAGGCGCTTTGCTGTTAGTGTAGGCGGTTCTAAGGGGGACGTATCGGATGGTTAATTCGGAAATTTTATTTTTGAACATGGACCAGTTAGTTTCTATGGACCGGTCGTGAAGTGATGGCAAAAACAGATCTAGAAATGAGCAGAGTTCGCTGTTGATGGCGGTGTAGTTAGCTTTGTTAAAATCACGAAATTTTCTTTTTTGTCTGCTTGTTTTTGTTTGAGTCACCGTTAGCGTAAAATGTAGGATATCATGATCGCTCAGCCCGGGCAGGTGCGAAACGATCGATAAGTTGTCTGCTGATGTTGAAAGAATAAGGTCGAGAACTGACGATGTACTATGTGTTACACGTGTAGAACGATTAACAATCTGGGATAAGTTGAAGTCTGAGCAAATGGAGAGAAACAGATTAGCTTCGGCGGACGGGGGATTTGAAAATGAGTTATCAAAGGACCAGACGATATTTGGAAAATTGAAATCGCTAGAAGTAAAAGATCAGCACCAGGGAAACGAGTTACAATATGATTTAGAGAATCGTGTAGGTTATCGCAAAATGACGAGTCAGCCAAGGGTGGTCGATAACATACGCCTAATATTACTTTTTTAAAGTTCAGATTCAGGCAGCACCATATTAGCTCTAAATTAGTTATAATAGGTACAACAAAACAATCGATGCATTCACTGATAGCAATTAGGACCCCACCACTAACTCTGCCCGTTCGGTCACTCCGGAAGACAACATATTTCTTTTCACAATGAAACAGTTCACTATTTCTTATGTTGCTATTTAGCCACGTTTCTGTTAACACAATAATATCAGCATTACAGTCTTCTATTATCGCGCATAATTCATCTTTTTTTGGGTAAAGGCTACGGATGTTTGTGTATAACACTGAACATTCGAGACTATTCCAAGCGGCTCCCCTCATATGATCCTAGCTAGTAGACTTCATGCAACCAGACCGGAGAGTTCTGCCATGAGTTTCACTCGCGATTTCTGCTGCATTTTCATAGGAATTGCTGATTTCATAAATGGCATCTTCACTTTCGTTGTAGCCGTAGCACTTTCGTCCTATAAAAATTTTCTTGTAACCAAGTTTGAAGGATACGCCACCTTTGGATTTGCCAAATTCGATTAATTTTTTTTCTGACATTGCGCGTTGCTGGGCAGAAGTCTCCAGTAACTCCTTTACCGCTACTTTTCAAACACTCCCGTTTTGAGAAGACCAGTTCCTTTGTTTTGTAGTTTTCGAATCTAGCCATTAGTGGTGTTATTCACGGTGTACTCTGTATGCTTTCCCTGCTGCCTTGGAACACTATGCCTGCTGTTTATACTTTTTTTTCCACTCCTGTCAGAGCCTGAGAAAGGCTCACAGTATTGTAAAATAAATAAATAAAGAAATAATAATAGTAATAATAATAATAATAATAATAATAATAATAATAATAATAATAATAATAATAATAATAATAATAATAATAATAATAATACCCCAAAAAGGGGGTCTTTAAGAAAATAAAAATGAAATTAAATGAAATTAAATCTTTGGCAAAGGAGTTTAGCAATGTTTTCTCCAATTTTAGACTGCTTTGTGAAGTTATTTTATTTGTACTCAGTTTGCAGAGGCTTTCTTTACCATATTTTTATGTTTATACAATTTCTATGAACCATAGTGCTCGTTTCACTTACTGCTAGTATTTTTCATTGTTCTAATTGTGCTTTTTAACAATGCAGCTGAAAAGGTCTGCCGTCCACATCAACCTATTGCGCTGAAGAGGACCGGCGGATGCCTGTGTGTGGAACACACGCCGCAGAGGGCGACAGAAAAACAGTCGAGTCAATTACACTGAATATTCTCTTGGGTGACTCGGGTATCAAAAGGATTGCATCACTGCAATTGTCACATATATCATCCTTACCAGGCAACAAGCTTGCTTCTCAGCCAGTGTATGCCAAATAGCACCCCCAAAGACTACAACACCTTATAATTCGGAGAAAATGGTGCTCTTTACCTTGCAGAAGTTTACAGCTTGGCGGTAGCATGGTGCTGTATTGCATGGCTAAAAAATAAAATTTGATGCTTTGTCAATTTTACAAACTATGCATCTGCAGTCTGTGCAAACATATTATGCAAAATTCTTATCAGACATTTATCCATTGCTTGCTCGAATCTTAAAAGCAAACCTATCTGTAGTCTAGCCACGATTGCTTGAATGCGAAAAGAAAATTTTCTAATACGCATTGAGGTGTCTGAGTCGTGATACACAAGATAGGCATCACGTCATTCCAGTTTCCTATCACCGGGTGCTATGTGCCCATGAAGCTGGTAAATTAAATTCAATTATGGAGCACTTGAATGGTACATGGGTGACACAACTACCTTGAACGCCATCTAAAATAGTCGACTTTGTCTTTTCCAGTGATGATTATTGTATATTGTGAATCTATCCTGTGATGGTGCTGCATTCTAGGCACTTTAAGACTTGTTTGTAAAAGTGTACTAAGCAGAAATCATCACAGTTCCTTCACAAAGGCTGTCGGAAATTCCTAGTCGACGCTAGAAGGAGGCGAAAATATTTATTTTGGCACCGGATCTTCAGTAAGGAAGTTCACAAACTGTTAGACTGCCAGACTAGTCTCCCTGAAGCTCAGTATTGTGCTTATCTATGATTGTAAATACTTCACAACTTTGAACATTACAGCCCCACTCCACATGAAGTTTAAATCTGTAGGACACGCAGTGACAGTTTTTCAATTCAACATTTTCTGGTACCTCACGTACCCCACACATTGTAGCTTATGGTCCTAAGCTTGGTTTCTTAACTTAAGAATGATTTATGAAGACGAGTAGGCTTCATGCGTCTTTATACAAGTCCATCAGTTTATTGCCAACCTCTTCTGCATTTCATATATCGCTCAAATAATTAGCTCATTCTTTCAAACCTTCTGCTGTTGGCTTTTATAAGCCCAGCAAAGGTTCGCTTGATTGAAGTTCTTACACTGTAGTTTGCCCTTTTGACATTTCTTTGTGCTTAGATTTTCATGAGTGTTGCATGGCTACTGCTGATAGAGATTGGTGTTCATTTGTAAAACAATACTTTGGTGAGTGTAATAATACTTTTCCAGCTAATATGTTATTGTTGTGCAGTAGTGATTCTGCAGGTCTGCACTCGCATATAGATGCATGCCTCCAGTATCCGCCTATGCAACTTTCTCTACTATGGCCACACCCCCCCCCCCCCCCCCCCAGTTTTGGGAAGGCGTTCAGCCACCCATGCCGCTGCATGGACTAACATGGGTGCCATTCAGGGATATGTAATAGCACTTTGTAACAATACAACCGAGTGCCATGGAAAATGCACATTCTCTTTACCTTCTATGATGAGGCGACAGAGTGCCAGAGGAAGCAGCTGAAACATCCCTCTAGCATAGTACAAAGCGTGGGAACTAGAATCTCCCATCCTCTCCTGCTCCGAGCCCTCAATCGCCTTGGGCATAGAGGCTTTGCAACCCTTTCTATGTTGTCCTTGGAAGAATACAATCATAAATGACACGTGGAAGCGCATCAGTGGAAATAATCAGTTGACCTGGGATTAGCATCTTCAGGAGTTATTAAGCTCTCATCAGTGACAAATGCAATTTCTCCTTGCCGTACTTTCTTTCTTCTAAAATAAAACTTAAGATATATAATGCATTATTCGTTTCGCGTATGAATTATTATTCTTTAGTTTAGCTCACAACTACTAAAACAAACATAGAGAAAATTTATCTCCTTCAAAAGAAAACCATTTGTCATATAGCAAATCTTGGTTACTTAGCCCATACTCCGCAAGCTCTCTAGACATATAATGTAGTAAGGATTCAAAATATATATGAATTTCGAGTTCTGTTGTTATATTATTTTCCTTCCAGCTGCACAACTCTGATTAAAGATGCCACCTTGCTGAAAGAAAATCAGCATCTAGTGAACACACGTAACACAGACAAGTGGCTGGTACATTTTTTTTGCATGGACTATAGGCTGCAAACATTAGGATATACTCTTCCCTCAATTGTAAATAAATTAAAAGACATAAATCAGTCCACCAAAGCTGCACTACGTCAGTGTTTTGTAATTATGTAACCCGTTGATATCTTCCACGGTTATAAAGTTCTCTCTTATTTTCATTCATGGCCTCTGTTATAATCTCGCACTTAAAGCGTTTTTAAAGTCGGCACTATCTGCGGTCATTTCTTTTGTGATTCTGTGAATATATCTGCTAGTTTGTTTTGCTTGCAGAACTAATATTTCGATGCGGTTCTGATATACCTATGTTTTCATTGCATTACTCACATTAGTGATCCGGTTAGCTGCATTTAAGACATGAAAAAAAGAAAGTATTTGCTTCTTGATATCTATGTATAATATTTTATTGTATGCTGGCCTGCCTTATAACAGCTGCGTGGGTCTCGTCAAGCTGTTTACTCGCAGCTTTTAGCCCAGGCAGCCGACTAGAACATTCTGGGAAGTAAAATAGAAATTGAATTTGACTAGCAACGCGTGTGTCGATGGGGCTACAGGGTGCAGGAGGCAAGTGGGAAGACAGCCTCCCAATGGGAAAGGGTTCTATACCTTACCGGAGAAAGTGCTGTTATATTTGTTTTTGATGTAGTTCATATAGTGGGGCCCTGGGTAGGGCCAGGCTAGCAATACGAGTTGACTTGTAGGCCAGGCCACTGGAAATTACTGCCCTTATTTCTTTGTTAACGAAGTGATTGAAGAAAGGGTAGTTCACACCATTCAGAGCTTGGACTCCATGCTTAGTCATGTAACATGGTTAGGTTGTAACCATTTAGGTGCTTAGGCCCTAACCAGGTAAGCAGCAGAAAATAGTTGTTTTTGCTAATTCATTTTTGGTCCTTCCAGTTTTACTCTGAATATATATTATGCTCTAAATATATGCTCTGCTACCATCATCTTCAAGCATGCCTCCTGGTCTTCCATGTCGAACTACACGACTGATATGTATTCTGGTGTTTGTTGAAGATAACATATTTGACACTGAATGGCGCTGTGCTCCTTGCTGAAAGTGAGGACAAGGCCACTTTATGTGTTTATCATAGCTGTTCAAAGATCAGGACACAGAATAACAGTGCAACTGTCATAGAGAAAACTAATTTATAATTCCCTGGTTTTTAATAAGAATGTTTCATGTATAATGTCTGAGTGTGCATTCTTATGAGAAAACAACACAGTTCCTGCTCACTGCAAGCTGATCGCAGCAATGATGGAGTTGTAGCAGGAAAACACGGCTCTAAAAATTAAACATTGATAGATAATACTCATGTGTCAGCCCAAAGTGAAAGCATGAAGTGTGGCTTCAGTGACAGTGGAAACAACATGTTCCAGTTAAAGGCTGTGCTGATTATGTTGTCTATATGTGGTAAGTAGTTTTGCCTTTCATATAAGCTGCACGGTAGAGCAACTGATAAAATTTGTACTTATGCATTATGGTACATAGCTGCCATATCTCTTGTTCTTTCTTTACCTGATGCTCATTTATAGTGCTGTTGCCTACATAGCTTCAAAAGATGTAAACTGGAAAAGTGAGAATGGCGCAGAAAGAAATATATTTCACGAGAACTATATTTCGGGCGCAGACACAGTCATGTACAGTATGTTGTTACTATACAGACATTAATGCAATAGTCCTTTGTTAACACAAGTGTGCAAGTTTACTGAAAGTAGTTCGTGACACCTTTCAGAGCTAACTTGTTGCTGAGACTGTGTGGCTTATTTACCACTTAGCAGGATGCAATAAAATGTGCGGCTGCGTGTAAATATTGAAAATGCTTTGCTGTAAAGAGAGCAAGCAATATGATATCAGGTGCAGGAGGCACATGGTGTCACGAAATCGGCGCCCATTTTCATCAAGCCGGTACGGCGCGAGGCCCGCACGGCGTCGCGTGGAAGGCATGGAGAGAAAAGCCCCCTTCCCCGCGCGGGAGAGCGCGTAGCCTTGTACGCGTTGCCGTGACCCTCTTTCCCATTGCCCGGGGAGGACGGTGGTTCATCGGACTGGAATCAGCCATAAATTTCCAGCATGTTCTATGGGACCTGGCCAATGGCGACGCGCCGCTCGACGGAGGAAGAGAGAGCGCTATAACCAGCGAAGCTAAGTGTGTGTGCGCGCTAGCTTTGACGCGTGCTAACAAACAGACGCGGCGCGCCCTATTTAAAGCGACCGCGCCGCTTGTTGAGTCAGTCAGTCAGTCAGTCAGTTCGTCAGTGCGTTGCGACGTGTTCGCCTGTGCTTCGGCTGGACTCCCGGGGATCACCCGCTGCTGGCAAGCCCACGGACTTTCAGGGAGCGGCGCTCGTCTCGTATGGCGGCCACATCGTGACTCTTGAGGCGTCGGACTGCAACAGTGCCCGGTGAACAATTTGGTGTTTGGTTATGTAACTCTCTCGTGTTTGATTTGTTGTAAAGCCTCTGTGTTATTGGATCATTCTGTAGATGCATGCTTAGCGTTTGTATTCTGTGAACCTCTCGTCTGTTGTATTTCAAGTGATCTTGTGTATTCCTTTGTATCGTCTCTTGCTGAGCATAAATTGTGTTTTTTTATTACTTCTGACTCCGATCCTTACTCTGGTTTGAACCGGCGACCGCTGGGCACCAAACGACCACCCCCTTCTGTCACTACAAGGTAGTTGAATTCCGGCTGAGCTTGCCACGCAGGTCGAGGGCATCTCCTTCGCGACCGGAACAGCTACCACCACTCACTCTAAGGGTGTCTGGGAGTGTGCGCACCGTTAAGGGCGCATCGGTAATAATACCTCATATTTATTAACGGGTGACACACGGCAATTACTGCTTGTGCCAGATGATATGCCTTTAACCTTGTATTTAGGAGTGCGAAAATAGAGCATTACAAAAGTGACATATGGAAGTGTTGGACATCTAGTATCAAAGAAAAACAAGAATTAAGGGGAAGCCTCAGTCCGCAAGCAAACATTTCAACAAGAGGACTTCTCTTCGTCTAGGTGAAGACCGATCCTGCTTGCTTGTAAACTGATCGCTCATGCTCAACCCTTGTTTGGTTTTCTTTGATGCTGTGCATACATCTTGCCTTTAGTCTGGTGAGTGCTTATGCACACTTGCGATACTCTTGTGCACTGCATATGCAGAAAAACGTTCAAGAAGGTGTGGAATTAAGTAAATATTAGCTGCTGCCGAGAAAGCCATCTCCTTTATTAGTATGTCATCAAACATGAAAAACTAATGAGTGCGTTGGCTTGCTCGTACAGCTGACAAAGCTCCTCTTGACAGCTGTTTTATGAAACAGCCTTTAGAGCAGCCGCAAATCGTTTCTTTCAATGAATTGCCGAGTGTCCAAGAAAGCCCACTCTACCTATATGCAAGGAAGTTTGTGTGAATCAGTTTTGTATGACCAACCTGCATTCACTTTCACTTACTCATGGGGGTTATTTATGCTGCAGTTGACGAGGTGATGTGTGGATATATCTGCGAAATCATTCATTTGTTTTATTCATATCCTTTTCTTATTGTGCAATGTTTACTTCACTTTTACTTCAGCATATATCACATGTACGGAATATCCTAGAACTAAACTTGATTGTGGCGAGAGGTCAAAAGATGAGCTCATCTAAGTTGCATTTTGAGCACAGATAAGCTGTTGATTTCAGTATCGTTTTGAGTTAATTCAACGACCCCTTGATTGTTTGATTAATACATAGTAATTAAGCTAATTCTGGATCTGAGGTGTATGTACGCATGTATAACTACATTCACTGCACCTTTGGTAATTGGTGAGGTGTGATACGCATGCAGGTATTTGACCAAATGAGCGCCCTGAAGCGAGCTTTGTCCCTGGCGAATTGCCGTTTGTTCGAGAATACATTAAAACAAAAGGTGCCGCGGCTCGATCGGTTGACCGCGCGTAATCGTCACAGACCTGTCGACAAAACTATACCGATTCAGGGATCTTATTCAAGTGTGATAAGCTGCGACGCGGAAAGGGAGCAGCCGCATATAGGCGAACGATCACGCAATGGGCCCAATTCTCGTTCCGTGCGCCGTCCAAGATCGAGCACAGTGTTACGTACGCGCTGCGTGGCCTACATCTCGAGACGCCTGCTTGACGCGGCGAAGAATTCAGCCGATCGTCGTAGACTGCTCCCTTACGTGCATTTGGGGACGACTTTCTTAGCAGAACGAGGTTAAGAAGCGCCATGATCAAGCTGTCACGACTAAGAGTTGTTCATACGTGCGCTTATATCGACTTATGTGCGCGACGCGAGAAGTGGAGCTGCGTAGTATACGTATTGTTTACTGGTACTTATCCGTAGGTGTTCTGTGCCTGTAGAAGGCAGCTGATACCAGGAACGAAATCGTACAACAAAAACTGACGAAGCTATATATAAATTGTCGACGGCACTTTGCGTTCCGCGGAGATTGGAAATGCATCGATTCTCCGGCGCCGATCGCTAGAGCACGAAGGAAATACATGAAACTATGTGCCACTGTGCTGAAACGCACTGCGGAACTCTGCTTAATCGGTTTTCCGTTGTTTATCTTCCTTTTTCGCGGTGCTACGAGCGCTGTGCTAGCGGGTTTCCATAGCGCGAGCGAGGGGCGTCTTCTACTGGACCTCTTTGGCGCGTTGCATGGTTTCGCCGCCAGGTGCCGCATGGATTGCTGGAATCGCGAATTAGTGATGTATGCTTTTAGAAAGGCAAAGTTGCTCAAAGTTTCATTAATTCCATGGGTTTGAGTCCGAAATTTGTGTACGATGTACGATTCTCTTTGTCGACTTGTTTGAAAGCCTGATTGAAGGAGAATGACCCGAATGTTTTCGAAAGTGGTTTGGAAGGCACAGGTGCTTAGACAAAGGGCGACTTGGCAGTGTGTGGACATAGGCCTTGTGGTTATTGAAACGAAACCTGAATGGTGTTTCGGTCTGGCCGATGTATTCCATGCCGCACACACCGCAGCTTAGCATGTATGCCACTTTGGCACTGTAGCAGTTGAATGATTTTTTAATCTTAAAGGTGAAATCAGAGAAGTTGCCTTTTACAATATTTGTCGCCTGCTGTCACCCGTTAATAATTAAGGGGGTATTATTAACGATGCGCCCTTAACGGTGCGCACACTCCCAGACACCCTTTGAGTGAGTGGGGGTAGCTGTTCCGGTCGCAAAGGAGATGCCCTCGACCTGCGTGGCAAGCTCAGCCGGAATTCAACTACCTTGTGGTGACAGAAGGGGGTGGTCGTTTGGTGCCCAGCGGTCGCCGGTTCAAACCAGAGAAAGGATCGGAGTCAGAAGTAACAAACAAAACACAATTTATGCATAGCAAGAGACGATACAAAGGAATACACAAGATCGCTTGAAATACATAGACGAGAGGTTCACAGAATACAAACGCTAAGCATGCAACTACAGTATGATTCAATAACAGAGAGGCTTTACAACAGATCAAACACGAGAGAATTACATAAACAAACACCAAATTGTTCACCGGGCACTGTTGCAATCCGACGCCTCAAGAGTCACGATGTGGCCGCCATACGAGACGAGCGCCGCTCCGTTGAAAGTCCGTGGGCTTGCCAGCAGCGGGTGATCCCCGGAAGTCCAGCCGAAACACAGGCGAGCACGTCGCAAAACACTTGACGAACTGACTGACTGACTGACTGACTCAACAAGCGGCGCGGTCGCTTTAAATAGGGCGCGCCGCGTCTGTTTGTTAGCACGCGTCAAAGCTAGCGCGCACACACACTTAGCTTCGCTGGTTATAGCGCTCTCTCTTTCTCCCGTCGAGCCGCGCGTCGCCATTGGCCAGGTCCCATAGAACGTGCTGGAAATTTCTGGCTGATTCCAGTCCGATGAACCACCGTCCTCCCCGGGCAATGAAGAAGAGGGTGACGGCAACGCGTACAAAGCTACGCGCTCTCCCGCGCGGGGAAGGGGCTTTTCTCTCCATGCCTTCCACGCGACGCCGTGCGGGCCTCGCGCCGTACCGGCTTGATGAAAATGGGCGCCGATTTCGTGACACTGCCCCTCCCTTAAAGAATATTGTCCCACAATATTCACAACAACCACGAAAATCGCGCGCACATGCATGCGCTCACAAATATATGGGGCAAATATCCATATTAACACATTGCACAAATTTCACAACTGCCATAACACATTACAAAATTCACACATCAATGCAATGATGTTCACAAACATAGCACCACACTGTCGTCAGATACACATAAGAATCAACAACACACAGC
Organism: Amblyomma maculatum; assembly: GCF_055883805.1. NCBI lineage: Eukaryota > Metazoa > Arthropoda > Arachnida > Ixodida > Ixodidae > Amblyomma > Amblyomma maculatum. Next base: position 8,148,894 of record NC_139351.1, read on the forward strand.
TCTTCAAATGCGAAGCGCACAAACCTAAATTTCCGAGCGTAATTCTAACCCGCGATCAGTGCGTGACACGCTTCTGTCCGCCAGAGATTCTGCCTTCGCTCTAGGCTCTCGCATTTGAGACACTTCTATGTTCCCCGATCGGGCTACTGAAAATTTCCAGAGGCATGACTTATCCTCTTGCAAATCACACAACCAATGTGTGCCGATAATTCCCCTACAACCAGTAGCGCCGACGGATACACGGGAACCTGTGCCAATGCGCACAGACCAACAAAAAGAATCACTGTAATAGTGTTCTTTCCTGGGCACCGGTATTCCTTCCGCTGAAGGTGAAATATCCCAAGTAACGCCCCCATAAGTAGGACAAACACTTTGGCTACCTGCATCAACGACGGCCTAGGCATTGCTGACTTTATTTCCCGTGTTGTCGCTTTCTTTTCGGTTTCCTCCTGAGGTGCTTCCATTTGCTTATTCTTGTCTCGAGGCTTTTCTTCCGGCTTCTCATGGCCTTGCTTTCCTCGCCTTGCCTTTTTCTTTTTAGATTCCTTGCAGCGCACAGGCGCGGGACTTTGATCAGGATCCTCGGGAAATTTTGCGCCCTTGATATTTCCCAACACCAAATCGTAGATAGGGCGTTCCACGCACAGGGCTGTCAGTTTTCCAGAGTAGTATTGCGTCTGCACTTCCAATTTTGCTTCAGGTAGCAGCTGAATTGAGCCGTCAATTAGCCTCACAGGGCATTTCTCGCCAGTCAGATCATTCTCCTGAATCAAACTGCGTCTAACGATTACGGCACTGCTACCTGTATCTCGTAGCACAGAAACTGATTTTCCTTTTATCTTTCCCCTCGAAACCGGCATCCGATTCACCGCAGATCCAGGTTGTGCATGTACTGCGGCGTTCACCACCCGGATTTTCTTGTCCTTCTTCCGATTAACCACCTTCTCTGCTTCCTCCTCCTCTAGGTTGTGCACCACGCGGACTTTCCTGCCGTTCTTAAGCTCAACAAAGCCATCGGCATCTTCTTCCTCCAGGCGACATTCCGACTCTGACAGAGCCCTCGCGCATGCCGCCTGCGGTGCTGCCTTGTCAGCGTCGGGACACGACATTGCTTTGTGGCCCTTGTGTCCGCATTTCCAACACGAGGATGGATTGTTGGTTGCGAGTTTGCGGCAGTTAGGTGCATAATGGCCTAGTTGTCCACAGAGATAGCACCTCGGGGGTGACTTTACAATAGGTTGTGGCTGTCGGAATTCGGGCTTTCGAGGGGTTTCCAAATTTACAATTTTGCTCAAATTTTCGCCTCCCTGGGCTTCCAAATACTGGTCTGCGAGATCCATCATTTCGTCCAATGTATTCGCTTTTCCTTCTTTTAAATAAAGCGACAGACCAGGGTGACAGCTGCCCAGGAATTGCTCCTTAATTAGGAGTTCGCGAAGTGCGCCGTACTCTAGTTTAATTTTTGAGAGTTCAGTCCAGCGGTCGAAATAATGACTCAATCGCGCAACATACTGTGTTGCGGTTTCACCGTCCATAGGTTTCCCAGTCCTGAACTTCTCACGAAACCCATCCGTCGTAAATCTAAACCTTTTAAGTAATGCAGCTTTGACTTTGTTATAGCTGCCTGCATCCTCAGGAGGGAGTCTTCCAAACACACTTAATGCTTCGCCGCTAAGGCAAGTGCTCAAGATGGTAGCACATTCACTGTCTGTCCAATTAGCATTTATGGCGATCCTTTCGAAACGCAAGAGGAACGCGTCGAGATCGTCTCTTCTCTCATCGTATTTCGGAATCAATTTACTTGCGTCTATCCGCAAGCTGCTATGTCCTTCACTGGAGCTATGCACTTCAGTTAAACCGTTGTTGTTCCCTGAGTTTTGAAGCTGAAGTTTCATAGTCAGTAATTCCTTTTCTCGCTGAAATTCCTCTTCCCGCTCCTTTCGAGCCCTCTCTCGTTCCTTTTCTTCTCTCTCTCTTTCTTCTTTTTCCCTCTCTTTTTCCTCTTTTTCTCTCTGGCTAACCCATTTGCGCAGTTCGGCACCGGACAACCCCAGCTGGGTGCCAGCCTCCACCAACTCTTTCAGATTCATATCTGAAGCGCGAACCGTCTGGGTGTAGCCTAAACACTGCTTAGCGAACCTCGCCTAAACGCTTCCGCGCGGCACAACCTCTCGCTATCGCTCTGCTGCTACACAGTTTACGAGCTCTTCGTAAACTCTTCTAACTCGTTCTCCATCCTCTGAGCTTGAATGCACCAAACGTCCTGTCGCGGACGCCAGATTAATTGTCACCCGTTAATAATTAAGGGGGTATTATTAACGACGCGCCCTTAACGGTGCGCACACTCCCAGACACCCTTTGAGTGAGTGGGGGTAGCTGTTCCGGTCGCAAAGGAGATGCCCTCGACCTGCGTGGCAAGCTCAGCCGGAATTCAACTACCTTGTGGTGACAGAAGGGGGTGGTCGTTTGGTGCCCAGCGGTCGCCGGTTCAAACCAGAGAAAGGATCGGAGTCAGAAGTAACAAACAAAACACAATTTATGCACAGCAAGAGACGATACAAAGGAATACACAAGATCACTTGAAATACATAGACGAGAGGTTCACAGAATACAAACGCTAAGCATGCAACTACAGTATGATTAGAGAGGCTTTACAACAGATCAAACAGGAGAGAATTACATAAACAAACACCAAATTGTTCACCGGGCACTGTTGCAATCCGACGCCTCAAGAGTCACGATGTGGCCGCCATACGAGACGAGCGCCGCTCCGTTGAAAGTCCGTGGGCTTGCCAGCAGCGGGTGATCCCCGGGAGTCCGGCCGAAACACAGGCGAGCACGTCGCAAAACACTTGACTGACTGACTGACTGACTGACTGACCGACTGACTCAACAAACGGCGCGGTCGCTTTAAATAGGGCGCGCCGCGTCTGTTTGTTAACACGCGCCAAAGCTAGCGCGCACACACACATAGCTTCGCTGGTTATAGCTCCCTCTTCTCCTCCCGTCGAGCCGCGCGTCGTCATTGGCCAGGTCCCATAGAACCTTCTCGAAAGGCCTGGCACATTCCAGGCCGATGAACCACCGTCCACCCCGGGCAATGGGGAAGAGGGTCACGGCAACGCGTACAAAGCTACGCGCTCTCCCGCACGGGGAAGGGGCTTTTCTCTCCATGCCTTCCACGCGACGCCGTGCGGGCCTCGCGCCGTACCGGCTTGATGAAAATGGGCGCCGATTTCGTGACACCTGCACATGATTGCAAACTTTACAGCGTGGCATATATATATATATATATATCATGTGGTCTCGTACCGTGCCACCAGGTATGCTCACATTTCGCTAGCGACGCCGACAACGGTGCAGCCAGGTTTTATGCCATCGCGTTGAAAACAAAACAAAAAAATCCCCATGCACAAGTTAAGCACGTGCATGTTGTCGAAATTGTGCGTTTCATGTCGGAGCGCACGGAGAACAGTCAGACACATGGTAACGAAAACTATGCTCCTAGATGGCTACACTACCATATTACACCCGCATAATAAGAAGGCAGCGGATGAATGACCAAGAGAAAGATATCACCCAGAGAAATCCAATACTGATCTGCGCAGTGCATGTACATGTTGAGTACTATACACCGACTCTGAAGGATCCAAGTGCTAAAAATAACGGCTTGAGGGGCTAGTTGCTAGAATCCAAGTGCTAGCACGCATATTAATTGTCTTTGCCATCTTCAATTGGAACCCTTGTGCAGGGCTTTTGGAAATATGGAGCAAAAACAGTGGACACAAAATAGGAAGAGTGCGGTTAACATAGACTTGACCAGCTCTTCTGTAGCGCTCCATCGTCAGGAAGAGACCTCGTAAACGCGGGAAATGCAACGTTCCTCCAGCGCCGCCCGACAAGTGATAACGCTGTCAGTGGTGTCTTTCGTGGGAATAGGCGACGGCGCGTCACCGGCGCGGTATGCGCGGCCGACGCTGGCCGACGCGGCTCCCGCACTGCGTAGGAGATTCGGCGGCGGCGTAGTCGGCGAAGTGGAATTGGAAACCAGAAATCTCAAGCGCTGTCTCCCTAATACTTCGTTGTTGTTTTTGTTGTTGTTGCGACCGAAGGACGAACGATATGAAAATGCACGAGCCCGTCAACTGGCTGAGCGTCCACCGCTGCCTCGTACCGACTAGGGAGAATTAAAAGAAGAAAAAAAGACATACTACGCTTCTGAGCAGCCGTCGTGTGTCCCCGAAGCAGCGATCAATTATGACGATGGCATGCACATAACAGCTAACTATATATCATCCGGCGTCAAGGGTCCTCTGCCGCCGGAGTCACTAATAAGGTACGCTTTGCTAAAATTCGGGGCTTGTTATACGAAGGTCTGAGAGTACATAACCTATTGGTCTGTAGTAAAAGATAAACTCAAAAAACTTTTGTAAAATATTTCTCTTCTACAAGCAGCTCTACCGACTTCCTCCCAGCCGATCAATTATAGTAAATGAAATAAGCAAACTTTACCCAGGGGTCAGTTAGTGAAATCGTTTGATCTGGAATGTCACTGATCAGTAACACTTTTTGTGGTGGTGGTTATTCTTAAGAAAGAAAATGAAGCCAAATACTTTGTGCGTTTGTCTTTCTTCTGTCTCTATCTCTTGCAAAAGCTAGGTATATGTGCTTTCAGCTTACTACAAATTTTCTTATTTTGTTAACCCATCGCCAGGTGAAGTGAATGAAATGCAGAATATTTCATGTGGAAAGTGCGTTCGTGCGCAATTATCTCAAAACATTTGTTTTTCATTCGTTTTCTAACCTCGATGCCCAACTCTTTACTGCTCAAAGCAGATACAAATTTTAGTTCCATTCAGTTTATGGTGTAAACGAATGTTAATTAAGCAACAGCGCCATGAAGAGGGTGCAGTGGTAAGACGCCCGACTACTGTCCGGAGTTCCCGGGTTCGAACCCGACCACGGCGGCTGCGTTTCGATGGAGGCGAAACGAAGAGGCGTCCGTGTGCTGTGCGATGTCAGCGCACGTTAAAGATCCCCAGGTGGTCGAAATTACTCCGTAGCCCTCCACTACGGCTCCCCTTTCTCTCTTTCCACTTTCACTCCCACCTTCATCCCTTCCTTACGGCGCGGTTCAGGTGTCCACATAGCAAGTGTGACAGATACTGCGCCTTTCCCTTCCTGTGAACCAATTATTATTATTATTATTATTATTATTATTATTATTATTATTATTATTATTATTATTATTATTATTATTATTATTATTATTATTATTATTATTATTATTATGAAGAGGACATGTAAAAATATATCGGTTTAGGAAACGCGTTGGTGGTTCGAAATTTGCAGAAACTTAAAAAAAATGACAGATGATGTAGCTTCCTATGCTGGGGTCCATTCTGAGTATTAGATTGTATTTTTGTTTTTATTTCAGTAAAGGAGATTCGATAAGTTCAGAAACGGCGATGGCCGAGTATGCATTGCTATTATATGCGATGCGTCAGTCTCCCCCCCCCCCCCCCCCCCCCCCGCCTTCCCCTTCCCTTTCCGGCCGCCTCCGCCGGCCCTTCGAGGCATGCGCACCGAATGTCTTGCTCTGGTGTTATCCAAAACCCTCCCTCGATCAGCCTTCGAGCTGCGTTTCCATGCGCGCATCCGGTGAGTCCGATCTCCTCCCTCTCTTTCCGGTGTCGTTCAGGTGCCGTTTCAGTTTGTGGTGTTTTTGGGCGAGTACGTCTTCACCAGCGATGGTGTGACCGTGAGAACTGAAGTAATCCCGACGCATAAGGGAACTGTACAATATCCTTTCCATAGAGAAGTGCAATAATCATCGTACATATAGCTATATGGACCCAGCGTTTCTATTCCCCCTTCTAAGGTGCCAGAGAACCAATTCGAACGAAGAATTAAGTTTTTATTGCTTATTATTTATTTGTTAGCCATTGTGCGTTTCAAACATATTAGGTTTCGATTAAGACTGTTACTTTGTAACACGTTTTGATGCCATCATATATCTTCGTCTGGTAAAATTTAGAAGACGGTAGCAAAATTGGAAGGACATAATGGTATGACTCGAGAATGCCAATGACTCTTGTTTGCCGTCTCGCCTTGCAGGTGCTCGTTCGCTACATGCGCTTTGCTATGCTCGTTTTTACTTTATGCGTCTATTATACCACACGCACTTATTAGCATACATAAGTTATCTCATTATGTACAATGACAGCAAAGACATGAAGTTAAACAAAATCGTAGCCACGGCATGTCTTTTTATTGTTGGAAGATTGTGTTTTTAACTGCACTATTTTTGCAGCGTGAGCAGGGTGTCTGAACGTCTTAAAGGGGTCTTTTCAAGTGGTCTCTTAGCTGCGACATTGAGGCAAGAAGAAACAACGGAATCATTCCATGACACCTGGGCCCACGACACCTTCAAGGTACTCCAGAGCGAGAGTTGAAACGCTCCACCACGCAATTAAGGCACACCCGCGGAACGGCAGCATCATAATTTTCATTTCTTTTTCTGCCCTCTGTGAGATAGTTTTTCACCACCACCACCACCGCTAAGGCTCACTCAGGTGCGTTTCTTTTCGAAGGCTGGCGCAGGGAACAGTTGAAAACACGTTTGATTGTTGCGAGCGGCACGTTTATTGCTTCGACTTCGCCAGTGATCTGCCCTTTAAGTTGTTCTCGCCCCTCTCCCTCTTTCTGTGTGTTCGTCCCTTGACAACTTGACGACTGCGACACGTTCTTTTTTTTTGTGACTATCGATCACAGACTTTATATAAGTACATGTACAGTTAAGCCCACATATATAATGGTCACAGTTATAACGAACTGATTACGAACTAGCCCGCTGTTACAGCCAAAATACCCTTCCAGCCAGCTATTAGAACTGTATGGCGCTGTATGACACTCTACGCCACTGTATGGCACTGCATGGCACTGCGTCTCAGATGAAACGAACTCCGGCCACACCACTCGGTTATACCGAACAGGGATAGAGACCTGGAGGCTCGCCATCGTAGACGAAATACTCGTCAAAGCAAGATCATCTTCTTAACCGCGTGACCCCCCCCCCCCCCTTCGTTTTAAGAAAAAGAAGAAGAAATGGTTAACCCTACCACAAGATAGGTTGAAAGGTCAACCCATACGTTGAAGGGGAAACTAATGCATACACGCCCAGTGATTAAATAGAATTATATTGGAAGCGTAAAAAAAGAATTAAATATTATAGTCATAATCGAGGTGTGCCTTACTGACCTACCAGATCCACAGCGTGCGTCGCCGGTCTAGTCGGATCCCAGTCTTCTGCTTTTTCGTCACGTGGAGGCAGTGCATACAGACTCCAGACGTACAGTATAAGTACACCAACCGGTAAAATGGGTACAAGCGTCCCCCGGCCCGGCTCCCGGCTCTCTCAGGGGTGTGCGTTTGGAAGAGGCTCTGCTAACCCTGCTGTGCTCCTTAGTGGGCTTAAAGTTTCGAACAACTAATGACCTCCAAAGGTCGGGTTCTCACAGGTCAGGTAGGGCTAAAAGAAAACAAACTGGGTGTGGGCAGCAGTCACAAGGTATTCCAGCACAGATGCGCAGATATAACTTAATTGCTGCTTCCCTGTCGAAAAAGCCCACCATCATCTAAACACTGATAATAATGTATGTTTTTTTTTTCCAATCCGAGAGCTGGATGGCGACCTTCCATCAGATGCGGTAAATGCCTTAGTCGCTGTCGCTGTTGTCGTGTTCGTGAAGCGGCTGGTCTCCCGAAAGTGTCTCCGCAAATAATTTGATCCCGGATATATCGAACTCGAAGGGGATCGCGAAATAGTTCAACATATCGATAATTCGATATATAAAACATCCTAACAGATGAGCTTCTTTGTAACCGAAACGACTGCACACGGTGTATCTAAGCTAGAAGCGGGCTTTGTGCTGCGATACGCGTCCCTTCTCGTGAGGTGCACGCGGGCGGATGCCCGGGCGTCGAGCGACATTTCGAGACAGGCGTTAAAAATGGGGGCGCATTTCTACGTGCCGTTCCGAGTGCGCGAGCGCGCCTCCTTAGTATTTCACAGTAACCGATCGAGGTGCCACGGCTCGCATCTGGCGCCAAATGGCACAGATGCCTTCAGGGTTAGGGTTGACCTTTAGGGCAGTACAGACGGTGCTTCGGGAAAAGCCACTTCTTACTATATGTGGCCTAATGTTTTTAACTGCATAGTTTAACCGTCAGAATAACTACCTGAACAGCGAAGAGGCCATGCGAGCGCCAACGCATGCCCTCGGTCAGCGAGGCTGGCTTCAACGCACAAACCGTGCACGAACCTCAACTTCCCCACATGACAGCGGTATTGCATTGAAAACAGTCATACCAGACCGAATTTTTCTTCGATCGGACTCGATGTTCATCGTATCCAGCGGTTTTACGACATCAACGCTCCAAGCAGGCGGCCAACGCTCCTGCGCCATAGTGACAGTGCACTACCACTAGGAGAAGAGCCCCTTGCAAGGGCTCTTCTCCCGTGGGTTCCCGTGAAAGGCAGTTCGACATAGGCAAACATCACTCCTAAACATTTACATATGATTTTCAACGGGATATTCTGAAATTTCGAAATACGCAGAATTCAATATATTTGGGTTCGATATATCCATGTTCTTTTATAGCCATACCAATAGCGTAAAAAGCGCCCTGATAGTGTCTGCTTAGAAGAGACGAGCACAGAAAACTTTTTAAAGGATCAAGTGCCCATTTTATCAAGCTGTATTTTTCTTTACTGGAATAGGGCGTTCACGTGAACTGCGCATACAAGGAATGGAACCCATGTGACCGCCAAATTTGTTATAAGTGGTCTCGACTGTATATAATGCATTGTCAAGAACTGAAATGGCTTGGAGTGCACATACGAAACATATACTAAGGTGTGGGAAGTTGGGGTTTTGTTTTTAATGAACTGCCGCATTGGTTTGGTACTTAAAGTAAGAGTAGCGATGGTTCTGCCTTCGTGCTTCATTTATACCAAGCAAGCAAAAAAAAGACATAAAAAAATAACGAACAAAATGCCCACCCGCCGAGCCAGATGTCGGTGGCTTCTACAACCGGCAGGGTACGTGCTCACCGTTTCGGCTGCATACCTAGCCTATCCGAAAACCGTACCTGTTAGTGAGTGACCGACACCAGCTTTTCAATAATTACGAAAAATGCAAGCCTACCAAACATTATTTCTCGAAGAACTTTTTTTGTGAATATGTCTGTGGGACACGCTGCCTTGTCATTGCCTAATGCCGCTCATTTTTGTCGCTATATATACTTTATGCATAATTTTATTTCCGTCATTATGATATAAATACATGCACTATTATTGTATTTTCATTCTTGCAAGACTTATTTCTGAGCTAGTTGGCTTCCGGTACAAACTGGCTAAAAAAAAAAAAAAGATACTGCACAGTGCGGTAAAATTCACGTAGTACATACGGATGTGTACGAGAATTCCGCACTGTGTAGTGTCTTTTTTGTTGGCTGTTTGTACCGTCTCCCATTTTCTTCCCGATCACAGGTCTTCGAAATAGGAAGTACACACCTGCTTTACAGTGGCGGCCATTTTGTAGTGCATGAAGCACGGCAAATCGCTGTAGGCATATCTAATCCGATTATTGTTATCTGGTTCGGCTTGCACTGCTGAAGCTAGCTGTGCTCTGCACTACAAAATGTCGCCCGTCCCGTAACTTGAATAACTCCTATAACTCCAGCGTTCATTATTTCATAATTCAGAACGCGATGAAAAAATGCGCACAATCAAACAGACACGCAAGAAAGCAAATAAGTTTAGCTTCTCAACTGCATTTGCCTGTTTCGTTGTGCACTACAGTTATTAGAACAGCTTTTTCAGGTGCTTAATAAACGTTACTACGAAGTAGTGCTTTTAAAACTGATTTTTAAGCGCTAAAAGCTTGGGAGGCACTTAATGATTGCGCCTCGGAAAGGCATACAGTTGCAATTCTATGTAACGAACCTTCATATAGCTATTTGTTCAATATATTACGATGTTTTCTTATCCCCCCAACTCCGCCCCCATTGAAGTGCGTGTTTGAAACTCCGTGTAACGATCTCACGGCTGACCTTGATATAAACTCACGGCGCCGGCTGTCTGTTAGCTGGTACTCAATTACGTATAATTTAGCAGAGCACCATAAGTTTCAGGATTATACATGAACTGGCGTGAGAGGAACGTCTGATAGCAACGAGCGGCCGCAGTTGATTCGTGCTCTGCTTCAGTGCCGGCGGCGCATCTACGAGGCAAACGCAACAGCCCCCCTGTTCTCGCTTTTGGAAGGGGACGCTACAATAATTCAAGCAGCGAAAAATACCAGTAAAAAGAAAAAAAAAAACATTGGGAGAGCAGTGCGCGTTATTTGCGGGAACAGCGGAGCGAGCCGGCGGCACGAGGCAGAATCGGTTTCTTGGGGCAATGGTGGTAGACGAGAGGGCCCATGCTTGAAAGGCGCCTCCTCGCTAGGCGACAGAGCGAACGCCCGGTGTACCTCAGATTCATTCCTCCCTCACCTCCTTTCCGTGTTTCCTCGTAGACGCTCCATGCGATCCGCGGCGGAGCAGGTTGCTGCCTTTGCCACAGTTGCCGCGGTCGCGCCGCGCCCTCATCGCGTTCGCGAAACGTTTCAACGCTTTTATAACCTCGAATAATGATTACTTACTGTAACCATTTTCAAGATGGATTCCCTTACAATCAATTTTAATTGTAGAGCGTGAAATTTTGAGGAAGCCCTCCCTCAACCCATCGCCCACGTTTTACGCCCGAAATTACAAGAAACGTAGAGGAAAGGGACGCTCTCCTAGAAGTCAAACTGATGAAGAAAAGAGCGCAACATCGACACGCCGTCGCGCTTCACTTCGGCGCCAGCTCCCGCGAATGATCTGCTCTCTGGCTCAGGTCGCCATCTTGCCACTAAGCAGTGCGGACGTGTGTTGCATGGGCTCCGGGAGACATCGTGGCTGAGAAATGGCAACTGTACTACAGTGCTCTAGAATATGGGTAGTGGGTTCGGAGAGCGGCCGCCGGTGAGGCGGCTCGTGTCGACGAAAGAAGATAGCGCCACCAGAGCAAGGGCTGTATAAAATGCGGCGCTCCGCGCTGTGGCTGCGCGCTCTGCATAGAATCATCGGATAAATAAACAAGGCTTTGTGCACAGTGGCTCTGTGTTTTAAAACAGCTGCTAAAAATAGGTGCAGCTGCACACATGGAATGTTGCTGAATCAAGAGAATTAGGTGTCATCATCATCATCATCATCATCAGCCTGATTATGCCCACTGCAGGGCGAAGGCCTCTCTCATATTTCTCCACTTAACCCGGTTCTGTGCTAGCTGCATCCACTTGACCCCTGCGAACTTCTTAATCTCATCCGCCCACCTAACTTTCTGCCGCCCCCTGCTACGCTTTCCTTCCCTTGGAATCCAGTTTGTTACCCTCAGCGACCATCGGTTATCCTCTCTTCGCACTACATGTCCTGCCCATGTCCATTTCTTCTTCTTAATTTCCACTAGAATGTCGGTAACTTGAGTTATTTCTCTGACCCACTCTGCACTTTTTCTATCTCTTAATGTTACCCCTACCATTTTTCGTTCCATAGCCCTCTGGGTTGTCCTCAAACTAACTAGAACTCTCTTGGTTAGCCTCCACGTTTCAGCCCCATAGGTGAGTACAGGCAAGATGCAACTGTTGTATACTTTCCTTTTGAGCGATACCGGTAAGCTGCTAGTCATAATCTGCGAGTGCTTGCCAAATGCGCTCCATCCCAATCTTATTCTTCTTGTTATTTCCTTTTCATGGTCAGGATCTGTGGTTACTACCTGTCCTAAGTAGACATATTCGCCTACTACTTCCAGTATTTCGCTACCTAATGTAAACTGCTGTTCCTTCCCGAGGCTGTTGAACATTACCTTAGTCTTCTGCATATTGATTTTCAAGCCTACCTTTCTACTTTTACTGTCTAGGTCATCAATCATTATTTGCAGTTCATCCCCCGAGTTGCTTAGCAAGGCAATGTCATCAGCAAACCGCAGATTACTGAGGTATTCTCCATCTACCCTTATCCCTAACTGCTCCCATTCCAAGTCTCTGAATACTTCCTCTAAACAAGCTGTGAATAGTACTGGGGAGATTGTGTCTCCTTGCCTAACACCTCTCTTTATGGGAATTTTGTTACTTTCTTTATGCAGAACTATGGTTGCTGTGCAGCCACTATATATATCTTCCAGCACTTTCACGTACGGCTCGTCTACCCCCTGATTTCGCAATGCCTGCATCACCGCCGAGGTTTCAACTGAGTCAAATGCTTTTTCGTAATCAATGAATGCTATGTGTAAGGGCTGGTTATATTCCGAGCATTTTTCTATCACCTGATTGATGGTATGGATATGATCGACAGTAGAGTACCGTTTCCGAAACCCTGCTTGATCCTTCGCTTGATTGCAGTCTAGGGTTGTCCTGATTCTATTAGCGATTACCTTAGTAAATACCTTATACGTAACAGACAGTAAGCTGATTGGGCTGTAATTTTTAAGGTCTTTAGAGTCCCCTTTCTTGTGAATGAGGATAATGTTTGCATTCTTCCATGGTTCCGGTACCGTCGATGACACCAGGCACTGCGTATACAGGGTGGCCAGTTTTTCTAGCACGATATCCCCCCCGTCCTTTAGCAAATCTGTAGTTATCTGATCCTCTCCAGCTGATTTCCCCCTTTTCATAGTTTCTAGTGCTTTCTTGACCTCGTCCTTCGTCACTGGTGGAACGTCTGACTGTTTTTCCCTACCGCCAATCTCATTACGGTCCTGACTACTTTGGCTACTGTAGAGATCTGTATAGAACTCCTCGGCTACTTTGACTATTAGGTGTAGTAGTGGCCAACCGCCAATAGTTCGGTGGTGAGAACGAGATGCCCCGTTAATGCTTCGCAACACTGATCGTGCTCTTCTGCAAGTAAGGCTCCTATATGTAATTGATGAAATGAACAGCGGTGCGACAAGGACACTAAAACGAAAGGAACACCATATACGCACACTACTATTTATTAATGGGCTTATGCATTCATCTCAAGCATAAAAGTCATCGCAATTATCGCTCCGAACCCAACACGTGGAAAACCAGCAGCAACGTCAGGATAACAGGGAGAAAACCTTTAACCCCTGTATATAAACTAACAGATCCTGATAAAAGAAATTAGAAACAAAAAAGGGTCATCTTTTAGCAAAAGCCGTGTCAAACAATCGTAGCAACAGCAGAGTCATACGTTTGAAGCCAGTCCGAAACTTAAAACAAAAACGAAGATGAAAAGAAAACAAAAGACAATCGTAGCAAAAACAGTCAAGCATATGAAGCAAAAGCTGTCAAAAACATAACATACAAAATAGAAAGGAAACTATTAAGAAAAATGAAGTTTCCTTTCTTTATAGTTTTTTGTGACGTTATGTACGTAACTTTTCAGCCCTGCATTCCTAGCGGCCGTTTGTTGTTTGTTTAGGGGGGTAATTGTGTTACTGATTTTACCTTTCGCCTTTCCTTAGGTTTCCGACTGCTTTTTCTACAATTGTCCTTTCTTTTTCTTTTTCGTATTAGGTTAGACAAGGCAAAATAACCTGTATAAAATAAAGAATTATTTTATTTCAGTGCTCAAACATGCACACTGTGAAACATATTCTTAATTTCTCAAAAAAAGAAAAAAAAAAGTGCCTCGATTCCTTGTAAAGGTCGGAATCATAACCTGATGGTCTTTTCCCTTATTTGGGATAAGTACGTGTTCTCTTCTTTTTTTCTGTGGGGTCCCTGTAGCGGTGTTTGTTTTTGTTTTTTATTTTTTGACAGATAGCTGGGCGCGTTCGGGAGGAAAGTTTGCACCGCATCGTGTAAAAGTTACGGCTTTCCACGCGGGATGTGGACTTCTTTGCCGTCAGTGACAAATATAAAGTCCCTCACAATGCATGATGGCTTGAAATGTAGGTCACAAACAGAGCAAGTTTCGTCCAAAACCTGATCTTTTCGATGAAGGTTGCGCTGCCATTGCTTCCATCGGCGGTTCTCATCCTTTCGCGCCGCAAACAGCGACCGCTGCTCGCCTTTCGTCCACTTGTATCCCGTTTTGCAACCGGGAGCGAAGCAATGCCGTTCACGCGGAAGGTTCGTAACGCCGCAAACTCAGAAAGAGTACAAAAGCACCGCAAGAAACCAAGAAAACGTTGCAGGCTGCTTGGCGGAACTGCTAGCCGCGCGCGCGGGTAGCGCAAGGGTAGCGCGAGCGCGCGGAGTCTTACAGCCCACGCTACAACAGCGCCACCGCTTAAATCCGGGACCTGTAGACAATCGCCGCCTCACCGCATCACATGGAGCGCGCCGCCTCCTGAACCCACTACCCATACTCTAGAGCACTGTAGCTCCGGAAATTTGCGCATCACTGTGCGAAAATACGGACCTAAAGGGCCCCGAAATATCTTACCGCAGTGAGTAAGGGTACCTAGTACCCTCCCGTCACCTTTCCTGGGAGGAACCACCACGTTTAGCCCGTTTTCGGGTACTTATGCACTCGACCCGCATATGGCCGAGCTAGGCCTATTTTAATCCTAGCACGACTAGGGAACCCACCGCCGGTCTACGTCTAGCCGAGCGAGATGCAGTACACCGTTCAAGGGGAGGAGATTCCTCCGGAAGAATAAGACAACCCCGATTGATGGACCCACGCCTTCAAGGCCCACGACCGGGTGCACACGAAGAAAACAGACGCTGATATTACACCCAAGGACGGCCCCGGCAAGACAGTCAAGCTGAAGACTTCTTCCCCGAAGCGTCGACCAATATGGAAGAGAAAACCGCTGCCACGCTTCCCGGCAGAAGACTATAAAGTGGGTTTCAGACCCAAAGGAGGGCTTTACCTCCACTCCCAAACCGCCAACACCCTTCTGCAGGTCTGCCAGGACTGCGAAGTAGATTTCGCCGCTGAAAGAAAGCAAGACCAAGTACGCATAAACCCAACCAATAATTCATTCATTGTGAGCTCCCCGTTGCGAGAGAGGGCCAGCAGGTAGGTCAACCTTGAGAACTTGGAAATGCAAGACCAAATGTACCAAGTCAGCGCTTACGTGGCGGCCCCGGGCGAAGCCGTCAAGGGGATCGTCTACGGCACATTGGACGACCAAAGCCACGAGGAAATCCTCAATGACATCACCGACCTGAACAGGGACTGCCAGATTGCCGACGCCAGGCGGCTGGGCAAGACGTCGGCACTGCTAATTACCTTCATAGGGACCTAAAGAGCGCCCAGGCAAATCCGATTCTACGGAGGGCCTGTCCTTTCAGAGTGAAAGTGGAAGCCTGTTTTAATTACCGACGAGCTGGCCACAGGGCATTCCGTTTGCCTGAGAGAAAGGACGAACTTATGCAACCGCTGCGGGAATGAGCTCCTGGCACAAAAAGAACAAGATTGCACACCGATTTGCATCCTATATGCAGCGGAGATCACTTCACTGGAACCAAGAAATGCAAGGTGCGTTTCGAGAGACCCGGGAACCCCCGCGAGGAAAAAAAAGCAGCCACCGCTTACAACGACGCGCGGCAGCACGAACAACCACTTCAACACAGCCAGGGACAACACGAGCCCCGGAGCAGATCCAAGTCCAACAACGAGAGAAACCGGAGGAGCCGAGGCTGATCCGACTCCTTCCCGCCCCTACCGAGAGCTGAAAGCAAAGAGCGCCCTCCTAAACAGATGAGCCGGAAATCGCAGCACAACTTCTAAGATAGAGGTGGAATGGCGGAGCTCAGGGCAATAATCCACCGACAAAACGAGGCGATCAGTGAACTTAGCACGATGATTTCAAACCAGAAAGAAAAGAAATCTCCACATCTCCCCCCAAAAAAGGAGACTCCCAGCCCTTCGATAGAATATGCGACTCAAACATGGCCGTGCGTAACATTGGAAAAGGCAAAATTCACGAAAAGGCATATAGAATCCTAAAAAAAATCACATTTCTCTCCCCGCCAGATCGGAATTATCTGGGTCCCTACGCTCTCATCCCACCCGGGGAACGAAGCGGCACACAATATAGCCCGAGGATTCGTCAACCGGGCAGTGGACCAATCGTGCCTGCGAGGGGTGAAGGAACGCATGATAACGTATCAAGAAATCATCATGTATTGCAGGAATAGCAGACTAGAATACCTAGCCCGGGATAAATTCCTGAGTAAAATCCAGCCCGTGACGTGGAGGCAGCTCCAATCGAATACCTTCCCTAACCCTTTTAAACTATCACTGGTCAACTCAGGGCTGTACAACCCCCAATGTACGCTTTGCGATGCCAAAAAGGCCGACTTAGCTCACATCCTACACATGTGCCCTGAGCTCCAACCCGAAGCCGAATGGATATTATCTAACCCACTACAATGGGAGGCTACGGCGATCAGCTCCGAACCTGTGGTACAACTGCGGGCGGTGAGCTGGGCTTTGGAAGTCGCCGAAAGACACGCTCTGACGGCCACATCACGAAGCCAACGAAAGAAGCCCATTGATCGTTTGACAAATGTTTTTCTTTTTTTTTTCTTTACAGAAATAAAGCTTTCACCACCACCACTATGGCTTACGCGGTTCGGATGTCTCGCTCGCGGTGCGCGGCCATCCTACGCTACCGTCCACCTGTGGCTCTTGCGCATGCGGGCAAGTCGGCGCCGTATGGGTACTGGTTTTGTTGGTGACGTTTATGTAAGATGAAATTGAATTAAATGCTTGTACTGGAAGGCTGAGATTGTTCCCTTGGTGCGGAGCGTGCTGATACTAGCAGAGAGCAGGAAGGTGCGACGATTTCTTGGAGCACTTTACTGGATTGTTCGGCGCGGAAATTTGAATTGGCCGTATAGTCAAGAGCGCCACACGCTTGCTCCTCTCTTTTCCATCGCCAGCCAGTCCCACTGAACCTAAAAGTTGACGAAGAAGCCAAGCTCAAGTCCATCTGCACGCTGACCTGAGCAATCATGCGTGCAGTGAAGTTTGTCAAACTGCTGCTGACTTGACAGCCTTTGGCGCGAGCCCACCTTCCGCGCAAGCAAATGAGGAATTGCCGTTCTTGTCAACAATGTGCAGTAAGTGGCAAAAGTACAGGCGGCTCAGCCGCGAATCGGGCGAATTTTTTCTAAATATTTCTGTCCCCTAATACTAGCCTCATGGGTATTTCACGACGAAGCGCGAAGACCGTGATACGAATGCGAAGAGTGCAAGGCGTCATGGGCCTCATGAACTCATGGAAACCTCGACAGGACGACTCAGTAATCCTATGACATCCGGTCTTAATGAGGACTCAGATTCTAGCTCCTCTGAGGAATCCCTGGGTGATTCTGAGGGCTCATGGTCATCTGAGCAGCATTTGGATGGCCTTTACAACATTCGAGGAGCATTCGATGACCACCTATACAGAAGCAACCCCCTCAGTGACAGATGCTGCTCTATAGCTAGCAGAAACCTCTCGCAAACACTGCCTCACACATATGGCGATAAATGACATTTGCTTGCTTTTGCGACGACTGGGCCAGTCAGTGCCTCGTGACGGTCGCACTTTACTCAATATCGAGAGGAGAGTGAATGTGCAGAACAATAGTGTGAATTTCTGCTTAAGAGATCATTTGATTGAAAGAGTTCAAAAAGGTACTCGAGATCCTACAGGCACCAAAGTGAACGTACACATCCACATTGATGGACTGCCTACATTCAAAAGCTCTTCGTTGAGCTTCTGGGTTTTGCTTTGTGCAATCGCGAATGCATTTGACAGTAGGCCCTTTGTTGTCTCCAATTACTGTTGGAAAAAAGCCTTGGATAATCACAGAAATTTGTAATGTAATCTGTTTAGGGGAAAGATAATTAAACACAAAGTAGAAGAAGAAACAACGTGCCGATGGTGGGAACCGAACCCACGACCTCCGAATATCGCGTCCGGTGCTCTTCCAACTGAGCTACATCGGCCGCTGTCCCCCCTGCTACTTGCTTGGGTATTTATGTTGTCTGTATACGAACCTTCACAGTGTTCACCAGCGCCACCCTCAACCATATATATATATATATATATATATATATATATATATATTGTGAAAGAAGGCTAGGTTAGACGGCAAGGTCGTGACGGCAAGGCCAGCGATGCCTTGTCTAGCGTTTTAATCCGATGACAAAACCCAGGCGCGAGCCGGAGCCGGCGCCGCGGGACGATGATGATGGTATGTACAAATGAAAGAGGAAGATCATGGCATGTACAAATTAAAGAACATCTACGGAAGGCTCACACAATCTGCCCGGGGGGTCGGAAGCGGCCAGCCTGGCCGCTCCTAACTAAGTGATGCATCGCGGCGCACAAACGGCTTCAGGCGAGAGACATGAACAATTTCAGTTCCACGGTGGCGTCGATCAGCTGGGGGATCAACAGGCGTCACTTTGTAGTTCACTGGAGAAGTTTGGCTTATGACCTCATAGGGACCTACGTAGCGGTGGTGGAATTTGTCACTAAGGCCAGTGCTGCGCAATGGTGTGTAAAGCAGTACTTCGTCACCAGGACGAAAAGAGACCACTCGATGTGTAGAATCATAGCGAGTTTTGCGGACTTCCTGGCACGCTGCCGTGTTGAGACGGGCAAGATGACGGCATCTGGCCACACGAGATAAAAAATGGGTAGGTACTGATGTGGAGTAGTCGGGCGTAGAGAAGAAGGAAGCGTCGAGAATTGTAGTGGGAGGACGGCCGTAAACAAGGAAAAATGGAGAGTAACCGGTAGTTCGCTGTACTGCTGTATTATAGGCGAATGTGACGAATGGTAGAATAGTGTCCCAATTTCGATGATCTGGTGTGATGTACATTGATATCATGTCCGACAAGGTGCGATGAAAGCGCTCAGTCAGACCGTTAGTCTGGGGATGGTAGCTTGAGGTTGTCTTATGAAGGGTGGATGAGGCGTGAAGAACTTCGGCAACGACTTTCGATAAGAAGGCTGTACCGCGGTCACTTAGGAGCACCCGAGGAGCGCCATGTCGTAATACAATTGATCGCAAAAAGAAATTTGCTACTTCTTCAGCGGAACCAGTCGGTACAGGTGCTGTCTCAGCGTAACGTGTGAGGTGGTCGACAGCTGTTATAATCCAGTGGTTACCCCCATAGGAGAGAGGTAGGGGACCATATAAGTCGATGCCGACTACGTCGAATGGCGTGGTGGGACAAGGAAGAGGTTGTAGAAGGCCAGCGGGCGAAGAAGTCAGCCGTTTGCGACGTTGGCACAGAGGGCAGGATGCGACGTATTTGGCAACGGTGGAAGATAAGCCAGGCCAAAAGAATCGTTTTCTCACGCGGTCGTAGGTTTTGTCAAAACCAAGGTGACCTGCAGTAGCGTCATCGTGGAGAGCCGCCAGTATACGTGGGCGAAGCACACGCGGCGCGACTGGGATCCAGCGACTTCCATCAGGGCAATACACGTAGCGGAGTAGGATGCCATCTTCGAGCTTGAAATTGCGAAGCTGTCGGCGAAGCCTAGCATTGGGCGGGTCCGAAGCGCCGATAAGACGGTCGATGATAGGACGGCAGTAGGCATCGGCTAATTGCTGTGAGCGGAGAGCGTGCTTGTTCTCAGAGTCGTCAAAACAAACGGTTGTGATATACGTCGGGCAAAGAGATGGTCGGCTCTGGTCAGAGGTGGAAATTAATTGTGAAGAAAAGCAGCAAGTGGATTCCGAAAGGGGACAGCGAGAGAGAGCGTCGGCGTCTTGGTGTTGGCGACCAGATTTATAAGTGACGTCGAAATGATATTCTTGCAGGCGTAGAATCTAGCGGCCAGTCGGCCTGTCAAATTTTTGAGTGAAGACAACCAGCAAAGAGCATGGTGGTCGGTTACAACTGTGAAGTGCCGACCGTATAGGTAAGGGCGAAATTTTTGGACAGCCCAGACGACAGCAAGACACTCCTGCTCGGTAGTGGTGTAGTTTTTCTCAGCTGGAGTGAGAGTCCGACTGGCAAAGGCAATCACTTTCTCACGCGATGTTGCATCACGCTGCAGAAGTACAGCGCCAAGACCGTGACCACTGGCGTCGGTGTGCAGGATAGTTGGAGCGCTGTCACTGAAGTGGCCAAGAACAGGATCTGATGTGAGGGAGTGCTTGAGGTCATTAAAAGCAGTTTCGCACTGCTCAGTCCACACGAAAGGGCTGCGTGCTTTAAGTAGCTCATGAAGTGGTGCAGCAATAGTTGCAAAATGCCTTATAAAACGCCGGAAGTAAGACGCGAGGCCGAGGAAACTGCGCAAATCTGTAATCCGTTGTGGACGAGCAAAGTTCAAGACCGCGATTATTTTTTCAGGATCTGGGCGAATGCCGTCATGGCTGACCAGATGTCCCAATATTCTTATTTCCTTCTGTGCAAAGTGGCACTTCTTGGTGTTGAGCTGAAGGCCTGCCGAAGCGAGACAGGTGAGGACTTCATTCAGGCGCGTGAGATGGTCATTAAAGGTTGCCGAAAAGATAACAATGTCGTCCAAGTAACACAAACAGGTTCTCCATTTGAGGCCACGAAGTACAGTGTCTATCATTCTTTCAAATGTCGCTGGTGCGTTACAAAGTCCGAAAGGCATAACATTAAATTCGTAAAGGCCATCGGGTGTTGCGAAAGCGGTTTTTTCTTTGTCGTCTTCGTGCATAGGTATTTGCCAATACCCTGAGCGAAGGTCCAAGGTCGAGAAATATTCGGAGCCTTGGAGGGAGTCAAGGGCGTCATCAATTCGCGGCATCGGATATACATCTTTGCGGGTAATTTTGTTGAGTGCGCGGTAATCAACACAAAAGCGTACCGAGCCGTCCTTTTTTTTAACTAGCACCACTGGGGAGGACCATGGGCTTGTTGAAGGACGAATTATATTGCGATGAAGCATGTCATTTACATTTTCTTCAATTACTTTTCGTTCAGAGAGGGAAACCCGATAAGGCCGTCGTCGAACGATAGAGTTACCTTCAGTAATGATGCGATGGTGTGCAACACTAGTCCGTCCCAGTGGTGTGGAAGTGACATCAAAAATGGCTTGGTGGTGTCGAAGCACTGTCAGCAGTTCTTGGCGTTGGTTCGGCGTGAGGTTAGGATTAATAGTGTTTGCGAGAACAGAAAGAGAGACGTCTGACGAAACACGTTGCTGAGGCGGAGGGGCGGTGAGCACCATCAGGGAAAAAGGTTGAACATCCACCATACAATTCAGAGAAGTTCCTTTTGGGAGCACGAGGGATTCACGTAAAGTGTTAGTGGCCACTACTGTCGCTGAGCCGTTGTGGAACCGGACAAGACTTGACGGGAAGGCGATGCCGCGTGCAAGATGACGATGAGATGGTGCGATGAGTACGTCCCCGTCAGTGATGTGGTCAGAAACAACGGTAAGCAGTTTTTCGCACTGAGGAGGCAAAACAGTATCAGCGGCGGCAACTAGAGGATGATGTCGTTCAGAAACTTCAGATGAAATATCGCTGTCTGTCATATGGATAACACGGTCGCCACAAGAAATTAACGCCGAAGCGGTTGACAAAAAATCCCATCCTAAAATCATCAAGTGCGCACATGGTGAGAGCACAGCAAACTGCACATGATGGCGGATGCCGTCGATAACAACTCGTACGGTGCACTTCGCTGAAGGGCGCAAAGGGACATTATTGGCTCCACGGAGTTGAGGCCCATCATATGGGGTTGTCACTTTTCGCAAACGGTAGCACAAATCAGCGTGAATGACAGAAATTGCAGCCCCTGTATCAATCAAAGCTTCAACCGGTACACCTTCAGCGATAACACCAATAACGTTATACGGGCGATCAGGAGGACTTTTAGTAAGTTCGCAGCGTGCAGTTTGACCTCCGGAAACTGCAACACTTAGTTTTCCGGATGGCGGACAGGGAGGCCGGTTGCGGGGCGGAGAGGGGAAACTGAGCGACGGTATGGGGATGTGGACCGGCGTCGGGATACATGGTTCCCACGAGGCTCAGAGGAAGATACTGGAGGTGGGGAGGATCGTCGAGGCGGGCTTGGAATAGACCGGCGTTGATAATATGAGGTTGGAGGCATGTCGCATTCGAAGGTGTCGTAACCACGGCGCTCGTTCTGAAGGCGGCGACGACAGAAACGGGATATATGTCCTCTAATACCACAGTAATAGCAGACTGGTCGGGGGGGACGCCAAGGTGCGTAATTGGGTTGTGTCGGTTGAGCCATCGCCATTGCATTGATGTGATTGTATGTTGGTGCCGGTCGGGGCGGGGGATCCAAAGGGGGGGATGCAGCGACGTGCGCGTAGGTCGGCGCTGGGCGGATTATAGAAGGTTCGGAAGTCATAGGGCGGCTGATGGTAGCTAACTCTTCTTTAATCATGTTGCGGAGAACGGCGTCATTAGGAGGTGCGGAAGAATGATCGCACCCATGTCGACAGAAAGGATTGAGGGCTTGAAGCTCCTCGCGGATGATGGCTCGAATCATTGCCCGCAGATCAAGGTCAGCAGAGGTCGGACCAGTTGCTAAGCCGGGCTGTAGTCGAGAGGACTGTAGCTGATCGAGGCGTTGACAGGTCGTAATAATTGCATCAACACTTGAAGGATTTTGGGCAACTAAGGTGTGATATGCCATAGCATTGAGCCCTTTTAAGACGTGGTGCACACGTTCAGGTTCCGTCATGACGGGACTAATGCGCCGACAAAGTGCAAGAACAGCCTCTATGTAAGACGCATATGATTCGTCGGGACCTTGAAGGCGGGAAGCGAGCTTGTTTCTCGCGATCTCAGTCCGAACTGCCGGGTCGGCGAAGTATTGTCGGAATTGCTGTTTGAAAGTGGTCCAGTTAGTAGTGTGGGGTTCGCGATTAATGAACCAGTTTCTGGCGACCTCAATTAGATAGAACGAAACGTTGAGGAATTTCAAAGCATCGTCCCACCGGTTATAGGCACTGCAGCGCTCATATGTGTCGAGCCAGTCGTCCACGTCTTCGTCACGACGGCCAGCGAACAGCGGTGGGTCGCGTTGACGTGTGGGCAGAGTCGGAGGCGTCGGTGCAGCTGAGGTAGAGGGTCCGGCCGGGTCGGGATTGCTCTCGGTGGACATGATTATGGTGGTAGTTGCCAAACGACGACCGGAACGTAGCTCCAGTGAGAGGCAGCAAGGGGATCGAATTCGACCTCCACCACTTGTGAAAGAAGGCTAGGTTAGACGGCAAGGTCGTGACGGCAAGGCCAGCGATGCCTTGTCTAGCGTTTTAATCCGATGACAAAACCCAGGCGCGAGCCGGAGCCGGCGCCGCGGGACGATGATGATGGTATGTACAAATGAAAGAGGAAGATCATGGCATGTACAAATTAAAGAACATCTACGGAAGGCTCACAATATATATATATATATATATATATATATATATAAAGAACATCTACGGAAGGCTCACAATATATATATATATATATATATATATATATATATATATATATATATATATATATATATATATATATATATATTGTGAGCCTTCCGTAGATGTTCTTTAATTTGTACATGCCATGATCTTCCTCTTTCATTTGTACATACCATCATCATCGTCGAGAGCTTTATGTATATATATATACATAAAGCTCTCGAGGAGTTGTCATAAACGTTCGTCCATTATAACTACAGTTGGTCGAATACCTACAATGCCACAGATGGCTGTCTTTATGTAGCGACGGGCATCGCTTTGATGACATGCGCTTTTTTTTTCTTTTTAACTATATAATTGTACCATACCGAGCGCCTCATTCACCCTTCAATTTTCTCCTTAGCGCCATGGCGGCATAGCGGCGCGTCTGAAAGCGACCGGACGTACATATGTAGATCTACATAACATATATCATGAATAGCTTTCGCTTCGCACTTAGTAAGCGAGCTAGCTACTCCTAGCATTTGCGCGGTTTTCAATCCTATACGGACCGGGCGCCCGTTGTATGGCGCCACCGTCGGATGGATGGATGGATGGAATGGATGGAATATAGGAGCGTCCCCTTTGAAACGGGGTGGTAGCAGTTGCTATCATGCTCATTTTTCTCCATATATCTTAATTATTGATTTAGAATGGTTAACTAAACCATCAGTCTATTTATTAAATTTTTCTCCTACATTACTAACATTATGTCACTTCTCTGCTTTTAAGCCACCAATCTTCCAGCCGTTTTTTGCTAGTTTCCACCGCCGGTTTATTCACCCGGCCACTGTTATCTCTAAACCCCAGAGCTTCAGGAACAGTGATTGCGCCTGCATCAACTTCCGGATGGATACCATTGCATTCGAGTATAATATGGTCAATTGTTTCACTGGAGTTTCCACATACAGCACATGCGTCATCTCCATTTTTAAATTTCTTTTTGTAGCTGCGTGTTCTAAGGCACCCTGATCTAGCTTCAAAAAGTAGGGCACTGCCTCTTTAGTTATCAAAGAAATCTTCCTTCCTGATCTGCATTTTCCACTTTCGGTATAATTCCACACTCTGTTTCTTTTCCATCGAATTTATCCAATTTTTACCATCTGTGTTTTTCACCTGTTGCTTAATGCTCTTTATTTCTACGTCCTTGTTACTAGCATACTTACTAGTTAGTTTCCTAGTTCTTTTCCTCCATTGTGAGTCAACGCTTTTTAGGTACAGGTATTTAAATACCTTAGCTGCCCATCTGTTACTGTGCAATTTCCTCAGGCGTTCCTCATATAATATTTTACTCTGAGCTTCCCGTACTTCGAAAGATGCCCAGCCCATATCTCCCTGTACCGCCTCATTTGTAGTTTTGCCGTGGGCACCTAGTGCTAATCGTCCAACGGATCGCTCATTTGTTTCTAATGTCGACTGTACCTCTGATTTTAGGCACAGAACCGCATTTCCGAAAGTAAGTCCGGGCACCGTAATTCCTTTCCAAATACCCCTCAAAACCTCATACCTATTGTATCCCCACAATGCCTTATGCTTCATTATCCCGGCATTCCTTCGCCCTTTGGCCTTAAGTGATTGCTCATGCTTTCCAATGTATGCCAATCCTTCGTTTACCCATACCCCCAAATATTTATATTCTGCTACTCTAGGTATTTCAAGGCCTTGTATTTCAAGACCCTGATGAGTTGAGCCGTTGAAAATCATCAGACCCGACTTAACTGCGCTGAAACTGAAGCCTAGAGCGTCCCCTTCGCCTCCGCAATACTTAACTAGAGTTTGCAATTCTTCCAGACTCTCAGCTAGCAGCACAATATCGTCTGCATACATCAAATCGGGGAGGCGCTGCTCTACCGCCTTTCCACCTAATCTATATGACAGGTTAAAACCTAGGTTACTGTCTTGTATCCTCCGTTCCAGGTTTATCATATAAAGCATGAACAGCACCGGTGATAGAAGACAGCCTTGTCTTAATCCTTTGCATACTTTGACATCCTCCGTACTTCTTATCCCTTCCCACGTAATTTCTACTTTGTTATTCCGGTTATTTCCTGTAGGAACTCTATTATCTCATAACCGATACCTTCTTCTTTTAATATGTTCCACAGGAGTTCCCTGCTTACGTTGTCGTACGCCCCGTTTATGTCCAGGAAGGCCAAATACAAAGGTCTATTTTCCACTCTAGATATTTCGATGCATTGGGTAAGCACGAACAGGCTATCATCTAAGCGCCTACCATTTCTAAAGCCGTTCTGAAGTTCTCCGAGTATCTTGATACTTTCAACCCATGCTTGCACCTTTAATTTCACCGCCTGCATGGCTAACCTGTACATTACAGATGTTATGGTAATCGGCCTGTAGGGTTTTATGTGCATCCTGTCTCCTTTCCCTTTATAAATCAAATTCATTTTACTCTGCCGCCAGCTGTCCGAAATTTGCTTATTCGTTATGACTGTTTCCAGAGCTTTTAACAACGTTTCCTTACTTTTTGGACCGAGTTCATCAATCAGCTTGATCGGAATTCCATCTATTCCTGTAGATCTGTTTTTAGGAATATTTGTTTCTGCCTTTTTCCAGTTTAGATTGGTCAGTTCTAAGGAGCTTTGTATTCTGCTACCTTGTGTTGCTTCCTGATTTGCGGAGATTACCCTATCGTCGCTCTTAAATGACTCGGCTATAACTGATGTAATGTAGTTCACTGCGTTTTCTCCCTTTAAACAATTTCCTTCGTTATCTTGAATCCGATCTTGCTTTCTTTGATTCTTCTTCCCTAGCCAGCTTATATGGTTCCAGAATTTTCTTGTCTCGCCTCTAGAGGCATCGTGTATATCAGCCATCCAGCGATCGGTGGACTGTCTTATTTTACTTTGGACGAGGGCCTGCACCTGAAGTTTCTTTTGTCGATATGATTCCCATTTTTGGTTGATTTCCTCCTGAGAAACCTGTGCTTTCTTTGCCATTCGGTGTTTCCTTGAAGCAGCCCGCCGTTGTTCAATAGCTTCCCTGATTTCCTTATTTAACCAGCTCCGTGGCTTCCTCTTTTCATTCCAGCGGTTTGCTACTTTAACCTCCTGAATTTTCCTCCTTATGAGTAGTTCTACCTGCTCATAATCCCAGTCTTCCATGGGGCCTTTCTCTATTGTTCTCTGTTCTACCGTCGCCTCGGTGTAACAGCGCCGCCCGCGGCAGAGTGCCGAAACAGCTCAATGGCGAGGCAGCTGAGCGCGCAGTCGTTTCCGTTCTGCGAGGTGTTTTTGAGCCTGTCCCAACCCGTCGTTTTGCGGTGTGGCTTTGAGAGCTTTGAGCTGCTTTGAGTAATCACAAGGAGTATTTTTTGACGGGGAAATCTTGAAAAAGAAAAGGGCCGTTCTCGGCAGGGCGTGCGTGTGTTTTTTTTTTTTTTTTTTTGAAACCGCCCGGCGCATGGCATTTCTGTTATATACTCGAAAATGCCGCGCGCGTGATTTCACCATGCGCTAGGAACACCTTCGTTTGACACTTGATAAGGGGATTTCGAAGAGGGAAATTGCGCCTGCACTGCGCGTCTATCTTATATTAGGTCTAGTCGGAAGATCAAATACCGCCGAGCCGTGTAGCCGTGTAGTAGTGGTAGTTGTAATGGTCAGCGTTCATATAAAATGAAAAAGATGCTGCACCTGTCTTTTTTGGTAATAGCTAGGCTCAAACGATCCAGAGCAGAATAATAGCAAATGACATTCCAGTTTCAACCTTGCAACGAGAGCTGTAAAAGAAGAAAAATAAACAAGCAAGACAAAAGTAGGGTCCTATTTATGGTTGGAATAGCAAATGCACATATACTTCCAGGACTTCCTGCACAATTACGCTACAATAGCTCACTGAACCCGGCCTTTAGACCATCAAACGTAATTATAATATAAGCCAAATGAGTAATACCACCTCATTATCATTTTTACATACACGGCAATGCTCTTGTTGAAAACGTCAGAGCTGCTACATATAATTGACTTAGAAAATATTATACTATGCATGCCTTTCTCCCGACATGCTGTGGAGGTAGTGAAAAGAAAAAAATAATAAATTTCCTGCTAGCGTTCTCTCAGCGCAGGAAGTTCAATGCGATTGACCGCACCTGCCTTGAACATCTGAAGGCAATAGTCCAATACTGTCAAACTGTTAAATACAATCGAAAAAAAAAACACAGTGCGATGTGTTGTAAGATAAGCCACCGACAACCAAGAGAGCGTTCTATTGTTAAATGAATCCCTCTGATGGCTCGTTCGCTAAGCTGGTCTACTTTCTCAGCGTACCACGAACTTGCGGGGCCGATACCTAGCTGACCTCCATACTTGATGAGTGTGAGGGGAAACGACCATGTATGTAGTTTTCTATTTGCACGTAGGAATCCGGATAACTGAAAGCCATTCCTTTTAAAACTTTGTCACTGCAGCTTGCCGGACTGCTGCTAAATCTCTTTACATTGGCCATACCTAGAGAAGCAATTTCTGAGAGAGGTAAAACGGTCTTGTCATACTATGCCACAATCAGGAAATCTCACATTCGCTAAAACGCCGATGAGAAACACATGTATTTAGGCGGGCCAGGAAATGGACACTGCTGAGAAAATACGTAAAGCCGTGTCAGATGCAACGTGAATGCGAAAAAAAAAAAATGCTACGTTTATGCTCGTTTCCCCAAATTAAATGGTAGTTTTTTTCTTGTTCGACTTTTATATGAAGCCGATAGCAGATTTTGTGACCATGCGGTATTAATTGAGCTGTGAAATGAGTGATTTTATTAGGCGAATTGGACATGCCACAAACAAATGTTTACAAATTCTAAGAGTGTCAACGCAGAGCTCTCAGCGCATTTTCATTGGTTGACAAACGAAAAGAGGAAAAATGACAAGATCATGCCAATAGGAATTCTTCATGTCTCCTATCTGCTCTTTCTGTTAAGAGAAAAAATTAAATTATATTTGACTATGTCAGCGAAAGTATCAGCACAAACATTGTCTCTGCCCATCACTGAAGATCGTAACGCAGCCCGAACGACGATGGTGGAGCTGCCTTTTCTTTTTCCGTGCAGGGGTTTTCCTGTACACAGGCGGGGAAATGCTAGCGTTGTAACTTACGCTGTTGGGTTACTTCGATTTCCAATTGTCAGTAAAGTGACTACAGATGAAGGAATGCGGCTTCGGCTCCGAGACTCTCGTGCCGTCACTCCTGGGGAACAGAAGGCACAGAGCATCCGGTAGCAAGCGGAATTTTAAACCTTCGGCGCTTTTCATGACCACACAGTAACCAAATACGTAGATTCGTGCCTTTTCCTTTCAAAGAACCATGCTTAGGTCACCCGCCACTCATGCTTCTGTGGAAACCCGTAGAAATGAATCGACTTTAAAACGTCCGACGTGTTTGCGTAGCTGCCAGTGGAGCCAACAACGCACCACGTTTCGCCAGCCTTGTTCGACCAGACTACATTTCACTGGAAATATTCACACAATTAACTAGCCCAACTTTCTGTTCTCTTGAGGATATATCCAGACACAACGTCATCTAAACCTTAGGATTTCCAGCTTCCACACAAACAAACGACAAACAGTACAATCCAATGCGCTGGCAATGCGCCGGCCAGGGCCGGCGCATTCCTGCGATTGAGCGATGCGCCGAGAGGCGGCGCCATCCGTTCAGCTGTCCGGTCCCTATACGAACCATCGAAGAGAAAGCGCCGGCACAACACGTACCTCTCCGCGCCCTTCCATAATTATTTCTATTTTAAATGCCTTTCACGCCTGCAGCTAAACAACTATACAACCTGTTCCATTTGCCTTGTTATATTGTGCATGCATCTCCAAAAATACGAGGCAAAATGCGTACTTGCCTTCGCTGTTTTCTTATATCGCGAATCGTCCGCAGGTACTTCTGGCGCCACACGACGATGTTGTCTGTTTCCAGAATTAAATAGTTCGGCGTGCGCTACAGAACGCAACCCTATACCTTTTGGCGTCACCTCTCTTACGTTCGGCATATCAGGGTCGGAATGATTTATTACGTCGTTCCGTAGTTTTGCGGCAGTCGGCATCTCGTTCTGCATATACCAGTGATGGACTTTTTGGCCCAGAGCAGCCTGGGTGAAGGTTTCGTACCTTTCAAACTGGGTTTTCCTCATTTTTTTTTTCATTTAAACTATCCCAGGTAGTGACTTCAGTCTTCTTCGCGTTGAAATTCCAGAGCGCCAGAGAGGGCCGCGCTTCGATATACGGGAGAGGGCACGTTCACTCGCACCGGTGAGCTCGCTCACAATACGGCGTATGGATGATGTGGAAAGCTGAGGCTGACGAAAACGCTCACGCTGCACACCACCTCTTTCAACGTTTTCACAACCATCGCTTCTTCAATCTCACTAGGAACCTTTTTGACGAAAGGGACGGTATACCGTATTGTCGAGAATCTAACCTCCTCCCACATTTGGGAAGAAGCTTGTGAAAAAAAGTTTCGAAGCGAATCTAAGCGCCGCTTTTCTGCAATGAAGAGTGTGCATCCACGATACAATGCCGCCAACCGCGCTTGCTCACTCTGCCGTAGAGCAGTAGGTGTGAGACTGGCGTGTTGCCTGCTTCATATTTTGCTGTGTCTCC
Source organism: Amblyomma maculatum (assembly GCF_055883805.1). Lineage (NCBI taxonomy): Eukaryota > Metazoa > Arthropoda > Arachnida > Ixodida > Ixodidae > Amblyomma > Amblyomma maculatum. The sequence continues at coordinate 8,178,989 of NC_139351.1, forward strand.
ACACTACATGAGAGATGGTGGCACAAAGCATCGAAAACTGGCCGAAAGCGACCCCGATAACGTGTTGTCACGTGGGCCCGGTATCGACTGCTCTCGACAGATCTCATGGAAAACGTGAGAGCACGTTGCTTCGCAAAGTTTTAGCCACAAATAGTTATTTTTTGCGCCGGTCTCCACATGTACTATTGCCGTGAAAAGAAAAAAAAAGCGTATGCGTGTGTGTAGGGGGGGGGGGGGGGGGTAAAGGGGTCTTTTAAGATTTTAAGAATCTAAACACACCACCCACTCACTACAGGCATCACGATCGTGAAAGAAGGTGGTGGCTATAATCCAGTAAACGCTGTAGCCTCGGCACATAACGAGGAGAAACTGGAAGCAAACGGCAGACGCACCGTCCTCTCTCAGAGCGCTGGGTGTGTAAAAGACCCGCAACGGATATGAACCCGGAAAAACCGGGAAAGAAAAAAAAAGGCGCTGAGCAGTCTTTACCCTACGCTAGATAATCGTGGTTATGTTACTAATGTACGCAAAATAACCTATGTGACTTAAATTGTTCCAAGGCTAAGCACTAGGAGCAAGCGCAACGAGACACCCTATTTTTTCCTTTGTTCTCGACAGCCAGCGCCATGCCGTCGCTGTGGCGGCGCAGTGCGCACTCGGCGGCACTCGGCGGGCCGCTCTCTGGAGACAAAGCTGCAGTGGCAAGATCTCCGCCGCGTATTCGTGGATCATCGCCATATGAATCCGTGTTTACCTGCAGGAAGTGTGAGTACATTTATTCCCTCTTCAAATCAGTATTGAGTCCTGTTTTTGGTACTTCATTAGCACGATTAGGTTTTACGAAGGCAAGGAGCAATAACACAGGCCAGCGGTTTCCTCTTCGTCCTGAACAGCTCTCATTCGACGACCCGCTTTCGAGTACAAACAAAGGCCTATGTATGTATGTAGTACGGCCCGGTGGTGAATTCCAGTTGAATCGTCGCGCGGACCTGTCGTAAACAAAGGAAAATATATATCTTCCTTGGCCGTGGCAACCATGCATTCATAATGGTCGCTTACAACCCAGCGGCGAAATTTTCCTCAGCCTCATGGCCACAGCGAAATGTGTGCTCCTAGGGAAGATATTAAGGTTGTTCAATTTGTTTTCGTGAGCTCGAACGAAATAAATTATAGGGACAAAGATGGCTGTTGGTAAGGCAAGCATTTTGAGGCCTGACTAGTTAATTTGGCAGAGTATAATATGGAGCTGGTCACGGTCGCTTGTTGTTTATTACGGTTTTGTAAAGTGTTATTCTACTGTAGAATTCCAGATGTCTTGCAAAGCAGAGGCCGGAATGGCTGTATGTATGGTAGATGTTCCGAGCTGTAAAATCAGTACTAATCGTTGCAGTGTCTTCACTGATGTGTTTATCGTACTGTACACACATGCCTAATCGCGACCTTGCTGACGTAAAATGGTGTTCGCTCTATAAAATATTCCGTTGCAGAGAACACCAGTTCTGCTTTGATTGACCAGCCGGCATGTTAGCAGCGCGGGTGCTGTGCGAGTCTCCTCGGCAGAGCGCGCGCGTGCAGTTTTCGCGGCTGCCGGTGGATCGCTCGACGGTCGCTCTCAAGTTTCGCGCCGCGTTCTCACACGCGTCTGGTTGCCGACGGCGCCGAGCTGGCCGGAAGTCGTGAATCGGAGATTGTTGCCGCGCCTCGATCGGACGCTGCAACGTCTCTCCTCCTCCTTTACCCCCCGCATTCTCTTTCTCCGAGATGCTCACGTACCTAGGGCCCTTAGCAACGCTGTTGCTAGTGGCCCGAGTTTTCATAGCGACAGAGCGTCGCCTTTGCTAATGGCCCGACTTTGCTAACTCTAAATTTTGACGTCAATTCCGCCACACTATCTACAATGCATTGGGGATGGCAAGGGCCTCTCCTAAGTTGTTTCCTTCCTCCATGATTGCAGCCACCCCTGCTAAAACCGCTGGCTGCGGAGAGGCACGCATAGGCGTCGCAATCCGAGCTGATACACTCTCAAGTGAGAATAGAAGGAGGACTATAAGAGGGGAAAATGGCGCCGATACAGGTGGAATTTAAAGGGAATGTGTGCTCACACTGGACTGCGCTCATGCATGGTATTTTGGACAGGTGGTGTCGGTGTAAGGGCAATAATTGACGTAAGGTATTTCTACGATTTTATCGCTATTACTTCTTCGACATTGAAAGAGGAAAGAAAAAGAAGTTTGAAATTTCGCTTTTTTATTGTGATATGGGGCGCTTAATGTCTTCTACTTGCTTTCAGGCTGAAAGACGCATTTGGAGTAGGTTCCAGATTAATTACACAGCTTGTAGTTGCAAAAGGTTCCCAACATCGCAGAGCACACGGCCCCTTTCGCATCGCGCAAGGGATAAAATTCTGCCGCCAAGGAAGGGCCTCCAGCCGCGATCCTGTTGACAGCATCCAAACGCCAGTATTAGACAGCCCGATGTACTGCGACGTTAAACACTTTGGCAAATATGCACTGAACGGTTGCGTCAATGAAGGGCTGCAACAGCGCGACTGAAATTGCTTGACGACTGTTCAGGCACCGGTGTGGTTTTCTCTTGTTTTCAGTGTTTTTTTTTTATGGTGCGGTTTCAGAGTTTAACTGTCACGGTTGCGACTGCTCGGCAACATAAGTGACTCAGTTAAAGTTGGCATAGTGACACAGTTCCAGCTCAGACAGTACCGCCAGACAGTTTAGCAGCAATAATCTCCGGATTGGGGAGCAAAGGGTTTGAGGTGAGACCGGAGTGGAGGGACGATCGTTTCGGACAACTGCCATGCCATGTCCATGTCAACTGCCATTTTTATGTTGGATAGTAGGTGTCGGTTAAGTGCAGTAACCAGGACTGTAAGAAAGTCCACGCGTTTCTTGAAGGTGGATTAAAGAAGGACGGCGCTGAGGCACAAAATTTACGGAGAGTATACGATTGTTCTGACTGAAGATTTTGCAGTTCCATTGAATACCATGAGCTAGATTATGCAACTACTGCCAAAAACTGTCCCAAAGTCCCCTATTTGAAAAGCACAGCGAAAAACACGAGAAACAGTGCACACAAGTGCCAGAAGAGTGCCAATTGTCAATCTGTGTTGCGCATTCTTGCCTGCTAATTCGGAATGGGCCGAAGTAGATTATCTGAAATTTAATTTTTATAATTGCATACGGTCCTGTAAAATTCATTCAGCATTGCGGCAAAGCGCGTTACCTTCTAACGTGTGAGAAGTAGCGATCGAGTCGGTTCTAGGTAGGGCATGGAAGTTTAATTTCGTTTAAGAAAGCCAGCCTTGGAATCAGTCCGAGGCACGCCTGCGATTTCGAATACTGCTATGCGATACGATTTAGGCTGACTCTACAGCAAAGGAGACGCTTACGTAATATAGCGGAGCGCAGATATCCTGGCTTCGCACCTCTGCTTCTCAAACCACGTGTTCTGGAAGCGGTAAAATCTGACCGGCGGAGCCTGGTTCTTCGTGTCACGCAGACTGTTGTGACAGTGCACAGCACAACAGTAATGACTTCTTGCTCTTCGCTAAGACGAGGGGATAGATGAAATTGCGAACTACTGAATAATATTACGAGCGACACGCGTTTCGGTACTGCGCAACGCGTTTGCGCACATGCAGCACTCGCGCGACTCCGCTGCCGGCCGGCTTCCGGCAATTTCCGCTTGCGCCGCTGTAGAGCTGCTCTCGGGCCTCTTCATTTGAGGCTGGGAGCCCTATGGGTTACGGAACAATAATTTGGTGTTACTATAATTGATTAAGACCCAAGAATAATGATTGAAATAATTATTACAGGAGGGAAATTGTTCAGAAATTTTACACGTATCCAAAACACACTTCCAAAAATAAGATATGATATTGCTGAAATGGCGCGATATATTCTATTGTAACGTTAGATTCGTGATGTTAACGAAATAATAAAGTGCCATCAAGCGCTGTATTAAATGGTCGTACAATAACTAACATCTCTAATAGAGTACTGCAGCTTAATCTGTTTTATTTGTAAAATAAATACGAATATAGAGTGGTTATTCAATCAATGTATCCTATGTATAGGTCACTTTCAGTCTACTTTCAGACATATGTGCCATCCATCTCCAATGTTCCTTAAAATGAAGGAAAGTCGACTGTTCTCACTAGTAGTATAAAAATCTTGCCCCACATTTTATGGAAAATAACTATTATTTGCGAGGGAACATATTCTTATCAACACCTAGCATTGTTGGTAATACCTTGCACCAAGACAAGGCGATTGAACTATCTCTGAATTCACCATTGTGCTGATGCCCATCATGTTTCCGGAAGAGAGAGGGGACGGGGTTGTCACGAATCTAATACTCGACACTTGCCATGTCTGATTTGTCGTGACATCATCAGACTATGCCCACTACCTTTACTAGGACTTCGTTGGTGGGTTTGTTTTTTCGCCTTAGGCTTGCGTCTTTTTGGTTGACCAGCAGCCGCGTTGCACACACTGTGTTTCCGTTTCATATCCACGGCATCGTTATGGTGTGCTATCAGCGCCGAGATAACTTATTACGCTTTGATTTAGAAGCATTGCTACCGGCATCCTTGGATTCCGCAATGAAGGCTATTATACCCCCTTCGAGGAACCGTTCGAAAAAATGCGGTCAAGCAAATCTAAGAGAAGCAAAGCTTAGCTAAAGGACTGCTAGATATGGCTTGCATTGGAGCCTGTTATTAAAAAACATAATTTACCGCGTATTTCCTCAAAGTACAGACGCCAAAATGTAATTAATCGCCGCATCAAAGACAGGGGACACGTTCCGTTTCCTTTCTATCTGTATGTATGATGGAACGATGTCGTATAGTAGTAAGAGTGATAATAAGGTTGACTTGAGTGAGTTGAGTTGAGTTGTATGCTACAGGTGGGATTATTCTTGCTTAATCTGCCGCAATTGCTCCACCGTAGCGTCACATGTGTTAAGAAAAAGTCCTGATCTGTGTGAAATCTGCCCGACTATGCGCAGAGTAACTTATAACAGTACATATTCCACTCCAGCCTTCACCATCTAGATATGCACACATTCACTCACAGTATAACTTAGTCGACTCCAGAAGTCACCATCTATACATACATTCACTCACAGTATAATATTGTTAGGGTTTATTTACAGAGCGATTCTGCACCTTAGCCTGATGTGCTAAGTAACAGATGGTGAGCTTCTTCTTTCTCTATCCCGGATAGCCTCTTTTTGCACTTCCTTCTCTTCTGTGCGCATGCCTGACATTTCCCCCTTGGCAGACGAAGCCCCTGGGCTGTCAGAGTCCCGAGCGAGAGTGGCAGCGCTTCATTCTTGCGACATGAACTACCTGTGTTTTCCGAGAGGGGCGACCGTGGGAACATTGGCGAGACACGACGTAGTTCAACTCGTTGATGCTTTTGAGCACAATACATGGGCCTGTGTAGTGCGACAACAGCTTCTGGGACAAACCACGCTTGCGGAGAGGTGTCCAAAGCCACACTAAGTCGCCGGGAAGGTAGGAGACATCCTGATGCCCACGATCGTAGCGCTGCTTAGAGCGGTCCTGCGAGGCCAGAGTGCGTAATCGGGCGACCCGACGAGCCTCTTCAGCGCGGCAGAGAGTGCTCGAAACAGACGGCTTGGTGTCGAGAGAGAACGGCAAAATGGTGTCAAGAGTACGTCGAGGCGGACGGGCGTAGAGGAGGAAAAATGGACTATAAGAAGTTGTGTCATGCTTTGAGGTGTTATAGGCGTAAGTAATGAAGGGAAGCACGTCATCCCAGTTCTTGTGCCGCGAGTCAACATACATCGCAAGCATGTTTGTCAGTGTCCGGTTTGTACGTTCGACGAGGCCATTTGTCTGGGGATGGTACGGCGTAGAGTGACGCAACTGGCAAGTACAATAGCGCAGAAGCTGTTCCACAACATCTGCCGTAAACTGCCGGCCTCGGTCACTGATAATTACAGGAGGAGGTCCATGACGGAGGACGACAGCGTGAAGAAGAAAGAACGAGACGTCAGCGGCGGTGGCGGAAGGGATGGCGGCAGTTTCACAGTAACGCGTGAGATGATCAACGCACACGATGACCCAGCGATTGCCTTTGGACGAGCGGGGAAACGGGCCTATGAGGTCAACACCCACTTGCTCATATGATGTGGTCGGTGGTGTCACCGGATGTAAGTGGCCCGGCGGAGAAGTCGTGGGGAGCTTGAACCGCTGGCACTGCACGCAGGAGTTCACGTAACGCTGAGTCGTTCGACGCATATTTGGCCAGTAGAAACGTTTCTTAATGCGCGTAAGAGTCCTGGCAAACCCCAAGTGCCCAGCTGTAACGTCATCGTGCATAGAGTGTAGAACAGAGGAATAGAGGCTAGACGGAACGACTATCAGAAAGCGTGAACCGCCAGACAAGTAATTTTTTCGGTACAGCAAACCATCACGAATGCAGAAAGTGTTCGCAGATGCCGGATCACGAGCTTTTTTAAAAAGTTCTACCAAGTCTTGATCTTTTCGTTGTTCTCGCTGGAAAGTGGCAATATCCGGAAATTGTACGGAAACGGCGGCAAGATAGTTGTCAAAGTTGTCATCGCAGAGGGTAGTTGCGAGAGGCAGCCGCGAGAGGCAGTCAGCGTCAGCGTGTTGGCGGCCACTTTTGTACGACACAGTAAAGTTGAACTCCTGAAGGCGTAATGCCCAGCGGGCCAACCGACCGCAGGGGATCGCGTAGATTCACCAGCCAGCAAAGCGAATGATGATCGGTGATGACTGTAAAGGAACGTCCATAAAGGTACGAGCGAAACCGCTGTACGCCAAAAACGACGGCAAGGCACTCTTGCTCCGTCACGGTATAGTTGCGTTCAGACTTGCTAAGGGTGCGACTTGCGTAAGCGACAACGTGTTGGTTTCCGTCATGCCGTTGTATGAGCACAGAACCCACGCCGATGCCACTTGCGTCAGTGTGGAGTTCAGTGGGAGCTGTCGGGCTGAAATGACGCAGTATGGGCCGCGAGGTAAGAAGAAACTTGAGCTGGCGAAATGCAGAATCACATTCAGGAGTCCACTTGAAAGGAATATCTTTCTGCAAGAGGCATGTGAGGGGGTAGGCTACGTCAGCAAACTTAGGGATGAAGCGTCGAAAGTAAGAGCAAAGTCCCAGGAAGCTCCTGAGTTCTTTCACGGACTTGGGCTCTTTGACGCAGCTGACAGCTTCAATCTTCTGTGGGTCAGGCCTAACACCGTCTTTGTCAACCAAATGCCCAAGCACAACGATCTGGCGTTCACCGAAGCGGCACTTCTTAGAGTCCAGCACGAGACCCGCTTTCTCCATGCAGTTAAGGACCACAGCCAAACGGCTGTTATGCTCGGCGAAAGTCCTCCCAAAAATCACTACGTCATCTAGGTCACACATGCAAATTTGCCACTTCAGACCACGCAAAAGAGTGTCCATAAATCTTTCAAAGGTAGCCGGAGCGTTGCATAGGCCGAAAGGCATCACGTTAAAATCATATAACCCATCGGGAGTCACGAATGCCGTCTTCTCCTTGTCTTTCGGATGCATCGGTATCTGCCAGTATCCGGACCGTAAATCAACAGATGAAAAGTAGGAAGCTGAATGGAGGCAGTCAATGGCATCATCAACACGTGGGAGCGGGTAAACATCCTTCTTGGTGACAGTATTGAGGCGGCGATAGTCGACACAAAATCGCCAGGTGCCATCTTTCTTTTTCACGAGAATCACAGGGGCGGCCCATGGGCTAGATGATTCCTGAATGATTCCTCTTTGCATCATATCACGGACCTGTTCGTCAATTATCTTACGTTCTGAAGGTGAAACACGGTATGGTGTCTGTCTAATCGGGTGTGCAGATCCAGTGTCGATCATGCGATGGGTGCGGGAAGACGGAATTGGTGGTGGCTGATCTCGAGCAAAGTCTAACACGTCCGCATGTTTCATAAGAACCTCCATCAATATTCGCTGGTCGTTGGTGGGTAGCGATTCATTTATCATAGACTTAAACTGGGAATCAGCATGATCGGGACGTCTAGTTGAACGAGCAACGCCATCATTGAACGCGGCGATGTGCATAGAAAGGCGTTCTTCAAAGTCGGCGAGTTTCAAATCACGCGGCAATACGGCAGGTTCATTGGTATGGTTGACAGTCCAAAGCGTGGTACGGCCCTCGTTCACTCGAACAACGCTGCGGGGCACCAACACACTCTTTTTGGCACCGGAAAGGGAGTGGGTTCCACCAGAGCGTCGAAGGCATAGGGAACCGCACCCGAAGACACAACTGGGACGAAGATGGCGGACATCGCCGGAACGACGGTATTTTCGAAGACAGAAAACACTTGGACCGCCCGCGGCGATGCTTCTATGAGGGCCGAGCGAAGGCTGGGGCTTATTGATATCTCGCCACTGTTGAAGTCGAGAGTTGCGCCACACTGCTGTACAAAGTCAACTCCTAGAATAACGTCGTGCGTAGAGCGAGGGAGCACCGTGAATTCAGTTCTAAACTCGTGTCCAGCCATCGCTACATTTACATAACAAATACCAAGCGGAACCAACGATTCTCCCCCTACACCTCGAAATATGACAGTTCTATCCCAGCCAAACATAATTTTGCGGCCGAGACGGTTCTTAAAATCTAAGCTCATCACGGAAACTGTAGCACCAGTATCCACTAAGGCCATAACACAAATACCATCCACTGACACTTCCAAGCGGTTCTTCAGCATAACGACCGGTAGAGGAATTGGCAATATCGATGACCTGGCGACCGCACCTCCATCGGCCGCACACGCTAGTTTCCCGGTGGCGGAGAAGAACGGCGGGGAGAAGGCGATTGTCGGGAGCGGCGGGCAGGAGGAGTCAGGCTGCGATCAGAAACTGGCGAGTCGTTGCGTGGTGGTACGTAGCGGTAGGAGCCCGAAGGAGGGGGATAGGTCGGGTCATGGACTTCTGGGCTCACAGTAGAACGGCGATTTGTCCATTGGTGCTGGTAGCGTGGTGGCGGGTTCCGGCGGCGGAAGAATCTGGATATGTGGCCAAGCATACCACAGCGGTAACAGACGGGTGGTTCACGAGCACGGTCCAAATAATAGCCCTCGGTAACAGGATCGCAGCGATCAGCAAATTCCAGTCGCTGGGATTGTTGCGGAGGAGGTGGCGCCCTGTAGTGGGAACGAGCTATGGGAGCAGGGCCATATGAGTCGTTTCGGTGGTCACGGACGGGAGGAGGAGCGGTAGAACACCAAGACGAGCTCTGGATGGGAGCTGCCTGCAGGGAGCAGCTATCACAGGGGATTGCACTGCGGTTCACATCTTGATGACGGGAGAGCTCATCACGGACAATTTGGCGAATCATCTCTGCCAAATTCGGAGGCTCATGTGACTGCTCGTGAGAATCCACGCTTGCAATAGTGGTCACGTTAGGCAGACGGCCGAATTTCGGGGTTATGCGACGCAACTTAAAAGTTTCGAATGTACGACAGTGCTTGATCACGGCCGCGGGAGAATCTAAGTTTTCTTTTGTAATTAAAAAGTTATATACATCCACCGCGATGCCCTTTAAGAGGTGGCCAACTCTGTCTTCGTCAGACATGCTCGGATTCACCGCTTTGCAGAGTTTTAGGACCTCTTCTATGTACATTGTGCATGTTTCACCAGGCCCTTGGGCTCGCTGGAATAAAGTCTGCTCAGCGCATTTCCGTTTTGCCATGGTATCCCCGAAACAATTTCGAATCTCCCCTTCAAAACGCTCCCAGCTCGTTAGAGACGCTTCATGGTTCTCAAACCATGTCAGGGCTGTGGAGTCTAAGAAAAAAACAACACTTGCCAGCATTACAGTGGCATCCTAGCAATTGTACTTGCTCACCCGCTGGTAATTGGTGAGCCACTCATCCACATCTTCGCCAGCCTTGCCAGAAAAGGTCCGCGGCTCACGGTAATGCTGCCATACGGGTGCCGCTGGACCTGGCTGCCGTGCGTCGCCGTCCTGGATCATTGTGGTGGTCAAAGGGGAAAGCCCAGCGAGTCGTCGGCTCGAACGCGGTAGAGAGGAATCCGTGGTGATCTTTGCAGCACCTTCCACCACACTGTTAGGGTTTATTTACAGAGCGATTCTGCACGTTAGCCTGATGTGCTAAGTAACAGATGGTGAGCTTCTTCTTCTTCTTTCTCTATCCCGGAGAGCCTCTTTTTGCACTTCCTTCTCCTCTTCTGTGCGCATGCCTGACAATATCGTCCACTCCAGAGGTCACCATCTATGCACATATTAACTCACAGTAGAGCATAGTCCATTCCAGCGGTCACCATCTAGAGTCAAGATCAGTTTCTTGCAGAAATTGTAAAAGAAGGCGCGAAGCCTCACTTTTGCACGTCTCGTTTCCACTAGGGTAGACATTGTACTGAAGTGCACTGTGAAATGCTCCTATCTTCTTGAAGGAATCGAGCATCACGCACCTTTCCGCGTTGTACTCTGGAGAGCACATAATATTATGTTCTATATCCCCGCACACCCCACATACAGGACATAGCTGTGACGATTCCATGCCCATGCATCCAGGCAGGAGTACGACCAGAGCCCGTGCGAATTCTTTGTAGTAGAGTGACCTGATCTCCCATCAGTCCCACGGTCACACATGGCTTGTGGGGCGCTCTCCACAGGGTACTAAAATGGTTGAGTACCGTTTCTCTGAAGAGTTTTTTTATCTGGAGGCACATTTTCAAGAAGTACCTAATAGTGCTTTATGGGCGAGACTAGGTCGTTGCCTCCGTCACCAATGTGTGAGGGCATTCATTGAAAATGTAAAGTAAAGCCTCTGTTGTGCAGATTCTGCACCAAGCGTAGAGAGCTAATAGATAAGACACCAGTCAGGAACCCGCGCTCTAACCTTTGAAGGGCAAATTCTGAATCCCTTAGGATAACAACAGGTTGAGCCGGACAAGTCCCTAGCTTCCGTAAAGCCATCTCAATGCCAACCCTTTCGGCCGTTGTGGAGGATACGACTTTAGCTAAATGTGCAGACCACGTATACTCCATAGAGGTAATATAAAAAGCCGATGAGTTAGGTTTTCTGACGTCTACAGAACCATCAGCGAAAATGTGAAGAATGTGAGCATACTTTCTTTCCAAATGTGCACGTAATCCAAGTATATTACTCCAAGTATATGTAAGCGGGCTGGCCGATGACAAAAAATTGTATACCTTGTCGCAAAAAACAGGAACCACTTAGAAATCTGGGAGAAAAAAAATGTGTGTATGTTTGTAGGTTGGCGTGTGTTTGCGTTTGTAGGCGCGCGCTGATGGGGCTGCCTTGCATTGTTTGTCACGGCTACTCGATTTCCCGAAGATGTTCGAGCGGCCTTGACAAAGCAATGCAATACGACCTCATCAGCCAGCGCGCGCACGCACGCACGCACGCACGCACGCACGCACGCACGCACGCACACACACACACACACACACACACACACACACACACACACACACACACACACACACACACACACACACACACACACACACACACACACACACACACACACGCACACGCGCACACACACACACACACACACACGCCCGCCCGCACGCAGGCACACACACACAGCTGATGGGGCTGTAGTGTATTTCTTTGTCACGGCTGCTCGATTTCCCGAAGGAGTTCGAGCGGCTATGAAAAAGCAATGCAATTGAGGCTCATCAGCCAGCGCGCCCGCACATGCACGCACGCACACACACGCACACACACACACACGTGCGCGCTCGCAGGCACACACACACAGCTGATGGGGCTGTAGTGCATTTCTTTGTCACGGCTGCTCGATTTTTCTAAGGAGATCGAGCTGCCCTGGCTGCGTTGTCGCCATTGTTACCCCTTGCTTGGAAAGGAGAGCTGAATAAAGCTTTTATTGCTGGCGTGGTCAGTTCTGCAACGCTAAATATTGAAATTACTCGACTGAACATCAAATATTTATGTACAGCTTCAATGATCCACTATGTTGTAAAAAACTCTTTCCCGATCCATTTTTAGCGAATCAAGAGCACTGGACAATATGATATCGGTTGAGCGCAGTTAAATCGATTAAGAAAATGAACTACTATAAAATGGGTCTCACGACTTTAGCGGGCTTCACCGCGGTACATCGCTTTTCTCTAGCCTTAGGAGAAGTTACTCAGAATACTTTAAAAGAAAAAAAAAACCATCAAAAGTGTCGGACTACGGGTCAACTACGCCACTCTGAAGAGTACCGTGTACAATGTCTATATTGCGGTTGACGGGCTCCATGCACCATATACAGTAGATATACAGTATATATGTATTGCAATATATCTTGAAGGAATGTTTGCTTTTAATACGTGAAGAAGGAAAAATGTGAAACGACAATTTCGAAATGTGGAGTTGTAGACATTACCTGTTCTTTTTTCCAGCTCTGCATCGTCCCCTGGTTGCGCACTGCAAAGGCCGTCGCCAACAGGGAACCAACTTGACGAAATGTTCGCTACGGGGAGGAGCCCTGGGTCCGCTCCGCCACGTTTGCGGCTTTCCTGCACTAGGAGCGGGAACAGACCGGTCTGCCAATTACTGCAACACCTGGAAGCTTGCAACGATATGCTCCGGCATCTGGATCTGCAGCTGAGAGAGGACGAAACAGACGACGTGGGTGACGTCCGGCTAGTGGCACTTTCGGGGTTTACGGATGAATACCGCATGCAGATTCAGCACCCTGGGCTCATTGCCATAGATCTCCTGCATTGGCTGTTAACGAGGCACAGATGCGTGGTTAGTGTCCAGTTGAGGTACGACATCGCCAAGATTGGTACTCTAATGCGGGCACTGAAATTCAATCGCGGTGTGAGGAAGATGTGCATCTTGCGCTACGGGGTCAGTGAAGCTGAAGCACGCGACATGGATCCACGCATTGTGAAGCTCGTGGCTTCAATGAGAAAGACGGAGGAAGTAACCTTTTCGTCTCGCATACCGTCAAATTATCGAATGAGGTCCTTCGGCTTAAACCGTGCTGCTTCGAAGCTCACGACCCTCGACGTGGGAGCGCTTAACATGAGTGTACACACAGCTATCCTGTTCATTGAACAGCTTGCCCAGAGTAACACGGTGACCAGTTTGAGTGTTTCTGATGATGTCTTCTCCTGGGGAATCTTCGCCGATTACTTGAGAAAAAGTGACGGAACGTTAAAGGTGCTCTCTCTGAGGTCGAATCGTCATCCCGATTCGGAAATCTTGCGAACCTTAGTGAGCGCCATTCGCTCAATAACAACGCTAGAAGAACTGACGATAGAAATGGTGTTTAGGGGCATGTCAGAAATTGCGGCTTTTGCTCAAGTCGCTGTTAGTAAAACATTGCGGAGATTGAGTTTGACAGCGCCTCCGCTGTCCCATCTGGGCATAGATATTTGGCACCAACTGAGTTATTCAGATTTACTAATTCGGCCGGCGGGCAGCCCAAACGCAGATCCATCGTGGTTGACTGTTTTCGAAGAAAACTCTGTTCTCGAAACATTAACCATAGACTTGAGGGATTTCGAAGCCTCTGATTGCGAAGCTTTCTTCCGTTCCTTGGCGAAGAACAGGGGCCTTATTGAAGTCACCGTGCTCAACCTCCCTCCTCGGGATAGACTGGAGGAAATTTGTGCTGCTATTAGGGAGTGCCGCCTGGCTCAAAAGGTGATCTTAGGAGTGCACTATCTAAATTCCAACCCAATTCCCAAAATTGCCGAGTGCCCAGAAGTGACGGCGGTATCACTGAGCACGTTTGCTCCTGACATTGACTTTACTCCGGCACTCAAAGAGCTCGCATCATGTGGGCACATAACCGCAGTGCACTTGCACATGGACGAGAACTTTTTCGACGAAACTGTTCATCGATACCTTGTCGCCTTTCTAGAAGGGGCTGTAAATCTAAAAACACTATGGCTCGGCGTGTTCATGCAAAACTTCGTAATGCTTTCCAATCATTATATCTGCCAAAGTGAAGTAGTCGCGGCGATATCGGCCAACAAAAACGTCGAGAAGCTCACCTTGAAGGGCTTGCTTTTGGAAGACAGCGACTGTCGAACACTCGCCGAAGCCTGTCTGCGCGGTCCTCAACTTCATGACATCAAAATTGAACAGCCCGGAAGCGATATATCCTTCCTAATGCACCTGTCATCCGCGGTTGCTCCCAGTTACAGCCTGCTTCGAGTGCGAGTGCCCTACTACAGAGAAGTGAGCCAAGAATATTACGCTGTCCAGGAGTTAACGAGGCGCAACTCCAGCCTCGTAATGCGGGCAGCTCGATTTGTGATGGGCGATGAGAAAAGCTACTGTGTTCGCGCCCTCGAGTTTGTGTCCGGCCATCCGAAGCTCGTCAAAGTGATCCAAGACCAAGCGGGCGTCAGCTGTGACTACGCCAAAGCAATGATAAAAGGAGCGCTTTCTAGCATAGCCGGATTGAACGGTTTCATGAAAGCGGCGGGCGTCGTCAAGGACACTGTCCAATGCGTTGCTCCTCGACACGGTTCAATGCAGTTGGACCAACTGAACGAGGATTGTTGGTTGCAAGTCAGGAAGCACCTCAAGGTGGCAGACATCATAGAACATCCTTTGCTCGCAATGTAACCGAGACCTCTGTGAGACAATTCCTCGGGAGACTAACGCGCACTCTTTACCTTTAGTGTTTCTTCGCCACTTAGCGCTTAGACTGTACTAAATTCCTGGTCACCTCACACGAGGCTGTTGGTCTGGCCACAAATAAAGAGTTTTGCTTAATGTAATCCTAATAGTGTATATATGTATATATATATATGTATAGAGAGAGAGAGAGAGAGAGTTCAAAGGTAGATTCTCTGTCAAAAAGCGTGCTTGTTCAAGGAGTGGTTCAAGGAACACTTTTAAATTTTCTAGAAGCAGTAATTCCAAATTAAAAAAATGGAAGCAACTTTCGAGTCAGCGCCGATGTAATTTACGTAATCACTTTGTCCCTACATAATACTGTACTGCTTAAACTAATGCGAGTCCTACTTGGCAATGACTAATTAGAAGCCGTAGGCGAGTTAACATATAATGCAGAAATTGACGTTTTGACAAGGTGGAAAACGCGTTTCTCAGACCTTCAAGCAGAGGAAATCCGGGGCAATTTTTGGCACGGAACCAAAACAGAGTGGATGCGGCCATCTGCGAGATCTCAGTGACAGCGCATGCCTGCTTGCGGTGTTAGCAGTGATTATTGCGCCAAGGTCAGAAAGCTTATTCATTTGGGCCGTGACAGACAACTGAATTTGACTCCGTCGCTCACAAACCAAATATACGTACATATCAATAATTACGTTAGCCTCGCACCAAGTGGTGAATAAAAACATCTCTGACATTGTGTACAATACAGTGCATGCATTTCGAATTCAACGAGTTCGAAGATCCGTTTACTCCTTGTAACCACCGCGTCCAATGTGCTGTTTCATTTCTGGCCGCACAAAAGAGCACAACTCGATCGCATCGCAACTGTTTAAAATACAAATTTTTCTTTTCAAAACCCGTACGGCTTGGAGCTCCCCTTGTGTGTGCCCACCTAAATGAGCACTTTCCTTTAGCTAAGTCTATGTTTGTGGGTGTGTACATACCTCCCTGCCTACGGTGAGGGGTCCTGAGGGCAAAAATATGGCCGGTGCTGCGCTTTACAGTGAAGAAAATGTCACGCATCTGGGAAAGCTCATTTCAACCCCAAGCGTCAAGACCGACAGCATGCGGCTTGTCAAATTTGTTCCTGAGATCAATCGATGACTCCATGTAAGTGACCGATAATTGTTAGGGCTTCATGGCTTTCTGCAGCTGAAAAAGTATGTATATGCTTCGCCCGCGTAAATCGGGCCGCTTATTTTGTAAGCATAGTTCTTTACGTGCGTCGCGCCTCGCTGCCTCTCGACTGCAGTGAAGCTTGTACTGATGCCCGGGCGCATAGCCCTTGTTACAGTGCACGTCGCAGTAATAGCTTCATCATGTGCTGTAGACAAAATATCACGTCATCGCATATGTAGAAAAAGCAAACACTTCCATGAGACAACATTCGGTTTTCTGTGCCGAAGCGGACTGTGCTCGTATAGCGAATCTCGTCTGAAGTATGGGGAAGTCATTGCCGTCCTTCCAAAGGGAAACTTTCATATCCATAAGCCCGACTATGGCCACTGCAGGGGGAAGGCTTCTCGTGTGCTCGTCATATTAACGCGGTCCTGTGCTATACCTGCAAACACTTAATCCCAGCTGACGGCTTAACCTCATCCGCCCACGTAATATTCTGCAGCCTCTTGTTACACTTTCCTTCCGTAAAAAACCTATTTGTTCCTTTTTGGGAACACGGGCTATTCTCTCTCCCCGTTACATACCATACTCATGCCTCTTTCCTGTTGTTAGTTTCCACTGGGTTGTCATTACCTCGAGTGATTTTACTCACCCAGACGGCACGACTCCTATCTCTCAACATGCTTCTTCCCAAATATATGTGCGTGCAAAAAAATTGCCAATATGATCTGAACGCCCGGACATCTTTTTACTTGTACGATACACATTTTTGGCGGCCTTAAAATCTACTTCAAAATTAAATGCGGTTCAATCAGAAATTTATTTTGCGTAAGTACCACCATCTCTCTCAAGCTCCCCCCCCCCCCCCCCCCCACACACACACACCGAGGCATAAAAAAGAGTTGCGGATATATATCTTTTCCGAGCTCCAATTTGGGTCCATCAGTGGCTGCCGGCGTCTCTTCATCACTTTCAGATGTCACGCTTCTATACACCTTAGAAACGACTACAACGCGAAGGCTCTGTTTTCTGTGGAAAGACAAATTCATAGACTGATGGCCCATTGACGAAGAATTTGTTTTATGAAGACCTGTTCAATTAAAGACCCGCCATTGTATTATTGCATGTGAGAAAAAACAAATAATGCGAGAGCATTACGTTTCTAAGTCATGATGGTGTCTACAAATTATGCATGCATAATGGGAACGACGTATGTACTGTTGCGCCGGTGGGGTTATTACACTGTAGCCCACCGTCAACAGGGCTGTGCCAAGGAGTTGGTTGTGTAGCGCTCGTTACCCGTTTCGTGAACGGGATGTCAGCTGCCTGGGCGGTAGCGATTGATCCGAGTCGGCGCTGGTGTGATGAAGAAAACGCTTTATACACTATTTACAGGGATTTACACAACGAGATCGGCTCTGGGGCCGAAAGCTAACATAGCCATACGCGACTGTCCTCGCGAAGCGATGGCCGGGGAGATTCCGCCGCGTCCGCTCTCTCAGGGGGCGAACTGCTCCCGATGGACGCTAGTGACGAACTCACTCTCGAGCAGAAGCACTTTAGCCTCCGTAACCGAGAATCCGTTGACACTCAAATTGTCCAATCCGACGACAGCACTTTCGCAGGACCAATGGGAGAGCTTGATGCGCTCTTGCTTCAAATATGCCGCTGGGCGAGAAGGGGTTCACCGCCAGGGCCACGGCGCCGAGCTGTCTCCATGCAGAGCTCATGTTTAAACACCTCACTTCTCTCCCCTTGGCACGACTCGCCTCCAGTTCATTGGTGTCTTGCAGATCAGTATCCGGATTTTGTGAAGAAGGCATTCGCCGGAGAAGTTTTGCGTCCGGCTGAATTTCTGGGCGGCTTTGGCCAGGCACAACACCACTTTACCGTACGTGACGTCTTTATGCGCTCAGTCATGTTACGTGAGAATAAAGGTTATAGCTATGACTCAGAACAATTCACGACTATAGGCGTAATATGTGTGTACAATTATGCCGTATAAGAAGTAAGTTGTAAGTTTGGCTTATATACCGGGTGTCCCAGCTAACTTGAACCAAGGGATACAAAATAATACATTTGAGGTAGGTCAGTGAAACCAATTGCATTCAACTGCTAGCCTCCTTGCGCACTATAGGCAATTTTTTGTTTTGCAATAACATAATTAGCTAATTATGTTAATTTTTCTAATTTAATAAATATCGACTTTAGACCAAACATGTGAATTGAAACTTGTAGAGCACCTTCAGAAACCCCCATTTGATTAATTGCAATAAAGAAAGTCTCACGTGTATCTTTTTTTCTGGGCTCAAAAGAAAGCCCGCGAAATACAAATAATACCACGTGACTAGCGCATTTATGCGCCGCGATTGTGGTGCTCTCAGTAGTGGTTTGATCGAACGAAATTAGCGGCAGCCGTGTCTCGGCCCCGTTAATGCAGCAGGCATATATGCCTGCAATGGCTTCTTCGCCCGCGTCAGACAGCCGGCCCACGTGACGGTGCAAGTAGCGGCGAGAGCGGTGAGCCGACACCACGGAGATTCTAACAAGGCCTGCTTCTCTCCTATCAGCGAACGTCACGACAAACGGATGAGCGATACGGTATCAGCCACTGAATCTGCGCATACAGGCTTGGGTAAAGGGGCGAGATGACATCATGTGACTCGACTAAAATTAGCGCTGCATCTTCATTTGCCGGTTCTTTATCGTCATCCGCTTGTCGTGATGTAGGCTGCTGCGGTGCGTAGGCCTGGCCAAGATCGCGGTGGCGACGGGCAAGCTCCGCTCCAACCATCGCCAACATTTCTGCCTGCCGCTGCAACGGGACAATTGGGTCATGGCAGCAGCTGATTTCGTTCGCTCAAACCACGACTGAGAGCACCACAATCGCGGCGCTCAAATGCGCTAGTCACGTGGTATTATTTGTATTTCGCGGGCTTTCTTTTGAGCGCGGAAAAAAAGATACACGTGAGACTCTCTTTATCGCAATTAATGGAATGGGGGTTTCTGAAGGTGCTCTACAAGTTTCCAATTCACATGTTTGGTCTAAAGTCGATAATTATTAAATTAGGAAAATTAACATAATTAGCCAATTAAGTAATTGCGAAACAAAAAATTGCCTGTAGTGCGCAAGCAGGCTGGTAGTTGTATGCAACTGATTTCACCGACCTACCTGAAATATAATTTTTTGTAACCCTTGGTTCAAGTTAGCTGGGACACCCGGTATATATATATATATATATATATATATATCTGGTGTCCCAGCTAACTTGAACAAAGGTTTACAAAATATTATATTTTAGGTAGGTCAGTGAAACCAGTTGCATACGAGCCTCCTTGCGCACTATAGGCAATTTATTTGTTTTGCAATTACTTAATCAGCTAATTATGTTAATTTTTCTAATTTACTAAATATTCATGTTAGACCAAAAATGTGAATTGTAAAGTTGTAGAGCACCTTCAGAAACCCTCCTTTCATTAATTGCTACAAAGAAAGTCTCACGTGTATCTTTTTATTCAGACTCGACAGAGCGCCTGCGAAATACGAATAATACCACGTGATTAGCGCATTTCAGCGCCACGATTGTGGTGCTCTCAGTCGTGGTTTGAGCGAACGAAATCAGATAGCGGCCGTGACCCGATGGTCCCGTCGCAGCGGCAGGCTGAAATGTTGGCGATGATTGGAACGAGCTCGAGTTCGCCCGTCGCCACCAAGATCTTGGCAAGGCCTGCGCACCCCAGCAGCCTACGTCACGACAGGCGGATGACAATAAAGTACCGGCGAATGAAGGTGCGAGCGCGAATTTGAGTCCAGTCTTGATCTCATCTCGCTCCTTTACCCAAGCCTGTACGCGCAGATTGTTACGTTCGCTGATGGGAGAGAAGGTGATGCAAAGGCCTTGTTAGAATCTCGGTGGTGTCGGCTCGCCGCGCTCGCTGCTATTTGCACCGTCACGTGAGCCGGCTGTCTGACGCGGGCGAAGAAGCCATCGCAGGCATATCGGCCTGCCGCTTTAACGGGGCCGAGGAGACACGGCCTCAGCTAATTTCGTTCGCTCAAACCGCGACTGAGAGCATCACAATCGCGGCGCTCAAATGCGCTTGTCACGTGGTATTATTTGTATTTCGCGGGATTTTTTTGTGAGCCCGGAAAAAAACGATACACGTATGACTTTCTTTTTCGCATATAATAGAATGGGGGTTTCTGAAGGCGCTCTACAACTTTCAATTCACATTTTTGGTCTAAGATGAATATTCAATAAATTAGAAAGAGTAACAATTAGCTAGTTAGGTAAATTCAAAACAAAAAAATTGCCTGTAGTGCGCAAGCAGGCTGGCAGTTGTATGCAACTGGTTTCAATCACCTACCTCAAATATATTATTTTGTAATCCTTGGTCCACGTTAGCATGGGACACCCGGTATGTATATATGCGTTGCACCAGACCGTTTTAGGATTGTAACTACGAGTAATGGCTACATAAAGTGTTTAGAAGCTCGGTACCTCACAGTACATCGCGTGTAAAGTGCTCGTTCTAAGCATCGTGACATATACGTTTTTCATTCATTACTAAATATCGCTCTTACAAACGCTATGACATCGTACACCAGCATACACCAGCAAAACAATTTCATGTCATTGACAGCCGCCGATAGCGAATCACATTGGCGTTTGGACTAGAAGCATCATACAAATATAGATACTTTCAGCATTCTCGGCGCTCTTCTTGCCATCTATCTACTTTTCGCAGTCCGGAACTGGCGGAACTGGTCCGAAACACGCGCGCTTCTATCGATTTCTGCATTCTGCCGCGAGCGATTTTCTTGGCAGTCACAGTGACGGTACGGGCCGAACTCTGCCTCGTAGTTTGGTGTGTCGACCTTCATGGCGTCTAATTTAGCATTCATTGCAATGTTTCTCATCTCCACAGCCACAAAATGGCGCTCTCGTCAGCCTATTTGTCGAATATAAATTTTTTTGCTCTAAGGTTTATGCGAGCATTGTAGCCATCATTACCTGAAGACGAGCCAGACAAAAAACTGTCAGACACTACTACTCCTTTCTATATGTGCGATCAAACGTCCATGGCTACGGTCGGTGAGACAACCAAGTATAACTGTTGGCTCCGGCTAATTGTGCATATTTGCAATCAACGCACTGCCGTACTTGTAGCTATAGCTTTCCTATTTTTAGAGCTAGAAGCCAATCACTAGCATCCGGTAATGCACGATATCCTGTTAGGTTTCACGAAAAATAAAAAAGACGAGTTGTGAAGAACGGACAGCGCCTGAATTGGTATTTGCTAATATTGTCACGTAGTGGGGACAAGGTCGATGCCACAAATGAAGGGCCGATGATTGCACTGAAGAAACTCTTTATTGGGCTGACTTGCGCCCGCAAAAGAACTAAGCAACTCGGCGGCGGCGATTGCAACAAACGTGCTCGTCGATCGTCGAACAAAGAATGCCCGTCACACTCGTAACGCTTAATTTAAAGGCTGCTCAGAACAATCTAGATAACGTCGCAAACAGCTACCAGGGGCCGTATTACAGACGGCTCACACTCACAATCACACTCACACTCACAATCTTCCTATTGGCCAGCGGCAAAACGGTGGGAGTGGCCGTCCTTTACATCATCGACGTCTGCTGTTTACGTCATGAACACACTTGAAGTGGTGACGTCGACTACGGGCCAATTGTGAGCGGGGGATGTGAGCGACGCGAGCCGCTCACAACTCGTTTGTGAGCGCGCTCACAAAGTGAAAATGGACGCCATCCTGTATGCAGCAGCCGGCGTGGTTGTGAGGCGGGCGAGGCGGTCGCGACGGCGTCGACGCGAACGACGACGAAGTAGGGTGTACGAAGACCCCTTTGACTTGGCCGACGAAGTGTTTCGACGAATGTTTCGCCTCGAGAAGGAGAGAGTGCAGTGGCTGTGCGACGAACTCGGCGGTGAACTGACAAGTGTGCGGCCGGGTGCGTTGTCAGTGCGGCGGCAGGTACTGTGTGCGCTACGTTTTTTCGCCACGGGAGGCTACCAAGCCGCCGTTGGCAATGAGGCGTATATCGGCCTCGCACAGCCGACGGTGAGCAAGTGTGTGCGACGGGTGGCGGAGGCTATTTGCAAGGTTGGCGCGCAGAGGAATTGGGTGCGGTTCCCTCTGTACAACGAGGAGAAGGCGGCGGCGAAGGAAGCCTTCCTTCGCCACGGCAGCATCCCCGGCGTCGTCGGCTGTGTCGACGGCACGCTCATCGCCATCAGAGCGCCCCGGGGCAATGCTGCCCACAAAGCCGCTTTCTGGAGCCGCAAGGGGTACTATGCCCTTAACACAATGATAGTGAGTACACTTTTCTTGATGCACTGCTCGGGTAGAGTGCACCCCGATAGTACAAGCTAACGAGTAGTACGCTTCTGTTGTACTTGTTTTCAGATCTGTGACGCCAACATGAGAATCACCGCAGTAGACCCCCGCTGCCCCGGATCGTGCCACGACGCTTTCTCGTGGCGCTACTCATCTCTTCATAAAGAGGTCGAGGCAGGCCTGCTGCGTGACGGCGAGTTTCTTTTGGGTAAGCAGTTAAAGAACCTGTCGGTCTTCGGACGATGCATTGGCTGATGTGCAAAGTAACTCACTTCCTGTGAAGCTATAATAAGCAAATGTTAAATTACGAGCAGCATATCTCACGTGCATCGACGTCTTTGGATTGCTTCTATTACAGTTGGAACACAGGACATACTACATTGTAGAAATGCATGTCTAGTTTAAGAGAAAACAGTTGAAAGCGTTTGTGTGGTGCTTGTTTTAGAACGAAAGTGCCAGATCGCTTACAGAAAATTTAAAGTTGCAAGGTTGGCCTTGATGCGGTGTTTGCTTAAATATGACATTCATGCATTGTCTGCATATCCATGGATGTCATGTTTGGCAATTCCTTAGTATGGGGTACTTCTTGTGAACCTTGAGTTGTATACTGCAGCATGGTGAGAGACTGTTGTGGGCGTAGGGTGTACTTAACTGCATGCCATATTTCAATATGCAGGAGACAGCGGCTACCCGTTGGAGCCATGGTTGCTAACTCCAGTTCCAGGGCATCCCAGTCCAAGCTCTCCCGAGGGGTTATACAACGCGGCACACGGCTCCATGCGGTCGGTGGTGGAGCGTTGCATAGGCGTGCTTAAAAGCCGCTTCCGGTGCCTGCAAAGGTACCGGGCGCTCCACTACCAGCCAGACCGTGCAACATACATCATTGCAGCGTGTGCCGCGCTGCATAACCTCTGCTTGGATTGCCCCGTGCCCTTGGATGAGGAGGAGGCAGCTGGCTCCGACGACAATGGGCCGCCTCTACGTGCCGGCTACTTGGCGGGCTCACGGTCGCGCCATACGTACCTGCAAGGTAAAGCCGTGCGCAGTCGTGTTGTGAGCCTGTTCGCGAGAACACCTCTTCAAAGGCTTGCACACCTGCGCGCGGTACGTCAGCAACTGCGGCGCCAAGTGCAGCATAGCAGCCGGCCATGACCGCCTCCTGTAGCTGGCCAACTCGTCGTCGACTTTGCCTCAACCTCGTGTGCGTGCAAGGAAGTCTGCCGTGGCGAAGAAGCACACGTCCACACCAGCTGCTTCACTGGCAATGCACGCGGCTGGACTCCTCCCATTTCATCGGCGAGTTCGTTGTACAGTCGGTGGACGTCCTCCTTCTCGAGACGTGACATCCGTCGAAACACCTTGTGGGGCAAGTCAAGGGGGTCTTCGTACATCCTGCTTTGGTATTGGTGCAAACTGTATCAGTGTGAACTGTGCCGGCTACTTGGTGGGCTCACGGTCGCGCCATACATACCTGCAAGGTTAAGTCGTGCACAGTCGTATTGTAAGCCTGTTCACGAGAACACTTCTTCAAAGGCTTGCACACCTGCGCGCGGTACGTCAGCAACTGCGGCGCCAAGTGCAGCATAGCAGCCGGCCATGACCGCCTCCTGTAGCTGGCCAACTCATCGTCAACTTTGCCTCAACCTCGTGTGCGTGCAAGGAAGCCTGCCGTGGCGAAGAAGCACACGTCCACACCAGCTGCTTCACTGGCAATGCACGCGGCTGGACTCCTCCCATTTCATCGGCGAGTTCGTTGTACAGTCGGTGGACGTCCTCCTTCTCGAGACGTGACATCCGTCGAAACACCTTGTGGGGCAAGTCAAGGGGGTCTTCGTACATCCTGCTTTGGTATTGGTGCAAACTGTATCAGTGTGAACTGTGCCGGCTACTTGGTGGGCTCACGGTCGCGCCATACATACCTGCAAGGTTAAGTCGTGCACAGTCGTATTGTAAGCCTGTTCACGAGAACACTTCTTCAAAGGCTTGCACACCTGCGCGCGGTACGTCAGCAACTGCGGCGCCAAGTGCAGCATAGCAGCCGGCCATGACCGCCTCCTGTAGCTGGCCAACTCATCGTCAACTTTGCCTCAACCTCGTGTGCGTGCAAGGAAGCCTGCCGTGGCGAAGAAGCACACGTCCACACCAGCTGCTTCACTGGCAATGCACGCGGCTGGACTCCTCCCATTTCATCGGCGAGTTCGTTGTACAGTCGGTGGACGTCCTCCTTCTCGAGACGTGACATCCGTCGAAACACCTTGTGGGGCAAGTCAAAGGGGGTCTTCGTACATCCTGCTTCGGTGTTGGTGCAAACTGTATCGGCGTGAAGTGTGTGTGTGTGATGGAATCAATAATGAATGAGAGGATGAATAAATGAACAAATCACAAGGAGGCAGCAACTGCTTGTAATGCATGGTTGATAAGCAATCTGCATTTCGTAAATGTGAATATTCCGCAGTAAGACAAACTGTTTACTGTAACATTAGCAGTAAATCCTATAAACCTTAATAAATTGTACACAAAATGTATTGCACAGACACATATATTAAAAAAAGCTCTCATTATTACAACCCATAACAGCACTCAATAGTTTGCCCATATTCTAGATTGAGAGGAGCAAATGATGCAAGGATACCGGAAAATGACTACAAGGCCACACTAATGTGTTCGTTACACTTCTAAAGCAGGACAAGAAGCATTACACATGGAAATATGCAACGCAGAGCATAGAGTTCGCAAATTAGATGGTTACTATTACAAAAGCACTTCCCGCGCGTGGCATCACTACACTGTGTGGACAAAGTTATCACAGCACGACCACATAAGTGACTTTGCAAAACAATTGTGCAAGAAAACATTTCCCACCAACCAAAACCACAATTTCTTGCCCAAGCCGAGCGTGGCAGGTGCTAGTTGTGTGTTGTGGTACTGGCGTTCCAACTGTGTATCACACTATGGTCACCTCCTGTATTTATGTGTAGCTTGAGCATCACATTTCGGTCTACATTCGTGTAGCTCAACGTCGCCATGTATGAAGGTACACGAAGACACAGTTCTTTTGGCTCTATCACATGCCTGTCTGCTCTGCTCATATCACTTATATGCTTTTAATACAAAAAAAAAACAGTTTTGCTCCACACTCCTACCGGAAAACATATGGAAAGCGAAAAATAAAAATGACAAAAAACAAAAGCAAGATCACATAAAAAAAATGCTTTCACACTACTGCACTTCGCAACACTTCAGTGGTCACGGGAATGTGTGCATTGTAAGCTCGCATGATATACATCACCGGTTATACATACTTGGGAAGAAGCGGCACATATTCCAAGAGAAAAAAAAAATGACTAGAGGTCACAAGGACAGTTATCACAGCTTGAGCACACTCAAGGACCAGGTAAGGTGAGGTGCATAATGCAATAAGATGACCTGGCACTGTGTACAAATGCTACTACGCTAATCAGTGGCCACATTTCTGCACACCTGCAAAACCTGTATCATGCACAGAATGCAAGCCTTGCTTAATCCCAAACACTAACAAATCGAGGATAAGGCTCCACAAGTGTATACATAGTATGCAGTGTGAGGTTTACAGCTCGCAGCAACTAACGAGTTTAAAATTGTCACCGTTGTACAAATCGTCGTGAATATCACCGATGCAGCGAGGTTACATGTGCACAGGCTTTGCCAATCAAAAGAAAAGCAAACACCCAAGAAGATTGGTTGCAAACACGACACGCGCATTGCAATGCACACAAAGAACACTACACATAAAGGCCCACCGCAATAATTCAGAAATAGGGAGCGCTCGACTACTAAACCCAAAGACGCAACAATTCCAGGCTATGGTTGCTGCTTTTCGATGTAGGTGAAAGCAAGACGTTCATTCAGTGTGCGATGTCTGTGCACACATCAAGAATCCAGCCGGTGCAAATTTACGGAGCCCTACACTACAGTGACTTGCACATCCTGAGTTGCTTTGAGACGTTAAACAGCACAAACCAAATCATAAAAGTGGAATCAAGTTTGAGCACCTGGCAAAAAGATGAGAACATACAAAAAAGTTGACATAAATGTTTCTGCACCTGGCAGAGGGTAACTAATGTCAAAGATACTGAACAGAAACAATTCTGCAACTGGCAGGTAATGTACATAAAAAAAGTAAATTTAAAAGCTTAAAAAATTACATGAAAAAAAAAAATTACGAAGATGTGGAAGGTGGCTGCAGCTGATTTCGAAGAAGCAGGGTGACTGCCCCCAAGAGCTGTACAAGTAGTTCGTGGAAGCGGGAAGAGTCGCCCCTGGCTTCGCGAATAGCTGCCGCCACCTCCCGCATGGCAGCCTCAATTCCACGGAGGGCTTCACAGGTTTCATTTCGTGATGCAGCCGCAGCTTGATGTTCCTGCATAGAAGAAGATGCTGAAGTTAAAACCAGACCTGCCAAGTCTTGCACAAGAATTTGTTTCCTTTTATTCTTAAGGACAGATGCTGTGTCATCATCGTTAGCCTGAATGTACCCGTCACATTACAAAGGCTCCTTACATTTCCCTCCAAATGACACTGACCCTGGTTGCGGTCTTGTAACTTCATAGCTATGTTGTTCTTTCTCATAGCTTACCATGTTGTCCTGAATTTAAGTACATCGTTGTTTGTTAAGTGTCCATGCTTCTCTCTCTTAGGTTTACGCCGATATCATCCTTGAGCTATACTAGCAACCAACCATACATGACATGATAGTGCAAGCCAAATGAAGTCCATTGCAATATATAATTGTATGCAATTCCCTTCCGTGATACAGATTTGTGGTCACTACCTTTTTCAAAAACATTTATTTTTTTTTACCATTTCCACAACCTCGCAACTCGTCCTTAATTTCAGTTCCTTGATTATGCTATTAGCCATTCCTTACTCTTCTGCATAATACAAATTACGAACATTTTGCTTTTCCTGCCTAGATCAATATTCACCCATTGCAATGAATCCCCCGATATGCTTAGCAAGGCATTGTCATCTCAGAGTAACAGACCACAGAGCTCTTCTCTATTTACTCATAATCCTAACAGTTGAAAGCCTCAGAATAGGACAAGCAGTAAATGGTACTTCACAAGTCATGCCTGCTTGCAAACATACTTTCTTATGCGGATGTTTACAAGTACCTTTAAGGAGGACAATGCTCGCTTTGGGACAGTAAGGTGTATTGGGATCACTTCTCACAAGAGACTGTTGTACAGAGGTGTACTATGCAAGACAACCAATAGAAGTATGTGCACATTTCATATGTAATGCCCTACTATATGATTTATTGGTGTGCACTGTCTGTACGTACCTGTCTGTTCTCCGTTATGACCGTCTGAAGTGCGGTCAGCACCTGTTGTTGAAACTGAGCCTCCTGCTGAGTCCTGGCCTCGGTGAGGGAAGCCGATCGCTCGGCTTCCCTCAGCAGCTGGTCCAGGATCTCGGCGTCATCAACTGGGCTCGGGTGTGGAGGGGCCGCAACGGTCGGCTGCTCCTCGGCTAACATAGAGGAAAGTGCACTTATCATACAATGCAATCAGCAAACTGTTTGTTGTAATATCTTTGATATTTAGTGAAGTGCGTAGGGACAGTAGCAACACACAGACACAATTAATGGCGAAACAATAGTGCAATTCTTCTAGAATGTTCATTGTGGCAATTCATTGAACCATTTCGACACATCACTAACGCTACTGCAAGAGAAAAAACTGGAACACGGTGCAAATGCCAGGGATGAATAGTTTCATGGCCACTGTAAACTGCTTGTCACTCTACTGTCCCTCTTTGAAATGTTTTTATATTCTTTTTGCACCTTGCAAAAG
Source organism: Amblyomma maculatum (assembly GCF_055883805.1). Lineage (NCBI taxonomy): Eukaryota > Metazoa > Arthropoda > Arachnida > Ixodida > Ixodidae > Amblyomma > Amblyomma maculatum. The sequence goes on from NC_139351.1 coordinate 8,207,000, forward strand.
AGTGAAGCGGAGCATAGGTAATCAAATGCACACTCACGGGTCGCGCCACTGGCACTCTCCTGTAGCTCCTCCTGCTCCTCACTGAAGGGGCTTCCGATAGAGGGGCTCGTCAGGGTGTCCTCTGGATGAAATTATTTCACAGGACATGACTACTTAGATAACTGCAATAAGTATGCATTACAGCAGGATTATACGTAACAGACAATGTAAAGAGAACCATCACGGCTATTACTTGGCAACAAAAGGGGATGTACACATTGTCAGGGAGCATTCCTTCACCTTACAAATAAAACCATAAACGAACATAACAAAGTGTACAAGTTTTAAGACACACAAATCGCCTGGTTAAATGGTCTACCTACCCGCTGCCGAGCTCGCCTCCATCTGAGTTCCACTTGGCCCAGGAACTGCTGCTGGTCCGGGCTGCTGTGATGGGCCAGCTTGCTCTAGCGGGCCAGGCTGGGACACAGTGACACAGCGCAGGGCGCTCATTATAGATCTGTTCATTTTTTGCATGAAGGAATATTTTCAACTACCTACAACGCGACCACAGTGTATAAATGGCAATGTGTACCCACCTCCTGGCGGGTCCTCGGAAAGAATTCCGTGGGCCCCACGCCAGTCGCGCTGGCTGCCCCAAGCAGAGCCACGACCCTGCCAGACAGCCCGGACAGCTCGCCACCGCCGGTCCCCCTGCGACAGAATAAAAAGCAGCATGAATAATTTGCACTATACGGTCACATACTGAAAGACTAACCTCGCCTCGGCTCTGAGGCGCGCCGCCTCGGCTCTTTTCCGGCTACACATCATATGCCAAGTGTGGCGCCACTTCTCCTCTGTTTTTACTGCCGGTCCTTCTCTGTTGAGAGCTGCGGCAAGCTGCTGCCACAGCTCTCGTTTCTTGGCCGCTGTCTGCTGCGGCGTCAGCTCCGTAGAGGCCCGCGCCAAGATGGGGTGCTGTTCCATGAACTGGACCAGCATCTCCTCTTGGGCGCGGGACATGCGGGGTGCCTTGCCAGACATTGTTTTGACCGAATAACTGATTTGTCCGTTATTTTCCTCATATTTATAGCAGATTTGAAACTGCATCAGGGAACTACAGGGAATTAGGTCTAATAACGGGGATTTATAGGAGTTGATTTCACTAGGTTGGGCTCTGGCTGGTTGGTACACCATAAGGAGGTGCATAGGCATTCGTTGCACTGAAGGAGATTACAGTTAGGACCGAATAAGAATGATAAAGACTGTTGCCAATGTGTATTTCTTTTCTGCTCGTCCTAGTTTCTTCACGCGATACTTAGTTCCTAACTACCCAGCTGCATAGGAACTCGTACATACAAACAAGAAGTGAGTACGCGTTCACACTTCTTACACACGCTGCATGCTTTACGGTCCTCTTTTATTTCCTTAAGGTAAGCTAGCAAAGCCACAGTCACGCTCTAATATGAGTTCTTTTCTTTCAATAGTAAGCGACAATGAAAAACACTCACCTCCACAAGTTGTCTTCGTCCATTTATGTGTCAAGCGCTCCATGAAATTTTATCACTGTAGGTCCAGAACTTCGGCTACTTTCTATTAGATATTTAGCATGCTTATGGCACTCGCGCAGTTCTTCGATTTCAGACGACGCTAAAAAAAATACAGCACCTTGCTTGGGAATCAGCTGTTTTCTGCAGGCCGCCATGTGCACGCCATGACGCCTCCGGCGCACCCTCGCGGCAACAAAAGTTACCTAATAGCAAGTATAACTACAAAACTAAGAACGCTTCAACTTGAGCTCAATGTTAATCAATACTAAAAATAGTATCTTGCCAAAATAAAGCTTTGTTTGTTTTATTCATTGCCTATTAGTTGCGTCGTGCCAGAAAAAGTTAGGAGACGGTCCCTGCTCAGTTTTGTGCCACACTGTGGCATCAACGTTTGCCGAGGATTCGGGACTACCGGGGCGGAGCCACGCTAAACGTCGCTGGTAATTGGACGATTTCGCATACTCGTCACGATTGACGTCTCAAGGCTGCGTCACAGCTTCGTAATTTTGACGTCACGCTCACAAACTTGTGAGCGGAGTCCGTAATTCGGCCCCAGGACAGGCTGGAACATTGTAGAAAGATACATGAGTGACCGGAATCTTCGGGATAGATCTCGGTGCATCTTGCGCTACAACGAAACCTGATAAAGGTGTGACTCGCGACATCGAGCATTAACAAACAAAGAATACGGAACTGCTACGCGATCCAGAATCAGAGTGATAAGGCCGTATGCCGGCGGCTGTTAAGAGCAACAAATACAGTTTTGAAGATTTCGCGGCATTACTCCCCCCTTAAAAAAACATCGCCTCGATGTTCCAAAACAAAGCAACTTAAACATAAACACTGCGAAGTTTAAACACCACGACTAACGAGCGCGCTTGCTGCTATCGCCGGCACCAACTCATTTGCTGTAGGTGTCAGCGACGCAAAACGCTTCCGATCAGACCAGCTGGACTACTGAACCCCATACGTCCCCCGACGATGCCTTTTCAACAAATTTGGATGGATTTGCTCGGCCCCTTTCCATAATCATTTATGGCTAGCAAATGGATCATCGTGGTCATTGACTGCCTTACCCCTTATGCCGAAGCTAAAACACTGCCCAATGCTGCCGTGGCAGTAGTCGCCAAGTTTTTTGTCGAAGAAATGTTTTTGCGATACGGCGCCCCAGAAGTACTCATCACGGACAGGAGGCGGCATTTACGGTGGAGCTGTCGAAAGCCAACCTGGAATACAATCATGCACGCCGTCGACGAACAGCTGCTACCAACCTCAGACAAACGGACTTACGAACCACCTGAGCAAAACGATTGCGGACATGATGGTCGTACACGTCGACGCCGAACACAAGACATGGAACACCATTATACGTTACGTCATCTTCGCTTATAACACCGCCGTCCAGGAGAAAACGAGGTCGATCCCATTCGACCTTGCGTACGGCATGGAGCCCACGACGGCGCTCGACGCGATTCTGCGGCACCTAACCGACGAGAACCTGCACAGACACCTGACGTCTCGCCCGGCTGTGCAATAGGATCAGCAAAGCACCGACGGCCGAAGATACAACTTGCGGCGACGCGACCGAGAGCACAGGCTCGGAGACCAAGTGTGGGTTTCGACGCCAATACGCCGCCTCGGACTAAGTGAAGATCCATTGCGGCGGTACTTCGGCCCACAGAGTGCCCTTGGAGCATCGGGCAGCTTGACTACGAGGGCATACCCGACGGCACAACCACATGCATGTGGCGCCGGGCGCGGCCAGGAATCGCACATGTTGTACGTCTGAAGGCGTACAAGGCGCATTAAAGTATACGTGATGTTTAAACTTTCTAAACTGTATGTTTAACTTTCTCTGCTTATTTTGGAACATTGAGCGGGTGTTTTTAATAATGAAGTAATGCCGCGAGCCATTCAAATCTCTGTGTGTTGTTTTTTAACAGCCGCAGGCATGGGTCCTTATCAATTATGCATACTATGTGTCTATTCATGCTCGTTGTCGCGAGACCTGGCTTCATCACTTTCTTTGTTGCGAAACATGTTTCGAGATGTATCTCGGAAGATTCTAGCCACGCGTGTGCTTCTACAATATTCCAGAATATGCTAGTTACCATTTGTGGTTTTATCTATATCTTTCTTCGCCGCCTCTAAATTGAGCTTGACGAAAGAAACGAGCTTCGTACTTCGACGAGAGCGCTTCCTGGTATTAAAGGGGTCGTGAACCGTTTTCCGGAAATTTTGCACGGCTTGGTTAAATGGAATCCTTGTCCGGCATCATATAATATACAGCGATTCGTTTCATCGCCCGCGTTGATTTAATAGCGACAAAAACAGTTCAGTTCAGTTCAGTCGTTCAGTTGTGTCCGACTCTTCGTGACCCTATGGACCATGTCACGCCACGCTTTCCGGTCTCTCACTATCTTCCTAACATCACATAACTTCATCTGCAGTGCCTCGAGGATGCCATCTAACCATCGCGTTCGCTGCCTACCCCTTCTCCGGTTACCCTCAACCTTTCCCAACATCAAATCTTTCTCCAGCGACTCCTCTCTTCTCATCAGATGACCTAAGTAGCTGAGCTTTAACTTTACAATTTGACCCTCCAATGAGCAGTCAGGGTTTATGGTCGACAATATCGACTGATTTGATCTTCTGGCAGTCCAATGAACTCTCAAGAGTCTTCGCCAGCACCACAATTCAAACGCGTCAATTCTTCAGCGGTCAGCCTTTTTCACAGTCCAACTCTCGCATCCATACATCACAACTGGAAAGACCATAGCACGAGTTATACGGATCTTGGTTGGCAGACTAATGTCTCTGCTCTTTACTAGGCGGTCAAGGCTAACCATTGCTCTCTTTCCCAGAAGCAGGCGTCTCCTAATTTCATGGCTGCAGTCTCCTTCTGAGGTAATCTTGGAGCCCAAGAACAGAAAATCTGTCACAACTTCCACTTCTTCTCCATTGATGATCTAGGCCCTGATAGGGCAAGATGCCATAATCTTTGTCTTTTTAATGTTCAGTTTAAGCCCAAACTTCTCACTCTCTTCTTGTACGCGCATCAGAAGTCTCTTGAGTTCCACTTCACTTTCTGCCATTAAAGTGGTATCATCCGCATATCTAAGGTTGTTGATACGTTTTCCAGCAATCTTCACTCCAGCTGAAGACTCGTCCAGACCGGCCTTCCTCATGATGCACTCTGCATATAGGTTAAATAGGCAGGGCGACAGTATGCAGCCTTGCCTCACTCTTTTCTCGATCGGAAACCAATCAGTAAGACCATGCCCAGTTCTGACAAAAACAGAATTTCGGTTTCCTAGCGCGCGTCCTCCTCAACTCAACAGATATGTCATAGCGCTAAGCCAATGAGAAGCTGTCATCGCTGGAGCCTGCTGAACTAAAGTTGACCGAGCTCGGTGTATTTTAGAGGTTCTAATTGTGCCCTACTGTACGCTCTCACAGGGTTTCTTTAATATGGCCGACGCCTAGGTTCCTCTGTGGGTTCCAGCGTCGCTGTGCTGCTATAGTGAACTAGAATATAGTCGCTACTGTTAAAACATGGTTACATCGTGGGCTTTGAGCCTTACGCCGACGCAACTTTTCGGGTGCCAGGTCGGCGAAGATGGAGCCTGCGAGCGACCGGTACAGTAACACTTGCGTCGAGAGGCCGCGGTAACCGCGGCACAACTCCGGCTTGCAGAAGCCCCAACCGTCAGCCTCCCGATCCCAGCCGTTTCGGAACTACGCATTGGTATGTATGTCCGAGTCTTGCAGCCTAGCCTACGTTTGACCGTTGCGAGAGTGCGCAATCGCTAACCGAAGCTTTCGAATAGGTGCAGCTGCGGGCGGTGCGTGCCGATACCGACTGCTCTTGAGAGCATCTGGCGAGATCCCGGCGGCGACTACGTAGTTGAAGCAGCCGTCTGGGTGTTACAGATCATCCGCATTTACTCCAAATGCTTCTTGATCATGGACTGCTAGTCGAGAACACAAGGTAAGAATCTTGAGCGAAAGGCGACATAACTTGAACAAGCGGCCACCTGTTTTTCATTTTCTCGAGCAAGAAATGCTGTAATGAAAGCTATTGCGGAAGGCAGTGTTAATAAAAGAAAGCTTCCCCTTTAACGTTACTTACTTGCGATCATCTACACTGTCTACAGTGTCGATATTGAAAGAAAGCTTCCCCTTTAACGTTACTTACTTGCGATCATCTACACTGTCTACAGTGTCGATATTGCGCCACGTTAGCGCGAACACAACATCGCTGGTTTTCATAATTTTCTTGTTTTCCTAGAAGGTGCGCATGAGCATGACGTTTCACCATGCAAATTACTGGTTTGCTTAATTCCATGCACGAGTGAATGAGAAAACACGCATCATCTGATAGTGTGAACTTGCTAAATGGAAAGGGCATGCACATTGATGTGAAGTAACGGCAAAAAAAAAAAAAAAAGCTCTGTCCGGACACATTTGCTTGTTTTATTAGCCACGTATGACCTTCAGCAAGTGCAGCACTTCAAAACATGAATACATCAGGAATGCCACAAGAAATGCAGTAAATAAGTACAAAAACAATCTAATTTCGGAGGACTCTGTGCTAAGTGAAATTGCATGCAGTGAAGTAGCCTGTCTCCTGCAGAAGCCGTGGGAAAATGCACTAAAAAACGACACAGAAGAGAAAAACACACAGAGCAGGACGTGCTTCTGCAGACGATCACTAACTTGCCCGACAACTCTTGTTATAGCCTGTCCCCACTTGCTGCCAGAACAATCACCATACCAGCACTCAAAGTTTTATTTGCTAGTTTTTTTTTACCCACTTACATTAGGTGAGTGTTGTATAGTGTGCAAATATAATTTAAAAAATTGTCCGACTTCACTGATACCATCATCAACACCTCCACACAGTAAACCCCTCCAAAATGTTTTGACACTGACATTTTACATGTGCTGGAATGTGACAACCAAAAAAAAAGAAAGACGGTCTTCCAAAGGCCAGTACACCGAAACTTCCACAGCCTGAGTAAGTGTTGGAAATTTTACAGTCAGCAAATGAAGTTATAGAGTAGTTTTGCGGCACTTGCAGAAAGTTTGGCACGTGGCGTGTTCTGGGAAAACAACTGAGAGCCGTGGACAGAAGTGGACTTATGCCTCCTTCGAATAGAATGACTCCATGCACAGAGCTGCCTAATGCATAAGTCGCATATTTAACATCTTCGTGCTATGCAGATGATATCAGCGTGGACATTGACATCGGCCACGGCACTAGTATAAAGGGTTTAAGACGACTACCAGGTTTTGTCAGTCAAACGCTGCATTGCCTTCAGGCATTATTTTGCTGCAGTAGCAAATTGTGATTGCACTGGAGTTCCAATATTGGGTGGGTCTCATTCTCTCTCAATCACCTGCAGCAGAATTCAAAGTTTGCCATACTTCCAGGGAGAATAAATTGACAGTGAAAGCTACACTGTTCAGCTTCTGTTAGACGGGAATTAATTGTACAGATGCATGAATAACTTTCAAATTTGTAAAAGACCTAAACCATATTTTCATTTTGCTATGCTGAAAAGTGAATATTTCTTTTTCTCTTGTCAACAGCAGGCACCGCTACATCTGCTACAGCCAGCTTGCGCACTGGCTTTGGGGATGCCTCGGCAGACATCACAGTAAAGCCCTCCCTATTTGTGATGCAAGCCAAATAAGGGAAAGGTTTCTATCTGACAGTTACACTGGTTTCCAGTTTGCACAAGGTTTGTAGAGTCATCACCTTATTCATTGTGAAACCTGCCAGAAAACATGAGAAGAGAGAATTGCAGGACAGCTGGACTAATAACTAGAAATTTACTAAGGGATAGAGGCAAAAGAAGACTTGCACAGAGATGCACATGTAAAAAAGGCTCCAAAAGACTGTTGACTGATTTCTTAGCCACACACACGTCCTTAGCCTTTGCAGTATAGTGTGCCTTTGGATTTGAATCTGTGGCTTCCCTTTTGTAACGAGTGGTTCTTGACCATAAGGAATTTGCTTTTTTTAGATGATTTTTTAGACCCTTTCTGCTTTCCACGCTTTCACTGCTTTGGGGGTTTTCCGTGCACGTGCATTTCTGTGCGAATCATCTTTTGCCTCTTTCCTTCAGTAACATTTCAGTTGTTAGCCAAACTTTGTCTTGCGCTCCTCTCACGTGTTTCGTCTTCTGGCTGGTTTTAAGATTTATCAGTACCAACTCATCCAGTTGTTAGTCTTGTTGATATCACTAGCCTGACTGCACCCACTGCTGGGTAAATGCCTCTCCCATATCTATCCGAATAACCCGATCCAGTGCCAGGTGCATGATTCTCGCAAACTTCCTAATTTCATTTGCTTGCCCGAGTTTCTGCCGCCCCCTGCTAAACTTGCCTTCCCTTGGAATCTAAAAGACATATATAGGCTCACTTAGAATGAATTTTGTGTACTCACTCCCTTCCTTTACCTTTGACGGGTAGAATTTTTCTTCTTTTGGAACTGACCGCAGATACATCATAATGGGGAAGGGATTATAATAGATGTCTCTCCCATATCCATTCAAATAAACTGATCCTCTGTCAGCTGCATTCATATGATCCCCGCAGACTTCCTAATCTCATCTGTCTGCCCGAATTTCTGCCGCCCCTGCTACGCTTGCCTTCCCTTGGAATCTACAAGACATATATAGGCTCACTTAGAATGAATTTTGTGTACTCACTCCCCACCTATACCTTTGATGGGTGGAATTTTTTTTAGCACTGACCGCAAATGCATCATAATTGTGCAGTTGTGTATATACCTGCTTGTATAGATGCCTCTCCCATATCTATCCAAATAACCCGATCCTGTGTCAGCTGCATCCATCTGATCCCCGCAAACTTTTTAGTCTCACCTGCCTGCCTGAGTTTCTGCTGCCCCCTGCTATACTTGCCTTCCCTTGGAATCTACAAGACATATATATTTTGGATTCCCATCCGGCACAGATTAACCGGGAAATCATTGAGGCCAGGCATATCATACGATTGGGTGCAAATTGCGTTAGTGAACCGTCAATCGCTTTGACAGATAATGAGGTTGAATTTCTTGAACATGGTGTGTGTGGGGGGTTATCATGATTCTCTTGTTTAAGTGCGGTTTGGTGTTCCTTGGCTGGGTTATATATCTGTGTTTTTTTTTTCAATAAACTTCAGTTGTGAGTTCAGCGCTTGTCCTGTCCGTTCTTCTCCTCCGTGCACGTCTTTTGCGCTGTTTTTCTATCATGACATATATAGGCTCACTTAGAATGAATTTTGTGTACTCAATCTCTAACTATACCTTTGTCGGATGCATTTTTTTGTGAAGCTATATATACACATTTGTATATTTAGGAGAGAGGAAGACAGCGAAGAAGCATGAATAAAAGATGTCTTGCTCTAGGTCAACTTCCTTCTAGCCTAAAAATTTTGTGTGCACTGATGAACCTGCGGCCAACCAATAAATTATTTTGAAAGCAACATGTCTCTCTTTAACACTCATTTGGTAACATTAGATTATGCCCAAATGTACTACAAAGTGGTGGTCCTTGTGGCACTAACAAACCTAGATTTTCTAGTTGCCGCGTTCACCTTTACACGGCCTCGAAAAATAGTGGCTAATGGGGAATAGAAAAATCAAACGGTTTTCTGCAAAAGCTGCTTTGAAAGGTGGCCACTGTTTCCAGCATTTTGCAGTCTCATTCAGAAGCAAGCCAACATAATCTGCAATCTGTAGACATGCATACAATAATATGTGTCTTATACTTTGAAATGTACCAGACTTTAACCAGTCATAAAACAGCGTGCTGAAAAGGTATGTATAGCAAAGTCTCCTTCGTTGATGATACCCATAGTTTGCATGGAAACATCTGCACTACAACCTGCATGACGTTGAGTTAACTGGCCTGCTGGTTGAATATGCCACCAAAATGCTGGTAATACAATGAACTTCGTCGGTGCTGGGGTCAAGTCTGGAAATATAAAGTTGGGATGATTTAATTGTGAAATCTTTTGCTGCTGAATACACTGCAGGCTAGAATGTAACAGGATTAAAGGGCAGCTGTAGACGTAAGGGCAGCCCACATTGTCACGGCATCTTATGCGTCCTAGTGCACATATCTACATACCGTGCATGTTTTGCTAGTAAACAATGTAACCACAGATTTGCGAAGCTCCAACAATGCTACACTGATGCTGTCTGAGTAGCTGCTTGTGTCGCTGAATATTGTGAAAGCCTTTTGATGGAACGAAAACTGCTTGGTGAATACTTATGCAGAGTGAGGTTGGTCAGGAGAGCAGGTGATATGTACACCTTCGCAATTTAACCATACGAGCACAGACCGTATGATACTCATACAAATTGAAAAATATAAGGGAAGGAATTGAACTGAGGACTTCGCGGTTCGACAGTCCAAACTTCTACTACATGTGCTTTGGGCTGTGTGTGCTAGCCCGCCTGCAATCTGATTGCCCGAGCCAGGAAAATGGTACACACCCATATGAGCACCACTCCCAGTACTCTTTAACATGTACATAGAAGTGCAGGGGCTTGGGATAAACCTTGGCTGCCGCAATGCACCTCAAACAATGGCATGCTAGCCAGAATAGCAGTTTGGGCTTGCTGGTTTTCCATCCTGAGGTAACAGCGCAAAATGTGGACTGGAGCACAAGATGAGAAGACGATGAGACATTGTGTCGTCTTCTCGTCTTGTGCTCCCATCCACGTTTTGCGCTGTTACCTCAGAATGTCACGTGCCTGCCCAATATCTACATAATTGTCACACGAACCACTTTGTGTGTATTTACGACTGCTTGCACAACACCGTTGCCACCTACTGATGACGAGCAGCTGAACAGCAGTTTTTCACGTACACTCCGCTGCCATTAATTACAAATGCTATCACGCTACGGCTTCCCATACCACCCCACCCAACCTCTGTGTGTAATGACTCAACCTTTGGTGCGTTTGCATGTTCTCGGGATACTGAAGAAATCCATGGTACCAATTAGTAGATTCAAGCAACTTAATCTGACATACATCTGGTGAGAATATTACAACTCTATCCATGTATACACAGATCTGTATCACCACAAGCGTCGCCTACAATTGTGGTGATGCCACTCAGAACATGACTCATTTTTTTTTAGGGCATAGTTCTCCACAAACCGCTGCTGAGCTTTTGGTCCCATGGTAAGAGGCTTTCCACATCTGTGGGAAACCACTTCAGAAGTGGTGTGCATTCACAGTTTCAAAACCTGCATTACAAATTTTTGCAAGTTTTCAACACCACACCCTTACCAGCCTTTGGCCTTTGGCACTACACATCACCGAGTTCCTTATATCTACTTGTGCTCAAGGCCACAAGGTAGTGCTTTAGTGGATCCATACCCTTTACCAATTATATGCCATTATGCATGCTTTCTCCATAGACTGCATCTAAATGTGGTTTCACACACAAATATTTATACTTAACTGGACAGGCGGACTGCCCAGAATGTTCCACATGTGACATTACGGAGACTGTGGAGCGTGTACTAGTGGTGCGTCCCAGTATATGCGTGCAAAACAATAACTCGAGTTACTTCTTTGAAGTGTTTTGGCAACAGGCCTCTCTCAGAGGACTTATTGGCCGGTTGGTCAGAAATGGAAAGCTCTACAGGCAGTGCAGGCTTTCTGCTGCTTCTTGCATGACACAAGACTTGACTCGTGACTGTGGTGCAAGTTACTATACCTGTATATATTTTAATCAAGTCACGACCCTCTTTATTCTTCTCTTTCTCTTTCCCTGTACAGAGTAGCAGGTCAGATATTAAACTTTTAAGCCAATCTATCCGCCTTTCCAATCAGTAACACTTGCGTGAATGCATTTCTCCTGGATGGTTGATCTGGTAATCACACCATCGTAATGCAAGGACATGGGGTGTATGAGCTTTTGAGGTGAGCAATTTTTACCCTAGAAATGTTTTTTGAATGATGTGAAGGATTCTGAGCTCTGCTCAATATGATCCTCCTCTTTGGAGTCTTCATCAGGTTCTATGGGACTAGATGAGTGCTGTGGAAAGAACGTGATCAAAGTGGAACCAAGGGGCCTGTTCTGGGTGTACGATATGCTGGTAGGGGCACCTGTTGTGCTGGCCTCACGGTATCGTTTAAAATAAAAAAAAATCCAAAATGCGCATATTTACTGCTATGAGGGCAGTCTGGCAGGAAACAATCAAATAGAACTGGTGGCTTCTGCGAGTCGAGTAGTTCTCAAATAGGCATATATGTAAGGCTACAAATCTCAACTACTTTTACTGCCTTTATCACGCGAGCTACACTTTTTTTGCCAATGCACTCGCCCAGCGGTTTTGCGTCGGTACGACGCATCGTTTGAGGTGAGCTTTCTTTGTGTCCGGTCCATGCCGAGGCTTCGAATGACGCCGAGGATCATTTAGGACTTCCAGTAGAAAGTAGTACGAACACATGAACCCAATCGGTGTGCGAAAACTTGTAAAAGCGAGAGTTACTTCCACTCGGAGAAGCCGTGCTGCAATCTCGCGACGTACACGGTTGGCATAGCGAGCACTCAAACCCGCAAAACACGCCTAAATCCAGAACCTAACGTTGTCAGGAAAAATAGGCGAAGTCTGAGCACTGTAGACGTTCTAGAAAGTATGTTTCCTCTTCTTTTTCTTTTTTTAACGGTTACGAAAGAGGCGTCGGGAAGGTGGGGGAGCAAAAGCTGCGACAACGCGTTGGGTGAAAGGGCCACCCAAGTACATTGTACCAACTTTTTTTTTTTTCTGTTTCCGGCTCTCCGTGTAGAGCCATAGTTCAGGTCATCCAGCCGAAATAAAGGAAGCGAAGCTCGACACGCTATTCTCAATGATGCAGCGCGGAGGCGAGCAATTAATATACGAGTACGCGCCGCGGCGCCCGCTCCTGAAACACTCCACCCACCACTCGGATTGAACACACTTGTCGATTTCTTTGACCTGAAACCGTATTTACATCGAATCTTTAATGACGCCAAGAATAAAAAAAAATTTACAGCAGCGGCCGCACAACCAAGTTGTACCGGTGGTATGAGACTGTTCAAGACGTGCTCCATCACGAATGTTCACAAAAAAAAGAAGAAGAAAAGAAAACAACGACAAATAAGATTGGAACCATTGTCATTTGGAGTACCCGGTGGAGCGAGGTATAGTCGTCGTTACGGAAAACCTGAACTTGAGCGTCACCTCTCGCCCTGTTCCAGAGCGCAGCGAGAAGCATAAGCAGACACCACCCGTCCTCCTCCGCCGCCGCCGACCGCGCGTCACGTGACAGTAACGAGGGGTTGCCCTGGTACAGATTGTTGAAGAAATGCGTTTGCGCGAGCGAATACTTGATAGACTATATTTTTATTTGCTAACTTTAACAGGAACCTATTACTTTATGGGAAATAATGACTATTTCTGCGTTTCCAAACGGCTAAACATGACGTAGGCGACTACTTCTAATTCCTGCTTACAGGGTCGCATGGTCGCTTCAGGAACGCAAAAATGCTGTGATTTCAGAATGGTAGTATTAAATGCAGAAGCAATATTTCGACGAGGTATTTTGAATCGGCATGCTTAATGTTTACTGAAGCAAGGGAAATTGCAACTGGGCAGCTACATTTTCGTTTCACGACCCCTTTAAGGTGGCAGTCTGTGCTTATGGGTAACACATGTCAACAAAATAGCGCAGATATAGAACAAAGACAAGCAAAAAGGACAAGGTGTGAAAATGTGCCTGTAAGCATTTATTTAAGTAGTCACTAAGAGGATATATGCGTCTTAAAAGGGGTGCTTCTGTCTTATCCACAATAATCAAGAATGCACATAGGTTTGGTTCACCCTAGTCGGTAATACATTGTAATAATACTCTCAGTCAGGTATTCGAGAGTTCATAACCACCTCTATGTGTAGCCTCCATACATTAAATGAAAGCATATATGACTGAGTTGAATGCTAAGATGTCATGCAGATATTGGTAACCAGAGTCCTACACAGTCATAAAACTGGTTTTCACAACACTTACGCATATGTGCAGTGCTTTGTCTGTTTGCTTTGTCACTACTACTCGTTCTAAATAAAAAAATTATAATTTTTGCTCCAAAAGGAATTTTAAACACATTCTACTGGGCATCTTCTTGGGTCTATACCAGCCGGCTCTACTATTAGGTAAATAATGTAAGGGGTTTTCCTTTCTTTCTGAACATAGACTAAACTTCAGCGAGAAATCAAATTTATTGGGGCTAGGAGCCGTCTTCAGGCAACCGGTAACTATACCCTGCCGTTCTGTTGCATTGGACACGATAGCTTCAATAACTCCAATCTCTATAAAAATGCGGTATTGTTGGTGTCGGCGTTACGAGCGAAAAATCAGGATCGTGACTGGTAGGCGATAGTTTGCTGGTACATGGCTGTGCGCTGGGTGGTCTCATAGTGTGGCGTTATACAGCAGAGCGTGGGACATAGCGGAGTTGGATTGTGCAGCCAGCTTGGGCGTTGTGTTTGAGATGTAGTGTTGAGAAGAATCTAGCTTTCCAGGAGCCTTTGAAGAAAGGAGAATTATGTATTTTGTTCTGTATTTCCTTCAGTGTGTCATGCTCGTGCTTCATTTATCCGACGTTGCTTTTCATTTTGACGTTTCTTCTCACGGTTTGTCTTATGCATTGTATCAACTGGCTGCGTAAATATTGTATTGCCAAAGGAGTCCTGCATTTGGAAGTTCTATTTTATCCGCGTGTGTAGTGCGCGTTTTAGCTTAATGCATTGATTTTTTCATTTCTGGTTTTCCTCTCATATGTCCTCTTTTCATGAGTACATCGCATCATCCACAAAAAATATTTAATGTGCCTGCGTTGTTTTCCTTTTCCCCCTTACATCAATGCCACAGTGGGGGGGGGGGGGGGGGGGGGGTCACTGTCCTCATGCCACGCAGGCACACTCATTTTGCTTTGTGAAAGCTGGCATTTATATCTATTGCGGGTGGTGTCTTGTGCACTGTGGTACCTCAAAACTGTTTGCTTCTGACGCTATAGGTGATGTAAAATCCTCAAGAGGAGCCATGCAACGACATCTAGTTGCTATGCCGTATTTCGTTGCAAAAGTGGAGCTGAAGCAACCGCGAAATTTCTTTACTATGTTGCTTACGATGAATCAGTAGTAACACGTTTTCCTTCCATTCGCAGCCACTGGTGTAAAGTTCCAGAATTGCTTTGAACAAAACGCTATGGTGAAACTCAATTGTTCGCGACTCTTGCTAGAGCATTCGGTTATGTGACAAGCTTTCTGCATTGCGATATGAACGGGAAATCAAGGATTTAATTGCGCAACTATGTAGATGCTGCAAACACTAACATACGAGTATCGCATTCGTAATCCATGGCCAATGACAACGCACTCATTTCGTATGTATTTACATTTACCAATCGAGGGTCGGTGCCAGCATCACCGCCTGCGAAGTTCACGCATGCGCAGTTGTGCCATTAGCGTTTTACTGGAAAATCATGTAACGTATATATATGAAGTGTAGAGCGCAGAGGGTCCGCCTCTTATACTCTTCTTGCGGCTTGTAATACATTTTAATTGTTACAAATGTTAATAGCAAAATATTTTTTCCTGCCCCCTTCAATGGGAAGGGCCTTCACTGATGCTAATCAACGCCACTACACGGTTCAGAAGCAGACCTCCTTGACTTTACATTTTTGACGAAGGCTGCACATGCCTTGCGGTTGGGTACCTAATAAGTAGAGGGCGCCGCCACTGCAAGCATGAGTGTTGTCGGAGTCGCTAGACAGACAGCATGAGGTGCCGCCTAATACTCCTTATAAGACTAACCCCAAGGTGATGTAGCTGTATAAAGCATCTTGGAAGACGACAAAAGAGAGAGTTTACACGATGCACGAAGGACACGTACTACTGCATTTTTAACGCCATTAATAGCCCCGTGTCGCAGACATGCCGGTGTCAGCGTTGCGGCTGTAACGCGAAAATCTGAAGAAAGTAAAGAGACAATAAAAGTTTTTCGGAAACCGGCAGACTCGAACACGGTTCCTTCGCAGTGCGAGGGTAGCACGCAGCCCCTCCGCTACAGAACTGCATTGCTTCTCTCCAAATGAAAGGGGACTTAATTGTATGCATTGCCTTAACACTGCCAGCTAATGTTTAGGTTATCATTACGAAGAAACTAATTACCAGAGTAATAGTTAAGCGAGTAGCAAATAACATTTACGCTTTTCTGACCTGCGACGCGGCGCTCACTGGAAACTTTCCTTCGATTGCACGGTGCTGCCGTTGCCGTGAAATGATTGTTGGGGTTTAAGGGCAGCGGAGCTACCGCGTTGAACACTTGAAGGGCCTACGAAAAGTTTTTTACTAAAATTATAAACCGGCACGAGCAATAGGTATTCCATCAATCCTCTCTGCAGGGCTACAATGTTATGCTATACCTTTATTCGCACCGAACATATGGGCGATCGATAATGATGCGTCTCCCCCTTAACTCAACCCATGCCACCGCGCAAGATAAAAAGAAGAAAACGAAGTCGAAACGGGTCTTCACCCATCCCCGTCCTGCCCACGTAACTTTGGACCGTCCAGTGAGTCCCACGGACGTCAGTGGGGAGGTTTGCGCGGGGAGATGTATTGCTCCAATAGGTTACCACTGCTCTCCAGGAGCACGTTTTAAGAATTATTTAGAAATTATCTGCTCAGCTCCACGCAAAGTTGTGAAATTTGGCTCGAATATTCCCAAAGACCGCCTCTGTGGATTTCTTGCATTAGAAGTTTACCACATGTAGTATTTCAGGGGTTTTTAAAGGCGAGGCTTAAACTTTCTCAAACTTTATTTCTGTCTTCGGAGCTGTGGGATAGGATACGACTTAAACATGAGATCCATCGGCAACAATGCACAGCATGCGTACTACTGCATTGGTTTCTTAGCTTCTCGTTTAGGTGCCCACAATTGTTTTATAACAAACGAGCCCATCTCAGATGTTAATGTTGTGCATAGTCACTCAGCATGGCCCTTATCTCTGGAACTAGGCACCAGCGCATTGGGGTTATGCGCTATTGAAGTCCTGGATGTGTGAAGTTGTGTTGGGCCAAAACAACGAAAACCTTTAAACTATTGAGACTGTTTAATTGCCGTTCCACACTAGCAGAATTACGGGCGGTGCGAATAAAGCAATTGGGACATTCTGCACGTCTATGAAGCCTTCACAGGAGGACTATTTGCAACGTTCAAAGCGCTTATTAAGTTTAGAAAATCTATTAATTGCAAGTTCCGCAGGTTTTCTTGCATGTTTCATTGATTTATGGTTGGTTAGCCAATTGATCGGGCTTTGTTAGTGATAATGAAGCACCTTTGAATGTAAAATATCTGCGCTTCAGCTTGGTCAGACCAAAGGTTGAGCCATACCTTTTCGTGAAAATGCTACACGCTTTCCTTTCGTGGACGCCATAAGATTTTTGGCCGTTGGCTTAAGCAATAGCTTCTGCAGCACATTTCGTGGGCCATTGTGTCCGGGTATGTTCCCCGTTAGTTGTGTGTCGTGCTTTTCGTTGTTCTGTAGTGTCGCAATGTTTACTAGCTTGCTTTCGCACTCATTGCTTCGCTAATTTGTTTTATTGATGGGATTTGTCTGGTGGATGAACTGAAGCGACAAAGGTAGGTGACGCTGAGGTTTAGCACCATTGTGTGCTTCACAATCTACGTGCTGGGCTCCTGATCTATAATTGGCGAGGAAGATGCTTGCCAGCACCTTTGAAAAAGTGATAACGCAATCTTGTGAATTTAGCATAAGGCCATCATCTACAAATCATAAGCGACCCCCAGACAGAGATATAACGCCCCGCTTTAACCAAGTCGTAAGAATGTGCAGATGTGCATGGCCAAGGAGTAAGGTGCCTAACCCGGATCCCAAGAACCCTGCAATATCAACTCCTACCGCATCGTCCCGCCAACAATGAGCAAAACAAGTTGTGGGTTTCTCCCAAATTTGTGGGAACATGTGGCATTGTTACATTACAGAACTCATCGACTCCCAATGTTTGGTTATTCATGTAGCTGCAACTTGACAAGTAACTTCAATGAAAAGTTGAAATCATACAGTCACAAGCATAGATTAAAGTTATGAGTCCTCACTAATGTTACTTCCATTTTGTTTTGATGGCATGCGCTTTAGGTTGGCTGAAGATCAAATGCCTGGTACGGCATGAAACTCGGCTTTTGCGTTAAGCTCAAAATGAGGAGAGGCTTAGCTGTGTTATAGAAACGGCGGTGTCCTGTTGTCACGAAATTGGCGCACATTTTCATCAAGCCAGCACGGCGCGAGGCCCGCGCGGCGTCGCGTCAAAAAAGGAAAACAGGTGAGCGGCTCGGGTAGGGTTGCCTCCTCCTCCCACCCCCCTTCTCCTCACGCTCGCTCGGCGGCCGACGCCGAGCTTCATAACCTGGTAGCTTCTCTCCGGGTCCAAAACGAGATGCTACTTGCCAAAATTGAAGCCCTAGAAACTAAATTTGATCCTCCCCCACAACCTGCCCCCCAAGCAGAAGCCATGGAGAGCGATGCGGCAGCACCGGTGACCTCGGACTCCTCCGTGGCCATTTTTGAGTCCCGCCTTAACGCGAAATTCGAAACCCTTATCGGGAAGGCAATGGAGCGTATCATTGCCAAAGTCATGGAGGCCCTTCCTACCATGATCGCTCAACATGTCGCGAATCTCGCCCGCACGTCTCGCCGGGCCGCTCCTCTCAAAAACGTATCCAGCCGGCCCTCAAAATTTTCACGTCGAGAAATTGACATCGAAAATGAGGAAGATAGCTGCCCCCTCCCAGGAGCTGATATTCAGCCCCGGGTTGATGGCTCCGGAGCATCTACCTTCCCTCCTCTAACCCCAAAACCTGAACATGGCGGGAAAACCTCGGTGTAAGCGTTCCCCCTTATCTAAATTGGCCTCCCCCATCACTGTAACTCAATGGAATTGCCGAGGGCTACGGTCTCGCACTAAGCGGGCCGACCTTCGGCTTTTCCTCTCAACTTTCGAGCATATGACCGCCGTGGTGGCCCTTCAGGAGCCAGGAAGAGGCGCCACCCTAACAAACTATGCGACGTTTCAGCAGGACCCCTCGTCTTGTCTATGCGTTCATAAAAATTACATAGCAAATATGGTCGACTTGAACCTTCAACTTGGCTATTCCCATGTAATGGTGACTCTCCTCCCCCTCCGCAAGCAGGACCCACCACTGCACATTCTAAATGTCTACTGCCCACCTAAACTGCCGAATGTATCATTCTCGGACCTTTCCAGCCGTGCGCTGAAAGCTGCGGGTCGGGACCCCCTCTTGATTGTGGGCGATTTTAACGCCCCCAGTCGAGGCTGGGGGTACCGCCGTGAAGAGAAACGGCGACGCAAGTTGGCGGAGTTTGCGTCTACGTTGGGCCTCACTCTTCACACAGACCCCGTCCACCCAACACGTATAGGTAACTCCGTGACTCGGGATACGTGTCCGGATTTAACCTTTACCCGCAACATTCAGTATGCTGACTGGGTCAACACTGAGGAAACACTCGGTAGCGACCACTGTATACTAAACACTACAATTCGGACAGACCATTAGCAAAACCCACAACACAGGCTCGACTCCCAGACTGGTCCAAATTTAGGAAAAATTACAACACAGCTACATTCTATACTCGAGCAAGGCTACCAGTCATGGTCCGAACAATTGGTTTCTAGCCTTCGCTCTACCGAAACTAAAATTCAGCTTTCCGAGGCGGTATCAGACGTGGATAACCACCTCCTCCACCTCTGGGAAGCGCGGCATTGCCTTGTCCGCCGGTGGCGCCGACAAAAGCATAACCGTAAACTTAAGGCTCGAATTTCCGAGCTCACCCAGCAGGCGGCCGAGTATGCGGCCCAGCTCGCAGACGCCAACTGGGTGGATCGTTGCAACACGGCGGCGCGGGAGATGTCCAGCAAGAACACCTGACGGCTCTTCCGCGCTCTTATCGACCCAACGCAGACACACACAGAAACTCAGAAACATTTACAACGTGCCATACACAGCTTTCAGGGCAACACAACTCAGCTAGCGCACAAGTTGCGGGACCAATACGTGTGCACTACCCAGGACCCCCTCGGACCGGCGCACTCTTATGCAGGTTCGGAGAACGCTGAGCTGGATCAGCCGTTCCAGCTCCACGATCTGCGGGCGGCCCTGGCGAAAATGAAACGTGGCACAGCCCCGGGTCGGGACAAAATTACAGTCAAATTACTAGCTAACTTACCCGACCCGGCCTACCAATCCTTATTGGATTACATCAATTCAATTTGGCTTGGGGACGCGCCACTCCCCATCGATTGGAAGACTGCTCTGGTAACTTTGATTCCAAAAGCTGGCAAGGCTATCAACACGGACAACCTTCGACCCATCTCTCTAACCTCATGTGCGGGCAAACTAATGGAGACGATAGTGCGTGACAGGTTGTCCGAGTTCATGGAAAATCAACACATCTTCGCAGACTCCATGTTCGGATTTCGCCCGTACAGGTCCGCACAGGATGTTTTGCTACAACTTAATCGGGACGTTCTTGACCCGGTCGAATGCTCTCTCAACGACAGGGTCATACTCGCCTTAGACTTGAAAGGAGCCTTCGACAATGTTACTCATGAGGTAATACTCACTCATCTTTCATAAACCGGTTGCGGACGCAACGCGTTCAGATACATTCGGCAATTTTTGACAGATCGTCAATCCTACATTAAAATCCAGGACACCGAACATGGCCCGGTCCAACTTGGAACCAGAGGAACACCACAGGGTGCAGTGCTGTCTCCTCTCTAATTCAATCTGGCTGTGATGCACCTGCCGGCCCAGTTGGGTGCTGTCGCTGGTGTGCAGCATGCGCTGTATGCCGATGACATCACCCTGTGGGCCACGCAAGGTTCTCTTGGAGATATTGAGGCCAACCTGCAGCAAGCGGCAACCATAGTGGACAGTTATGCTCGCCGCTGCGGCCTTCAATGCTCCCCTCAAAAATCTGAATTTGTACACATACGCCCCTCACCAAAGTGTACGGCCAAAATTGAGCTCTTTTTAGAGACAGGATCAATTCCTGAACGCACAGAAGTCCGGGTACTGGGGCGCTTTATTCATCAACATAGACGGTCGGACACTACCTTGGCGAAACTCCATAAGGTGGGGGACCAGGTGGGCCGCATGGTCCGCCGGGTTTCTAACAAACGTGGGGGGTTGCGGTGCAAAGACGCCTTGCGGCTGGCGCATGCATTCGTGACCAGTCGAATCTTGTATTCGACTCCTTACCTCCACCTTCGGAAACAAGACGAGGATGCACTCGAAGTCGTCCTGCGCAAAATTTTTAAGAGAGCCCTCGATCTCCCCGTGAACACCTCCAACCAGCGTCTACTGGGCCTGGGCATGGTGAATACGTTCCGGGAAATCCGAGAGGCTCACTTAACCAACCAATACACACGTCTTTCTAAGACACTGTCGGGTCGCCGCCTCCTTGCGCCCGGCTACACTCCAACATACCACCCTTATGGAAGATCGTGTACGCCTCCCTTTCGAGTGGAGATGCGCCCTCCACGTACGCCCTCTTCCTAAAAACATGACACGTGAAGACCACAATGGGCGGCGCCTGGCGCGGGCGGAAGCCCTGGGCCGCCATTATGGGTAGAAACCCGGCATTTACTACGTGGACGCCTCCGGCCCCCACCATGGGGGATGGTACACGGCCGCAGTGGTCCACCAGTCTAAAACGGTTGACGGGCTTACATTTCGCGCCCGTGACATAACCGACGCGGAGGAGGTCGCCATTGCGCTGGCAGCTACCCACACTGATTCTAAAACAATTATCTCCGACTCGCGAGGGGCCTGTCGGAACGTCGAGCAAGGCTGGGCGCCATACCTAGCCTACCGACTACTTCAAAACTGCACCTACACCGGCGACCCCGCTTACCGGAAAATAGTATGGGCTCCTGCTCATATGGGTCTCGAGGGGAATGAGGCAGCCGACGCCGCCGCCAGCGCGCTCTCTTTCCGGGCTTCCCATCTCGACCCCCTAGATCAGGATCTCGAATTCGAAACCGCGTATTCTTTTAAAGACATTGTTCTTTATTATCAATCTTGTCATAGCCTTTACCCTCGCCCACGTAAAGGTCCATCTAAGACGGAGGAGCGGCTTCTACTCCGTCTTTATACCAACACTCTGCTGTGCCCGGCAGCACTAAAACATTTTAATCCCTCCTTCAAGGGCAGTTGTCCGCACTGTGCGGAGATGGTGTGGGCTTGCCCATCCAACCCAGCTATTCCTCCTCACCCCAACCCCACTCGGGAGGACTGGGAGGCGACCCTGCTCGGCTGCTATGACCTGCAGGCCCAAAAGGCCTTGGTCGAGCACGCCCGGGCAGCGGCCGACGCCACTGGGGTCCCGTACTAGGGACCCCACCCAGTATCTGTAAGGGCTGGATGTTCATAGATCCGGCCGATGCATACATCTACCCCTTTTTGATTCAATAAACGTTTGTCACCACCACCACCATCGCGTGGAAAGCTCGAGGAAAACCTCCTTCCCCGCGCAAGCTCCTTTTATTCTCTTTCCACTTTCACTCCCACCTTACTCCCTTCCCTTACGGCGCGGTTGCGGTGTCCACAGAAATCAAGTGAGACAGTTACCGCGCCTTTCCCTTCCTATAAATAAATCAGTCGCCGTCGCCCTCTTTCTCATCACCCGGCGATGATGCGGAGTTATCAGCCTGGAATACGCTAGAAAAATCGAGAATCTTCTATGGGACCTGGCCAATGACGACGCGCGGCTCGACGGGAGGAGGAGAGAGCGCTATAACCAGCGAAGCTAAATGTGTGGGCGCGCTGGCTTAGACACGTGCTAACAGACAGACGCGGCGCGCCCTATTTAAAGAGACCGCGCCGCTTGTGGAGTCAGTCAGTCAGTCAGTCAGTGGTTGCAGCGTGTTCGCCAGTGCTCCGACTGGACTCCCGGGAATCACCCGCTGCTGGCAAGCCAACGGACCTGCAAGGGAGTGGCGCTCGTCTCGTATGGTGGCCACATCGTGACTCTTGAGGCGTCGGACTGCAACAGTGCGCGGTGAACAATTTGGTGTTTGTTTATGTAGATCTCTCGTGTTTCATCTGTGTTGTAAAGCCTCTATGTTATTCAATACCTCTGTAATTGCATGCTTGGGGTTTGTTAATTCTGTGAACCTCTCGTCTGTGCAATTTTAGTGTTTGTATATTCCTGTGTATCGTCTCTTGCTGTGTATAAAGTTTGTTTGTTTGTTACTTCTGGCTCCGACCCTTACTCTGTCTTGAACCGGGGAAAGCTGGGCACCAAACGACCACCCCCTTCTGTCACTACAAGATAGTTGAATTCCGGCTGAGCTTGCCACGCAGGTCGAGGGTATCTCCTTTGCGACCGGAACAGCTACCCCCACTCACTCTAAGGGTGTCTGGGAGTGTGCGCACCGTTAAGGGCGCATCGTTAATAATACCCTCTAATTATTAACGGGTGACAACTGTGTAGTTGTTTGACGTTTGATTTAGGGTAAAGGTAAACGTTTAATGAAAGTTCACGGTAACCTTAAATAATATATTATGACTTGTTATATGTAACTGATGAGTAGAGCAATAAAAGACTTCGGGATAAATCGCGCGAGGCTCCGTGGTTATGACGCCACTAAGCAGCTTAGCCAATCCCAGGCATGAAACGAGATGTTTGACGGTGTTCGATTCTCACCTCACACTGCCATAAGAAATAGCTTCCCAAACTAGAGCGCATTTAATATCGATCATGCCACTGGGTCGCGTGATGCGCCCAACTTGCCCACCAGTTGGTTCCTGGCCTTGTCACCTGCCAACTAGCACCTGCCAGGCTATTCTGGTTCTTGTACGCATATGTTATTTGCTGTCACGTAATTTCAATTCCATGAGTTTTGCCTTTAATATCTGACATTCTTCGCCATACATTCGTAACCTGCCCACATTATGTCAAAAACCGCCTGACATAATATAGTTTCTTTAACCATGCCATGCGAGCGGGTCTTCGTGACATGGGAGTTGCATGTCTTACTCGCAAGCCAAGGGTACACCAGAAGGTTGAATTCTCTTCCGCCTCCCATCTAAATTCAGGAGCCTGTGTCGCCCCTCCTGCGAACACAGCCATGTCAAGTACGTCACAGCACCCTACCATTAATCACTGCCCTGCCATGTCAACTCTCTGCGGTCATCTGCCGCAGCCAGGCCTCTAGTTTTTCGATCACAACGCCCACGCCGAATTTGGGGAAGAGAAAAATGAAGAACATGCCTGCGGGCTCATACACTTTTGAATTTAGGCGCCACAGAGCTGTCGCTGATGCCCTGACAATCCTATATGTTTCTCGTATTCTTACCGGTCAGGGCGCTAAAAAGACACCCTTTCAAAATGAAACGCCAAGCAACAATGTCATTCTGTCCCCTACGCTGCCTGGCGGAATAGCCGCCTTCTGTGATGTGCACAGCTGTCACCCTTTAATAATTAGGAGGTATTATTAACGATGCGCCCTTAACGGTGCGCACACTCCCAGACACCCTTTGAGTGAGTGGGGGTAGCTGTTCCGGTCGCTAAGGAGATGCCCTCGACCTGCGTGGCAAGCTCAGCCGGAATTCAACTACCTTGTAGTGACAGAAGGGGGTGGTCGTTTGGTGCCCAGCGGTCGCCGGTTCAAACCAGAGTAAGGATCGGAGTCAGAAGTAACAAACAAACACAATTTATGCACAGCAAGAGACGATACAAAGGAATACACAAGATCGCTTGAAATACACAGACGAGAGGTTCACAGAATACAAACGCTAAGCATGCAACTACAGAATGATTCAATAACACAGGCTTTACAACCTAAACCTTTCAAGTAATACAGTTTTCATTTTGTGATAGCTGCCTGCATCCTCAGGAGGAAGTCTTCCAAACACACTTAATGCTTCGCCGCTAAGACAAGTGCTCAAGATGGTAGCACATTCACTGTCTGTCCAATTTGCATTTAGGGCGATCCTTTCGAAACGCAAGAGGAACGCGTCGAGATCGTCTCTTCTCTCGTCGTATTTCGGGATCAATTTACTTGCGTCTATCCGCAAGCTGCTATGTCCTTCACTGGAGCTATGCACTTCAGTTAAACCGTTGTTGTTCCCTGTGTTTTGGAGCTGAAGTTTCATAGTAAGTAGTTCCTTTTCTCGCTGAAATTCCTCTTCACGCTCCTTTCGAGCCTTCTCTCTTTCTTCCTCGGCTTCTTTTCGAGCCCTCTCTCGTTCTTTCTCGGCTTCCTTTCGAGCCCTCTCTCGTTCCTCCTCGGCTTCCTTTCCAGCCCTCTCTCGTTCTTTTTCTGCTCTCTCTCTTTCTTCCTCGGCTTCCTTTCGAGCCCTCTCTCGTTCTTTTTCTGCTCTCTCTCTTTCTTCCTCGGCTTCCTTTCGAGCCCTCTCTCGTTCCTTTTCTTCTCTCTCTCTTTCTTCTTTTTCTCTCTGGCTAACCCATTTGCGCAGTTCGGCACCGGACAACCCCAGCTAAGTGCCAGCCTCAATCAACTCTTTCAGATTCATAAATGAAGCGCGAACTGTTAGGGTGTAGCTTTAAGTTTGCTTAGCGAACCTCGCCTAAACGCTTCCGCACGGCACAACCTCTCGCTATCGCTCTGCTGCTACACAGTTTACGAGCTCTTCGTAAGCTCTTCTAACTCTTTCTCCGTCCTCTGAGCTTGAGTGCACCAAACGTCCTGTCGCGGACGCCAGAATAATTGCCACCCGTTAATAATTATGAGGGGTTATCATTAACGATGCGCCCTTAACGGTGCGCACACTCCCAGACACGCTTAGAGTGAGTGGGGGTAGCTGTTCCGGTCGCAAAGGAGATGCCCTTGACTTGCGTGGCAAGCTCAGCCGGAATTCAACTACCTTGTAGTGACAGAAGGGGGTGGTCGTTTGGTGCCCAGCGGTCGCCGGTTCAAACCAGAGTAAGGATCGGAGTCAGAAGTAACAAACAAACACAATTTATGCACAGCAAGAGACGATACAAAGGAATACACAAGATCGCTTGAAATACACAGACGAGAGGTTCACAGAATACAAACGCTAAGCATGCAACTACAGAATGATTCAATAACACAGGCTTTACAACAGATCAAACACGAGATAGACATAAACAAACACCAAATTGTTCACCTGGCACTGTTGCAGTCCGACGCTTCAAGAGTCACGATGTGGCCGCCATACGAGACGAGCGCCGCTCCCTTGAAAGTCCGTGGGCTTGCCAGCAGCGGGTGATCCCCGGGAGTCCAGCCGAAACACAGGCGAGCACGTCGCAAAACACTGACGAACTGACTGACTGACTGACTCATCAGACGGCGCGGTCTCTTTAAATAGGGCGCGCCGCGTCTGTTTGTTAGCACGCGTCAAAGCTAGCGCGCACACACACTTAGCTTCGCTGGTTATAGCGCTCTCTCTTTCTCCCGTCGAGCCGCGCGTCGCCATTGGCCAGGTCCCATAGAACGTGCTGGAAATTTCTGGCTGATTCCAGTCCGATGAACCACCGTCCTCCCCGGGCAATGACAAAGAGGGTGACGGCAACGCGTACAAAGCTACGCGCTCTCCCGCGCGGGGAAGGAGCTTTTCTCTCCATGCCTTCCACGCGACGCCGTGCGGGCCTCGCGCCGTACCGGCTTGATGAAAATGGGCGCCGATTTCGTGACAACAGCGAAAACCTGCCGGTCTTATCCGGGACTCTTTTAAGTCACCTAAGAGTCACTGCGTAATATAAGAGGGGAGGAAACGCCAGGCAACTGTTGGCATGGATGTTTTATATTGTAGACACTAAGTTCCAAAACGCTTTATTGAGGATAAAAATCAGGTTGATTACAACCTTGTCAACAGTGTACTAATATCCGAAGTTACGAAGTCTTGCGTACTGCCTCCTCAGTTAGCTGCGCTAGGTTTATTTTTTGTCCATGTGAAATTTATGTGCATTCATATTTCGGGCAGCACCACGGGAAGACGTCTTGTTCACCGGGATTTTCTGTGCAGTTTCCACCTTGTGGAGCCTCCTGTTCAGGGCAGCTGTTGGAAATAACGCTGGTATTTAGTGCTAGATGCTTACGCGACCACTTATAGTGAGTGCGATAATACGCTTTAGATTTCCAATCTTTTGCAGGACGCTATAATCGCTCGCCCTGCTTTTTGAACTGTGTGAGCTTTCCTTCAAGCAACTGTCCTGCTTTGACTATTACGATTCATAGGTACACTGTCAATATTCGGCATTGTGAGAAAACAGTGCAATGATATACATGTTTGAGGATCTCTATTGAGGTTCAGATTTAAAATGAACAGCTAACAGTTAATAGCATTGCAGCTCTCGCTAACCTTAGCAATTGCGTTTCACGCTGGAAAACACTTAAAGAGACACAAGAAAAGTTAGACTCAAAGAGCGCTTATATAAGAGCACGAATCAGTTTACATTTCCATAAGCGCATAATTAATTACGTACACACTTTGTAGAATAATTCGCTCACACTTCATCTGGCCGAAGAAATGAGAAAGAGGCTAGGTAACCATTACGTAATCGGCTGTGACGTCAGGACCGGATGCGTCGTCCAATCCGATCATATGTAATAACCGGACGTGATAATGACGTCACATCGGGTCATGACGTCGTAACTGGTGATGACGTCACCAGGAGATTCACGCATATACGAAGAAGACCCGCCGGGCGTTCCATCCTGTTGTCCGTGCCGCGCCTTTCATTTGACGCTTCCTCGAACGTTGTTGTTGTGGCTGTAGGAAGAAATAAAAGAAAATGCATGGGCCTGCTACTGGCTCTGTAGTTGAGCCACTCCGCTGCCTCGCGCGGACAAAAGAGAGAAAATAGAGAGGAAAAAAAAAAATTGGCAGAGGCTCAGCTTGGTTAAGCCCGGTAGGTTGCGAAAGCAATACCCTTGGCTACTCTTTGATTGGCTTGTGGTGTACTTGGTGGTGCTCTTAGTAAAGCTTATGTTCATCGAAGTTTCGCCCATTGCTATATATGGCATTTTCATTATGCTGTACAATTGATTCAATCTGAAAACAACATAGTCACGGCTGCGGCGCGCAGCACAGGTGCGAAGCGCGGCGTTGTTACCCTGGCTGGGACCGCGCCGACGAGCCGAGCTGGGGGCCCTTTTTTTCGAAGCTGGTATGACGTCACCACAACGAGCGCCTCCTCGCGGCTGCGGCGTGCAGCAGATGGGCGGCGCGCCGTGGTTACCCTGGGAACGCGCCGACGAGTCGAGCTGGTCTCCAGTTTTTCCTCCGCTCCGTGTGATGCCACTACGGGGGTCGTCTAAAGGTCAAACGTGGTTATCTCCGGGACCACGCTGACGGCTCAAAACCTAGCGTAGTATTGCTTTCACAATAAAAGAAGAGGGACAGAAAGACGCGTGCCGAAACAGCCGTCGTCCACCACCTAAGCGGTGGCGGGTGCAAGGATGGCTTACAGCAGATAAAAATGCGGTGGCTGGCTAGCCCCACCGCAAACGGCGTTGACCCACCGTCCCAGCCCTGTAGGGCCAAGAACAGCCACCCTTCACCTCCTCTCGGCTCATACTCGCTCCACAGAGCGCATATAGAAATAAACGCAGTACAGCAGGAATCAGCGGCGTTTAAGACAGACAGCAAAGAAAAGGCGCAGTATCTGTCACAATTCTAGTCAATTACGAACGGTCTCTCAGTCAATGCCTAAGCGGCGCGGCGGAGAAGGCTTCCACTTTGAAGCACTAGAGTCAGCCAAAGTGCCCCTGAATTTTTTAGCGTGTAGCGTGTAATGCTACTGTACATGAACAGGAAACTTTAGGCGACATTTCTTGACTCTAAGGCCCAGATTAGTGTCTCAGAAGGAATAAACTATAGCCTATAACGATTTCGCTGAAGCAGAAAAGAGAAGAGAAACACTGGAACGGAAAAACCGGGAAGTTAATTAGGCGATGCCCAGTAGGCTACTGTACAAATTGTGAGGAGTACAAGGAGAGAACAAGGAAAGAAAGTGTTTATAAGAAATGCCTTTTTTCACGTGTCCGTAGGCAGTATGATAAGGTTTGGTTGGTTTGTGGGGTTTAGCGTCCCAAAGCAACTGGGGCTATGAGAGACGCCTTAGTGGAGGGCTCCAGAAATTTCGACCACCTGGGGTTTTTTAACGTGCACTGACATTGCACAGCACACGGGCGCCTTGCTTTTCACCTGGGATAGAGTGGACACAATCAAGAATTGTACTTTTAATTCCTTTGAGTCCTTTGACAAATTCGGGAGCACCAGCACTGCTTTCCTTTGTGTTGAAGGGTTTGCTCAAGTTTCCGGAATATTTACTTCTGTAAGAGGAGGAGAGTCCAAGCGGCGGAGTATAGCAGCCAGTAAAGTACTTTCTCGCTCCAACCGAGGGCAGTAACAGATTGTGCCCTACAGTTTCAATATAACCGCACTGCTTGCATGGTGGAAAGTCTGTTACTGCAATGTCATGGGAATAGGTGTTTGAAAATGCCACCTTCAGCAACAGGAGCTGCAACGGCGTAGGATAGTATCGGGGGAAGCTGAATAATATTTGCAATTCAAGTAAGCGGTTAGAGTGGTGCGATCAGGATGTCTGGCCTTCTGTGTAGACCACGATTCTGTAGTCAAGCTTCGGACTAGCATTTGTTGGTGCCTTGCTGCCTTGGCTCTTGTCAGAGGTGTCTCAATAAATTTGGTAGTATCGTGAGCCGATCGCACAGCATCGTCGCTAACTAGTTGCCAACAATGCAATCTAAGGCCTGGTAGCCACTAGAAGATAATCTCAAGACACTCTTTTACTGCCTTGTGGTGCAGATGTCGCTCATCTGCTGCAAGTTGCTCATGGTCAGCATGACTCAAGGAAGACTGAAGACATTGTAGGGCAGCTTTAGAGCCAATGCACAGAACCCATTTTAGAGGTTTTTGAATGAGGTATTCTTTACAGCCCATAAAGTCTGCCAAGTTTCGCCCAAGATAACGTCGCCCTAGTGAAATTGGGTGCTAAATTATAGCATCTCTTGCATCAATGACAAACCACTGCGCAATTAGGACTAGTAGAGGTTACTGAGTCATTCATATAGACGTAAGTAGGGCCGAGATAGTGAAAGCGCGGCATGGACAGTGTATACAATTGCTTGAGGGCTGCCGTTGTTACATTTGACTTCTTTGCTATGCCGGGAATGGGAAGGTGCATATATGGGAATAGCAGGCATAACAGTGAAGAGGGTGATCGTGGTGCCGGGGTTAACAGTTTCGAGACGGACGACTGTTGCGTTGCTATGACCTCTGCAAATGCTGAATGTTGTGTCTGCCGAAGCGCAAGCACAATATGATGCTGTAGAATTCTAGCAGCAGGACGTAGGTCAATCCGCTCCAGGATATTGCCACAAACCATTCAAATCTTTATTTGTTATTTTTTCGACAGCCGCCGGCATGCGGCCTTATCACTCTGATTCAAGCAAGCGGATCAATTCTGTATTCTTTGCTTGTTCATGCTCGTTTTCGCGGGAAGCAGCTTTGTCAGTTTCTTTGTCTCGAAAGGTGCACTGAGATATGTCTGAAAGATTACAACCACTTGTGTATGCTTCTGCAATCTTCTAGGTTGCGCTAATCACAGTTTGCGGCTTTATCTAGATGTTTCTTCGCAGCTTTTAAATTGAGTGTTGACATGTGTGACGCGCATTTTTGATTTGGCGACCAGCGAGCACGTTTGAGCTGCTATCGCCGCCGCCGAGTTTTGAGTTATTTCGAGGGTGCAAGTCAGCCCAATACTAAGTTAATTTTAGTGCTTCTACGCCTGTGTGTTCTTTTGTGATCACGGCACTGTCACAGCCACGTGACAATATGTTACAGTCCGCTAGAATTCGTAAGAAATGATGGGATTATCAGTAGGAATGATGTGAATTTACAAATTTCAGTGCTAATGCTACTAGCACGCATTTCCTGGAGCAACAATCATAAATTGATTCTGAAGATACGAATAAGCTTTTACTCCTATCCGTTGAAGTCTTGCACGCATCTCGAGACGCGCCACACAAGAGGCACAAGTGCGGATGTCATCGGCGCACATGAATATCTGGTCGGTGTTAGGCAGCTTCTCTGTGACGGCGATGAGTGCCAGAATAAATAAAGTAGGGTGAGGACAAACCCCGCGGCACGCCATGGCATGTGTAATGCGCACGTGCTGGGCAATGCTCACACTGAGTGCAATTTGATCTTTTGGTGAGATAGCTCTCTATCTATACAACCATCGGACCCCCGCCGGGGTGGCGCAGTGGTTACGGCGCTCGACTACTGTTCCCATGGACGCGGGATAAATCCCGGCCTCGGCAGCCGTTTTTTGATGGAGGCGAAAAGCAAGGCGCCCGTGTGCTGTGCGATGTCAGTGCACGTTTAAGAACCCCAGGTGGTCGAAATTTCCGGAATTCTCCACTACGGCGTCTCTCATAGCCTCAGTCGCTTTGGGACGTTAAACCCCACAAACCAACCAACAACTATCGGACCACTGAGGCCCAGTCTCCAGCACACCAAGCATGTCTTCACAGGCTAGACTGTCATACGGATCTTTCACATAAGAAAAAGAGTGCCATGGACAAGCTTTTGATTCATTTCACTTGTTGAACCATGGGTAGGAGATCAACGATGGTGTCAACAAAGTAACGACCCCCCCGGAAATTGCCATTGCTCCGGGATTGTACAGTTATATTAGATGAATAAATGTGCTTTCCCGGCTTGGATGGACGGGACGGGCGCTGCCGAGCATACGCCGGTTAGGCCGTGCTGTGCTCTTTTGAGCAAGGAAACAACACGTGTTGACAACGCACAGACATTTCATGAGCTAATAAATCTGGTCGTCGGCCTAACCAGCAAGATTACGGCGAATGTTTTCCCAAGCTGGGACAGGAGATATCTCTAAGGCCGGATGGGACGAGCAGGCGGGATGACTCCCACACATACTCGCCATGCCAGCGAGACGGAGCCGAAATTCCTAACGCCGAAGGCGTCTCCTTCCACTCGCGTGCGGAGTGACAAACCTGCTGGCGCTCGTGCTGCCGAAACACTGGTTCCATCTCTCGATAGTTTATGTTAAGTACTGACATTGGCACCATCGATTTGTAGCTAGAGTAACTACCGCAGGGGAAAGCGACATACAGGAGACGATGGAAGGTTGTTCCCCACAAGATACATTTTATAGTTTTCGAGGTATACCACTCAAATCGTGTCAAATCCCACTGTCCATAAGAATTTTCACGCAACTGAATCAAGCTACTGGCGTGTACGATGGGGTCTCCAGCGAAGATTTGCAAGCATTTAGTAGGGGTATCAGCCGAGCGGTCTTCTATTTCTTAAGAGCCACACCGCCGGGTCAAAAGTGGCTATGAGCTCTTCTGGTGCGTCGGGGCTAAGGTGGGACAGTGCAGATTGTGTAATTGCACCTGGACTGACTATGTGTCGCCTTTCTACTCTCTGTCGAAGAGAATGCAGACGTTCTAGTTTGGTATCAGTCACCGCGTACTTAACGGTGTGGTGTAAATTCTAGCAACGTTTATTGCACTAGGTATAATGTCTGGCATCATGCCAGTCATGGCATGTTTAAGCCTAAACCTGTAATGGACCATACTGTCGACGTTCGTTGGTTCGGTGCCACTAAATCTGCCAGTTAAATTATACGTCATAGCCCAAAACAAAAACTAATGTCGTCATAAAAATAAAAATCGGATTTCAACCGAGAATCGAACCTCCATCCCAAAGCGATGCCCCGTATGCAGCAGCAACTATTTTCTGCAGTATAGATTGCACAGTGCTCTCGAAATGTTTATTGCGAAAGCAATACTACTCCCATTTTCAGCGCGTCGCATAGCCACGGTCGGTAGGCACGTTTGATCTTTAAGGTGACTTTGACGTCATACCAACTGTGAGCGATGGGCTACCAAGTCGAGTTGTCGAGTGGTGGCGGTCGGTAGGCACGGGGCGCTGCAGCTGGAGCCCTGCTGCTACCGTGTGGAGGCGCTTCGGTCACCTGTTCTCTCGCACTTGAGA
Source organism: Amblyomma maculatum (assembly GCF_055883805.1). Lineage (NCBI taxonomy): Eukaryota > Metazoa > Arthropoda > Arachnida > Ixodida > Ixodidae > Amblyomma > Amblyomma maculatum. The sequence continues at coordinate 8,239,673 of NC_139351.1, forward strand.
GGAGGAGCAGGAAAACGATGGGTATATAAATGCTCGCGCTTGCTCAGCTGAAGCACTCGCTAACCATCCTGATAAATAGAAAGAAAAGTAACGCAGTCTTGATGAAGGCAGGAATCGACTGCGGGCTACAGAGACACATGAAGAACGGGAACAGCCTGTCGGTCAACCGCTCGCTCAGGATGCAGCTAGACGAGCGCGTCACGCTTCTCTTGAATCGTCCTCAACCGGTGATGGCTCCGAATGGAATGTAATGGACGCTTTGAACAGTGAAGACTCCTACTCGACGTGCTCACGCTGCAGTCAAGAAAGTAGGAATGCAACTAGGCGGCAACGACACGTTCAGGAAACAGAAGAAGAACGGCAACAAAACTATAGCGTAGTCATGCTATTATTGCTTTCGCAAACTACCAGGCTTAACTAAAGCTAAGCCACAGCTAAGGTTTTTACGTCTCCCCCTTATGTTTAGAAATAGTTTTCACTCGATGTATACTAGGTTAGCTGGGGCGCCCTCATCAAGGAAATATTTTTCGGATAAGTAGGAATGTGGTCGCTGCCATTGGTCTTCACATCACAGAACCAGGGAACACGCCAGCGCAATGACTGCGAAACTGATGTCAGATCCGCCAAGTGCTCCAGGAAAACAGCGTAAATGGGACTGCCATCCATTAAATAGAGAACTTTGCACAACAATATTAGAAAGTGTAAAGATCACGGATTCTTTACCATACCTAATACGGCTTCAGGCGTACAACATGTACGATTTCTGGGCGCGCACGTCGCCGTTGGGAGGCTGTTGTACCATCGGCAATTACTTCATGGTCCAGTTGTCTGACTCAGCGATGGATTTTGTATCACCTGAAGTACCTGCGTAATACCTTTCACTTAGTCCGCGACGGAGGATCGGCGTTCATACCCAGACTAGGTCTCCCCGCTTGTACTGTGCCTTTAGTCGTCGCCAATTGTATCGTCGGGCGTCGGTCCGTTTGGTCTTTTATGTGCAGTCAGGCAAGTCGTCTTCCTCTGCACGCTGGAGGTAGTCGGCGACGTCGAGGTTGTCTTCTTTCACATGCGGCAGCATCACATCGAGCGTCGTCGTGGGCTCCCTACCGTACACAAGCTTGAACGGAGTTACTCTGGTTGTCTCCTGGACGGCTGTGTTATACGCTAAGATCAAGTTCGGTAGGATGGAATCCAACATCTTGTGTTTTGACGTCGGTGTACATGGCGAGCATGGCCACAATAGTTTTATTCAGACGCTCTGTAAGTACATTTATCAGCGGGTTGTAGGCGGACATCTTGTGGTGGCTTGTCTGGCTGCACTCCAAGATGGCTTGACTGAGCTGCTCAGTAAATGCTGTTCAGCTGTCCGTGATGAGCATTCCGTGGGCGCCGTGTCACAGGAGAATGCGCTGGACAAAAAACTTGACTTCTGCCGCGGTAACATTTGGCAGTGCTTTTCCGTCGACGTAGTGCGTGAGGTAGTGAGTGGCCACGATGATTCATTTTTAACCGCAGATGATGTCGGACAGGGGCCGAGCTGATCCATCCCAATTTGTTGAAAGGGTTTGCTCGGGGGCGGTATGGGGTTCTGCAGTCGAGCTGGTCTGATCGGGGGCGTCTTGGGCCGCTGGCACTCACGGCAGGTTTTCACGTAATGGGCAACATCGACAATTGCCCATGGCCAGTAATACATATATTGGATCCTATGCAACGTTCGCACCATCCTGAGGTGGCCTGCTGTAGGCTCGACGTGGATCGCATGCACAATTTTATTTCGAAGTTCCTTAGGTACGACATGGAGGTGTGTGGTCTTGTTGGGTGCGAAATTCTTCACAAGGACGACAGCTGGCGCCTGAAGACCGTAGGAGCAGCAACTGTCTTACCTTTTAGGTAATTCACCTGGTCTCTCAACAGAGGGTCTGAGCGCTGCTGCTGCGCAAAACAGCTGGTGCTTACCAGTCCCAAGAAGGTGTTGCCGTCGTCTTCCCTTCGGAGGCGCGTAAAAAAAGGGGCCCACGAAAAGCAGTCGGCGTCAGATTGCACCCGAGCTTGTCCTCTCTGCATATTGGCGATCCCTTTTGCGATGACTAGTCCTGGCTCCTAGAGCGACTGGCTATTTCCTTCGGCGACGCCTTGTGTGATATCGATGTCTGCTCTACCCATACAAACCACTACGCTTGATCGAGGCAGGATGGTAATTCTTCATCGAGAACATTTAGAGGGGCATGTTGCATCGAAATCGTAGTAGTAGGTATGGGTTTAGACGTCAAAAGCTTGATGAGCTTTGTTGAGCATCAATGATCGCTTTTACGTTCGCTGAGAAAATCTATATTCAATATCACGTCTTGGGAGCAGTTGTGTAATACTATGAAGCAGGCAGGATAAGTGGGACCATTTACTGTCACTCATGCGGTGCATCACACGGACGGAGTAATCAGATTACCACTAGCGGTGCGAATTAGCGGGCCATCCCAAGTAGTCGTAACTTTCTTGAGTTGGGCGTCGAACGGTCTACTGACGAGAGAATAATCAGCTATGGTGTTCACTAAGGTAGTAACCGTGTGACCATCGATAGCCACTTCAAGGTTACTTGTTTGTGCCTTACATTACGTGTTTGCCTTGGTGTTCGATCTCGGCTCCGTCGTGTACTGTGGGAGTTGCCAGTGTACACCTTTGTCAGTTCGTTAGGCGGTGGTATCGGATTCAACTCCAGTCGGTTGGTTGTCGATGTTGTGTGGTGCAACGGTGAAATGGCAGTGTCGTTGTAGTCGTCATTGGTGGCGAAGGCTCTTCGTATTTTTGCGGTTGAGTAACATCACTTGCAAAGATTGCTGCCTTTGGTTACCGCTACGGGGGCTAGGGGACCTTCCTCGCACACTGTCATCATAGTTGTGGCCTGGCGACGCAAATCGGCCACTGTGCGGAGATGGATAGCGGTACTGGTGACTCTGCTCTACGCTAGTAGTCCTCGATTTCTTCCAGTCGTTCGCCAGAACGGGGTCATGGGGCGTCGATGGCGAAGGCGCGCAGGACGATGCGTCTATAAGGGCAGTGGTTTAAGATGGGCCCGGCCTCACCGCAGTGGAAACATAGTGGTCAGTTATTAGACGTCCTCCAGGCGTCGCATTTTGTGGAGCTTGCTGGTCGTTGGCAGGGTTGGCTCGCGGGGGTCAAGGGGCGTTTTCGAGAATAGGATGGTAGCGACGAGAACCTGTAAGATCACATCTAGGAGCAGGACGACGTATTTCAGCAGCATAGGTTATCGCTGCTGCTGCTTTTTGCACTGGAGCAGTCAGAGCCGTTGCTTCAGGTACGCTCAGTGCCCGCTGGACTTTGTCCCCACCTGGGATTGTTGGGTCGATGGCAGCAACCTTCGATATTGTAATAAGGGAGTGATTACTCATTGCATTCACCCAAGTGCAGCCATACAGCTACAAAGGAAAGCTATACAGCTCGGCTCTCCTCCTTGGGGGATTCCCCTAAATAATTTACCAACCTTCGATATTCCTCTCGCGAGATCTCGCGAATGAGGTCCTGAAAGTTCTCTCCCCTCGAAGATGCGCTGCTGTAGGCGCTTGCACAGATCGGTTGGAGTGGTCTATTGTAGTGGCGCATTCGGGTGCCCATCGTGTTTTCGATGGTCGACGCTTTTCATTCAAATTCCACCGCGTTTTTGGTGGAATTCTGGCGTGTTGAAAAAAGCGACTCTTTAATGCCTCGCACGAAAAATTTTACTCTCTCTTCTTCGGTCATGTTAGGGTCGTCGCGGTGAAAGAGGCGCTTTATCTCCATAATGTAAGCTAGGACAGGCTCATTCCGGAGTTGAAGTCTTGATTGAAATAGGGTCAGGGCTCTTTCCTTCCGGACGACACGTGCAAAGGCAGTCAAAACCTCTTTCTCGAAAACCTCCTAATATTTCAAAGCTGCTTCGTGATTTTCAACCCATATACGGGCAGATCCTAAAAGAGTAACACAGACTTGCCTTAGCTTCGCTACGTCGCTCCTGGATTGAACGTCGCCATGCGTTCTTATAGGTCGAGCCAGCCTTCCACATCGTCATTCGAGTATCCTTGGAAGCAGGGGGGCTCGCAGGGGGGAAAGACGAAATCCAAGAGTGCTTTCTGCTCGACGGGTGCCATCTTCGGGGTATGACATGGTTTTGGGATTCACAACCTCCACCTGATGTCACGTAGTGCTGGCAAGGCCATAGGCACCAAGAGAGGACACAGGCGTAATAGTAGTGAAACTAACTCATTATTCGGCTGACTTGCGCCCTCAAAATGACTGAACAACTCGCGGTGGTGATCGCAGCAAACGTGCTTGCTGGTCGTTGAATTACGAATACCCGTCCCACACGTGAATGATCAATTTAAAGGCGGCGCCGAAACATCTAGATAAAGTCGCAAGAACTGACTAGTGCGACGTAGAATATTATAGAAACATACGCGAGTGGCCAGAATCTTCGGGACTCATTTCTGCGCGTCTTTCGCGCCACAGTAACTGATAAAGCTGCGTCTAACGACAACATGCATGAGCAAAAAAGAATACCGAATTGTTCTGAGCGCTACAATTGAACTGATAAGGCTGCATGCAAGCGGCGGTAACAAATACAGATTTGAATGGCATCGACATGGCCTACATAAAATGCGGTGAAATGCTGCCGGCTTTGAAAATGATATTCATGCACTGTTATTTACAAAGACATGAAGCAGGGAGATTCATTATGCCCTTCGTTGTTGGCTTCACAATTATGGGCCGACCATCTTTCGGTATAGCCTTGTCGACTTTGTATGTGACGCCGGTAGAATACGCGTCGTGAGCAGGATAACTATCCGGACTGATGTTTCTCCTGTTCAATGATGAACCACAGTAACACGAGCGTAGGCACACGCCGAACATCAACCGCAACTACACGTTTGCGCCTGCTGACCCGAACGTCTCTAATTTCGTTAGACACTAGGGCGTCTAGTTTCAAAGACACCGTACCTATTAGGTTGCCTGATTCGGGTTAGTCAATGCACAGGCAGAATGAAAATTGTGTGTTTCCGTCTTTGACCATTTGTCTTCATCGTAGACTGATTTGATAATGAACCGGCTCCTAATAGTAATCGTTTAGATATTCGGTAGATGTGCTTCTGAAAATCGCCTTCACTACGTCATCATATGGTACCTTCGCTATAGGGCTTTTTCGAAAATACTCAGGGAGGTCGCCCACAGTGTGTTGGAATGCCACACAGAATCAAGATCCATCACCGCATGACGTTGGATTGCGTCGAAATACGCAGACAAAAACCCTGAAAAACGATGGAGATGGACATGCGCTCCTGTACAGTCTGCTAAAAATGTATAGCCCAGGTAGTCTGCTTCTGAGCCGCTTCCTGCGGCTTGTAATGCATTTCCAATGTTCCAAATTACTTGAGAGTGATTTTTTGCCCAATCATTTCCAATCGGAAGGACCTTCTCGAATGATAAACCAGCGCCACTACACGCCTCAGAAGTAGACCCCCCAGGCTCTACACTTTCGAAAAAGACTGTTCATCGTCGTCTTCTAATGTTTACACAGATGACAAATTTTGAGAGGCGCCCATTTACATGTATGGCCAGTCCCCCTCATGAGCATGTGGCATTATCCAAGTGCACAACTGCAACTTGTCTCAAGTTCTGCTGGAACTTAAGTCTGCCTAAGTGCAGTAGCGCGAATGCATACAGAGTTCTATAACGCTGCCTGGTGGATTCGCCCGACTATGCGCTAGCGGACCTTGGCCGCACTCTACCAGACAGCATATTTGGCGCGTTTAAATTGGTAAAATGAAGAAGCGGCAAAGGACTTAAAGAGATGGCAATGTTCACTGCAAAGCAGGAGTGTATTTCGCTTTTGGAACTTGGTGAATTCGACAATCTTAACTGCAAAGTGCGAGAGTGTTTTTCAGTGTTTCGTAAGGCTTGATCGGCCAGCTCATTTAAATATAACATAATTTTAGTGTAATAAGTTGCATGTCTAAAAGAAGTGCCGCCGTAGAGTTTTCGGCTCATGCACGCCGAACACAAAAACTGTGATCAGCATCTGTTAACAGAAAACGTTGTTCGCACTGGTAGCTGTGCTCTAAGCGAACTAATATATCCCGGAAGTATAGTCAGGGTCGGCGGAGGCAGAGCCTTTATACTCTTTCACTAGCTGTCCCATATATGTCGTATTGTTCTTCGTTTTTAAGCTGAGATCGGTGAGATGCGATTTTTTTTTTGCTCCCTTCGTACCATTGTTTGTACCCAGCATTACTGCTCATTGCGGGCTGATATCGCTGCGAAAACCACGTGAAAGTATTTCTAAGGACATATGTTTGTAACAGCGTATTTTCTCCTACGTGGCCTGCGCTCGATAGGCTGAAGAATTGTTCAGGTGACATGGCAAAACCTTCTGTTCATGTTATGAATAGCCATTAGAGCTTTGGAGGCAAGGCCTGCGTTTCTGGTTCTCACAAGATATATATATGCTGATATTGAGGAGGGTGCAGCTTTATATGCTTATAGATTAAGCTTGGTGGACTACTCACCCCGTCGTATGAATTCCCGCAAACCATACGGGTGGAGGACGACCACTGCCGCTTCACATAGGATTCATTGGCCTCCCGTGGTGAGTTCATGTACCTAGCATTATCTAGTAAACTGGAACGTTCAGTATTTTCTTCCTTTTCGCTAGCTCGGCCAAGATGCACATACAGGCGGCGTGCGGTGAGGAAAATGAATCATCATTTCTGTGTGTGTACCAAAGGCACTTAGTTTAATGCGAAGTATAATATGCTATACACACTACAGCGCTCTAAATTTTCCTCCATGCTTATGATTTGGTTTTACCAGTCATCACTTGGACTCACGTGCGTTCAAAAATCTAAGCCCTGTGGTATAGGGTAAATGTGGCGTGTATCATATATAAACAAAGGTTTTCAGCCGTTGTATGCCAAAACTTTTTATATAGAGGAGCTCGCTTAGAATAAAGTACCAGGATACCAGGCTTCATGATATGGTGCACATAAAAGCTGTTCTGTAGCATCAAAAATATGGTTCAATATCATCGCAAATACAACAAGTATTGGCGAATTTATTATACTTTCTTGTTCAATGTGTTTGGGGTAAGGAAGGCGGACTATCTGTGTCCGTTCTCGAATGATACTTACAAATAAAGGCATATAATTGAAGATACAGAGGTCGCCGGTTCAAATCCCTATCGCAAAATGGCCTCCAACATGAATACAAGATTGATGCTTCATAAAGAGCGAAATATTATCACACCTGCCTGAACGCTGCGCAATAAACGGTTGCGTCATATTTGTGATACGAAATTATGTCCCTGAAACCGAGTTCGATCTCATGGGTCTGTAAATTTTTTTGTTCCGTTGCTTCTGGCTGATGTTCGCGGTAAAGGCTCGGCAAGCCCTACACCAGCTTTTTTGCGGCATGGGGACCTTATGCAATGGCGTAAAATAACGTCGTATCAGAACTTCAGTATGGAGCCACATTTAATGGTTACTAGTGATGCTTTTGAAAGGTTTTGAAAATACTAAAGTTTTTTGGCGCCTGTCGCATAAATTTTTGGTTCTGCTATGTGTAATAATAATAATAATAATAATAATAATAATAATAATAATAATAATAATAATAATAATAATAATAATAATAATAATAATAATAATAATAATAATAATACTAATAATTGGTTCACAGGAAAGCAAAGGCAGAGTATCTGTCACACTTGATCTTTGCACACCTGAACCGCGCCGCAAGGGAATGTAGGAAGGTGGGAGGGAAAGGGGAAAAGGAGAAAGAGGAGCCGTAGTGGAGGGCTACGGAGTAATTTCGACCACCTGGGGATCTTTAACGCATGCTGACATCACACAGCACACGGACGCCTCTCCGTTTCGCCTTCATCGAAACGCAGCCGCCGGCGGTCGAGATTGAACCCGGGTACTCCAGCACAGTAGTACCCGGGTTTGACCACGAACGCCGGAAGCTGCGTTTCGACATGTGTTCTGTTCATCATTTTTCTCTGATTTTAGGATTTTTTAGCTTGCAGTTGCTAAAACATTTCTGTAAATTGACAGATGTGGCCTTTCATACTTCGTTTTTTGTTTTATGCGTTTCTGCCATTCAGAGGCCTTTTCTTGCTGCAGTTTATAGAATAACGTGTAATTTTAGCTCGATCCTTCTCCTATTCGCGTTTTTAGTGTAAAAACCTATAGCGCAAAGCTCAACTTTCTGTAAAATAACAGTAATCTTAAGATGAAAGATTTCATAACAGCATTATATGAAAATATATTTGTAGGAACTGGCAATACTCGATTGCATTGATAAAGCTGGCCTAGTACTGTTCTTTGTCTAGCCAACGAAACAGTGAGTGCAATGATAGCATTCATAATAGATACCAATGTAGCAGGGTGTAACTATTCATTCTCATTTGGCCTACTATATGCTCATAGTAAACAATAATAGACCTCTATGTGGCCCCAATCATTATCCCTTTTCTTATCAAAACTGTTACGCACCCCTTCTTCGGGTAGCGATTTCGTGGGTGGAATGCCATTGCGCTTACAGTTAATGATGCATCTAATATTCAAGTAAGAATCCGAGAGAAAATTGAGCTAATGAAATTTGTGCGCCGAGTTGTTTGCCTGGCAGCCAAGGTTTGATCTCGTAATTATGAAACCAGGTTTTTTTCCTGAATTCATTCCGATCAGTCTTGTACAACCAATATTTTTTTTTTATTGGAACTGAAACCTTCTTTAAAAGTACCTCTTATTTCATACACGTTTCTTACAGTGTGTGCACACATGAAAAAAGCTGTACATATTGTGTGGCACCTGAAAACTAAAATAAAGAAGTGATGTAAGGGATTGCATGAATGTGGTTATGCTCACGAAGATCAGAATGTGAGCATTAAAATATCTATGATGAAGCAGAAAAACTTATGAATAGTAACCTAATAACACAAAATATAAGCAGAAGATTTACCAAAAAAAATGTTTGTGTACACATTTTGTTATTTAACACTTACGTAATTTGAAAAACCGCGGCTTTGCCGTTCACCAGCATGCATATAGCTTGTACGCAGGGATCCTGTAGATAAGTTGGAATACGCTGCGCGAGAGTCTTGTTGTGAAAGATGCACATACCTGCAATTCATTAGGTTCAAAATAGTTTTAATTATAAGCCTCGTGTAAATTTGTAAATATAAATAAATTTTGTTACTGGATGAAATAAATTGTAGAATGAAGCTTTTGTAGCTGTTTTATATTACTGAAGTTAGTGTAATTCCTCTCAACGTTGTTCCATAATGAGCCAATGGAGTACTCTTGTGAAATAACTGCCAACAGATAAGAGCAGAATAGATATAAATGAAATACTGGCATAAAAAGCCAAATTTCCTCCTCTGCCGCAACTCATCGCGGGAACTATAAATAAATATTCGTCGGTAGAATTTGCATTCACAAAAACCATTTTTTTATTACTCTAGAAATAATTTTTAAAAATAAAATTCTTAACAAGTGAAATGACTTTAAATGACGTCTTCTGAGCACTCATCTTTCCATTTATGAAGGCTTCTGATACTTCATATTTCATTGATCTGAACTATGGATAGCTAAAGAAGATCCTTAACCAAGCGGTGAAGAAAAAACGTGCTTTGAGTCATGCTTTAAGGCGAAAACCTTTTTGGTTCATTGTGAAACTTTCACATGCGAGCGATCTGTTCGCGATATTTGTCCGCGAGATTCCGCGAGATGTGTTTTCATTGTCTAGCGTTCCTACCGTCTTCATGCCAGCGTAGGGCGTGACGACGAGCAACGCTGCATCGCCAAACCCACACTTTCAGGAGCACAACAACGAGTAGGGTTGATGTTACATTATTTGGAGCTTGAAGTTCAGCGCTGGTGTGCCCTCGTGTTTCGATTGGTGCATAGCGCTAAAAAGACAAGGACACAGCGAGACACACAGGACGGGCGCTAACTTACAACTGAATTTTTATTGCAAGACCAGGCAATATAAGCACTTTCTTGACAAAGAAGAGGGGGAGACATAAAAGCGTTAAAATATAGGAAGCAATCAAACAGCGTTATCGTCAAACACGTTCACAGGTTAGCAGACAGGTATTGCATTTCTTTGTCAGATAAAAACACTGAGGCAGCACTGATGCACATATCTTTTTGCAATGAAATATTGAACGCCTCTATGATTTCCCTTGTAAGCTGATCTTTGTGGCAATCAATGACGTCCGACCTTTTAAAATCGGGATAACAACTGGGACATTTCTTGGTTTTTCCATCTATTTCTTTTTCATTAATGTGGCAGGCAAGATGCCCTTTGACACCATTCCTGACATCATTATTATGTTCGTGTAACCTGTCATTAAGGCATCTGCCGGTCTGCCCTATATATTTCCGGCCGCATTTCAGTGGTATAGAATAAATTACATTATTTTTACAGGAGACATATTGGTTCTTATGATTCTTTCCACATTTTTTGGCTATATTAGCACGAGGGTTCACGCGGTTACATAGGTTTGATAATTTGTCAGGAGCGGAGAACACCACCCGCACTTTGGCTCGGCTCATTGCCCTCTTTAGATTGTGGGAAAGGGTGTGGCAATATGGGATAACTGTAACTTTCTGTTGGTTTTTCTTTTCATTCTGTGGAATAAGTTCATTAGGATCAGCCTTTCCCAAATGAGATAGTGTATGGTTCAGCAATTTCTGAGCGACGGATACCAGAAGATAGGGCGGGTAACCTGCTTCTTTTAGCCTATTGCACTGTTTAAGAAAACTAAACTCAGTATGGTGTGTACAAGTCTTTTTGAGCGCGTTGGAGAGGCATAGATTAGCAATGGCACGTTTCACCGTTTTTGAATGAGCAGAATGGAACGGAAGGACCGGCTTTTTGCTTCGTGGTTCATAGGACCAGCAGGTGTGACGTGCTTGTAGGTGCAGTTTTATGTCCAGAAATTGAATAGAAGGATCATCAGGCATCTCATGAGTAATAATGGTTAAGGGAGATAAGGCGATGTTAAAGCATTTTAAGATTTGTTGTGCGGTGGCGTGACCGTCCGGTCTGCCTACACTCGTCAAAACCAAATAGTCGTCTACGTAACGAAAAATTTTTATGACAGGAAAACCATCCAGAATCTGATCTAACTGTCTGTCCACTGATGCCAGAAAGATATCGCTTAAAATTGGTGCGATGCAAGGGCCTATAGGAACTCCCGTTTTTTGAAGATAAACGGTACTATTCCAGGAACAAAACGTTGAGGAAAGGTACATCGTTAAGAGTTCTAGGAACCCTTGCACCGACACCCCTGAGGTGTTTTGAAAAGCTGTGGCGCCATGATGGTCAATGCACTCTTCAACGCATGAAAGTAGCTTGTCTTGGGGTATAGAATAATACAAGTCTTTGACGTCAATAGAAAAGGCACTTAACCCACCACTTGCAATACCTGTCTGCTAATCTGTGAACGTGTTTGACGATAACGCTGTTTGATTGCTTCCTATATTTTAACGCTTTTATGTCTCCCCCTCTTCTTTGTCAAGAAAGTGCTTATATTGCCTGGTCTTGCAATAAAAATTCAGTTGTAAGTTAGCGCCCGTCCTATGTGTCTCGCTGTGTCCTTGTCTTTTTAGCGCTATGCACCAATCGAACCATCACCAACTCGCCCACGCTTCCACTCTCGTGTTTAAGTCTTATCGTTTACTGTCTTGATGATGATGGTTAATTTTAATGGTGCAAGGGCGACTCAGGCCAAAGAGTGCCAGTTTGCTGTCTTGCGCTGATATTAGTAGATACTAGATACTGCAATTAGCACGGGAAAAGCAAAGGAAATTTCTGCTCTGCGGCAGGAGCCCTGGCCTTGCTAGAAAAAAGCTAAAAAAGCTATACAAAGGGCTCGCAATGTACCGTGTGCAGGACCAACACTCAGACTTCCGCATTTCTTCAGTACAGATTCAGAAGTGCTTTTGGTGTTTGAGTCAAGCTTTTAGAAAGGTATAGCAGTGCATTTATGCACAGGCGTACCCGACGCTATTAAATTCATTAAAAATGCGCAGGATGGTTAACAGTGCAATGTCTATAGAACGATACAGTGCATTTACAACTGGCATGGTACATCTGAACCATGCAGAGAGCAGTGCAAGTTGGCACCGAATCTGAACAAAGTTTCCACTACAGTAAAACATTCATATCATATTAAACATACTATACGAAATGTGAGTCAAGTCCGCTCATTTTAGAAGAGGTGGAAAGGGTCTGAGGCACGCGTCCAATGTAACACCTTTTCATGCAGAATGATAGTTATGCGTGTGAAGCTTGGGTTTTTTTGCAGACAATATTGGAGGAAAAAATCAGCGCTGTTATGTGAGGCACTTGATAGAGGCATAGTTAAGACTGTTGTATAGTGCTAGGTGACTCAAATGGTGCATCGAGGTGCGCCGTATTTATGATTCCTAATATAGATATATTTTCTGCATGAAACCGAATATTGAATTTAACTTAAGATTGAGCCCTTAAGTGGAATGCAGGCATGTCTGCTCTCAAAACCAATACTCCCCTCCACTGTGGCATGGTGGCTTGGCCACTAAACTGCTGAAGCCAAGGTCTCGAGATCAATTCTCGGCCACAGAAGCAGCTTTTGAATAGATCCGAAAACCAAAGCGCCCGTGTGTTGTGCGCTTAGTCCACGGTAATCAACCAGACGTGGTCGCAATTTTCGGAACCCTCCACTGCATCTTCCCTCGAAGCCTAGTTGCTTTCCACGACAAGCTTTAAAAGCCAAACTCAACCCAAACACAGATACATATGTTAACAAATGTGACCAAGAGCGAACGAGAAAGGTTATTTGTCTTTTACAGAAAGCCACTCATGGAATATTTCTATACGAAAATATCACTAAGGCCCTTCCGTGTTCCAGACGTACTTTTTTCATCACGTAAATGGGGAAAATTACTTAGGTGATAAATTAGTAGCAGAGCCCCACCAACCAATGCCATACCTGTAATAATATAAAAATACAACAAAACACTTTAAAAACAACCTCATGCGCCTCGCATTGTGATTGCACGTACCATTCTTAGACTCAACGAATTCCGCTTGAAAATTTTCAGCCTTGCATCGAAGCGTCAAACATGCAATGAAAATATAGAGGCAGAAAAAGTAATGAGGACCTGCAACGAAAATAAGCATGTCGCAAAGAGGAAAGCAGATAAACTAACTAGATGCGCACGAAAACCGGCTTTTAAGACGCGAAGAAGACAGCTGCAGCGTAAAAAAGGCATTGCCAAAAGACTAAAAATATGAACGGTGACCATTACTGAAGCAAGAAAATACCAATCACTCTGTGCTGCGTAAGTAAGGACATACATGATTTTCCAGCTTCAAAGTAGCCTACAAAGTATCAGTCACTAAAGCCCACAGGCTGATCCGACGAGTCCGATGAAGTATAGTAAAGGACTGATGCTCTTCTGTAAACATAATCTGCGTCTGTTTGGAAATACCCGTATATGTATTTCCAGCTGTGAAACGCAGCGGGGGCCTCGAGCTTGTTCACACAGCGTCATTGTCGGCGGCGCAACGGGAGACTGTAGTGGGAATGCACAGCGGCAGAAAAGATGGCTTTTACGTGACATTTCTTAACCAGACCCTTCGCTGAAAAGGTTGTGGAATTAAGTATTTGCCAAACTATTTTCAAAGCTTGGAAAAAAAGGTTCTTATGGCAAGAAAAACATTAACATTTCTCGGCAAAAGGTATAAGGAACAGTAAACATTGAAATAAAAGGGCGCATAGCGTCATATTTTCTATTTAGTTTTCATCAATTCCACAATATTGCACTCTATATAAGCTAGAATGGCTGAAAGAGTGGATGAGGTGTTTGTGATCTCAAAATACGTACAGTGATTCTCAATAATATGCTCTGTATCACGGACAGAAACGTTTAGGGACATTGTTTAGGTGTGTAAACAACTGCAATGGCGAGAGCAAAAAAAAGAAAAACATTTGAGACTATCAGTTATATTTCTACCGCACACGACATGTATACTGACACTCTCAGCTCAGCAAGATTGCCATTCTTTTCTGGTTTAAGAAGCGGACACTCCATGCTTCCTCAGAGAGATATACTCGCAATTCTTAGATGCGGTGAGGATTCAAGTGGGTGAAACAAGGCTTCCTTGTGTCGTATTTGGAAGGCGCGCGTTTTGGTGGCTCCTTTAAACTTGCCCTAGCTTACTTGCCTCATACATAACATAGCCCACTGAATGATCCAAGGTTCGGCGACTTCCACAAGCGAAGAGAAACGTCAGCGAACGCACCATTCTACCTCCTACTTAGCACGGTCCGGCTATGTCATGTGAAAAGCACCAACCACCTGAGAAATTCTCGTAACTTTTCTAGACTACGAGTCTTGATGCTTAAGTGCAAGGGGCCATGCACTTTTCACCTGTACTGTCCACTATTGCAGGTATTCTTGTGATTTTGCAAGGCTACACAGTATATAGTTGCGGGACCTTATCGTCGAGAGAACAAAGCTAAGCACAACTGGATACTGTGCTAGAACGAGAACGTGATGATAACTACCACATTTACTGCACAGCAAGAATGTTCGTTGCAGCTTCACGAGAAAGAATAGACCTTGGAGACTGATCTGTTCATTCTGGCGCCGCTATAAACCCAATACGTCCAATGTTTTAGAGCGTCTACTGTATTCACATGAGACATTTGCGTTATTCTTGGACATATTGTCACGACGCAAGTCACAGGGAACCGTGGAGATACACGTAGTCGAGGACCCGAGAATAAGGTCGACTTGTAGTTCTGATCAGAGTCTAGCACCAGCGCGCCGCTCGTGCCAACAACCGCTTCGTCGCCGTCGGCACGAAGCACGGCTGTCGCGCGGCGCTAGGCACGTGGCATTATACCCCCCCCCCCCCGCCTGTGAAAGAAAACATCGTCCCGATGACTAGGTGAGAGGAGAAAAAAATTAGGTGTGAGGTGAACTGTACAATAACCCAAGGTCTCACTTGCAGGAAGTGCTCAGTCATGCGAAAAGTACGGCTTTAAGCGCACGACATGCACAATTTCAGGCCGCTGGTGCCGAACACTGACGGTCGCAGTTCCATCTGGAATAACTTCGTAACTGTTTAAGCGGCGCAGGACTTTATAGGGTCCGAAATAGCGGTGGAGCAGTTTCTCGCTCCAGCCTTTGTGGCGCACGGGGGACCACACCCACACTTGGTCCCCTGGTTCGTAGCGGACTTATAGTGTCGGGCGTCGGTGGCATGCTGCTCCTTGATGGGCAAGCGGGCCAGCTGACGGGCTTGCTCGGCCTGTTCTGCGAAATGGGCGGCATAGGGTTCAACCACTTCATCCCCGCACGGGAGCATCGCGTCCAACATCGTGCGGGCCTCCCTGCCATATACGAGACGGAACGGTGTAAACTTCGTGGTTTCCTGCGGCACCGTATTGTAGGCGAAGGTGACATACGGCAGGATCTCGTCCCACATTTTATGTTCAACGTCGATGTACATTGAGATCATGTCCGCCAAAGTTTTCTTTAGTCGTTCCGTTAATTTATTTGTCTAAGGGTGATACGCTGTTGTTGTGCGATGCTCAGTATGGCTGAGAGTTAAGGTGTCCCGCAGTAGCCGAGCTGTAAACGCCTTTCCTCGGTCAGTAATGATGGTCGACGGTGCACCGTGCCTGAGCACAATGTCGTTCATAAAGAATCGAGCAACTTCGCCGGCAGTACCTCGGGCATTGGCCTTCGTTTCAGCGTAGCGTGTTAAGTAGTCTCTGGCGACTACGATCCACTTGTGTCCGTTCGAGGATAAAGGAAATGGGCTTAAAAGGTCCATGCCCACTTGCTCGAAGGGTGTGAGGGGTGGTTCAATAAATTGTAACGTACCGGATGACTTGAGCGTGTGTTTTTTTCGCCGCTGGCATTGTCGACAAGTCTGTACGTAACGTCTTACGGTCGGAGAAAGATGTGGCCAGTAATAGTTCTCCCGGACTCGGTTTAGGGTGCGTGTAAAGCCAAGATTCCCTGAAGTTCGTTCGTCGTGGCAGGCCAGGAGGATTTCGTGCCTTAGATCAGCCGGTATGACTAGCAGGTATGTTTTTGCACTCGACGTAGAATTCTTCTTATAAAGCACCCCATTGCGGAGGCAATACGACGACAACCCCCGAGCAAGATACCGAAGTATTGTAGGATGTTGTCACCCGTTAATAATTAAGGGGGTATTATTAACGATGCGCCCTTAACGGTGCGCACACTCCCAGACACCCTTAGAGTGAGTGGGGGTAGCTGTTCCGGTCGCAAAGGAGATGCCCTCGACTTGCGTGGCAAGCTCAGCCGGAATTCAACTACCTTGTAGTGACAGAAGGGGGGTGGTCGTTTGGTGCCCAGCGGTCGCCGGTTCAAACCAGAGTAAGGATCGGAGTCAGAGGTAACAAACAAAACAGAATTTATGCACAGCAAGAGACGATACAAAGGAATACACAAGATCACTTGAAATACAACAGACGAGAGGTTCACAGAATACAAACGCTAAGCATGCAATTACACAGGTATCCAATAACATAGAGGCTTTACAATAGATCAAACACGAGAGAGTTACATAAACAAACACCAAATTGTTCACCGGGCACTGTTGCAGTCCGACGCCTCAAGAGTCACGATGTGGCCGCCATACGAGACGAGCGCCGCTCCCTTGAAAGTCCGTGGGCTTGCCAGCAGCGGGTGATCCCCGGGAGTCCAGCCGAAGCGCGAGCACGTCGCAAAACACTTGACGAACTGAATGACTGGCTGACTGGCTGACTGGCTGACTCATCAAGCGGCGCGGTCTCTTTAAATAGGACGCGCCGCGTCTGTTTGTTAGCACGTGTCAAAGCTAGCGCGCACACACACATAGCTTCGCTGGTTATAGCTCCCTCTTCTCCTCCCGTCGAGCCGCGCGTCGTCATTGGCCAGGTCCCATAGAACCTTCTCGAAAGGCCTGGCACATTCTAGGCCGATGAACCACCGTCCTCCCCGGCAATGGGAAAGAGGGTGACGGCAACGCGTACAAAGCTACGCGCTCTCCCGCGCGGGAAGGGGGCTTTTCTCTACATGCTTTCCACGCGACGCCGCGTGGGCCTCGCGCCGTGCCGACTTGATGAATATGTGCGCCGATTTCGTGACACTGCCCCTCCCTTAAAGAATATTGTCCCACAATATTCACAATAACCACGAACATCGCGCGCACATGCATGCGCTCACAAATATATGGGGCAAATGACCATATCACACACATTGCACAAATTTCACAAACTGTAATAACGCCTTACGAAATTCACACATCAATGCCATGAAATTCACAAACATAGCAACATACTGTTGTTGGATACATGCCAAGTATCAGTAACATAGAAACACACAAATATTCAAATGTGCAGCACCCAAACCTAAGCCATGCTTTCGCCTATATTTCCACACTCGGGATGCACCTTCTTGGAACGTATCGGTTCCTCTCCAACTTTCAGATACGCCAGTTTTCTTTCTTACGAAGCACTGGTACTTCTTTCTCACGCGTGTCCTGCTTTTCTTCCTCATTCGCGCTTCGATCTTCCTTATATTGTCTATTTGCCGATCAGAAGTAGTTTGGCCCTTGTATCTGGGGGCCCTAACACTACGCTCGCGGAGAGAAATGTTGTCTGCAGGCCTAATATTATTCCGTGCCGGCCGCCCAGTTTCTTCTCTGTTTGAGCTGTTCTCCTTGCGCTTCAAGTCCTTCAGTAAGTTCTTCCTTTTCTTTCTTCTTGACTTTTCCGGCTCCATTTCACCTGACTTGGCAGGTCTGAAGTTGTTTCTTTTCATTTTCACTTTTATTCGCACCTTTGTCCGAGGAACGTTTGATCCGGTTTTACCCGCATAATCAGAACATTGCTGTCTGAAAGGAGCGTCTTTTTGAGAACTTTGTTCTCCCTCAATCCTTTTCCTTTTCTTTCTTTTCTTTGCGATCTTAAGTCGTACCTTCTCAAAGCAGGACTCATTTTCAACTAGGGACTCATTATCCTCACTTTTGGTTACCTCCTGTTCCTTAAAATGTTTCTTGAAACTTTTCATTGCAGTGCAGTCTTCGCTTTCTTCCATTTCTGAATCCTCAAGGTTAGAATCTGCACTGCCACCTTCATCCCAGCTTTCGTGCTCACTGCAATTTGAAGTCTCCTCATCCCGGTCACTCATGCACTCAGCCATGGTGTCATTTAATGAGGAGCTACAATCCTGCCCTTCTTCATCTTCAGGCTTTGAAAACACCGAGGTTTCTGGCTCGACATCTGCCGTTGCAGCTTCTCTGCAACCTGTCGTCTCGGAGGGCACAATCTCTTTTTTCTGAGAATTATGAACTTCAGTTCGGTCATCTGAAGTTTCTGTTGCAGGAACACGCTGATCCACAACCTCATTCTGGCTGCTGGAGCCAGTTTCTACAGTACCGCTTGGTTCACTGTACTTTCTAATATAAGGAAAGGTAACCTCCGGAGGCTCGGTAATACCTTTCAAACGCCGAATTTCAGTCAGCTTTTTCAGAAGGATGTCTCTCTCCTTTAAGAATTCCTTTTCTTTTTCTGCCTGCTTCCTGAGCCATTCTTTCTCTCTTTCTGCTCGTTTCCTGAGCCATTCTTTCTCTCTTTCTTCTTCTTGTCTCTTTGCCTCTGCTTGTTTCCTTTGCCATTCTTTCTCTCGTTCTTCTCTTTGCCTCTCTCTTTCTTTCTTAGCCTGTTCTAGAACCTCCCTTTCTTTTCGGTCCACCCATTCCCGCAGTTCAGCTCCTTTCAGACCTTTCTCTAGGCCCAACGCAATAATCTCCTTTAGATTCATCTCCAATCTGAACTGCTTAATGCTAATACATAGCACTCTCAATGGACCTTACACAGCCGCTTCAGCGCGGTACCTCTTGCTATCGCTCTGCTGCTACACCGTTTACGACCTCTTCGTAAACTCTTCCAACTCGTTCTCCGTCCTCTGAGTTTGAGTGCACCAAACGTCCTGTCGCGGACGCCAGATTAATTGTCACCCGTTAATAATTAAGGGGGTATTATTAACGATGCGCCCTTAACGGTGCGCACACTCCCAGACACCCTTAGAGTGAGTGGGGGTAGCTGTTCCGGTCGCAAAGGAGATGCCCTCGACTTGCGTGGCAAGCTCAGCCGGAATTCAACTACCTTGTAGTGACAGAAGGGGGGTGGTCGTTTGGTGCCCAGCGGTCGCCGGTTCAAACCAGAGTAAGGATCGGAGTCAGAGGTAACAAACAAAACAGAATTTATGCACAGCAAGAGACGATACAAAGGAATACACAAGATCACTTGAAATACAACAGACGAGAGGTTCACAGAATACAAACGCTAAGCATGCAATTACACAGGTATCCAATAACATAGAGGCTTTACAATAGATCAAACACGAGAGAGTTACATAAACAAACACCAAATTGTTCACCGGGCACTGTTGCAGTCCGACGCCTCAAGAGTCACGATGTGGCCGCCATACGAGACGAGCGCCGCTCCCTTGAAAGTCCGTGGGCTTGCCAGCAGCGGGTGATCCCCGGGAGTCCAGCCGAAGCGCGAGCACGTCGCAAAACACTTGACGAACTGAATGACTGGCTGACTGGCTGACTGGCTGACTCATCAAGCGGCGCGGTCTCTTTAAATAGGACGCGCCGCGTCTGTTTGTTAGCACGTGTCAAAGCTAGCGCGCACACACACATAGCTTCGCTGGTTATAGCTCCCTCTTCTCCTCCCGTCGAGCCGCGCGTCGTCATTGGCCAGGTCCCATAGAACCTTCTCGAAAGGCCTGGCACATTCTAGGCCGATGAACCACCGTCCTCCCCGGCAATGGGAAAGAGGGTGACGGCAACGCGTACAAAGCTACGCGCTCTCCCGCGCGGGAAGGGGGCTTTTCTCTACATGCTTTCCACGCGACGCCGCGTGGGCCTCGCGCCGTGCCGACTTGATGAATATGTGCGCCGATTTCGTGACAGATGTCCACCTTCAAGATGGTCAATAATCAGTCGCAGCTCGTCGTCGGCACGCTGTTTGGAAACGAGATCGGACGTAGTGACTGCTCCGAGGAAGCTATCGTCGTCAGTGGCATCTGACGAAAGAGGGCCGACGGGTGCGCGGGACAAGCTATCAGCATCGGTGTGCTTCCGGCCAGACTTATAACATCGAAATCGAATTCCTGCAGGCGTGCTAAGCGGCCACTAGGATCCTTTAAGTTTTTCAGCCAACACGAGTGATGGTCAGTGATGACACGAAACGGTCGGCCGTAAAGGTACGGGCGGAACTTGGCAGCGGCCCATACTACCGCCAGACATTCTTTTTCAGTGGTGGAATAGTTGCACTCAGCACGGTAAAGTGAACGGCTGGCGTAGGCAATTAATTTCTCGACCCCGTCTTGATGCTGAACTAGAACGGCTCCAAGGCTGACGTTGCTCGCATCCGTGTGTAACTCTGTGTCGGCATCGTCGAAATGTGCCAGGATCGGGGGTGACTGGAGCCGGCGTCGTAACTCGTCTAAAGCCATCTGCTCCTCGGCGCCTCAGGAAACTGATGCGTCATCTCGAGTCAGGAGAGTCGGAGGGCTGGCCATCTGTGCAAAGTTTTTGATATAGCGACGATAATAGGAGCAAAGCCCCAAAAACTGTCGGACTGCTTTTTTGTGGGCGGGGACGGGAAAGGCAGCAACGGCAGCAAGTTTCTCAAGGTCAGCTCGGATGCCATCAGCACTCACGATGTGCCCAAGAAACTTCAATTCGGTGAACCCGAAGTGGCACTTTTGAGGCTTGAGAGAAAGGTTGGCAGACCGGACGGCTTCAAGAACAGTTCTCAGGCGGCGCAGGTGTTCCGTGAACGTCGGTGAAAAAATTATCACGTCGTCGAGATAAACAAGACATGTCTGCCACTTAAGACCTGTGAGCACAGTGTCCATCATCCGCTGGAAGGTGGCAGGAGCACAGCAGAGCCCGAATGGGAGAACGCGGAATTCATAAAGTCCATCTGGTGTTACGAAGGCAGTTTTTTCACGGTCCCTCTCATCAACTTCAATTTGCCAATACCTGCTCCTGAGGTCAATGGAGGATAAGTACACGGCTCGGCGAAGTCGGCCGAGAGAGTTGTCAATCCGTGGCAGCGGATAGACGTCCTTCTTTGTGATACTGTTAAGTGTCCGATAGTCAGCGGAGAAACGAAGTGTTCCGTCTTTCTTTTTAACGAGGACTACAGGCGACGACCATGGGCTGTTTGAAGGTTGAATGACGTCATCGGCGAGCATCTCCTTGACTTCCTGTTGGATAGCGTCTCTCTCCCGAGGAGACACACGATAGGGCTGCTGATGGATGGGTCGAGTGCCTTCATGCGTGATAATCCGGTTTTTAATGACCGACGTTTGCTGGACTTTAGATGAAGACGTGAAGCACGCACGAAACTCCAGCGATAGATCGTGGAGTTGCCTCTTTTCAGCGGAGGAAATGCTAGAATTGATGTCGACAGCGTGTACGGCATCATCCGGTTCAGTGGTGTACGGCATCATCCGGTTCAGTGCTAGGCGTAGCTTCCTCGGAAGCAAAACATTCGGCGTCTTCCTGCAGATGGTCAACGTAGGCAATGACAGCACGGAACAGATGTCGATGTTCATTAGAGAAAATGGTGACAAGCACCTCCGTCTCTCTGCCACGAAGGAAACAAAGACCTCTTGCCACAGAAACACCCAAGGCGAGTGAGAGGGAGACATTAGGCTCAACAACCCGGAGACCATGATGTGGCTCGTCACAGGTAACTGACGAGGATGCTGGCGCGTGGTGGCACTGTGAGGCTATCATCGGCGACTCGCAGCGTGGAGTGGGACCCACGGTACTCATGCTTTTCAGTGGCCAGTTTGGCGGAAAACGTCACCAAGCGGTCCGGTAGATCTATAGTGGCGCCGTGCTCACGAAGGAAGTCGATGCTAAGAATAACATCACGAGAGCATTCGCGTAGAACAAGAAAAGTTAGAGTTGGAGTTGGAGTTAAAGTTTATTTCTTTCTTTTACAAGAAAGGGGAAACCAATGCAAAAGGCGGCAGGCCTGACTGGGCCTTGGCTCCCAAAACAGATAACAACAGACAACAGCACACACCCATAGTCTATATAAAATAAAATAAAAACATTATGCAACACGTACGATATGTAAAAGATATGAATACATGCAGTATTCATTGGATATACAAATCAACAGATCACGCTGTCAATAACATAAATATTTACACTAAAAGCAAAAACTATTTACACAAAAAAGGTTACATATGAGAAAAATACAGTTACTACCACCATTGAAATTATAGGGGATATTCATTTAAATATTGTTTTACGTTCTTTTTAAATACCCTATGTGCCAATGAAAATTCCACATTTGGTGTGTTTTGATTAGGGATGGCACCTGAAAAGTTAATTTCTGTTTTCTATAGTTGGTTCGAGTAATAGGTACAAGTTTTTTTTCGTGTTCGCAGGTCATACGTTACTGTAGATCTATCAGGTAGAGTAGTATACAGCCTATTATAGTGAATGTACTCTAGAAGACGAAAGTTGTAAATCTGATTAGCGGCTAATATGGCATATTTTTTCGCAACAAGTGTGCAGCCTCGCACCGTAACCCGGGCTGTACACATACCCAGTGGCTCAACCACATGTCCGCCTGCCGTCCGTATGTCTGGTCCATTCCATGGCGTCATCACTTTTTTCAGTGTCCTTGTAAGCCGCCCGCTAAGGATAGAATAATCGGCTCCCGTATCAACTAAAGCGCTGACCTCCTTCGTGTCGACGATAACAGGGATGTCCAGGGAGACCCGGCCAAGACCAGGGCCTGTCGACGTCGGTTCGGAGTGAAGTGAGCGGTGTGGCGGCGGAAGCTGGACGGAAGTTGGGTGGTCGGCGTCGGGACAATTAAATGTCGACGGCAGGTCGGAGTGAAGCGAGCGGTGCAGCGGCGGAAGCTGGGCGGCAGTTGTGTGGTCTGCGTCGCGGCGATTAAAGCGACACGGCGGTGATAACTGGTCGGTGATGCGGACGACGTCGGGGCGAGCTGGTCTGTGCGGCGAAAAATGGACAGGAATTCGGCGTTCGACGTCGGGGCGAATCGAGCGGTGCGGCGGTGGAAGCTTTGCGGCGAATCGGTGTGCGGCGGCCTCGCCCCCAAAAGTCGCCGGAGCTAGTTGTCCCGATGAGGGCTCGAGGAACCATGGCGTCGAGCGGTGTACCGTGGATCAGAGGGCGAAGACCGACGGCGAAGGCGAGCGCGACTCGCGACGAGGAGAATGAGGCAGACTATGCTGGCGGGTAACGTACTCGGCGATGTCCTGAGGCCGCTGACCAGGCCGTGGACGAAGGCTGTCGGGGGAAAATCCTCTAAGGCCCATCTGACGATAAGGGCACTGCCGGTAGAGGTGACCTGCCTCGCCACAGTGGTAGCAGAGAGGGCGGTTATCTGGAGCGCGTCAGAGATCAGTCTTCCGGGGCGCCTGGCGCCGATCTGCCCAAAGGGGCAGCGGTTCCGCAGCGTGCACAGCGACCTGAGGTGGCGTGTAAGACGAAGGGGTAGGCAGCAGGGCTGGGCGGCGTGTGACATTAGCATAAGTCATCCGCTGGGTGAGGCCCTGGGGTGGTGGTGGAACGACTGTACTTATATCGGTGGCGTGAGTGCGTTCTGGACCTCCTGACGGATGATGCTGGCCAGGGAAGCCGCGCCAGGAGCAAATTGATCCATGAAGTTGCTGGAGCTCCTGGCGAACCACGGTGCGAATGAGGTCGCGAAGTGAGCTCATATATGCCCCGGGATTGCAGTCGGTTCGGTCAGACGGCGGTAGTGTGGAGATGGAAGTCAGCGGCCGAGCGTACTGGCTGCATCAGGTACGGGGGTCGATACCCTGCACCTCCACCAGTGTAACGACTCAAGTCACAGGGAGCCGTGAAGGTACACGTAGCCGAGGACCCGAGAATATGGTCGACTTGTAGTTCCGATCACAGAGTCAAGCACCAGCGCGCCGCTCGTGCCAACAACCGCTTCGTCGTCGTCGGCACCAAGCACAGCTGTCGCGCGGCGCTAGGCACGTGGCAATACTATCTCATGCGCTCCATAGCTGTCTCCACGTATCGTGCACCGCATATTGTATCATCTCGCGCTATGCAACACACATCGTCGTATTCACTGACTTTTCGAGGCAGGAGAGCCATGTGCTGTAGCTGCAGCCGATCACGGCTCGTGTAAAACAGCCTCCCGCCCACTCTGGCGGTGTGCAGTGCATATCATCGTCTTCATCATATTCCAAACGCAATACACTCACGCTGTGAATCGAACGCTGTGAATATGTCATACATATACGGCATATCGCTAAATAGAGCGACAAAAGCCGTGACAGACAGGCTGCCGCGACCATCGATCAACGGAAAGTATTAATATACTTTCCGTTGCCGATAAGCGCACCAAGATTGGGAGTGAGCAAAGATGGGCGCGGCAGGAGGGATTTGGGTTGCGGCCGATGGCTAATGCTCATGAAAATCGATTGAAGGACATCTAAACTTATTAATTTTTTTGTATATTGAGCGCTGCTGCATGCATGCTCTGTCCACAGATCCTGTTACACATGCTGTTCGCAAAACATTTTAACGCCACTCATGAGCTAAAAAATTCTTTCGTATTAAACATATGCCGAACCATGCCAAACAGTGCTTATGCGCGTCCTGATTGGTTTAAGTTGGATCAGAGCCCGGCTAATTTTACGCGATATCATATGCTGCTCTTTCCGCCGATGAGAGCAGCATGCCCTGGCATCGCACCAATAGTCGGGAAGCATGTCGGAAAGCCAGATCGCTACCCGATCGACTTTTACGCGGTGCCTAAGCGCCTCGCAATTTTTTTATCTGCATTGTAAGCAAATATCGCTAAGAATACTTTATAATTATACACTAGCCATCACGCACGAAAGAAATTCCCTAGGCATTGTTTGGTGCCAATGGCTAATGGCTCAATGTAAGTATCTCACACTGAGCTTCTCATTTTCCCAAGGCTTGCTTGCTGGCCGACCTACCAAAGGATACGTGGTCTTGTATAAGAAAACGTTAATCATCAACGAATAAAAGTGCTTAAAAGGTTGGGATAGGCCACCTAGGGATTACCATAATTAAAAAAATACATGTGAAACCAGCATTGCATACTTTACAAGAGCAGGGTCAAACATCGTTTCGCTTTTGAAAAACTTGGGCATGTGTAGAAAACGAGACGAAATAATAAGGTCGATTTATTCCTCTGATAACGTTTTCCAAACGACTAAGTTGTAGAGATAACA
This sequence comes from Amblyomma maculatum, assembly GCF_055883805.1. Taxonomy (NCBI): domain Eukaryota; kingdom Metazoa; phylum Arthropoda; class Arachnida; order Ixodida; family Ixodidae; genus Amblyomma; species Amblyomma maculatum. The sequence goes on from NC_139351.1 coordinate 8,265,052, forward strand.
ATCTACACGTAATCCGTGTAGCGTGTGAATTCCCTCTCACATCTGCGTGGATGACAACAGTGAGGAAAAGGCCTTGTTTCATCTCCACCGGACCAGCTGCAATGTGCCATAAGGTTGCTCTTGGAACATCTGTTTTATAAACAAAAACCAAGGATGTAGATTAGAACACTAAAATATAACATACATTATTAATGAGTCAGCCATTCTTCTTACCAACTCTCAAAAACGGGGCCTGAGCTACACTTCACTGCTTCTAAATATATGCATCAGTAGCCACACTGAAAATACGTTATTTATTTATTTATCTATTTATTTATTTATTTATCTATTTATTTATTTATTTATTTATTTATTTATTTATTTATTTATTTATTAGTACCTCACAGGCCCCGAAGAGCATTGGGTGAGGGGGGCAAATCGGTACAAGAATATCGTACAAGAACGCGGTACAAGCCAAATACAAGAAAGGAACACGAAATTTATACAAAACCTTGTTAAAATAACATCAGACACGAGACACGAAAAACAACGTTAAGAACAAATGAAACTGTTGTACATTTCGAACATCACTATGGCAATAGATGTATACATAGATGTTTTTTAAACTCACCAGGATCAATGAAAGAGATTATGTTGTCAGGAAGATCATTCCAGAGTTTTATTGCTCTAGGTAATGCAGAGCAATTAAACGACAGGGTCTTCCCATATATCCGGTTGAAGCTGAGTTGATTGTGTAAGCGTTGTGAAGAGCGGAAAGGTGATGCCAGAGGTAACCACGAAGGACGGGTGTGAACATATTTATGGAATAAACACAGAAGTGAAATGGAGCGACGAATTTCAAGTATCTGTATGTCATTAAGGTTTTTAAGCTGGGATACACTTGCGAGGGGACTATAATTGCTAAAAATGTACCGGGCAGCTCTGCTTTGAATGGACTCGAGCATATCTATGAGATATTTCTGATGGGGAGACCATATAGGTGAGATAAATTCCAGCTGTGGGCGAACAAATGTGAAATATGCAAGTTTTCGAACGGAGCTAGGTGAGTTTTGAAGGTTCCGGCGTATGAAACCCAATGTCCTCGACGCTTTGTTGCAGACTGCAGAAATATGAGAAGACCATGAAAGATTTGGTGTGAACTGAATTCCAAGGTATTTGTACGACGTAACTCTTGATAGAGAGGTATTATTTATAGAGTATATGAAGTTAGAAACAACATGCTTGCGGCTAAAAGTCATTGATTTACATTTATTAGGGTTAAGAATCATTTGCCAGTTTTGACAGCAATCAACAATAGTGTCAAGGTCATTTTGAAGGGTCAGGTGGTCAGTCTCAGAAGCGATCTTACGGTAAACAATACAGTCGTCTGCGAAAAGGCGTAAACGGGATGAAATGTTAGTGGGAAGGTCGTTAATGTAGATTAGAAAAAGTTAGGTTCGAAGTACGCTTCCCTGTGGTACGCCTGAGGTTACGTCACATAGGGATGAGGAAGAGCCGTTGACAACTGTGAATTGCTGACGTAATGAGAGAAAGTTTCGAAGCCAAGATAATGTGAGGGAATCAAGGGAAAGGGTAGATAATTTTGTAAAAAGCCGGCCATGTGCACCTCTGTCAAATGCTTTTGAGAAATCTAAAAAAATGCAATCTGTTTGCTGGTTATCATCCATGTTGAAATGCAGGTCAGTAGTAAATTCAAATATCTGGGTATCACATGAGTAGCCTTTCCTAAAACCATGCTGATTTGAAAAGAAGAAGTCATTTCGTTCCAGATGGTTGTAAATGTGAGAAGCGATAATATGCTCAAGTAATTTACAGCATATGCATGTTAACCGAAATAGGCCGATAGTTATCAGGAGAGGTTTTGTTACCCGTTTTGAAGACAGGGATGACTTTGGCTTTTTTTCCAGTCAGTGGGCAGTTCTCCGGACTATAGTGATTGCTGAAATATATGACACAAAATCTGGCTGGAAATTGAAATGGTGTTTTTAAGTATCTTCCAGTTAATATTGTCCACTCCGGCAGATGATGATAACTTTAGATTTTTAATTAGTGATGCGATACCCTCAGCACTAATGGTGATGGGCTCCATGAATGGGTAGTCAGACTCGAGAACAATTGGCATACTGGAATAATCTTCCTTAGTAAACACTGATGCAAAAAATCTGTTGAACGCGGTTGGACATTCAGTGTCAGCTAGCGGCAAGCCATCAGTATTGTGTAGTTGTATGAGGTCATGTTTACTTTCGGGAGATATAGTCTGTCAAAACTTCTTAGGATTAGTCTGCAAAAGTGACGGCAGATCATGAGTGAAGTATTTGTTTTTGGCAGCGGTAACAGCAGAACAGTACGCTTTCAAACACAGTTTATATCTTTCCAACGAGGTTGAAGAAGGAGCAGATCCAGCTATTCTGTATAGGCGCATCTTTTTATTCCGTAATCGACGGAGGGTCTTGTTGAACCATGGATTTTTTATGTCATTAGCTATTGTAATCAGAGGAACATGTTTCTCTATCAGTGCAGATAGTTTGTGTTTGAAGAGCAACCAGTTTTCTTCGGTAGATCGTTCGTTCCTTAACGGGAAAAACACCTCATTGAAAAATGAGGCAAGTTCCGTGTTAATTTCATCATATCGTGCTTTACTATAATCTCTAATTTTTTTAGTTGTAATACCTGCAAACAAGCTCGGAACTAGAATATTAAACTGCAACATCTTATGATCGCTAAATCCGTCAAGATACATAACCGGCCCTATGGTATCGGGAGCAGTGGATAGAGCTAAATCAAGAATGTTAGAACCACGCGTATTCTGGCTAATCACTTGAAATAAATTGAAATCTAGTGTTAGGTTGATGAATTCTGTTGCAGCATGACTAGTTGAAGACAAAGAAGGCCAATCTATTTCAGGAAAATTAAAATCACCCAACAAGTAGATGTTGCTAGGTGAACTGTGTTCGACAGCGGCAGCAATGCTAGACCGAAGATCATGAATGAAAGAAGTCACGCAATCGGGCGGACGGTAACACACTCCAAAAAGTAAATTCGAAGATATAGTTTTGCAGGCAGCCCAAACTATTTCGAGGTCTGAGTTAGAATTGATAGCAGTGGATGGTAACGTTTTTTTAATACCAAGAAGCACCCCACCCCCTCTTTTATCTGCACGGTCATGTCTGTAGATATTGTAAGCATGGGCGTCTGGAAAGATTTCATTGTCTTTGATACCGGTGTGCAACCAAGTTTCAGTTAAAGCAGCTATATCAGATTCACTGTCTTGCAAAAAAGAGCACAGATGATCACGTTTAGGCATCAAGCTTCGGATATTAGAAAATGAAAGGGACAGCGTCGGAGCCTGGGGGCATGACGTGGACTGAGGACAATCACGCAATTTAGGTGCATTGCCTAGCTATGGTGATACTAATATGACCGAATCAGTGGTTCGGTCATACGCATATGTTTGTTTGTCCATTCTAAGTTTATCAAATGCCAGTTTATAAGACTTGGATTGTGACTTTGCAAATTTGGTCAACTTGCTTCTAGCCTCACGAGTTGTAGCGGAAAAATCCTCACGGATTGCAAAACTGGAGTCCTTCAATTTGTGGCCATTCGAAAGGATGTTCTGCTTGTCTTTAAAGAAGGTCATCTTGGCAATGATTGGTCTGTGCCTATCAGTTTTGAATTTGCCTAATCTATGAACCCTTTCAAACTGTGAAACAGTCATAGATAAATCTAGGTGCTCTGAACAAAATGCAATGACTTTCTCTTCAGAATCTGCCCAGCTTTCATCTTCCACATCGTCGATGCCAAAGAAAAGCAAGTTATTTCGGCGCAATCTATTTTCAGCATCATCACACCTTGAGTAAATACTAGAAAGCTGGGAAGAAATGGCTTGTATGGCATTGTCAGTTTCAAGAGAATCAGGCCTATCAAGTGAGGTTGCCGTTGCCTCGAGGGCTGCCACTCTCAACGTCAGCTGCTTGACTTCTTTATCGGTAGCATCCTGCCTTTCTTTAACACCTTTGATTTCATTAAGTATTACAGCTTGGCCAGCTTCAATTCTTTGGACAGTCAGCAAGAGGGCTTCCAATGTTTCTTTTTCAGTTGCATTCATAGGCCCAGGATTGCTTTCGATGTCACCCGACAGTGAGAGCAGCATACCATAAAAAAATAGGTAAAGGTGAGAAGGCAAAGACAATACACGCTTCAGTACATCAATACACTCTCCAGGGCACGACACCGTAAATAGACAGTAATCACTGCTCTTCACACAGGCAGCGCCTTCCAAATAACTAACCTGCAAAATCCGCAGCGGTAAGATTACCATGGCGTTCACGGTGCCGTGCCCGAGGTGGGTGTTTCCGGGCTTGCTCTTATATGCGTCGTCGATGTCGGAGATAGTAGCTGAAGATCCATGTTGCCAGATGAAAAATCGGTCGCCAACTACGTATGGCCAAAAAGCAGGCGAGAGCGAAGGTCGCTCAGCGGCAGCGGATGGCGATGAAGCAGCGGGATCCGGGAAACAGCAGGAACCACATAGGAACGCGGCCTGCAAAATCCGCAGCGGTAAGATTTCCATGGCGTTCACGGTGCCGTGCCCGAGGTGGGTGTTTCCGGGCTTGCTCTTATATGCGTCGTCGATGTCGGAGATAGTAGCTGAAGATCCATGTTGCCAGATGAAAAATCGGTCGCCAACTACGTATGGCCAAAAAGCAGGCGAGAGCGAAGGTCGCTCAGCGGCAGCGGATGGCGATGAAGCAGCGGGATCCGGGAAACAGCAGGAACCACATAGGAACGCGGCCTGCAAAATTCGCAGCGGTAAGATTTCCATGGCGTTCACGGTGCCGTGCCCTATATATATATATATATATATATATATATATATATATATAGCCAAAAAGGTCCCCCGCTCGGATTTGTGCCTCTGATTCGTGTGTATATATATATATATATATATATATATATATATATATATATATATATATATATATATATATATATATACGGACAGACCAGACGGCAAGGAGGCGGGAAGGTATGGGACACAGTTGGTGACTGCTTCGGGACAGACAGATCAAAAAGTGTGACAAGACCCAGTAGCCAAGCTGTTACTGGAAACGATAAAAACTCGAAGGACGATTAAAAAGAGAGCGCCATCAGGCAGTAAAAGTGTAACAACTGTGCGACAAGAATATGAAATCAAAATGTAATAAAAGGCAACAGGCCGTTAAAAGGAGCATGGAAATTGAAAGCGATAAAAAAGCCATAAGGTTTTAGAAGTAGAAGACCGAAAATAACCAAAGCCAAACGGTGAATAAGAGGTAAAGAATGTTCTCGGGGATCCTGAAGATTAAAATTACTCTGTTATTGGCTCAAATATTGTAAATAGCTGTTTTGTTAGAGCTATCAAGAGTGTGCTAACTCAATCTTCTCCTAGCTTTAGAATTCTACTAGCGTTCTTCTTTTTTTCCCATAGCTCTTTCCTAGCCGTAATAGTTTCTCACTTCGCACAATTCATGTTTTTTCTGTAGATATTAAGCCTTGCGACCTCTTCAGACTCATGGCGAAAAACTCGCGTTCGTGAGATATCCGCGAGATTTTGATATAATTACCCCTTTCGGGAATTCGGGCCTTCATTCTAGAATGGGTGTCCTGAGATGCCTATTTCGCCGACGACCAATCCAAATTAAAGAAGACAGAATTGAAATGAAAACAAGCTCAAAAATTCGTAAGGTGGAGGTAAAGGGATATAGACCGATGAAGTAGAGGAAAGAGGCAGAAGATAAGGAGGAGGACATGCTTTCGCCAGTAGGCTCTCAAGCGAAGCTAAAAGCAATGATGTTTTTGTAATCGCCTTAGAAAGCATGTAATTTTTGTTACCTAAATAGTTACCGGCGACCCTGTCATATCGCATGTTTTAGCTTGACGTGCTGCAGCGGAGCAGGGACGCCAATGAAAGCAGTTCCGAGTAAACGTTTTACATATGTAAACAATGAATCAAACGTCCTCCGATAAGAGGCTATCTGTCTACATTTTGATGGTCAGCAAAGTGCTTAAGATATGCTCGAGCATACTTTTATTGTCGCTAAAGTAACGCTGCGTTCTTCCATTATATTTCTCCTTGAGGGCTGTTCCTCAGTCGCAGAGTGGAAGATAATCAGCAGTTCGGATGAGTAGCATCGATTGCTGGTACTAATAAACTCGTGTACTAGTTGGGAGGAACACGCACAAGAGATATGATTTGCATATGCATTCGCTTGTGTAAATATTCATGGCTTCATAGCTTTGGTTTTAGCGAAACAACGCGTGCCACATAGATACATAAGTCAACGCGTACCACTCAGATACATACATGTTAACTTATATTGTGTATTGTTTAAAAGCTTATTTAGCGGGCTGACATGGTCCTGCGTGGTCATTCTTGTTGAGCTTCATCGATGTGGGTCTTGAGTTAGGAAAGGTAAATATTCTGTGTCTTATCAGTTCCATAAAGGACGGGTTTGTCCTGTTTGAGATGAACCAGAGATCGTCTTTTTGGTATATGAGCTCCATAAGGATCTGTCCATCCGATTTTGAATCCATACCGAGAGTAATGTCCTATTTCAGGTGCATAACGAAATTCGTCAATCCGGTATTAGCTCCATTGCGGACATGTCTATCTGGTATCAGCTCCATACCGGGCCAATGCGTTCGAATTGAGATCAATACCGTACATTGTCTGACCGGTTCGACTTGCATGCCAGACATGCCTTGTACGAAGCTTCTTCCGGACTGGACTCTCCGATTCGAGCTTTACACCAGTGCAGTATATACCTGTCTAGACTGCATACAGATAGCTCATAGCTGCATGGGATTCATACAATTCAATACAGGTAATGTTATACCGTATTGGGCGAAATCCGGGATGTAAAATACCAATTTCAAATTCTCCGCTCTCCATCCTAGCGCAGTGACTGCACTTCGGGAGGATGAAGCAATTATTACCCATGGTGTATTGAGAAAAAAAAAATATTTTAATGCCTTATCCGGAAATTTCTCAAGGACGTGCCAACATAAACTACAAAATATTTTAATTATAAAATTGCGCGTCATCTATTGGTTTTGTGTGTACGCCTCAGCACAATGTTCGGCTCTCCAATGTCATTTTACTCTTCGTCGTTTTAGGAAAATAGCATTGTCGTACTCGTATATTATGCGCTCTCTAATCCTCTCAATATCTTAAGAACCGGCACTCCCACTAATAATTTCAAGTCTTCATGCCACCTACTTGAAAGCCCAATGCATGATAGCGGAACCGTTGCCACCTGTTTCTGACGGGAGCAGTTTGCCGCAAAACGTGGGACGTCACGCGCACCTCCACCTACGAACGTGGTGTTGGGGGCGCGCTCACAAAAGCTAGAAAATAAAACTATGTGCACAAAAAACGCGCTGCTTAAATGATCACAAATTTTGAAGATAATTTCATGACATCCCGGAAATCGCAATTTTTTTCCACGGTGCCTTTAAAGGCTGGCCGAATTTATATACCGGCATGTTAAGTTTCCAGTTTGCTTAGGCTATCTGCTGAAAGCATGTGTAGGTAAAAGACAAGGCATTTCACTGTATACAAACACGAAGAGTTTAATGTTTTTTCTTATGCAACTTTCAAGTGTGTAAAGCAGGCTACTGCATATGGGTGCAGAATTTCATAATATTATAATAGAACTCATGTCATCGCGGATTTTTCACAGCGCTGTCTTTCCACATGAAAATGAATACTCGTTATCAGGCAGCGTCAAACAACCAACAAGAAACTGCAACAAAATACTCCCATCCTTACTGATCCCTGAAACCACATCTTTAACAACTGCAGAACTGTTCAATTTTTTGCTTATTTTGTTTTTGTTACTCCCCGCTGACCGCGGCGTTATCGCTTAGTGCTTAGTACAAAGTTCAGACTGATGACACATTGCAAAATCCTTTTTCAGGTCTTCTCGTTACTCCAAAGCCACGTGTCTGTAATGTTACGTACATTAAAAATGCCTCCTGCTTCATCATCATCATCATCATCATCAGCAGCCTGATTATACCCACTGCAGGGCGAAGGCCTCTCCCATATTTCTCCACTTAACTCGGTTCTGTGCTAGCTGCATCCACTTGACCCCTGCGAACTTCTTAATCTCATCCGCCCACCTAACTTTCTGCCGCCCTCTGCTACGCTTTCCTTCCCTTGGAATCCAGTTTGTTACCCTCAGCCCTCAGCTGCTTGGTGTGCCGTTTTCTCTTAAGCCATTATCTGAAGACAACTCCAATCTATGACATGAAGTGTGACAGTATATGTGCTAATTGCGGTATCCTCATATTTTGGAAACACTTGCCGCGGTTATCAGTCCACGTGATAAATAAGTTGCTTCTTATGACTAATTAGCATCAATTCTGATTAGAAAAATTCGTGCCAGCTTCAAATCCTTCAAAGCTTTTTAAGGCGAAACCCATTATTGCCTTATCGTTGTCGTCAGCAAAAGTGTCACGCTTTTGCAGCGGCTCTGATTGGTCGAAACGGGATGACGTCATTTAGGCCTCGACCAATCAGAGAGCACCACCACAGTATTTGCGAATGCGTGCCTTATATAGTCATATGCCAATGATCAAGTATAATTAATGACTAATAAATCTTTACTAATGAATGAGTAATAAATAACAATTTATAATTAGTGACATTTGCGAAATTAGTTAATAATTTGCTAATAAATGCCTCTTATATGGCAAGATATAAATCAATGATCAATTATCGCGTAGCAGAATGCAGCACTCATGCTTTCGCATTTTATAACTTTAGTCGCCTAAGTGTCCTCGAATTTTTTCTTCTGTACAGCCTCCGCTTTACACACTACTTTGAGGTCTATCTACGAGCGGATACCATTCTCCAAAATCAAGGTCAACGTGCGACGGAAAAAGCTACGGCAATTTAAAGGACGCCCCGCGTGGTGCTGGAAAAGCTAACGAAAGGAGCTTTTCAAGACTGCTTTCAAAAGCGGATCAATCGCCTTCAAAATTGCACTTATATAATTGGGGCTTATATCGAGCAGCGAAGTAGAATAAATATTATTTCAGATGGATTAGTCGTTCAGTTTCAGGGTTCCACTATTTGATTCCCACTGCCGGCTGAGGAACTTTGAGTTACTTCAAATATAAAACGCCACAGAACAACGAAGCTGGTTGGTGGTCATCCAAAGCCGACTTCGAAACAGTGACAACTTGGTAAGGTGTTTCTGCAGCAGGACATTTTTTCTGCCATGAAGAAATCTGCAAAAAGGCCTCGACAAAATTTCATCCCCGAAAATCAGTGTAAAAGGAAAGACGAAATGAAATGTGTGAAGTATTCGACTGGAGAGGTTATTGAAATACCAAGTTTTTCTTTGAAAAATTTTATGCGAGCTAAATTTGCTGACGTGAAATTTCTTGTTTAGGTTAGCGCGCACATGCCTAAGAGCTAGATGACAAGCGCACATATTTGATTGCGCTTGTTTTATGTTTTAATAACATGCGGCCTAGATCGAAGGGACAGATAGTTGAGAACGGTGCAGCCTAGGCGGCATAGAATAGTTTTAAAATGTACACAAAATGACCAGAAAGGTTGCTTAGCTTGCCGACTTTGACTGTTTGTGGCTGTTATTTGTCTGGTATTGGCATCAGGGGACCACATAATGAGGCCGAGGCCGCAGAGCTGCGAAATACTCTCAGGTTGGATTATGAGATGCAAAGCGCTGTATAATTAAGCGCTACTCTAAGACTACACAAGCCCGTTTGTAGGACCTGAATGAAGCAGAACATTTTTTGTGCGTCTAGCAGTCTTTTGCATGATATGTTTGGTTGTGCGTGTTTGCTGTTAAGCATGCGCCAGATATCCGAAGCAGATATTCAGAGCATATATCCTTTAACCGAAACCAATAATGCATCTGTGAGAGCAAGATTTCCCGAAACCATCGTAAGACACGTGGGCCTATCACGTAGTTTCGTAACCTCAAATGTTAACCCTAATTGCCCCTCGTGCGGTTTTCTTTGCGAGAGAAATGATACTACATTAATCTTGAATTTTTTTACCAGCTACAAAAGCTTGTTATACTATGCTCGCTGACGAATATTGCAATTTAACTCAAAACGTTGCATGAGCTTTCAGTTGAGCGCTTTCAACTGCACCGATGATTCCACTTTTCGGCAGCTTCCGAGAACATTTGTAGCTACCATCAAATCCAAGTATTCAGTTATTTGTGAGGGAAAATGCCACCAAAAGTTCCTTTAGTATAATTTTCAGTGCCTTGCGAGCAGCTTGTCTGCAGTGACTAATACAAGGAGACTGGCAGGAGTACTGAGCTACGTTACAGCTATGCTTCTGGCAGGAACGCGCATTTTTTCCTCTGCCTCTTTTTCTTTCTTTCTATTATCTTCTTTCCGCACGAAACAGCTGAGGTGGCTTAGCTGCAGAGCCAGTAGCAGGCCTATGAATTTTCCTTTGCTTCTTCCTTCAGTAGCAACAACGAAGTCAAACCAGCTGATTTCCTTCATGTATTACTCACCTGTTCCACATATACACATTCTCCCTCCCTGGAGGTGGAGGTGGCAATCGCACACTGGGATGAGATCATGTCTATCTCATCGCTACAAGATCAGCGACTGATAACCACCAGTGCCACTTACAGGTTGGCTCTTCAGGGCTGGCACACCATTCGTAAGGGAGAACCCGTTACCCGAGTCCCTTCCATGGGCCATGAGGGGGCTCTGCCCGTACCTGCATTTTAGTGGACAATAAAAAATTACACCGCATCCACCATCCCCGTATCGAACACAACCAGCGCTCCGTTGAACACATCAAAGTTCACTGGCGGTATATAACTATTTTACAAGAAAGAAAAGCCGCATTATCTCTCACGTGAAATCCCGCTGACACATCTCGCGAATAACTCTGCAGCACCTGGGTAGCTGCCTCTGTCATGCGTGCCCAAGTGCCACTAGCTCCACAGTATATACATATCCTGTCCTCCACCTTGTGCTGATTTTATATACCTAGGATTTGAGGCGATAAGTAGGTGTTCGTTTGTATCTTCCTCCCGGCTATTGCTTCCTTTACGGACAGTGAATTATCTGGGGGCGGTAGTTTCCTTCGGCTGAGTCTGCAGCCTTCCGTGATTTCTTTGTATGTAGTCGGTGCTTCTCTTAGGCCTTTGCATACTGGTTGATCCCCTGTTACTCGGAAGTAAGTTGTTCGGGTAAGAATGTGAGCTGCTTCATTCCCTCTGACGTTTTCATCGGCCCATGACCAAATTAAAATTCTGGGTTTCTCCCGATGCCTTATATCTTCTTAGAGATACGGCCTTTGCTTTTGTTGCGTAGTACTCTTTTGCTCTCGCTGATCACCTCTCGTTGGCGAGTTCGTCTACATGCTACGCCTCTGCAACTTGCACGATTTCGAAATCTTGGGTGTTGACAGACGCGGTGTGACTGAATTGCCCTCCTCGTCTACGATCGCCGTTACAAAGCTCCGCCCTTGCCCACCATGGCAACGACGTAGCAACGTCTCCTGCCGGCATTTACACTAATCTTTTTTCCAGGTCTCTGGCCCTTTTATTCTGTCTTTCCTTTTAGGTTCTGTGTGCAGGTTTTTAGCTATAGTGAGGATCCTGAGCAATTCCCTTCTCTGGAGTCAAGGCTCACATTCTAGGTTTCTCCAACCCGTAATAGACCCACCATTCTTAGGATGGACATGCCTGCTTCGGTGTCAACCCAAGCGGTCAGCCTATGGTCGGCCCTCGCTCGGCCCATGCCAATATGGCCAGTTAAATCTCATCTGGCCGAGCTCAACCGCCTAGCTAGGCCTGAGGTAGGGGATTGACAATGGCCTTAGAACGGCCGATCACTGACACACGACCTCGGATCGACAGTATGACGGAGGTAACCACCCTACTGCCGCGGTAAAGTCATGCATGGGCCATGGCTTACCGACGCAGCCATGACCGCATTTTGGCCACGACAGCGGTGCTCGCTACCCATTGGTTTATCGAAGCCTGGTCAGCGGCCTACTCGTTCATGGCCCGTGGTTTAACCGTACAATGTCTGCAGTTCGATTCTGCATATAATTTGCTGCTCCAGCAATATTTTTAGATTCAATCTTTTGCTCCAAGCGGGCTATAACTTTGTGGCATCGACAATATTTAATTGCGATGATGTTCGAATAGGTTAAAAGCACCTCATACTTGTGCAGCTTAGAAAAGCCCGCCCATCGCCAAAGATAGGCTTTAAAAGCACTTTTATTAGCTTTTATTAAATAAACGAAACAGGCCCATAACCACTATAATAAAAAGTAGCATTTCTCCTAAAACTTATCGTTTGTGAGGGTCCACAGCAATTTATTCTGTCATTCAGCTTCTAGGCTGAGTTGAATATATGACTTTCCTTTCTTATTTGCCAGCCGTCCCAATCTTTA